>NC_133544.1:30146250-30802500 GCF_048773025.1 Camelus bactrianus | reverse complement strand
GTGCAGTCTTTAGTATGGAAGACTGTCAAGTTTTTCTTCCATGTGTACTGACTGTTAACCCTTTGATAGGGAATGTAATTGGTGTTGGGATGACTGTAGCCTGCACTGGATATTGAGCAGAGCTTCCTCCATGCTCTGTGGTTGTTATAGCCCTGTTGGGGACCATGTCTGCTCCCCAGTTGTTGGAGTAGAAGTCACCAGATTTTGTTTCTGAACTATGGCATGAGGTGGGCTAGACTGGAGTACTCCCATTGAGAGAGGAGCCACTGAGTATTTCTGCACAATAGATGTCCATTGGGAAGTGCCCTCTGGGGTGTCTCCTGTCATTTTTCAGGCTCAAAAAGTACAATATTGTTGGCACTGGCTGCCCTTGGTGCCCCGCCTCAGCCTTAGGAATGCAGGTAGCCTGCCTGTCCTTCAGGTGCTGTGCTCAGAAAGCCACCAGGGCAGATCCATTAAGTCAGGCACCAGGATCTGCTTTGGGCTACAGAGTCATCCCAAATCCCAACCCCACCTCCACACACAAATGCTTGCTGTTAACTCCATACCTGCTGCAGTCGTGCACCAGTATTCTGCTCAGATGTTCTGAAGGCTGAATTTACAAAGGCACCAACAGTGTAAATCCACCAGAACTGCTTAGGACAGGACTCAAATTTCAGCCCTGCTTCCAAAGTCACTTCGCCCCTGAGAATGGACTCAGATTTCAGCCCTGCTTCTGATTGGGAGCAACCCACGAGTGACTGCCCCCTTCCAGAGCAAGCTGAGAAGGAGATTGCTTTCGATGGGTCTCACCTTTCCCTTTGTGAGCACTTTAACAGTGGGGCTTTTATGACAGGGCCACGCCCTGTGAGCTCACAGAGAAGGAGGTTGCTGTGGTAGTGTCCTGCCTCTCCCTTCACAAGAGAGAGTTAACAGGGCTCCCATAGCAGATCTGTACTCTGTCCTGTGTATTCTCCAAGTTTCAGCCAGTACCTCACTCTAGCCCCTTCAGGCTGTCTCCTTGCAGCCAACCTCATTCCTATGCCTGGGACTGTCCTCTGAATCCCGAACTTTAGGACCCAGTCCCAGCATGCACCAGCAGGCTCGCATCTTGGGCTGGGACTGCATGGAGCCTCTTGCCCACTTCTCTCTGCTCTGTCTGCCACAGAGCGGCTGCTGCACTCTCCTCCAAGTCTCTGAAGCTCCCCTTCTGTTCCAACTAATGTCCGCAATGTTGAAGGGGCTTCCCATTGTGAGGGCAATTTTCCTCTTTCACTGCTCCCTCTTCAGGGTGCAGGTCCTATCCAATTGTGGGTTTTCTTTTTTTCATCTTACTCAGTTTCATGGAGATTTTTCTTGTGGCTTTGAATATATGAGATCTTCTGCCTAAAGTTCAATAAGTATTCTGTGAGAGTTTTTCTACACGTAGATGCATTTATGATGTATTTGGGAGAGAGAATGAGCTCCATATCCTCTATTCTGCCATCTTGAAGCCCCTCCTCTCTGTCTTTTTAGCAGCATCTCCCACTGTCTTAATTTTGGTTGCTCTAACAAAGTGCCATAGGTCGGGTGGCTTATAAACAACAGAAACTTACTTCTCACAGTTCTGGAGGCCAGAAGTCCAAGGGTTAGGTGCCATCTTGTTCAGATTCTGATGAGAGTCCTCTTCCAGGTTGTACTACTGACTCCTTTTTGTGTCCTCTCATGGCAGCAAGTTGGGCATGGAGAGCTCTCTTCAGGTGACACCTTAGATCTTCCTTCCTTCTAGAAGCCTTTGCTGATCATCCCTTGCCCTCCCTGACATAAGACTAAAATGCCCTTCCTATTGTTCCTATAGCTTTTAATATGCTTGTCACACTTATTTAACTGTCTTAACACTTACTGATATTTTCCTGAAAATCTGTAAACTTCTCTAGGGCAGCAGTGTTTACTTATTATTGTAGCCCCATTATCTAAATAACACTGCCTTGCCTGCGGTATGTACTCAGTAAATATTTGCTCAGTGAATTAATTAACTCACCCTGATAACCATACTTTATGTATTTTTTGAAGGTGTTTTTAAATAACAAATTTATATTAAATTATCATACAATTTTTTGCTTCTTGCCCTTGATAGCTCTCCATTAGCAGAGTTCATATTGAAATTAATGACAGTTCAAACTATTATTTAGACTTGTGCACTAGCTGAGTTCACCTGATTTTTAAACGTATTCTTTATTTTTAAGAAAACTACTTTTACATTACCATTGAATATTGAATATATCTGGCTGTTCATGCCTCTTTTAATTTGGTATCTTTGAGGAAGACAAAAACTAGAATATTCTTTCAAAATTAATAAACAAAAATCCTTATCCTATTCCTAATTTCCTTTTTAATTTCTGAGATTTATTTTGTAAGTATAAATTCAGAAAAATCTATCTCAACCTTTCATTGAATAAAATATTGCTATTATAATTAGTGCTCACAAAAATAATTTTATCTTCTATGTCAGTTACAGGAATATCTAAAAATTGTAACTGAAAGTCAAGTAATTTCTATCAAAGTTGACAGTAATTTATAGTTACATATAAAAATTGAATATACTATTGTATACCTACCTTGAGGGGGTTTTGTGTGTGTGATATAAAAATGCCAGTAAAATGCATGGCATATAACAAACACTAGTTAAGTGTTAGATGTTAATTTATTCAGAAGTCTTTGCAGCCTCATTGCCACATCATTAATAGCAAAGAAAAATAACAGGTTCTGCTCCCCTCCTCCCCCACAAAAAAGAAAATTGAAAAATAGCATAAAAGAAAGTAGGATGTCTCTAGAAAAAAACAAGGTACTGAATGAGGTATTGAAACAGATACATCACAGAACATGAAACAAAAGTCATTCAACTTTTATTTAGTATTTTCTACTGTAAGATTTTCTTTTCTTTATGTCTTGTATTATCCCCTTTCAGTTTATCTTATACTGTTATTCCCCAAACAGTGCTTGATAATATTGACAGAATCCATCAGTGGTCCCCAATATCTTAAGAATACATTCTGGTTCTTTAAGTGAATCCATGACTTCAAGTGTCTAATCCCAATGTACTTTCCAAGGGAAATGGGGGCAGGTATTTATTAAGGATCCACTGTATACTAAGCACTGTATATACATTATATGTATATGCCTACAAGAACTCAGATTTTGAAAACTACATTGTAGAGTTTCAGAAACTAAGCCAAGATTACTCTGATAGTAAGTAGTAGTACCCAAATGCAAGCATAGTGTATCAAGCTTTGCAATGGTACAGAATGAGCTAGAGAGCTTGGTAAGGAACTAAGTGGTGGGTCTTGCCCCATAGTTTTTGATTAAGCAGGTCAGTAGCAGTGAGAAAAGGAGAAGGGTAGTGTGGGAGGTTTTATATTTCTAACAAATTCCCAAATGATGCATATGTTGCTGGTGCATAGGGCAAACATTGAGAATTATTAATCTATCAGACTGCAACATCTTTTCATTCTTATTTCTCATCTCACATTTTTCCTCCAAGTATAGTGTGCTGTCATTGGATAATAAACTTAATATACTCAAGATGAACTTGGTGCTTTTTTGTCTCTGTGCTTTTACCTTGCTTTTCCCCCTCCATCTAGAATGTGCTCTTTTTTGTTTCCTTCCCACCCCTTTCCTACCTGTTGAAGTATTTTTCTTTATAAAATCTCTCAAATGCTATCTGTTCCATAAAGACTTATTTTATACACTCATGTAGAAGTTCACTGCTTTTATTTTGAACTTATAATATTTTAGGATAGTTTGTCATCACCTGCTCTCTTGTAGTTGCTTGCTTATTTGCTTTAATGTTCTGTATTTTATCTGTAAACTCCTTAACGAATTGGGTTGCATTTATCCCATAATACTTAATGCAGATCTTTGTTTAATAAGTGTTGAAATATGCTAAGAGTATGGTGCTTGTATTTTTGAAAATTATTAAATGAAATAGTGTTTGTAAAAATACTTTATTAACCAAAAAGTTTTATACAAAAGTAAAGTATTTTCTTCTTGCAGTAACTCTGGACATTCTAGAAATGAAAAACCCCATCTCAAAATTAATTTTTAAAGATTCACGGAGACTGAGGAACCAAGAATTTTTGTTACATCTGATCAAATTTTTTGGCAAAAAAAAAGAGGCCAAAGAGATTGAGGGGGAAAAACAGATATAATCTCTCATGGCTGTATACTAAGGCTTTTAATTGTATCACTCACACACATATACACAACACAAACAAATACACACAGAAGTGGTGATCTAAATATTATAACTATTATGTACATACAGTACTGATGGAAGTCTATACCAATAGCTTTATTAAAAGTGCTATTAGGGTATCAACCTAGAGCAGATAAAGTATTGTTGGAGACATAACAGGCCTAGGCTTGATGTCCAAAAAGTTGGAATAATAAGAATTAACTGAGTTTTAATTTGCTGCTAATCTTGTGTTAGAGGGAATTAAAAGTTGGAACATTCTTGGAAACATTCTCGGAAAATAGATTCCAGGTTTCATAATATTTAATAAATTTAAAATGCATACAGATATAACATAATTGTCAGTAAGGATAAATTTATGGCCACTATCCTTAGAAAAGGA
Organism: Camelus bactrianus; assembly: GCF_048773025.1. Classification (NCBI taxonomy): domain Eukaryota; kingdom Metazoa; phylum Chordata; class Mammalia; order Artiodactyla; family Camelidae; genus Camelus; species Camelus bactrianus. The sequence continues at coordinate 30,797,908 of NC_133544.1, read as the reverse complement.
AACTACATAAAGACAGATAGTGTGAACTTGCTTTATAAAATTTCAAAGATCCCAGCAGCATATATCAATCAAATTCTCTGTACCTAATAGGTAAAACCTCAGAAAAAGACCTTAATGAAACAGAGATAAGTGGTTTACCTGAAAAAAAGTTCAAAATTATGGTCATAAAGGTGCTCACAAATGCCAGGAGAACAATGAATGTACAAAGTGAGAATTTCAACAAAAATAGAATATAAGAAAATATCAAACAGAAATAATAGATCTGAAGTATACAGTAACTGAATTGAAAATTTCAATAGAGGGATTCAACAGCAGTAGATGAAACAGAAGAAAGGATCAGAGACATGAAGACAGGGCCATGGAATTAATCCAGAAAGAGGAACAAAAGAGAAGTGAAGATAACTTAAGGAACTTACAGGACAATATCAAGCAGAACAATATTCATTTTATAAGAATTCTAGAAGAAGAAAAAAGAGAAAGGGACAGAAACTTACTTGAAGAAATAATTAATGACTAAAAATGTCTCTAATCTGGGAAGCAGATATCCAGATCCAAGAAGCCCACAGAGTTCCAGTAAAGATGAACCAAAGAGATCTACCTGCACAAAGACACATAATTACATTGTCAAAATTTAACAAGGAGGGAATCTTAGAAGCAAGAAGAGAAAAACAACTTTTTATATACAAGTCTTACAAAAGACTCTCCATAGATTTTTCAGCAGAAGCTTTGTAGGCCAGAAGGGAATGGTACGATATACCTAAAGTGGTGAAGGAAGAAAACTGTCTGCCAAGAATACTCTACCCAGCTGTTTTCTTTCACAGACAAAGGAGAGTTAAAGAATTTTCCAGGCATGTGAAGGCTGAAGGAATTCAGCACCTCTAGACTGACCTTACAATGAAAGTTAAAGGGACTTCTTTAAGATGAAATGATGAGGTATCACCTCACACCAGTCAGAATGGCCATCATTCAGAAGTCCACAAATGACAAATGCTGGAGAGGCTGTCTAGAAAAGGGAACCCTCCTACACTACTGGTGGGAATGCAGTTTGGTGCAGCCACTCTGGAAAACAGTATGGAGATTCCTCAAAAGACTAGGAATAGACTTACCATATGACCCAGGAAGCCCGCTCCTGGGCATATATCCAGAAGGAACCCTACTTCAAAATGACACCTGTACCCCAATATTCATAGCAGCACTATTTACAATAGCCAAGACATGGAAACAGCCTAAATGTCCATTGACAGATGACTGAATAAAGAAGATGTGGTATATTTATACAACAGAATACTATTCAGCCATTAAAAATGACAACATAATGCCATTTCAGCAACATGGATGTCCCTGGAGAATGTCATTCTAAGTGAAATAAGCCAGAAGAGAAAGAAAAATACCATATGACATTGCTCATTTGTGGAATTTTTTAAAAAAAGAAGGAAAATAAAAAGACAAATGAACATAAATACAAAACAGAAACAGACTCATAGACATAGAATACAAACTTGTGGTTGCCAGGGGGGAGGAGGGGTGGGAAGGGACAGACTGGGAGTCTGAAATTTGTATATACTGACAAGTATATATAGAATAGCAAAACAAAATTATACTGTATAGTACAGAGAAATGTATACAAGATTTTGTGGTAGCTCACAGTGAAAAAGTGAGCTATGTGACAGTGAATATATGTATGTTCATATATAACTGAAAAATTGTGCTGGAAATTGATAGAACTTTGTAAACTGACTATAACTCAATAAAATAAAATTTAATAAATAAGCAACATTATATAAACTTAAAATTATGCTTAGTAATAAAAAAGATGAAATGAAAGGTTGCAAATAGAAAAACATATAAAAGTATAAATCACACTGTAAAGATAAATAGTTAAATTTAGAATAATCTAATGTTGTAATGGTAGTGGATTAACTACTTATAACTAGTGTGAAGGTTAAAAGTAGTAAAAAATAGCTATACAGTAACTTTTTGGTGAATACTCAAGTTAAAAAGATGCAAATTGCAGCATCAAATCATAAAACATGGTGGGGAGAGTAAGACTGAAGAGCTTTAAAATGTGTTTGAACTAAGTTGTTGTCAGCCTAAGATAGACTTATAAATAAAAGGCGTTTTATGTAAGTTCACACTAACCACAAAGCAAAAACCTATAGTAGATACACACAAAATAAAGAGAAAGGGATTTAAGCACAACACTACAAAATAAAATCATCAAATCTCAAATGAGGGGAGCAAGATAAGTAACAAAGGAATTGTAAAACAACAAGAAAACAATTGACAAAATGTCAGTAAGTCCACATTTATCAATAATTACTTTGGATGTAAATGAACTAAATTCCCTAATCAAAACAAAGTGGCTGGATGGATTTTAAAAAGAAAATACACCCCCCCCATATGTTGCATACAAGAGACTAAGTTCAGATGTAAGGACACATAAAGTAAAAGGATGGAATAAGATACTCCATGCAAATGAAACACAAGAGAAAGCTGTGATGGTTATAATTGTATCAGACAAAATAAACTTCAAGAAAAAGACTGCAGTAAGAGACAAAGAAGGTGATTCCACAATAATAAAGAGATCAATCCAACAAGGGGATATAACATTTATATTTATGTACCCAACATAGGAGTACCTAAATATATAAAGTAAATATTAGCAGAGTTGAAGGGAGAAATACAAAGCAACACAGTATTTGGAGATTTCAATGCTCCACTTTCTTCATTGAACAGATCATCCAGACAGAAAGTCAGTAAGGAAACATTGCGCTTAAATGACACTTTAGAATAGGTGGACTTAAATAGACATTTCATCCAAAAGCAACAGAATACACATTCTTCTCAAACACACATAGGTTAAGCTGCAATACAAATCTTGAAATTTAAAAAGATTGAAATCATATCAAACATCTTTTCTGACTGCAGTAGTGTGAAACTAGAAGCCAATTATAAGAAAATCAGAAAATTTTCTAAATATGTGGAGATTCAGCAGCATGGTACTGAACAACCAAAGGGTCAAAGAAGAAATCAAAAGGGAAATCAAAAAATATCTTGAGACAAATGGAAATGGAAAACAACATACCAAAACTTAAGAGATGCAGCAAAAGCAGTTCTAAGAGGGAAGTTCATACCAATAAATGCCTACATTAAGATATAAGAAAGAAGTCAAAGAATCAACTTAATGTTACATTTCAAAGAACTAAAAGAGAGAAAGAAAAAAGAACTAAGCCCTTAGTGAAAGGAAGGGAATAACAAAGATCAAAGTGAAAAAAGAAAAAAGAAATAGAGACTAAAAAGACAATAGAAAAGCAGTGAAACTAAGAGGTAGTTCATTGAAAAGATAAACAAAATAGACAAGCTTTTAACTAAACTAAGAAAAAAGAGGACTCAAATAAAATTAGAAGTGAAAGAGGAGGCATTACATCTGATCCCACAAAAATACAAAGAATCATAAGAGACTACTATTTACAATTGTGTACCAACAAAGTGGACAACCTAAAAGATATGGGGAAATTCCCAACATCCACAGATCAATCAGTTTGATAGACCACATTAACAAAATGAAGGATATAAATCATACAATCATCTTAATAGATGCAGAAAATACATTTGACAAAAGTGAACATCAATACAGATCTTGATGAAAACATTCAGCAAAGTGAGTATAGAGGGAACATACCTCAACATAATAAAGGCCATGTGTGACAAGCCCATAGCTAACATACTTAATGGTGAAAAACTAAAAACTTTTCCTCTAAGCTCAGGAACAAGACAAGGAAATCACTCTTGCCACTTTTATTCAATATAGTAATGGAAATCCTAACAATTAGACAAGAGCAATTAGATAAGAAAGAGAAATAAAGTCACCCAAATCAGAAAGGAAGAAAAAATGCCTCTCTTTGCAAATGACACGATATATATAGTAAACCCTACTACAGACTTCACCAAAAAAAAAATTATAACTAATAAATAAATTCAGTAAACTTGAAGGATATAAAGTGAAGGATACAAAATTAATATATAAAAATCAGTTACATTTCTTTGCACCAATAACTAATTATCAGGAAGACAAATTAAGAAAACAGTCTCATTTATAATTGCATCAAAAAGAATAAAGTACTGAGGAATAAATTTAATCAGGTAAGTGAAATACCTGTACACTGAAAACTGTGAAACATTTGTGGAAGAAATTGAAAAATTCATTTAAAAAAAAAAGATACTTTGTTCAGACAGAAAGCCAAAAAGAAACCATAGGCTTTAAATGAAATATTAGACCAATGGACTTAAGAGACTTATACAGAACATTTTATTCAAAAGTAGCAGACTACACATTCTTCTCAAATGCACGTGTAACATTGTCAAGGATAGACCATATGTTGGGACAGAGAACAAGTCTCAATAAATTTAAATATTGAAATCATATCAGACATCTTTTCCACCACCATGGCATGGTACTAGAAATCAGCTACAAGAAGAAAGCTGAAAAAGCCACAAGTATGTGGAAACTAAACAACATGCTACTGAACAACTATCAGGTCAATGAAGAAGTCAAAGGAGAAATCAAAAAATACCTCAATGCAAATAAAAATGAAAATGCAAAATCTGTGGAGTGTAGCAAAAGCAGTACTAAGAGAGAGGTTTATAGCAGTTCAGTCCTACCTCAAGAAACAAGAAATATCTCAAATAAACAATCTAACCTTATACCTAAAGGAAAGAGTAGGAAAAAAAAAAGAGGAACAAAGGCTAAAATTAGTAGAAGGAAGTAAATAAAAATCAGAGCAGCAATAGAGACTAAAAAGATCACTGAAACTAAGAGCTGATTCTTTTAAAAGATAAACACAACTGACAGACTTTTAGCTAGACTCACTAAGAAAAAAAGAGAGAAGACATATAAAGTCAGAAACAAAAAATTACCCAAAGAAATCACAGAAATATAAAAGATCATACGAAAATACTGTGAACAGCTATACACCAACAGATTGGACAACCTAGAAGAAATGGATAAATTCTTAGAATCATACATCTTTTAAAGACTGTATCATGAGAAATAGGGAATCTGAATAGTCTGATCATTAGTAGGAGATGGAAACAGTAATCAAAACTTCCCAAGAAACAATGTCCAGGACTAGGTGACTTACTTTGTGAATTCTACCAAACATTTAAAGAATTAGTACCAATTCTTCTCAAATTCTTCCCAACAATAGAAGAGAAGGGAACACTTCATAACTCTTCTTACAAGGCCAACATTATCCTGATACCAAAACCAGACAAGGACAACACGCAAAGAGGAAGTTACATGCCAGTATGCCTGATGAACATAGATGCAAAAATTCTTAACAAAGCATTAGCAAACCAAGTACAGCAATATATTAAAAGGATCATACACCATGATCAAAAGGGATTTATTCCAAGAATATAAGGATGATTCAGTACCCACAAATCAATCAACATGATACAACACATGAACAAAAAGTATAAAAGTCATGATTCTATCAAAGATTCAGAAAAAACATTTGACAGGAGCCAACAGCCAGTTATGATCAATAACTCTCAATAAAATGAGTACAGGAGTATCAAACATCAACAGAGTGAAAGCCATATATGATAAACCCACAGCTAACATCAAACTCAATGGGAAAAACTGGAAGTTTTTTTCTCTAAGATGAGGTACAAGGCAAGGATGGCAAATCTTGCTACCCTTACTCAACATAGTGCTGGAAGTACTAGCCAGAGCAATTAGGTAGGAAAAAGTAGTAAAAAGGCATCCAAATTGGAAAGGAAGAAATGAAACTGTCACTATATGTGAATGACATGATTTTATATATAAAAGACTCAATAAAGACTCCACGGAAAAACTATTAAAAATAATAAACCAATGCGGTGAATTTGCAGGATACAAAATCAATATACAAAAATCTGTTGTATTTCTATACACTAAGTGAACTAGCATAAAGAGAAATTGATGAAACACTTCCTTTTACACTTGCAATGAAAAGAATAAAATACCTAGGAATAAATTTATCCAAGCAAGTGAAAGAACTGTACACGGAATACTTTAAGACATTGTTGAAAGAAATTGAATAAGACACAAAGAGATAGAAGGGTATTTCATGCTCAGGGGTTGCAAAATTAACATTGCTAAAATATCCACATTACCTAAAGCAACTTACAGATTCAGTAGAATCCCCATCAAAATACCAATGACATTTTTCATAGAAATAGAACAAAAAATCCTTCAGTCTGTATAGACCTGCAAAAGACCCTAGATGGCCAAAGCAATCTTGAGGGGAAAAAAACAAAGCTAGAGGTATCACACACTCCCTGATTTCAAATTATGCTACAAATCTGTAGTAATCAGAACAGCATGGTAATGGCAGAAAAACAGACACAAATCAATGGGACAGAATTGAGAGCCCAGAAATAAGCCCATGTATATATATGGACAATTTACAGCAAAGGAACAAATAACATAGAATGGAGAAAGGAGAGTCTCTTCAATAAATCATGGTGGGAAAACTGGACAGCCACATGCAAAATACTGAAGTTAGACCCTATCTTACACCATACACAAAAATTAACTCAAAATGGATTAAAGATTTGAATGTAAAATGTAAAATCATTAAACCCCTAGCAGAAAACATAGGCAGTACACTTTTGACATCAGTCTTAGTAATATCTTTCTGGATATGTATCCTCAGGCAGAGGAAACAAAGCAAAATTAAAACAAATGGGACCACATCAGTCTAAAAAGCTCTCACAGCAAAGGAAACCATAAGCAAAACGAAAAGACAACCTGTCAAGTGGCAGAAGATATTTACAAATCGTATATCCAATTAGTGGTTAATATTGACTATATGAAGAACTCATATAAGTCAACAATTTAAGAAAAAAATAATCTGAATAGAAAATTTTCCTAAGAAGACATGCAGATGGTCAACAGGCATATCAAAAGATGTTCAACATCACTAATTAGAGAAATACAACTCAAAACCACAGTGAGATATCACCTTACACATATTAGAATGGCTATTATTAAAAAGTCAAGAAATAACAAGTGTTGGAGAGGATATGGCAAAGAGAGAACCCTCATGCTGTTGGTGGAAATGTAAGTTTGTGTAGCCACTATGGAAAGCAATACGCAGATTCCTACAAACATTAAAAATAGAACTGCCGTATGATCCAGCAATTCTATTTTTGGTAGTTGTCCAATGGAAACAGAATCACTACCTCAAAAAGATATCTGCCCCTCCATGATTATTGCAGCACCATTTACAGTAACCAAGACATGGAAACAATCTAAGTGTCCATTAATAGATTAACAGATAGTCCATTAATATATATATATATATAAAATATGCAATGAATATTATTTGGTCATAAAAAGGAAGAAAATCTTGCTACTTGTGACACAATGGATGGACCTTGAGTGCATTATGCTAAGTGGCATAGGTCAATGACAAATCATACTGTATTATCTCACTTATAAGTACAATCTAAAATAAGCAACTCATAGATACAGAGAACAGGTTGTTGGTTGGCAATGTCAGGTGTTGGTGAGTGGGCAAAATAGGTGAAGGTGGTCAAAAGGCACAAACTTCTACTAAATCCCGGGTGTGATGTACACCATATTGGTTATAGTTAATACTGTATCGTATACTTGAAAGTTTCTAAGAGAGTAGATTTTAAGAGATCTCATCATAAGAAAAACATTGTACTTGTTGTGGTGTTGAATATTAACTAATTGTGATAATCATTTCACAGTGTATGCATATATCAAATCATTATGTCGTATACCTAAACCAAAACAATGTTATTTGTCACTTGTATCTCAATTAAAAAGAAAAGAATGTGCAAAGTTTTAAATAAATAGCTATGAACTCTTTGTGAATGGGACAAGAAAAAGACAATAAAATATATGACAATTTTAGGTTATTTCAAAGAGTTAAAGTAGAAACTCAATCATGGAAGTTTTAGGATAACATTCTAATGTGACTTACAATCTTAGTTGTAAAATTTTAGAAATAGACTAATCTGATCCAATCCTCTTGTTTTCAAATGATATGTTACCATGGTATGTTACCAGGTTAGAGTAACATAGCCAGTTGTTAGAAGAGCATGAATCCAACTCTTATATAAAATTAAGGCCTTCAACTCTTGATTCTGGTTTTTCATGCTTTTCTTCTGTTTATGTTTCTTATCTAAACACTTGATTTAAAAGTGGCCTGAAAATTTACAGTGCTCTGAAAATTTACAGTGCTCTCTGGAAGAACTTCCTACTTTAAATTGACTGTGTTTATCAATGGATCTGTTAACAGCTGAGCTCTCTAAATTCTCCCACTGCTATTGATTTGTGGGACCTTATTTTACTTTAAAACATATAGACTCCCTGAGAAGCAAGAATTCAAATATCACGCTCAACTTGTGAGAGCCTTATGTGTTAGACCCTTGAACATAGATATTACTGTGCTAGTCACTTTTTAATACACTATCTCATTGAATTCGTAGTATGGTAAGAGATATGAAGAGGCTGAAGTCAAAGAAAAAAGATAATTTGGCCCTTATTTATTTAAAGTTGCTAATTTATTCTGATTTCTTTTTCAGTACATTTTTATAATCTACCACACTAACCATTGTTGTAAAACCTGAGTGCCCAATTTTTATAACTGTTGGTGAATCTTAGCTATTAACAATTTTATTCCTAATGCAGTAGTTCACATGTAAAGTACAATGATTGATCTTTGTTGTTTAATGTGTTTAAACCAACCATTCATTCTAATTCAGTATTCATTTAGTTTCTCTTTCCTTCCAGGCCTGTATGTGGAATCAGAGGGAAAACTCTTATAATTAACCTGCCAGGTAGCAAGAAAGGATCTCAGGTAAGCAGCCTTGAGATTTATATGGTTTAGTGTAAAAAATTTTGGCCAACTCTGAGAATTAGCTAACCAAAAAGTTGGAGCACTTCACGAGACTACCCTCACTTCTGATGCCATTTGCAATTCAGTGCGTTCCCAAAACCACCCTCAGTTTCAATAATTCATGAGAAAGACTCACAGAACTCTGAAAGATGGTATGCTCACAGTTATGGTTTATTACAGGTAAAGGATACAGATTAAAATCAACATTGGGAGTAGTGCATATGACAGAATAAAGGAGAAGTATCAAATGGAGAGCTTCTATTATCTTCTCCCTGTGGAGTCATGAACACATTACCCTGGTATCAGCACAGTAACCACGGAGGGATTATTGCTTAGCTTGGAAGCTCTAAGCCCTTAGCATCCAGAATTTTTATTGAGGCTCATCACAAACTGCACATATGATTGACCTTTAGTCTCTAGCCTTTCCCAGAATCTGGGCTAATACCTTTAGTCTCCAACACTTTTCAGAAAAACTGTTATCACATTTCCCAAAGCCTCCTTCGTAAATCACACCGTTAGACTGCCTGGTGGCCAAAGTTTCCAGGCAAACAGAGGCACTCCTGTCATTTCCCAGTAACTGAGTAAAGGCCAGACACCCTTTGGGTAAGATTAATTCTTCATTACACAAGCTACCCTCTGACCTTTGGCCAGGGCTCTCTCTCATAGCAAAACAATCGTATTTGTCTGGCTGGGCTTCTATATTTAGTATAGCGTTTATATTACAGACATAACAACAGTATTCCTAAGATTTGGAAGTACCAGTGTATTCTGAATAGATTTAGAAAAATGGGTAAATCATCCTCTAAAGCCATTGCATGCATTTTCATATTTTTGTGCTCATTTACTTATTTTCCACCTAATCTACTATTACTTGTACCCTATGATACATTTGCACAGGACTGTTTACCATAGAAATTAGCTCTCTTGCTCAGGCCAGTCATTTCCCAATGGTATTATATTTTGAGGAGGATTTAACTCAAATTTCCGATACATATGACCCTCAATATCAGCCTTTTAATCCTGCTAATCTTGCTAATAATGCCTGTTATTATATATTGCAGTGTAGTGGTAGATATAACCTGAAAAATAAGAGTCAGAAGATACTGGCACATTACTGAAATCCTACATAGACATTAACAGTTAGTCTATCATCATCATGTCATGTGATCAAAATGTGTTCCAGAACAGTGCTCCTCAGGTTACACACTTGTCAGGTTCCAAAAGCAGTAGTCTCAACAACATATGGATTTTCCCTTTCTGGCATCTGCTACGAATAGGCTAAGAAATGATGTCATCTCTTGTTCTAAGCTTCTTTTGAGGCACCAATATAATACTGGGTTTCCTTTGTTGCATAACCCGTTTATTCATTCCTTTACCTTCAGCTACCATTCCTCCTTCTCTCCATTTACACCCACACTTTTCCTTTGAAAATCTTTGAATGAGACAGTTGGGTTTGGCATCAGTAATACTAGTTTGGCAAGTGCTTCCCACGAAGTCCATTTCCATTCACATAATGTAAGGTTACATATGCACAGAGCTTGTGGGCAATCTGAAACACCAGGCAATATAAAACTTCGTTTACTGTCAATCCCAGTTTGTCCAGATAGAGTGAGACACAATCTACCCCAATCAGGCCCTTAGAAATTCTGACATAAAAGTTTAAAAATTTAGTTATGGTTTCTGCTTGAGAATCATACCTGCTTCTGGCACCCACAGTTGCAGCCCTGTTCCTAGGACCAGTGCATCAAATAGAAAAAAAGAAAGTTGAAGTCATGTGGGGGAAAAGGAAAAAGTATAACCGTAAAGAAATAAGTTATACTGGCATTTTCCCCCACCCCTTCTTCTCAGAAAAGTAGAGGAATCTATCTAGTGGGAGTCCTCCCTTGGCCTTTGTGTGATCACACACTGATGAGGGCTTCAGGCCTTTATCTCCTCCCATTTTAGACAATAAATCTTTAAATTGCCTATTTCAGTTTTCTATCATATCATTGCTCTGAAGATAAAAGTGTGTTCGTTGGTCTAAAGAAATGTGTCTCCACAGTAATTGATACAGTATCTTCTGTTCTGATCCTTTTATAGTACACTGAGCGTTTGCATCTACTACTGAATAAGCAAAGCTAATACGAGAATAAGTGTCTATTCCTGCTAGTACCCATTTTTAGCCTCCAGGGACTACTAGCATCAGTCCAACTTGCGAGCTATGTGCAGGACCTTCTCCCTGTGGAATCAGCTGCATAGCCCTCTGCCATCTAAGTTTCTTTTTAGCAGACGGAATAGTTCTTGTTGGCATTTTCTGCCTCAGAAAGTGTAAGAGAAATACGTCTAGATTCAGCCCATTTCTGCATTACTGCAGCCCCTCGGTGTCTGTTCATTTCATGTGCCCAGGTGGCCATGTCAAGTAAGCACACCAGAATATCTGCTTACCAGTACCAATCAACTTCCAATTCTGGGAGGGAGTTTTTCTGATAAGTATTAACATGATCTACTTTAATATACCCCTTATATTCCCTGAGTGATTTCCATAGGGCCATGCCCCTATAGGTATCCCTTTAATAGACCAGCTTTCCATTGCCTATCTGCCTGCCCATATGGCCAGGCTATTTGGACACTTCGCATGAGTCAGTAAAAACCCAGACATAGGGGCAAACGTGCAGTTCAGCCCATCGAGCTGATTTGTTTTTACCTTCTTCAATCAGAGTGGCGGCCTTCCAAACAGGATGCTGTCCCTTCACCCTGGAATTGCCATCCATAAACCAAGCAGCTCTTTGTTGATCAATAGAAAGCTGTTTATAGGGCTCCGCCCAAGTGGCCCAAGTGGCCATAGGATCCAGCAGCTGCTCAGGTGGTTCCGAAGTCGGCCCTAGGTGAAAAGAGGCTGCCTGCTCGTGAGTACCTCCTTCCATTCTCCTGGTAGCATGATTCTATATGCACCATTTCCATTTTATTACGGAACTCTCCTGGGCATTGCCTTCCCCATTAGAGCATTTCTCTGACATTACCCAAGACATTATGGATATTTTAGGTTTCAAGATTATTTTATGTTCTTCAGTCATAGGGGCAGTCTCAATTAAAGTCCAATAGCAAGCTAGTAATTGTCTCTCAAATGGAAATTTTCTGATCCAAAATCCCAGCAGTTGTTGCTGGGTGGCACTCACAGGTTTTTACTATAAGCCCCAGTCCTCACTCCCCACAGAGTAGTTGTACAGCAGATTAACCTGTGTGGTCCCATTTAGCATGTCCAATTACATTGCAGGAAGAATGGATTTATGTGTCTTGCTGTTTTACAATATAAAGTAGGGAAGAATTCTCTAAATACAACATCCACCCCCATGATATATTCAGGTAAAGGAGACTCATCATTTCACATAAAGTTCTCTGTCCAGACATTCTAATTCTCATCCAGACTTTCACCTTAATCCCATCAACTGTTGCATTCATATATCCTCCCAGTCTAACTGAACCCCTCACTAGGACTTCAATAGGTTTTAGAATCACAGTACGTGGAGCTCCTATGTCAACGAATCCTAGAAAAGTCTCTTCTCTGTCTCATGCTTTTAGCCATTTGTGTGCATATAGCCTTGAATTTCTAGGCCTGGATTGGGCCAAGGGATCCAGACCCTTTTATGAGGTATTATCTTGATTAGATTATGGGACCATCACTTAAGGTGATTCAAGGTAAGGTTTCTTTGCCTCCTAGCTTTGAAATTCCTCCAAACTAGGGTAGAGATTTACTTAGCACCCCTGAATGTTAGGAGACCAGAAAGGGCTCCTATCTGTCCACTCAACCCACAACAGTGCTTCTTTAAGAAATCTGTTTTGCCTTTATCGATGCTCACTTTATTCATATATTTCCTAACCATTTAAATATTTTCACACTGCTAGGACAAGTCCCTTACATCTCTTATTTTTCTCTTTCCCCATTTTTTAATGAATCAGTCTAAGTTTATTCACTATTGCTTTAACGTACATTTTTGTTTCGGAAGAAGCTCTGAGGCTAGGAGCTATATAGCAGACTATCCAGAATCAAGTTTGGCCCAGTCTCAGGATCCACCCCAATATTCTCCATTTCTTTTGTTTTGGCTAGTACAGATAACATTAACCAGGGGGTTGTATATTTACCTTGTTTCTTGTTATTTTGTATTTCTTTAAGCATCCAGTGATACAACTCCTTAGGAGTTAGATCTTTCATTTCAAAATTTAATTGCTAATTTTATCTCCAGTAACTAATTGAAGCTGCAGTTCCATACTGTGGGTGACCCTGTGTTCATCCAGGTACTAAAGATTTGTCATCCCCTATTCTCTCTTCCTTCCACTTCCTAGATCACATGTTTCAGTGGGTCAGGGTCTTTCTATCAAATCCCACTTCTTAGCACCAACTGTAAGGAGTTCGGCCAACTGCAGAAGTTAGCCAACTACAAAGTTGGAGCATTCCACAAGACTACCCTCACTTCTGACACCAATTGTCATTAAGGGAATTTCTAAAATCACCCTCACTTTTAATCATTCACTAGAAGGACTCACAGAACTCACTGAGAGCTGTTATACTCACAGTCATGGTATATTACAGGGAAAGAACAGAGATTGAAATCACTCAAGGAAGGAAGCACATAGGGCAGAGACTAAAAGAGATACCAAACGGGCCTTCTGGTCATCCTCTTCCATGGAGTCATGGACAGAATTATCTCCTCTTAGCAATAAAATAAGATAGTAATCACCTAGTTTTGCTACTAGGCACATGCCTCTTTGCCTTTGGTGTCCCGAGTTTTTATCGAGACTTGATCACATATTGCCTACAAGATTGAGCTTTAGTCTAGCCAGTCCCAGTTTTTTCCAGAGACAAAACTGACCATGTTTCCCAAAGCCCTCATTATAAACTACATTGTTTTGACTGTTCACTGGCTAAAGCCCCCAGGCAAACAGAGACACTCTTATTAGGCATGACACTACAAGGAACTCCAGATCACCTCCCAAAAGCTGAGAGTAAAGGCCAAACCTCTTTTTAATCAAGGATAAATTCTTTACAATCTTTACCAGTAGGTTAAAAGATTAAGTACCTTCCAGGTATTCCAGGTATAGCCCTCCGTAAATTTTAAGATACTTCTTTACTTGTTAGATTTTAAGGTAAGTTACTTTAAATATAGAAAAGAAAGACTTCTGCCCAAACATATTGCCTAAACGTATCTGGCAGTATGTTCCCCTTTTAAAGTTCTTACCTATTCTCTTTTGGTGGTACATTATTGGTAATAGTGGGCATCTTTTGAGCATTAGCTGCCTGTTCTCTTCCCTTGGCACCCTGCAATAATGCTGTACTTTCCTTCACAAAAAAAAAATTTTTTAAAGCAAGAGACTATATTGATTTTTATGTAGTGCTCTGTACAAACTTATATCTGTTTTTACATACTGTGCATGTTGCCTAGCTATACTTTATGATGATAGTCAGAACTTTAGCTCTCTGAATAAAATAGTTCACTACCCAGTTGCTTTGTTAGTTCTAGTACTCTGCTCTAACCAGAAAGGTAAAAACGGTATCTTTAAACCCCAAAGCTGTGTAGAAATTTTACTTTAAAAAAAGGACTGTGTACTTGTATAGTACTGTAGTTCTTCAGCTTAGGGAGGATACTATAATATATGCCATGCTTATTTAATATTTCACATTGCAAAAACAATGCTTTAAATATTCATTCTTAAGACGGATGGAGAGAAATACAGATCCAAAATCACAAACAAACTTGATTGCTACCATTCTGTATGCCTATAAAAATGCTTTATCTTCATTTTTTCTTCCTCTTGCATACAGGAATGCTTTCAGTTCATACTGCCAGCTCTACCTCATGCCATTGACCTTTTACGTGACGCCATTGTAAAAGTAAAGGAAGTGCATGATGAACTTGAAGATTTACCTTCCCCACCACCACCTCTTTCCCCTCCTCCCACAACTAGCCCCCATAAACAGACTGAAGACAAAGGGGTTCAATGTGAAGAAGAGGAAGAAGAGAAGAAAGACAGTGGTGTTGCTTCAACAGAAGACAGTTCTTCATCACATATAACTGCAGCAGCCATTGCTGCCAAGGTAAGCCTGTTGAGAGAGACCCAAAGATCTAAAGGACCCACAGGTAAATGTATTGGTTTCATCCCTCTTTGCATCCCATTCTTCCATAAGTTAAATACCGCGTCAGGGCATCCTTAAAAAAGAACTGGGATATTTGTGACACTCCACAGCTATATTCCCTCCATTATGTAGAGTTCTTGAAGACATTGAAATTTGTTGAGTTCTGGGTCATTAAAGATACTGCTCTTACCTATTGAAGTAATAACTGCAATGATAAACAATGTGACATTTAAGAACTGTTTGAAGATGTCATTTTTGTGATGATACTAAATATACAGTGTTTATATATTCAGAACATAAAATATTTACAAATTCTTAAATAAGCCCCAAACTGAAGGTAAGAGACCAAGATGATTAAAGAATTAGTTGAGAAAAGTTCATAAATATTTTTTTAAAAAGAGAACTTTTTAGCAGTTCACTAAGCACTTATTTAACTATTGGACACAAATTACCCTAGTTGTATAGAGAAGAAATTGATGTAAGGTATTTGTATTTTCCATTTAATAAACTAACAAATATTACTAGAACAGTACCAAAGTGTTACAGATTCTCTTTGGGCAATTCTGGGAGTAAATAGAGTACCATGAGGTACTTAAGTAAATTTAGTCATCATCTTAATTAAGTCACAGATCATGATTTACATTATTATCCATACCTAGTATAGTCCATCTTGTGTACTTTAAAGTCTTCAGACAGTAGCATATCACTTCTGGGAATAATGATTGTTCATTGATTAAGAGCATAAAGATTGAAAATCTAATCACTATGTGAAGTAATTTCTAAAGTTTTATGGCTCATCCAGGTATTTTGTCTATGAGATTAGCAAGAGGGTTTTTTTTGTTGTTGTTGTTTTTTTTTTTTTTTTTTTTTGACAACATATGTATTGGAAAGGATCATAGAGATCCTTTTGAAGTGTCTATTCCGATAACCAGTAGGTGGTTCTTTCACTGAAGGCTGGATCATTCTATCTCCAGATCCATTCAGTTCTTAAGGATAGTAAGTATTTAAGTTGTGTGTAAAATTTGTTTTGTTCTGTTTTGTTTTTATGGGACTGATGGATGAAACAGGTACATTTTAAAATCATTATGTGTTCTCTTATTTTTACTCTTAACTAAAAGAGTAAAAAAGTACCATTGATTTCAACCTTAAGAAAAAAGCTTATACCATTTGAAATCAAAGCTGATTTTGTCATTGTACAGAATTTTTGACATTTCATTGTTCCATTTGTTTTCACCCTTTTTTTCTTTCCAGTCATTTTGCTTGTATAGTTTCATGTTTTCCTGTCACTGTATTCATAGTTGTTGTGTGTTGTGCATTAGAAGCATCCATTCTACACCAGTCCTGCTGTTATCATGGCACACGGTGAGCAGCCCATCCCTGGTCTCATCAGTTATTCCCATGATGCAACAGGCAGTGCAGAGGAACGGGTAAGACAAGAGGCTTTTGCATTAATAATTTTGCAAGCATACAGCCTTCCTCCTATCCTTGGAGGCAGGCTATAACATTACAGAAGATGTGTTTTCATTCTGAAGGACCCTCACTACTGCTTTTTTGTGAAAGAGTAAGGGCCACTTCCAGCTGGGAATTTAATAGAGTTTCTCCTGTACGTGAAGTACTCTAACATCATTAAGATTTGGTACTATATGGCAATGAACTTTCGTCACATGGCTTCTAAGAAATTCATTGCTCAGAGTTTTTATTTTTTCTTTAGTAATTTCACCACATACCCTTAAATAAATTATCTGGTTTGATTAAGATAATCACTTAAGAAGATCACTTTAAGTTTTAAAATCTAAATAGATTGGTCAAGATAGTATTTAATTTGTTTTAACCTTGCTTTTTTCTCATGATTTTGCATCTTATTTTCTTTTCCTTCACTGTGTTCTCATTACAACCATTTAGAGAGTTGAGTCTTTGTATACAAATTTTGATATTACTGATCTTCAGATAGAAACTTTTAAGGATACATATAGCTTCTTTCAGTCATTGGCTGAATAATACTTTGTATAAAGTGCCAGGCTAGAAAAGATTAAACTTATAAATATAACTGAATAAGCAGTAACTATTACACCATGGCTGGAAAAAAAAAAAAACTTTCTTAGTTTCTAATATGGATGTAAAATGAGAAGAAAAAAGAAGAAGAATATGTAGTAAAGTGAAATTTGGTTTTAAATACTGAGAAAGTAAAAACGCCCAGAATTTCAGGAGGATGCAGGGAAGAAAACTAGCATCAGTAGTCTCTTGAGAGATACACTGCCAAATGATGACTTCAGCCCTTATATTCAACAAGCCATGCCTGGTTGGAAATAAACTTAGCTAAGTCAAAGGCCAAGTAGAAAATGTAAATATCAATTAGTAAAATTATTAATGAATTTCAATTGATGACTGAATTCTCCAGCTAACGCTTTGCTGTGAATTATAAACATTCCAAAATGTACCGAACTTGAAGCAGAAATTGTCTTTTGTATTCTCATATTATAAAGCAACAACTGTAGCAACTGTAATAATCATCCTGGATTTCAGACTAAAGTATTTGGAAGTTTTGTATTCATAACCAAGCTTTTTAAGTTATCATATTCTGAGTTTCATGTTATTGCACATAAAGTGACTTGGAACATCTCTTTTTTTAAGTTCTCCCAAGGGTTGTACATAACTAGTACCATTCTAGATTCATTGGAGAGAAACTAATTATTACATACAATGGATTCTTCAAATTATTAGGGCTTAATTCTCTTGAGGAAGTAGTTGGGAATGTGTTTAAGTGTTCTAGCTGTCATCATATGGCATCATCCAAGAACTTCTCATTTATTAACTTTTTAAATTGAACTTTGCATAAATTGAATTTATTATTAATAAATTAAATATTATAGACATTAATATAATAGTGATGTGGTATAAATATATTCTGAAATTAGTAGATTATTAATCATTGATTATTTGTAAATTGATTTAATAAATTAAAGAAAATTATTTATTGGTAAATTATTAATCATTTGTAAGTAGTGGTTATGGTCTTTTTGACAAATACTCAGTTTTGTAAGTAGACTTATGTTTTTGTGCTTCCTTTGACAAATGATAATGAGAGCTATACATCAGTGAATATAATATTCTTGTTCTTCAGATCTAGCATTCATAAAAAAGAATGAAAAAGATAAAAGAGGTAACAGAAAATAATGAACGGGAAGGTCTTTAATGTTTTTGTGCTCCTAAAAAAACATGTTATCTCTGTGAATGATTTATTTGGCACTAACTTCATTCATGAGCCTCATTGGCTTGGAATACCCTGAATTTGTTGCCAGTGTTTCAGATCTCTACATGACAACAGTCATTTGGAATAATTCTATGAACTATTTGTCTGGTTTCACAAGCTTTACCAATGTAAAATTTAAAAATTAAATTTTGAAAGGGGAGGATCTGATTACCTATTGAAGAAGAACCACAATTTCCTTCAGCTGGTCACATTCTAAGGCATGTGAAGCAATTTGGATTAATTTGGATTAATGTAAAAATTATGTAACTTAAAATCAGAGACCTGGATAGGAGCTCTGACTTTACCAATTAATATTTGAGGCAAATTACTTAGGATTTAAAATTCAGTTTCTCATCTATAATGGTAATTACATGTCACAAGAGGTTATTTTAGCAAATAAGATATATTGGGGAAATTATAAACTTTGTAAATTGAGTATACTATTACACAGTTCTTTCTAGATGCTATGAATACAAGCTCAGAATACAAATATGAATACAAGGCTCAGAATACAAATGTAAGTGAATTATTCCAGCTCATAAAGAGTTCTTTCTTTTTTTGCTTCTTTACTTTCCTAACTCAATTATCCACTTCTTACGCTCAAGAAAGTGAAACCTGGTCAGTGGTACTGACTCTTCAATAGTTAATTCCTAGTAATCTGATTGTTGTTGATTGCCAAACTGATTATCTTGCTTTTTCAGGAAATAAGCTTGAGGAATGCCTCTCATAATGGGTATTAATTAGTTGCCTCTCCAGCAGCCATTTCCCATTCCCTGTTCCTAATACTACACATTTCTCAGTTTGAGTGGTATTAACTAACCTTCCAGGGTAGATTGGCTTAATATCATCAGCATATACATTTCATGTAGTCACAGTTTTTAGTTCAAGAAACATGTAATTCAGGTCAGTTAGAGCAAGTGCGTCTCATCTCTTAGATTTTATTTGAACTACTGGGGACAGGGACTCTCTGTTTCCTACCAGATATGAATGAGGAAATGTATAACTCTAAAAGTTGCCATTATGGAACCATGAAAGGAATGCCTGCCAATAATGGAGCCAACAGTAAAGAAGCAATACTGAGAAAGGGTGGGGGGAGAGAGAGAGAGAGAGATTTGGGGTCTTGGTCACATTGTTCAACCACTTACTCAAGTCCCTGTTGAATTACACCTACCTCTTGATTTTTCAGTTACCTAAGCCAATAAATTACTTTAAAAAAACAACTAATTAGAGACAGAGAAGGGTAAACTGTTGTCTACAGTGAAAAAGCATCTTAACCAATTTATCTCAGTATGTACTATCTCATCAAAGAGCTGAAAAGTCTTCCTTATAATAACAGAAATATATCGAATAGGAATCCCTAAAGTTTCATATTTGTGTGAGAAACCTGATTCAAGAAGATAAACAGTAGCGGAGTGTGACACACAGAAGGAAAATAAATCTTGCCCCTCTGTGGTTACCAAATAAATGTAAAGGTCTTTGCAAGGAGACTGGATCCAAATCTGAAGAGATTATAACTTAACTTTGCAGCCTTAAGGTAACTAATAGGTTCAAAAATCCAAGTCATAATGAGAGGCAATGAGAAATTTGAGACAAAGAGGGAAGATCGCCCTGGAGATACCTAACAGGAAATCATGTCTTACTGACAGAAATTAAATCTGGGGAAGTCCCACACAATAATGATGTTCCCCAGGCTCCACTGGATGCAGGAAAATCTGCTGTTTGCCCTGGAAAGAAAAAGAGTTGCTGATTTCCTTTTGGTAAAGGATATAGAGGAAATAATATGTTAGGTTGATATAGCCAGTCAGGAAGAGTCTGTCTTCCTAGAGCATTTATTTGGAACTTATGAGAGAAAATGCTTAGAGTTAGCAACCTGCCATTCTTACATATTTGCCTGGAAATAAATAACACCATTACAAAAGACCAGAGACACAAAGTTTTGGTCAGAAAATTGAAGAATATACATTTTATATGTTTGTGGTTTTATTGTTTCTTTCTATCCCTAAGGATTTTGGTATATTAAAATAATATTAATTGAATGACACTCTTTAAAACATTTTACATATATCTACAGTTTACATACATTGTCATTTTACCTATGAGAAAACTGAAGCACAAAGTGGTTCAGGACATATAACTAGTGACTGAACTGGTATTTGGGTCCAGGCAGCCTGGCTCCTTAATCAGAACTCTTAATCTCTCTACTATGGCACCTCTCAGTGCAAGAGAAAGACAAAGGATGATGTTCTAGGAGATGACTAGATAGTTACAAATTCTCCTCAAAAATGAGAATTATGATTTTGGGACCTCAGTTTAGAATACTTGAAGATAAAATGCATTGCACAATCTAAGAATTATGAACAATAGAATATATTTACTCTGGAAGTTTACTGATCCAAGCAACAAATCTTTAAGCTATAAGCACCATTGGAATCAGAAATAGATTTAGATGAATCTGTGAAATCAAACACTTTGAAGAACACAGTGTGATAATGTTAGTGTTAAAGGATAGTATTTTTAAAGGTTGAATCATCACACTCGTAGAAATATAAAATAAATGTCAAAGATTTTAGTTAACTAATTAATTAGAGAACAGTAAGCTGTTAAACCAGTTCAAAGAAAAAATCAAAGGACACATACATATATCAACAGTCACATAGGCTGGAATGGATTTTAAAATAGATACAAAACTGTCAATATACATAGGGCAATAATCAATTTTTTTTTTCTCAGAACAAAATTCATTTGCATTTCTATAGACAATAATTTGCATTAGTATCCATTTTCTGTAACTTGCAGAGTTGTAAAATAGTGAAGGTAAAAAGTGAAGATTACCCAGAAGGATATACAGATCAAGACATTTAATAATCTTTCTTGCCCATTTTCCTGACAAATCTCTATACCCCAGACATGATTTTTGATGCAAAAAAAAATGGCTGGTCTCTTGATTATTTAGCTGCAGCAAGTTATTAATTAACCATATAGACCTTGAATTTGCTTTGCAAATACTGAGGCTGCAAAATTAACTTTAATCTGGAAGTTGTCCATAGGAAATCTCAGATTCTGCTTTTATTTAAAAGTTTCTGTTTTTGACATTCCAGTAAAACCAAGCCCAGGAAACTCACTTCACCATATTTTATTTGCAAGTACCTGTTATTAGATGACTTCCTCTCTAATCAAGGTCACCAAAATTTTATTACCATATATAAGTGACCTTCCTTACCAAATGCAAGGATGAGACCCTCTACTCTAGGTAACAGGTCATTTTTCCTGGGAGGGCTTTGTAGGTATTCGCTTCGTGAGTACAACCAGTCTTTGTTCTTCAGAAGTGGTAGTCACATCTGATTAAATGAGCACTATTCTCAAACATGGCACTCCAGATAAGTCCTTGGTTCCACCATCAATCTCTCTAATTATATCCTATTTAAAAGGAAGACATTCTTATTCAATCCATGGGAATCACTATATTGTCCAGAAAAGTTAGCAGACTTAGTAAGAATTCTGAGGGAATCAGTGAGAATCAAGTATCATTCTTAAATGTTTCATTTTAGTTTTAAGAAATCAGAATTTACAAAATTGTGTGGGTTTTCATTGTCACATTTTTTTTCGTTGTGAGCTACCACAAGATCTTGTATATACTTCCCTGTGCTATGCAGTATAATCTTGTTTATCTATTCTGCATATGCCTGTCAGTATCTACAAATTTTGAACTCCCAGGGGACTTCTCTTTTGATGTGACAGCTTCCCATGAAATTTATAGTTGTAACACATGAAACAAACCTAAGTATATCTTTCATCACTCTTTATCTATGCTGAAACAACAAACTTTTGTGATTACTAGGAGCCTGCTGGGAAATTCCAAAGATAGTTTTAAATGAAAGATACCCTGAAATTTTTAAAAAATTTATTCCATATTTAGGATTCAAAGAGAGTTGTCAGGAAATTTGAATACCTGATTTAAGGTAGGGTAATGGATGCCTGAGAAATAATTTTTGTTTGCCTTTTTAATTAAAATGACAATCAAACATTTTTAAAAGCATAAGAGGTAGCACAGTTAAGGATTAATTCCTTCATAAGTGAGGAACTTTTTGTTCTTTCTTATTCCACTTAAATACTCAAGCAGATAATAAAATAAACATATAGCACAGAAAAGTATTCTGATAAGACACAGCATCTCTGCTATCTAGGCAGTTTACATAGATAATAGATAAAGGCACTGATCAATAAGCCAGGGGGAAAAGGCCATCAAAATTAAGTTGAACTTTGTTGATATTTTAACACGTTTTATAACTTATTTTTAGGCTCAGGCATTGTAAGTCAAAGGAAATAAACTTCACTTTCCTGGTTTTATCCTTCATTATGTTCTTTCAAATATTCTGGAAGAACTGATACTTTACTTTAGGACTACAGTTTTTTCTCAGATGATCCAAAAATGAAAGCTATCTTCATAGTAATATGATGATGTAATTTTTTAATATGCAATATATTAATCATTGCTTTTTTAAAGTGAGTTAATAAGTATTTAAAATTATTGTTTTGTTTTGATTTCTAATTCAGTGAATACTGATAGTTACAACCTACATGTACTAAAGCTCTAAGAGTTCTAAATAAGTTTTTAAAATGTTAAGGGGTCCAGAGACTGTAAAGTTTGATGGCTACTGTTTTCGGGCAAAAATTTTTTTCCCTTAAAACATAAAAGCCTGTGCTCAGTTGTATATCTCTATCACTATTGCTTCTACTATAGTCTCAGTGATTCAAATTAATTATAACTTTTAATGGAAGTCATTTCTATTTCACAGAGAAAATTTGGGGTAGATAATTAAGAACTATCTTATACATGCATATTTTAGCAGACAGCAAAGCTCATGAACATACATAATATAATTTTCTACAGCAACACGCAATCCTTTGACTACTTATTAAAATGGCAAAAAAGGAAGATGTTCATAAACATGACACAAAACTCTAGCATCTACATAGCAAATAAGCTAAAGTATACAAACTTAAAATTATAATTAGTAATCAATGCCATAAAAGAAAAATAAATCAGACTTCATCCAATTAAAAACCTCTTTGCATCAAAGGACACTATCAAGATAGTGAAAAGGTAGCCAACAAAGTGGAAGAAAATATTTGCAAATCCTGTAAGAAGAGATTAATATATAAATTATATAAAGAACACCTGCAACTGAGTAACAGCAACAAAAAATCCAATTGAAACATGGGTGAAGAATTTGAATAGACATTTCTTCAAAGAAGGTATACAAATAGCAGTATGCACACGAAAAGATACTTAACATCAGTACTCAATGGAGAACTGCAGATCAAAATGACAGTGAGATACCACTTCATATCCATTTGGGTGTTTTATCAACCCCTCCCCAAGAAAACCAGAAAATAAGTGTTAGCAAAGAATATGGAGAAACTGGAACCCTCGTGCATTGCTGGAGGGAGTATAAAATGGTGCCACCACTGTGAAAAACACTTTTGTGGTTCCTCTGAAAGTTAAACATGTGATCCAGCAATTTCACTTCTAGTTATATACCCAAAAGAATTGAAAGCAAGGACTAGTACACCAGTGTTTACAGGACCAATATTCACAATGGCCAAAAAGTGAAAAACAACCCAAATATCCATTGATGGTCAAATGGATAAACAAAATGTGTTATGTACATGTAATGGAATGTTATTCAGCCATAAGAGGAAATTAATTTCTGATACATGCTATAACATGGGTGAACCTTGAAAACATTATGCTGAGTTTAATAAGCCAGACATAAAAGGACAAATATTATGTGTGTTCACTTACATGAGGTACTCAGAATAGTCAAGTTAGTAGAGGCAGAAAATAGGATAGATGAAAGTGGGGAATGAGACGGTGTTGTTTAAAGGGTATGGGATATCTCTCTGGAGTGATGAAAAAGTTCTGGGAATGGATACTAGTGATGTTTGCAGTACATTGTGAATTTACTTAATGCCATTTAATTGTACACTTAAAACTGGTTAAAATGGTAAATTTTATAATATATATTTTTTCACCACAATAATAAAGTTTTAATTATGATTAGTAATCAATGTTTCCTATTTTATCCTATTTAAAAATTATCTAGGCATCTAATGATTATCCATTAATTAATTCAGTTTAATGTCAGTCCAAAGTTTGTTACCTAAAGATCATGAAAATTATGTTCAAGCTGACATACTTTATGTAGGAGTAATGTTAGCTTGTTCAATCAGTAAACCTGTATATGTTTAGGGAAAACAACCCAAGAAAGAAGGAAACAGTTTATTTGTATTACATTTAATATTAGAAAAATTCTAAGACTTAAATTTTAAACTAAAATTATTAAGCTAGTCTTATTTGCCAAAGATTTACCCTAATTATATGAACTTAGATTCTTAAAATATTTACAGGTTAGTTTCTATTAGAAGATTTTTTTAAGTATAGCATATTTGAAGTCTTAGGAATTCAACTTTTGGGGGGTGGGGTGGATAGTAGAAATAACTGACTTATCTAAGCATTTATTTACCTCTGTAAGCCAGTCAGAACAAAGCTCCTTTTACATAATAGACAATATAATTTAATACTTTACAGAGATTGGGAAACATTTCACATTCACACAATGGGTAAAGGAATTACAGACACACAAACAAAGAGAAAGCTCATAATTTCAATTCTGCAACTTCAGCCACAGGTCCAGAGTAAATACAGAAACATAAAAACTCATCCCCAATACTACCGCCACAAAAAAATCAAAGACCTGTTCTCTTTCCCAGAGGGCACCAAACTCAATTCTTTTGAGCTCAAAATAGAGAAGTAAACACATAAAAAGGACTACAAATATGATTCTCTGTCATCTTTCACTCAACAGAGGATAGACTTCTGTAATTCATTTACAGAGATCACCAATTGGTCAGACCATAAAACCAAAGTCTCAAGCATGGCTGTCACCAGAGAGCAATAATTTCCTGGCAGTGCACAAACTAGAAACAAAAACAAAACACAAATCTATATAATGGATTTTTTAAAGTTTTTTTAAACCTAAAGAAACAGACAGTCATCTAAAGTTCTGTTGGCATTTAGGATTCATTTCTGATTGCTAAAAAAAAAGATACTTGTGGGCCTAAACAAGTGCTTAATAGTGCTCTTCTCTGGCAGTGCAGTTTACCTGATTCTGTTAGATGAATCCATTGCACATCTCAGTGGATGATCCCTAAAACTTAAGGAATTATTCTTTTACAGTAAAATCATGACTTTGTTACAAATACCAAATGAATACTTAACAAAGATGTGATTTCATTCATTAATTAATGAGGGAACCAGAAAGATGTTACAACTGGTTAACAGGAAAATTCAAAGAACACAAATATATAGGCACCGCAAGTGCTGAAATGAATTTACAAATAAATGCAACACTTGGTCATTACCTACATAGCAGTCCATTGCACTTCTATTGTATAAAAGGATCATTTGGACAAAAACTGTTTACATTACTATCAGTTTTTTACAACTTAGGATTATAAAATATCTGAAAGACTGCAAACAGTGCAGCTAATTCAGAATGGTTCATTACACAGAACACCTAATATCTTTTGTTCATTTCAGAGTCTTTCACAATTTTTCCTGGCATATTAAATGAATACCATAATGCATGGATGTTTACAAAGTAAAATAAAATAAAATTTTCATTCAAGATGTCCACGTGCTTAATATGCTTTTTTATTCTTTGTGTCTATTCGTATGGATGCCACATAGCAAGATTTTGTAGAAGGCTATATATATCTTTAATAGTAAATATTTGACTTTCTCAAAATTTGAATTGGAAAAACCAAGGAGTTTTAATATAGGGATAGGCTTGCTAGGATGCCTAATGTCTTTTCCTACCATTGACCTTTGAGTAATATTGTGGACTGATTATGTATGTATGTGTGATGAATTTGTAGTAATTATTATTTGGGCTAATAAGTATATATTCTTATACGTTTTCACAAAGCTTACTATTATCAATAAAACAG
Source organism: Camelus bactrianus (assembly GCF_048773025.1). Taxonomy (NCBI): domain Eukaryota; kingdom Metazoa; phylum Chordata; class Mammalia; order Artiodactyla; family Camelidae; genus Camelus; species Camelus bactrianus. The sequence continues at coordinate 30,771,618 of NC_133544.1, read as the reverse complement.
ATGGGAAGCTCTATATTAAAATAAACTAAATAGACCCTTTTCAAATGTGGGAAATAGTATGCATTGTGCTTTAACAACATGAGCTTCGGCATCAGATAGTTTCAGATCCATCAATTACTGGCTCTATGACATTGGGTGAATTGCTTCTCCTTTCTAAGCCCATTTTCTCTGAAATAGGATTAATAATGATATTAACTTCTTAATTTATGAGTAAATTGTGAATATTCAAATAGGAAAACATGTAAAATCATTTAACAGTATCTGGATAAAAGTAAATATTCAATAGTAAGGTGTTGATGTGCTCACTGATACTAACTGAACCCTCCACACATAGACAATTCTCCCTCCACACTTCCTCTTTCCTTTGCCTGACTAAACAGTCCTTTCTTCTTCCATCTTATTCAACCTTTAGTCATCTTTTAAGGCCTAGCTCAGTGGTTCTTACATTTTTTATAGGTGGTGACCAACTTTGGGAGTGTAATTAATGTTGCTGCCCCTCTCCAAAGGCTTATACACACGAACATTGAGTACAATTGCAGGACAGATTATTAGTTTAAGAACTCCTGAGCCAGCTGAAGTCCAGCCTCCTACATAAAGTCTTTCATAAATCTAGTCTATATTTATCTTTCTTTTTGTATTACATTCATTCACCAAATATTTATTTTGACACTAATATGTGTATATCATCTTGCTAGATGCTGTGAGGGTTTGAGCAATTATATATGGCCTGGGCCCTGTCCTTTAGGAACTAAGTTTATAACATGAGAATATTTTCTTAAATGAACCAGTTTTACATATGTATCGTAACTGCTAGTATTCTCATGAGATGAGAAACTAATCTACTGTTCCAGATCCCATTTTAGGAAATTTTGTGAGTTTATTGGTGGCTCATAGAATTTTACTTTATTGGAATTACTTGCTGTGATAAATTACCAGGGACCAACTTGGTCTAATCCTTTATTATCTTTCACTTTAATTCTTTCAGTGTGTGGTTTCATGAGTTCTACCTTTGCTTCTCTTCCATTCACTCTTCCCCTTGTAGCCAGAGTGAGCTTTTAAAAACATAAAGTAAATCATGTCATTTTCCTACTTGAAACCTTCAATACATTCTCATAACATTTAGAATAAAACCAGAACTCCTTGACATGTTCTGCTAGATTCTACGCGATCTGGCTCCTCCCTCCTTTTCTAGGCTCTTCTCTTAGCATCTTTCTCCCTCTCCTCATTGCTCACTAAACTATATACATCAAGTTTTTTCTTACCTCTGGGAACATGCTGTTCCCACTACCTAAAAATTCTTAACCCCACTCTGCCTGGCTAACTTCTGTTTATTCTTTCTGTCCCAGTTTCAGTATTTCTTTTTCACAGAAAGACTTCTCTGATCTGCCTTTTCCAATATAAATCATGCTTTTAGTTATTCTCTCATAACACGTTGTTCTTTTTTTTATAGCACTTGCCACAATTTATAATTATGTATTTATATGTGTTTGATTTCTATATATGTAGACTGTAAGTTCTGTGAGAGAAGGGTCACATCTCTTAGCTTATATGATCTAAGTTCATGAAACAGCTATAAAAAAAACCCAAGATATATTTAGCATTACCCATAATGTGTAAGGACTATTCCACAATATAGGCAAATAATCAGAATATTCTCTCCCTCTAGTAAACAAATACGTTAATCATCTATAGTAATGATAATATATAGCTTTTAAATGCCAATTATATAGCAGACCCTATTCTAAGTGTTTTATATAGATATACCTTCAGAAATTGATACTAGAATACAGATATTCAGCAAGATTATACCTTTTTATTTTCCTGGAAGGCAAGTTTTTTATGTAATAACATATAATAAGGGGTCTGATTAATACCATTGAGAACAGAAATTCTGAATAATTTTAAATAATGGAAGAATAATTTTAGTCAGTATAAATACTTGTAAAGAAACAAACTCATGAATATTTAAATTTTTACGTTTATTAGGAAAGATTTGTTATAGTCATACCTCATAAGTTTACTGTCTAGACAAAATCATGAAGTGTAGCTTTTTTTTATAAATATGAATCATAAATTCTTGTGGATTTTTCTACCATTGATTTTAATCTAAATCCAGGTCTTTACATTTATCCTTACTAAATTTCATTTTGCTGCATTCAACTGATCAGTCTTGCCTACAGAGACATTTTTTAAATCTGTATCTGCCATTTGGTATTTTACCTGTGTTTTCTAGTGCTGTCACCTGCAAATACATTAATCATGTTGTCGTTTAGGATAAGACTTTTTTTTAGGATAGGCCATTTCCACATAATACCAGAAATCATATTGGTTAATTGCTTAACCAGCTAACATTTATTTTCTCTTCTATCCCATCAAAACCTACTTTGTCTATGTTGTTCCAAGAATTTTATGAATTCTTGTCAAATATATGACTTATCAAATACCTTACTGAACTCAAGATACATTTGTTTGATAGTAGTGTTCTTTAGTAAAATTTTCGTTAACAATCATAGCTTCTAAAGTATCAGTATCGGAAATTCTGGAAAGATAATGGTGTGTATTTTCTGAAAGAACCCACTTAGGTATTCATATATAGTCTATTTTTATTATTAGTTCAGATCATATATTGCACACTTGGATGTCTAGTTAGGATTTGAAAAGATTGCAACCTACTTAGGAGGTCTCTAAACAGATAAGTTACTAGGAAAGGGTTCATATGGTGGAATTAACCACCACACTGGACAAGGACTTCAAAAGCCTTAACGTGTAGACTGACAAATTGTAGCTATGGAAGCCATACTTATTCATACATGGCTGCATTGGGAGACTCACTCCAGTTACTATAAATTTGCTCCCAAAATTAAATTCAAATAATAGAAAGATCTTTTATTGTATTAGTCTTGTAACTTTTCTGTAAGTTTAAATATTTTTTCAAAACAACAAAAAAAATTAAGTGATGAAAATGATTCAAAGGGGAAATATATGCTCACTTAAGAATTTCCTTGGCATCAAAATACAAAATTTTGTATTTATTTTATTGGTATCTTTACTGGCATTTCAAAAGACTACAGAGTTCATAAAGGGAAATGATATTTTGGCTATGTATTCTAATATTGCTAAAATAATTCTCCATTTTTTCTTTTAGAAGTGTTTGCCTGATCAATCAGAGTAGCTTTAGGACAGAAGAAATTCATAACTGGAAAGAATCAGCATAGCTCCTAAGAAAGTATATATTCCTATTATAATTTCCCTTAATGAGGAAAATTCTATTGTTTAATAATTCATGGTTGAAATTACATTGCATACCTACAGAGGGCTTGAGGTCAACTGGGGCAGATTGTTTTCCCCATGCTCTCAGTTGCATAAGATAATAGGAATACAGATTAGTTCTCAAAAAGTAGGAATGTTATTTCTTTTGAAAATGATTTGGCATTTCTCCTTACTTGTGCTGACTTAACCCACTGCAAATTCTGCTGACTCTTAAGTGGAACCTGACTACTCTTCAGCAAGCCTTTCATTCGTCTCTTTTTGATTCCTTTATATACATTGATGATTGCAACTTTGAGACCTTTACCTTTTCTCATCTCCTCATTTCCCCTATTCTCTTCTCTTTCATGTAAGTTCATCAAGGGTAATCAACTGTCCTTTCTGCTTAAACTATTTTTATGAGTTAATATTTTGCTCCATTCCTTTTATCTCAAAGAGAGCTTATAATTCCTGAAGTTGATGGCAGCTTCTACTTCCTTATTAAAGAAAAAATTATCAACTGTGTACAAGACAGTTGTGCTCATTGTTTTGACTTCTCCCTAACTATTGAATACATTGACCATTTCTTAATTTTTCAAACAACTCTACCCATGGTTTTCATTGCTAATTTTAACATATAGTAATACACAAATACATTCTTTTTATTTAAAAATAAAAATGAAACATAGATAAGGTTAGCATCCACTTGAACCACCATCTCATGTCATTCACCGTCATACACCTCCAGAAGTAAACACTTTTAATCAGTTAGAGTTGTAGCCTTCAAAACTTTTCTGTCCCTTTCTGTACAAAGTAGTTAATAAAATCCTAACAGTTTGTAAGTGGTGTGTGTTTGTTGTATTTAATTAAGAGGGAGAGAGTAACTTGACAAGCTGCTTCTAAAATTTATATAGAATGAAAGTGCAAAGGACCAAAAATAACCAAGTTACTCTTGAATATGAAAAAGAACAAAGTGAGAAGATCTGCTCTATAAATATGAAGACTTAAAATGATATAAAGTAGTACATTATTGGCGCAAAAATTAACACTTAGATCAATGAAACAGAATAGAAGCCTAAAAAAAGTGCCACCACATATGGACACCTGAAGTATGACAGAGTTTGTACTACACTAGTGAAGTTCTTTTTTAAATAAAAGATGCTTATTAGAGACCTGAATATGAAAGACAAAATTATAAAACTTTTCTAGTTTATATGGGACAAAATTTTCATTATGCTAGATTAGAGGAGGATTTCTTTTTAAATTTAATTGAAGTAAAATTCACATAACATGAAATTCACTATTTTAAAATGTACAGTTCAGTAACTTTTAGTACATTCACAATGTTGTGCAACCATCACATCTATCTAATTCCAGAATATTTTATCACCCCCCCAAAAAACACCACACCCATTAAGCAATCACTCCTTGTAACCTGCCCCCCATCCCCTAGCAACCGCTAATTTACTTACTGTTTATGTATTTACCTACTCTGGACATTACATATAAATGGAATCACATAATATATGGCTTTTTATGTCTAGCTTCTTTCACTTCACATCATGTTTTCAAGGTTTATCCATGTTATAGCATGTATCCTTTTTATGGCTGTAGGTATTCCATTGTGTAGATGTGCCACATATTGTTGAACCATTGATCAGCTGACAGACATTTCAGTTCTTTCCACTTTTTGGTTATTAAAATAATGCTGCTATGAATATTCGTGTACAAGTGTCTGGTTGAACACTAGTTTTTGATTCTCTTGGGTGTACACCTGGGAGTAGAATAGTTGAGTCGTATGATTCTATGTTTAACTTTGTGAGGAACCGCCAAATTGTTTTGTGCAGAGCTGCACCATTTTACATCCCTAACAACATGTATGAGGTTTCCAGTTCCTCTACATACTCAACAGCATTTGTTATTTTCCTTTTTTTTTTTAAATTATAGCCATTGAGTGAGTGTGAAGTGGGTATCTCATTGTGATTTTGATTTGTAATTTTCCCTAATAACTAGTCATAATGAACATTTCTTCATGTTGCTCGTTGGCCATTTGTATATCTTTTTCAGAGAAATGTCTGTTCAAGTCTTTTGCTCTTTTCTTAAAATGAGGAGGATTTGGGGTTTTTTTTCTTTTTAATGGATTCTCTTTTGTTGTTGAGTTGAAGTATTCTTTATATATTCTGGATTTGGGACCATTATCAGATATGATTTGCAAATACTTTCTCCCATTCTATTGGTTATCTTTTCAGGTTTTCTTGATACTGTCCTGTGATGCACAGATCTTTTTAATTTTGATGCTGTCCAATTTGTCTAAATTTTCTTTTGTTCCTTATGTTTTTGGTATCATATCTAAGAATTAATTACCAAATCCAAGGTAAAGAATATTTGTTCCCCTATTTTCTTTTGAGACTCTTATCATTATAGCACTTACATTTAGATCTTTGATCCATTTTGAGATAATTTTTGTATATGGTGTGAAGTCAGGGTAGAACTTCACTTTTTTTAATGTAAATAACCAGTTGTTCTCTCCAATACTTGATATTTTATAACATCTCCTTGAAAATTTCTTCTCTTTTTCCTTTATGTTCACTGTCTTTGATTTTCCTCTTTTGTCTCTAACAATTTGTTAAAGATAGGGAGACTAAATAGTTTATCTTCCAAACTGAAATACTTTTGAAAGTGAGAAGATGTGCTATTTAGTAATTGAACCAGGATAATAGAATAAACCCAGATTATTCAAGGAAAACTAGGATGTACCATCATACTATTAACAGATTTTTCTTCTTTTTCTTTTATTAACCCCTTACTATGATTATCACCCAGAATTTTCAACTGGCATCTTTTGTTCTTTTAACATGCTCTTCTTGGGTGACCTGAAACATTTGCATGACTGAAACTGTCACCTCCATTACAATTCCTAAAGTATATATCCAATCCCTAACTTTCACCTGAGCTCCAGACTCATATTTCCAACAGCTTATTGGGTATTCCCAAACCAGTAACCCAAAAGTATGTACTTCAGAACTTAAATGTATCTTCTCCCTCAAATATCTTACTCTTTTGTTTATTGGAGGAGGGGGAGAGTGTTTGTGTGTGTGTGTGTGTGTGTGTGTGTGAGAGGCTGGAAATATATATCACACATGCATACTACTTTGTGCAGATGCTATAATAGTAGCAAAAACACAGTTTCAACGTCGTGACAATGCATTCTGGTGTGGGAGTTAGACATTTATCCAACTAGCACACATATAAATGTAGCTTAAGTGTGGGTAATTTCTGTGAAGGGGAGGAACATGATATTATGTGAAGCATAATAGGGGCAATTTGACCTTTTTAATACATGGCCTTTTTTATTAGACATAAGTGGCAACATATAGCTCTTCTAAATTAGACTACCTCCATTTAAAAAAATATTTATCGCAATTCAGTATTCAGTTGTACTAGCAAATGGAACCATTTTTCTTCTCAGAATTTCCACTGCTTTTCTTCCTAGTTACGGAAATATTGTTCATAAATCACATGGTAGTAATACCTTTGGTATTGAGGATGTAGGTATGGAAACTAAATAAAAGAGCTTCTAAGGAAATAGTATTATGTCCTTTACAAGAAAGAGATGATGTGTAAGATAAGGAGCACCTTTCTAGTGACAAAGTCTGGCTACTGCTTTCTTCTTTTCACATAGTTAGTGATATTTGTTGACTAAATGTGAATTGCTTATTCTTTTATCATTTCCCCTCTTGTGCACAAAACTTCTAAGTAGTCAAGTTCTCATTGAGATTTGAAGACCTATGTCCACTAGTACTAGCCCAGAACATGAACTAAATTATGCATAGCCCTAAATAATAAATTATATAATCAATATAAATATTAATAATTAAAAAATAAGAAATCCACCTTATTTTTCCTGATGTTTGTATATTTTTACTAATAGTGATACTCAATTTCATCAATCTTTACCATGTTGATAGGCATAACATAATAACAAGTCATAGCCAATAATTATTAAGTATTTAATACTTGGAAGTGCTAGATAATTTGTATACATTATCTTGTTTAACCTTCAGCAGTAATCGAGTGAGGTAAATGCGATCATCCACATATTTTAGTTAAAGGAAATGACAATTTAAAAAATATATACATCGGCAGTGGCCATTGCTACTCAGGCTGTCAGGCAGCCCGCCCCAAATCCCGCCACCCCCAGCCCCACCCCAACGCTCCCATGCTCCGTGTGAAGCCCTGGCCCCCACACCAGGGCATTAAGAAAATACACACACACACTGAGAAGAGTTTAATAAAGGACTATGATATTTACAAGATCTTGGGCAGATTTTAAGGAAAGCAACAAAACATAATGCAGCACCCTGGGACTAGTAATAATGGGAACTATTAAAAGTTGGAGCAAAGGAGGGAGCTGTTATTGGAATCCAGAAAAAAAAAGCTGTAAGCAAAGAAGATCATCTGATAGAGGCTGTGATCATAACCAACTGATGGTGACCTGGTAGAGAAGGAGCCAGGGGAATATATATCAGACTTTACTGTCCTCCAAATCTTTAGTTTCCTGACAGTGCCTCCCATTAGCTGAACCCAACTAGAGACCAGACAGCACAAAACAGCTAGCTTATTGATTATGTCTATACATGTTAGTTTGGAGCAGAGAGGGTGAAGAAGGGTGGACCATGACTCTGAAAGGGAAATGAAAAATACCTATGAATTAAATAACTATTAAATGGCAGATCCAGTACATGAATGCCAAACACTTTGGTCCTCACTACAATACTATACTGCCTCATTAAAAAAAAAAAGCTCTGATGAAATATCATTTGACCAAAAAAAAAAAAAAATACTTTACATCTGAAGGTTTCTACTCAATCTCAAATTATTAGATGCTTTTATATGTAATGGTAAATGAGACCAAATATCTGATTGCTGAGCAGCAGAGAATGCCCACCCAAAAAAAAAAAAAAGTTTGCTGTAGGCAGTGATTTTACATATTGTTGGTATTTTCAGAATATTGAACCATATTTGTTCCTCTTGTTCAGATTCCCGATTCCATCATTTCTCGTGGTGTTCAGGTGCTCCCACGAGACACAGCCTCCCTCAGCACTACTCCTTCAGAATCGCCTCGTGCTCAGGCTACATCTCGCCTTTCTACGGCTTCCTGCCCAACACCAAAAGTAAGTACAGTTCCTTGGCACCTTACACTTGCTCTACTGTGTGAATCTGGGAAAACTAACCAATGTTTCCCTTTGCCTGTCAAGGTTGGATTGCATGCAAGATAATACAATGAAAAATGAATGGGCTATCCGATAGTTACTGCCTAATGTATCACAAATTGTCATATTAGGCTAACAGTAGAACAATAGAAATTTCATGCAAAATGCCTACTACATTATAGCTACAGGTATCACTTTCTGTAGCTCCTGTTTCTTTGCTGTAGACATGCTATTTTTTAGCATACTCATTAGTATAGATATGAAGTTACTTGTTTATGCAGAGGATGAATGTATTTCTGGCCAATAAACAGCAAGATTAACAAAATAAAATAATGTCACTAAAGGGATATTTTTTTAAACTTGGTCCAGGCTGGGGTAGCTCCCTGCTCTAGTATCATTCCAGATTTTTTCAAACGTATTCAACTTGGAATGTTGCTGCCTAATATTTGGAAACAAATCTAAATTGATTAGAAAGTTTTAATGCCAACCTTTCGGGGAGGGAGGATGTATCTTAGTATTTATTTTTTATAATTTTTCCCAAGTAAAATTATATAAGGGAATGGGGAAAGTATTAGACATTTATTTGCTGCCTGACATCTTCATGTGTATGATAAATTAAGTAGCAAACCTGATTATGACTGATGCTTTCTCCTGGAATATCCCTTCCCGGGTAAAGTTAGTCTTCTGTGCTTTTCAAGTTTTCTGTGGGATGGATCCAATATTAGCATCAAAAGGTTAGCAGTAACATTCCTTCTTATTTGATAAGACATGGTGTTAAGATATCAGGCTATATACTACATTTATTCCAGGGATTTGCAGGTAATTTTTCAAACCGTGGCTTTTTCTCTGTCATCAAATTAAGGACTTATACAGCTGTCTTCCTCAATTCCAACTTTCTATGAGTTTTATGAATGTCATCATTGGATTTGACTAGAAGCAATCTCAAGCATTTCTTGATATGTGTAGTGTAGTTGCTTTTGCATTCCATGGTACAGCCTTTTAAGCAGTCTTCAGTGTTACTGTTGTATATCATTGTTTTTAGACCTGTGTCAAAAATAACTGATATTAATTTTATAGCCTAAAAAAATTGAAGTCCTAAATCTTCAATGAAGAAAAGGTGTAAGAACATTCTAGGCATAAAACTTATGTTATACATTTATATTTTGGGTGCCAGTCAGCTACATGGAGTTCACAAGTTTTAAATTGGGTAGAAGAATCTCGTCCATGTCTTATAAATTTTTTGAACAGAATAATTTATGTTTTGATTTCATTAAATTCTAACTATACAAGTTGTACTCATTTATTAAATCTAGGAGATAATTAAAGCTAAATGTTAAGTCCACTATAAAAGTTTCCTCATTCAACAAATATTAAGACCTTAATGATGGGAATACAGAATTACCTAAGACACAAGTATTTTTTTTCCTTAGTGATACACTGTGTACATGAATATTTTAAGCTAAATTTAATTATGCATAGTAATTCTTGAGCCTTTTTAAAACTTTGTAATTACAAAGGGAATATTAAATACAATTTTTAAAATCACTTTGTATTTCCACATTTATTAAGTTAATTCACTTATTGCAAAACTGTAGGAGAACAAGAGGCTTGTCTTGATATTTTCCCGTAGTTAACATTTAGATGTTCAAATTGACAGTGAATTCAAATAAATGGTATATTTGAATATCTTTTTTTGAGGAATTTTTTTCTGTATTTTTATCTAGGAATAAGATTCTGTTCCTTTTAGATAATTGTTACCAGCACCAGAATGTAACCTCAAAGATAAAATTATTACTTTGGTGTAATTTTTAAATTAAACTTTTAAGGTTGAATACTAATATAATTAAAAATTTTTGAATATTGATTTTTTAAAAAAAGAGTGAAGAAAGTCAAATTAATTTCCTATTAAAAATCTCAAATTATAAGATTGCTTAATGTAACCTAAACTTGATGCCTTTATATGTACTTTTATATCAGTGATAGGTATAATGTCTGCCCTCATGGAATTTACGGTTTAGTCAATGGTATACTGAAATAGATACATTTTAAATAAATTTATTTAGAATAACTAAAAATCATAATAAATATATAATGATAAAATGAAATCCATGCTAATAAGAAATAAAAATGTATAGTGATAGTAATAAGAGGGAAATCTCACTTAGGATGATCAAAGGAGGCCTAGAGTAACATTTCACCAGGGAAATGAAGAATTAGTATAAAAACAAACCTTTTGCTAGGTAGAGGTTGTGAGAATTATATTCAGCAATAATAACCACCGTCAAGGCAGTTGTCACCAATCAAGAACTCTCAGACTAAAACCTCACTTTTACGTAAATAGCCTAAGTCAGTGACTTCAAAATCTAACTTCAGATGTCAGTTCTTTTCATTTTAAATAATGGTTTGTTTGTTTGTTTGTTTTGCCTTTGCCTACTGAGTCACATTTCAAGGCCATAGGATTTAGCAACTAAATTTGTTCTAGGTAATTTTTTTAATTTTAATTTTGTAGCATAAAAATTTAAAGCAGAGAAGAAATCAAAAAGTAAGTCAGGTTTTCTAGCATGCACAAGGTCCTGGGTTCAATCCCAATACTTACACTAAAAACAAATAAATAAAAACCTAATTACTTTCCTCCCTCCCCGGCAAAAAAGTAAGTCAGGTTTCTAATTCAAGATATGGGTAAATGATGATGTTATTAACTATATTAAGGAATAAAAAAGAAAAAGCAAAGGAGAGTTAATACCTTTTGGTTTTGAATGTGTTCAGTCTAAGATATGTACGAGACATCCCAGGAATGATTTCTAGCGCAAAATTAGAACACAGGTTGAGTTTGACATTGTTACTGTTACTGTTAACTGCATTTTGGATGTGGTGTTTATAATTTAGTACATATTACTGTTGGCCAAACCCCGTAGAAATCCCCCTTCTGAAGATTAGGCAGGCAGTCTGTCTTGTGTAGACATATATGTGCAAATAAGTTTTCTTTACATTGGAAATACAATACAGTCTTGAGAAATCAGCACTAGAAAGAGCACTTGACTTGATAATAGAAAACCTGGATTCAAATGCTGTTTTCTCTATTTAATAACTATACTGCATTAAGCAAGTTGTTCCACTTCTTTGAGCTTTGTGTCCAGGATGAAACTGCTGATCCTTGCCTCCCCAGCAGAGTTATTAATCTATTAAATAAGTCTTTGCCTAGTGCTCAAAAAGCAGTGGTAAACAAATAACATTGTTCTTGGCTTTATAAACAGATAAAACAGGCAACTACAAATTATAATAGTGCTATGATTTATCAGCAGGAGTACAGAATACTCTTGAATAATCATCAGAAACACTTAACATAGTCTTTGTGAAAACACAGGAGGGTTAAATAACCAAATTATGATTCAAAACTAACAGTTCTAAGCTTTCCTTGTGTAACTTTTTATCACTGGGCAGTTTTTAAACTGAAAGACTTGCTGTCCATTTGCGTCTATGCATCTATTTCTTTTAGGTCAACAGCTATAATATTAAACATTATTTTGATTTCACATTTTGTATGCTCACTGCAATATAATGTCTTAGATTGTGCTTTGATCCTTTTAGATTTTCCTGCTATAGTGAGAACAAGATCTATAAGATAAACCATTTGGATTTCCTTTTTAGTATGCTTGTCACAATCTAATAAAGACAACAAGATGTTATCTTTTTAAACAATTCTTCATTGAATGGCATTGTCTCTAGCAAAAAATTTATTTGGTGAAATGACATAATATTTTATTTTAAATGGGGAAAAATAATTTCTTTTATATCAGATATTTTCTTTTAATGAAATCTGACTGAAGTGACAAATGCTTTTCACTCTTCTTATTTGAAGACACAGTGAAGTATAGTTTAAGACCAAACTTGGAATTTTAGTCTTTCGTTGCTCTAAGTAAACTAGTGCCTAAGCCAAAAAAGTCTGGTATGTAGATTCTGTGAGTGGGCAATATCTAGAGGACTCAAGTTCTAAAATGGTGATAGTCTCCCACAAGTGGTTTGCTAAAAGAATAATTCTATAACATAAATTCTGTTTTAAAGTGAGCATGATTCACAACTGAAATGAGTTCTGATTTTCACTTATGAAAGGCAGTAGCATCTCTATTAGAACCAAGAGGCTTGAGGTAGAGATTAATGGCAGAACAAAAAAGAAAAAAAATACAAACTTTTAGTTTACCATTCCACATGGATGTTATTAAAATAGGGAAAATTTCTAAAGACCAATTCAATTTTCCTTTTATTTCCTAAGCATCTGAAGTTTGACTTAAATAAATAAATAAATGTAGTCTCTTGTTATATATTCCCTTGTACCTCAAAGTTTAGAATAGAATTTTGTGCCCAGATTAACCAGCAAGTTATTTTTTTTCTCTTAGAAATAAAATATAAATACTATCTAGCTAGTTAAACTAAAGTTTATAAAATAATTCAAAATGATGCATTTTGAAATATCTTTATGAAGGATGTGTTCATTTAATAATTAATAATGTCTAATCTTATATTCAAACAAAGTACAGGATTATGACTTCTCTTATAGCTTCAATAGTTGTCCTTTGAACAAAAGAATTTAGATTACTCTGGATAAAGAATAAACTATTTTCATAACTCACAATTTTAATGTGAATGTCTGAAAGGTAGTGTGATTTCATTTACATATAAAAATGGCATTATTGATCCAGTATCAGGGTAATATTTTCTCTGAGATTTTTCTCCTAGTGATATTAGCTTTAAAAAACTATTTTATATTATCATCACTTTCCTTTGTGAACACCAGGGTGATTGTGTAATATGGCTAATTCATTGGTTCTCAAGTCTGTGGTGAGTCTCATGAAGTTGCTAAAATTCTAGCTTAGGTCAGGGCCCTAACTGGGGCCTACAGATTATTTCCCACTGTTTTTAAGGGCCTAAATGAAATCAGTTAGACTGTACTAAGCATCACGTTTCTTTGCTTTTGTCTGAAGTCATATCACCATTGGTATATCAACAACTGTTCAGCTGTTAATGACATTATAGAAACGTATGGGTTCTACATATGGAGTCAACAAACACCAGAAAGTTTAGATAACACTGAATGGATGACATTAATTAATGTAATAAAGTACATTCTCTGAACAAAAAAAATATATATAAGTTTTTTTGTGCAAAGTTAACTGCCCCATCTTGGGGATATTGAGCAATAATATTCTCAACATTGTTGGTCAGATTCAGCAGTTCTCAAATTTAATGGTCTCAGGACCCATTCACACACTTTAAAATTATTAAGGATCTCATATAGCTTATTTATGTGGGTTTTATCTGGTGATGTTTACTGTACTGAAAATTGAAACTGAGAAATTTTTTAATGTTTATTTGTTTCAAAATGAGAACAGTAAGGCCTTTATATGTTAATATAAATAACATTGTTATAGAAAAAATAACATTTTCCAAAATTAAAATCTGAAAATGATGGCATTGTTTTACATTTTTTCGTATTCATTTTGATGTCTGGTTTAATAGAAGACAGCTGGATTCTCACATCTGCTTCTGTACTCAGTCTATTGTGGTATGTTTTGGTTGAAAAATATAAAGAAACAAATCCATTCTCACATATTTATGTAGTTAGAAAAGAAAGGACTATTTTAATAGAATTTTCAGAGAATTGTGGATATTCTTTGACACTACATCAAAAATTTTAAATTGATAATCTTTCAAAAGTTGGTTGAAGTGTGTAATCTAAAACCCTGTCAAGGACCATTTCATACTCCTGTATGTTAAGATCTATTGCTCTATCTTGAAATTTGAATGGATCTTATATCCAGGCATGATTTTGGAACACACTTTTTGATCACATAGAAAATGTAAGTTCTTCTAACTGTTGATTATATCAAAATCATCTTCATTAATATAACTGCCAAGCTCATCAAAAAAGCTTGAAACCATCGGAAGCTCTCAAGTTCAGGGTGATATACATTTTTCACAATTCTAGTTTTTATTTAAAACCTAGACTTTTTCCTTTTGAAAAAAGCAACAAATCTTATTCATTTTCCTTGAATTGACTGGCTCATTTCATTTTCAAGAAACTGTCTACCAACATTTAAGTCTGAATAGTCATAGTTTGTCAGTCATTCTTTCAGGTGAATGATGGTCTGTGCAAAACCTGGCTAGTTCGGCTTGCAACTCAAACTGTTAAGTGCTTTTCTCTGAGACACCTATCATTCTTTGGTATGCAGCAGAAGTATTTTATTCACACTTCCCATTTTGTCACATTCAAGGGACCAGTTTCAATTAAATTGAATTAGTATTTACTATTTAATTGAGGACAATGTTAAATGAAACTATTAGTATATAGTGGTGAATAATATAATAAATATTCATACTGTTTGGATCCACTGCCTTAATTTTTACTAATGTACAACCCACCTTTGCTTTTGTAACATCAGTGCAAATGTCAGCATAGTGTAAGAGGCAAATAATGTCTTAGTATTATTATTAAAATAATTTGGCCTTGTGGATCCCTGAAAGAATATCAGGAACCCCCATGAGTCCTTGGACAACACTTGAAGAACTACCAGTATAATCAAATGAGCAAAGACGTTTATGTTTCTTGAAGACATCCTAGGTCAAAATTATATGTATTTAATTTTATTTCTCTTTAATTTTCATTTAGACCATGCTACAGTGGTATTCTCATTCCAGAGATCTTATCCTTTGTATTAATGGCCACCAGTATCATGCTGCATATAAATAATTCACCCTGACTCTATGATCCAGAGTAATTCTAGGACAGAGAACAGAGCTTCTTCTCCTTGATTCAAAATAATAGAATGCTTCACAAAGTCTTTCAAAGATATAACCAAAAATTGTCATTCCCAGCTAACTTTACTCATTTCCAGTGTGGGTACTACTTCTATATTTGTATAGCAACTGATGTTTCCCTAGGATATCCTGTCTACTTAGTTACACAGGGAGCCCTCTTTTACGTCATAACCTAGTTGTTGGAAGATAATTTTATTAGGGATAATGTTGGGGATGACTTCTTTTATAATTAGTTTGAAACATTTAAAATTGGTGAGATGTATACAAAATAAAATTTTCCACTTCTTTAAAAAAAAAATTAGATGGACATTACTAGGCCAGCACAGACATATGTCAATACTCAGCTGGCATTCTTTTTATACCCTCCAGGCTAATTTACCCACTTGCATTAAATGCCTGGCTACTATTGACTTTTGAGTAACTGATTTCCACTCTCATTCATTATTGTCTAGTTTCTCCTTCTTTATGACAACATGTTTATTTTGCTATTCTGGTCTGATAGCAAAATAGATTTCTGAGACTTCAAATAAAGAAATGTTTTCATATCCTTTTGTAATAAAAAAGGTGCTACTCAGAATACTAAAGTACTTCACATTTTGAAAAAACTAAAATCAGATAATGTATTTTAGCTCTTAGTTTTGAGTTTACAAATTATTTTAAATGGCTTTCCTATGACATTCTGCTAACTATACAGGATTTTTACATTGACTTCTGTTTCTTCATTCATCTAACTGTGTCCCCCCTTTATATATAATGAAAATTGAAAATGGAATTCTCTCATCCTTTTCTAATTATTTAATGTTCACAGAATTATATTCATGATTGAAACTAAGTATAACTTAACTGTGAAATTTTAATTACCACTCTGAAATCTGAGTTGCAGATGAAATTCGATTAGCTCACCTGAGAAGATATAACTAACCAGCAATTATTAGCTAGAGAAATAACAATTTTATAGCTTAGACAGTCTATAAGTGGCATGGCCTTTTTTATTTGAAAAAAGTGATAATCATGCTCATTTTAGAAAATTTTGAAAATTCGTATAAGCAAAAACAGAGTTCCTGTGAGACTACCCTTAATAAATAACAACTTAAAATTTTGCTATATATCATTCTGATTTTTTTTCTATACACTAAGTATTTTATATAAATGGATCATGATGGGAAGTCAGGAAGGGAGTGATTAAGAGCCTAGGTTCTGGAGTGTGGCAGGTTTGGTGATGAATCTTAGCTTTATCCCTTACTAGATGTTTGGCTTTCAGAACATAACTTCACCTCTATAACCTTAATTATCTCATCTATAAAATGAAAATAATGCTGTTTGCAACATAGGGTTGTTTTAAGGTTTAAATTTTAAAATGCATGTGAATCACTTACCACATTGTTAAAAATATAAGAAATGATCACTACATGTTAGCTACTATTACTAAACTATATAATATTTTAACCTATCATTCATTTACTAACATGAACATCTTTCTATGCCATAAACATCTTTACATGTTTTTAAATTATCTTCTACAACATTAATGTCAAGTATTGCTCAGTATTCTAATTTTGGGGTATAGCATACTTTTTTCCACTGTCCCTATTTTGGACATTTTAGTTATCTCATATTTCCTAGTTTTAAAAATAATGATGTGATAATCCTCTGGAAGTTAAATGTTTTAGAGTCTTCATATAGATATTCATATGGATATCATGAAGAGATCATTTTTACATCTTCATGAATTCAATTTAATGGTATTCTGGAAGAAACAATTTTTAGCATTTGCATTTGACTGAGTTACTGACACTTATTTAAAATTATGAATGTAAAGTTTGAAAAGTCAACAGTATTGAATCTTTAAAAGTATTGCACTATGAGGCACTAAATATTGAGGATCAACCCTAGTCTACCACTTTATAACTTTGTGAGAACTAGTAGACCTCAGTTTTTATGTCTGTAACATCATGATATTAAATTAAGTAGCCTCTAAAGTCCCTAAGCCTATAATTCTGTTCTTTTGAACTAGATTTCTACACTGACTAAATAAATATTATCATTCTTTTACCCTTCTCTCTGATATTATGTTACTGTCCAATTATTTATTTTATCTTTTGCATTTCATGCTACTTCATAAAGTTAGAGATTATCAACTGAAAATGTTCTGGCTTCATTTAAGATTTTTCTCGTTTAGGTCAAACTTGTCTCTGTGAAATAGAATATTGACTTCTCTTGCTATCCACTTTCATTTTTTTCAAGTTATAGGAAGTGAGAACTGTAGAAATATAAGGAATAGTGAAATTAAAAATACTAGCTTTCTGTTTAATTTCATACTTTAATTTAATTTTAATTTAACTTTGATTCCTATAAACTTCTTTTTATAGGTTTGGGGTATTTTTTGTACAAAGACAGCCCAACAAAAATAATCTATGCCATCATTATTTCAGCAGCAGAATTGATTAAATATAGCCATGATTCAAATCTATATATTTAACTGACCATGTCTCATTCATGACTTTAATAGAGAGCATCTCCCAAACTAAACTATTTTTAGGTCTTTATATTTTAAAATGATACATAATCTAAAATTAGTCATGCATTTTCTTGCCCAAAACTTCAGGTTTATCTGCTCTCCCTTATTCTACTTGTATTAAAGAGAAAGCACACATTAATTCAGAAATTCATTCTGTGAATATTTTTTAGTGCATATTATATCAAATACTGTGCTAGGTGTTGGGAATATAGCAATGGATAGACTTATTAATCCTGATCTCAAGGATCTTATAGTGGAGCTGATGTGAAAAAAAAAATTTTTTTTACAACAGATCTATCAAAGGTTTGATAGCCTAAAAGAGCTCCTCTAATCTTGTAGGAAAAAAAAGAAAGGAAGAAAATGAGTAAAGGACAGGAACAACCATTTCATTAAAAGAAATAAATTTAGCAAAGAATGTGTCAAAAAAATTTACCCTCACTGGAAGTCTATTAAAAATTAAAAACAATAAAAATTTTGCAATCAAATTGATAACTATTTTTAAATTATAATCATCATTGCTATAGTGAGCAGTGACATGCATATTCCTAAACACTAGTAGGAATATAAATTTGTGTAACCTTGCAAGCAAAACATAGGTATAAGCTTAAACTTTATTATGTTTTAACCAATAATTTTATTTCCAGAATTTTTTTCAATGCAAATTATCAAAGAGGGCAATAAAGACTTATGTATAAGATTATTTATCACAGCATTATTCATATTCATGAAAATCAGAACCAACATTAATGTCTATGGTTATGTAATATGTGTGTGTGTGTGTGTGTATATATATATATATGAGTTATTAATATAACCTAGAAAATCATACCCTAAAGAATATTTAATGGCTTGGAAGATGCTCCAAATAAAATATGTAGTTAAAAAAAGTAGTAAACAAAACTACATAGATATTAAATTACAGATTATTTAATAATTACATTACTTTTTAAACCAGAAAAATATAAGTTTTTGTTTGTTTCGTTATTTAAATAGGATCTGGTAATGACAGGGATGGTTTTGCCTCCTTTTCAGATTTATGACAAATCTTCATTAAGCCAACAATTTATTTATTTTTATAACTGTATTTATACCAGAGCATTGTTATATCCGTTCTGTCCTTAATCTTGCTGGGTAGAATATTATATTTCAATGAAAATTTGAAAATAAACTTTTTTTGATCACATACAGAAGTAATAAATGATTCTTAAGAACATATACTGTGCTGTTAAAAAGTTATCTTTTTCAGAGTGTCTAATAACTTTTATACCACACCTGTGATTGGCTTTATAATTTCTTTTTAGACAGATATGAAATCTGGGGGAAAAAAGAACATGGAGTGAATTACTCTCTGGCTAGTGAGCAGGAAATAACTTGCTTAAAAATCTAATACTGTATAGATTATACTATTTTGGAATCAGAGCTGCTATAGAAACTTAAGGGTCAGAATGATAGATTCATAATAAAATATAAATCATCTCAAATATTAATAAACCATTAGAAATCAGAGCCTTTGAAATAAAGGATTTCCTAAGTATAATTTTTTTTTGTAAGGGGGTGGGGCAGTGGTGGATCTGTGACTTGCTACCAAGATTCTAATTTTTGACTTCTCAGTTCTTCATTATTCTTTGCAACTATTTCTTTGATCTTCTGTATTCTTTTATTGGTTTAGTTTATAATCAGATTGCCTTTGTCCAAAAATGCATTAGAGTATTTATTATTCCTTGATACACTCATAGAATTGCTGCTTCTCTTTTATTTCTTTCTTCCCTCTTTTTTACTTGCCTCAGTAAATCACGAAACAGAATTGTTTTATGGTGTTTTATTGAAAGGGCTGAACTATAGTGAATTGAAATATTAACTAGATCTCAGAAAGAATTTATTTATTTATAAGCATTTGTTTAATTTTGAGTTCTCAAGTAAAACTTTTTTTAAAAACCTCCTTCAGTCATAACTACCAGAAGCAATTTTTAGCTGTACCGATACAACTGGGTGATATTGGTTGGAAGATAAACAATTTCTAAGAAAAATTTTTATTTCCTGTCATTGATACCTATGCTTTTTTAAGAAGTGGCATAATAAAATGAGGTTCAATATGTTTCTCTCTCAGGGTAGTTTTGAATGTAGATTAGATAATTCTGAAAATAAAACAATTCAGCCCCTAAGGCAAAAAAAGAAACAGAAATGTTTAATCTATACAATCTTAATCTAAATCAATACAAAATATATCATTAGTGACAGAGGAGACATCTACATTAGTCATTCCACAGATGAGAATCTAAATTTAATGAAGAGAACTGAGAGCCAGAGAATTTAATACCAGCTGTGCTTTTTTTTTTCCTGATATGTCTCCAGAAAGCTACTGAATCTCTCTAAGACCTGAGTTCTCTCATCAATAAAACAAATGCACAAAATACATAAACTTTTTTCACAATTTTTCACAGACATCTTATAACTGAAGAGAAGTGTTAATGCATCCCCCTGCAATATGGGCTCCTACCTTAATGTGGCTTCTACAAGCCTAAAATTTCCTTGAGGTTTTATGTTTCATTTCAAAAATTAATAGAAAGCTGGTTTTCTACTCCAAAATCCATGTTTGCCTATAAAAGTATTATGCTTACAGCTACTTACTGTTGGTGAGAGAAATGAGGGTGAGGTGGGATAATTTTCTACTTTCTTAATAATGGAAATAATTTTACAATGAGCCAAGTTTTGAAGAACTGAGCCAAATCAAAGGGAATCAACAACCCATACTGTATTGCATCCAGGCAGTTTCTTTTGTTGCAAGAATTCAAGCTCTTACTTTAAAAAAAAAAAAGGTGAATACAAATGGCAGTCATTTCACTACTTTACAGACCACATCCTGGTAATTAATCCCTGAGGATAGATTACTGAGTAATTAAGCCTTGAAGAAATATTCCCAGAATTTTACAAAAGAGGTGATACAGTGCAGTCTTTTCAGATAATTTTTAATGGATATCTTGTTAAATATATTCTAGCTGAGAGGGTGAATAGAAGATTGAAATGACTTACATCCTCTGATTTGTGTCTTTTACAGTCTCAGTAAAATATTTATAAAAGGATTTCTTCAGGGTAAAAAAATTGTTAGTGATAAAAGTTTTTGTTTTGCAACTAACATTTTAGTTTTTGATATATATAAATAATCTCAACTGTCCCATAATCCCTCCAGTTTTTTTTACATCAAATTCTCAAACTTCACTTATATTGCAATGATCCTATATGTAATATCAACATTCGCAGTTTAACCTTTCTTAGTTATTGATAATGTTTAGCCCCATAGAAAAATATGTATAAAGTTAGATAATGGTATGAGGCTTTTATAATTATCATGAAGAGTATATTTCATCTTATCCAAATTTTAATCTTTTATGATTTCTCTTAAATTCTAATCAAAGAAAAATAAAAATCAGGTATCTGGATTAGCTGTGAATTTCTTTTATTTATACTACTCTGTCATAATTGCTGATTAAAGGTTGACTAGAATAAATGAGAGCATTACATTTTAAAATTATTTATTTGACTTTTCTCTACAACTCGAATTTTAGTTTATGAGAAATCTTTTTCAAATTCTTTCTGAAGTTTTTCAGTATTAGGCATTATTACCTGGTTCACAAGCCACAAAAAAAAAATCACATGACTCTTAAATGACAACAACTTCTGACTTTGATAACCACATTGATTTTCTAAAGCTTTCCTCTTATGATAATTAAGAATTTACAAAATCAGATTTAAAGATGAAGCATTGACAGATGAGCTGTGTGCTCTAAAACCCTTGTTTAAATTAGTATTACAGTCTGTTTTTCACATTCAGAGTTCAATGGTGACTATCTTTTCTCTTCTTATGTTTCATTCTTTCATTCTGTACTTGCAATTGCATTGTGAACTGAAATGATTTAGGAAAAAATTCTTTTATACATCAATATATTAACATAAAATTTCTTCCATTAATGAGATAGACACACAGACAGGGACATATATACATATACATCCTCTCATAAGCATCAGTTTTTTTCCCCAACCCATTTATTTCCAGGCCTATAAAAGGAATACAGCTTTAAAGTAGAAATCAGAAACTGGATTTTGGCTGTTAATTTGTCATTAACATCCTATGTAACATTGAAGAAACTACCTCATGTTGCTGGATTTGATGTAATGTTAAGCTTTCTAGAAATAAAAAATAATGTAGAAAATTGTGTTCACTTGTTACTATATAACAGTTCTGAAAGTGTTCAGTTTCTGAAAGTTTTCAGAAATCAGCATAAGGCATTAGACTTTTTATTGGAAAATAGCTTTTGATATAAAGATGTTCTCTGATATCAAAGTAAACAGCACAAGAAAATGACTAGATATTATGAACTCAGTGTTCATCCAGAGGCCCATTCATATAGAGAGAGTGTTGCCATTCTAACTACTATCCATTGTTTCTAAATTTGAGAATTCTGTTAAACTAAGAATAAGAATCAGCGATTATCTTTAGGATATAGCATTTAGTTAATGTTGAAGAATTACTAAAAACTATTTATATCAAGTAAAACCAAAAGTTACAATTCTTACGGACCAAGATGCATTTGTTTCAAGGTGAAAATTTAATTTTCTCAGTATTATTTCTAAGCAATCTCCATATACTATCAGAGATGTCCTAAAGGGGATAAGACAATCTATAGCCTGCCTCCAGGAACTATAATTTTGTAGCATGGTCAGATTTCTTATTTTTCCTGGGGACTTCAACACTGGGAATTTGGCATCAAACTGATACTTCCTCCTAATACAAACAGGAGTATCACAGCTAACTTGGAGACCATCATTCTGCACGTGTAGGAATCCATAATGTAAAAGCACTTGGTCTGAAGCTTCCTTCCACTCTTCCCCTACCCTGTTTTTGATTTGTCTTCCTCCTTAACCAAAATACTAGTTATTGTTACAACTCTATTAAAAAACAAAGGAATTTCTACTTTATATCTCATCTAATGAAACACTTTGTGTCAAGAATCTTCCTTTCCTCTTTTACAGTGTTGCAAAACAAGTTTTTTAAATAGCAGTTTTACTTTCCTTTTTTGCTATCTTACCCAAGAGGAAAATTCAGCTGAAATAACAGAAAGCTTTCAGGGAGTGAATGTATCTAACATTGGTCTGGCATTAAAATTTTCTGGTTGGGCAGCAAAGTTGTTTAATTGGGAATCTCAGTGACAGCTGAACAACCTCAGTGCTTGTGTTAGCAAGCAGAGGAGCTTCACTCTGTCACCTATCAAGAATGATGCTTGTCAGGACTGGTCTTTCCACTTAAAAATCACTCATATTTCTAATGATACCATTGGTATTTTCTGATATTACAGTGAAATAGATACTGAAAGAGATGAAGTTTTCTGTGTAGGTATATTTGTAATTCTTTGTTTTTCATAAACCAAATGCAAATGTAACACTACTCCAGATACTGCTTCATCAGAAGTCCCCAAGATAATCAAAAGTAAGTGTGCATTTCCTCATCTTAGGAATAGTGTCATAGCAAAGATTGAATTCTAGTGACCAGCCTATTTGTAGAGCATGTCATATAGCCTCTGGGTTAGTTAACTCCTTGGCCTCCTAAGACGTACCTCAAGGAGTCAATTGATGTTTTTGCATGTATTACTTACTAATGTTTAGAAAAATTTTTAAGTTCACTTTTTCTTTATTCTGTCTTTTTTACCCATCTTCCCTCATTGTAGCAAATTAGACGACCGGATGAAAGCAAAGGAGTTGCTAGTAGAGTTGGATCCCTCAAAGTAAATATGTTTCTAACATTTTTTGGCAAGATTTCGTCTATAGCCTACACTTCTTCCTTTTTGGAGGGTGGTGGGCGGAAAGGGGCTTTTTCCATTTTTCACCATCCCATTTTGTTTTATTTTAATATTTTTATTGGCTGTTGGGTCATATTTTTTTGTTTGTTTCAGCTACACATAGAGCAACCAGCTGAAGGCAAGCTGCCAAATAACTAGCTTTGAATGGCACCAGAAACAAGAGAAGGGCTAACTGCCTCATTACAGGTGCCTATAATTTGGGGTTCTAGAGTAAACCGTTCCTCTGATTGATGTCACTGACTATGTGTTAAGTTCCTGTTACATGGAAAACTAATATTTATTTTCAGAATATTATCTCCCGTTTTTAGTTTTTTGGTAAAAAGTAATCAAATGTTATTTTAGTGTCATTACCATTAGTAGTTCACTCCAGAAGAATAATTATTATGAGTTTAAAAACATGTATTATATATATAAACTTAAGAATTAGAAAGGAAAGGAATTTTATATGATGCTATTATAGTGGGCTCACATGTAGCTAATAGTATTTAAGCCCTTTTAATCAATCCCCTTTATTTTTTTAAAGTTAAAAAATTGATGTGACAATCAACAGAAACTGATATGTATCTAAATGTTTGCCCAATTGTGTATGTGGCCTACTAATACACCACTTAAAGATTTCTGATCTGATGGTCCCATTTGCTAGTTGTTAAATATCCATTTGGTCAGTATATCTTGGGCACTCAAGACTCTAACATTTAATCACAATGAAAAGGTAAATAAGTTATCACCCTAAGAAACACAGACATAGCCAATTAATCACTTTTAAAGCTGCCACCATAAATGCAGGTTAGAAAATTTGCTGAGTTTTAAAAATATGCAGAGGAATCTTCCCCCAAATTAACCACTTCTGTCTCAATCCCATTTGTCCTTACAGCAATAGTGACTGTTAAATTAATCAAAATAACATATAATTCACTGTACTGGGATGTGCTAAAATTCACTGACTACTTTGAGGCTAATATTAAGTCATTTTAAAATTTTACACACCTCCAGTTTATTTCCACTTAACAATTTATGAAGCACTAATTTCTGTACTCTTTCCTCTCCTTGCCTCTTCTGCCTTCTTAATTTTACTTTTTTGTTGTTGTTTATTTATCTGTGTGTGTGCACACACGAGTGCACATGGATGAGGGTGTGTCTGTATGTTTGTGTCCTTTATTCCAGACAAGCCATCTTCTCTGTTCTCTAGCACTGCTATATACTGGGTAGCATTTTTTTTTAATGTTATTTCACTAAGGATAATCAAAGGGGAAGGAAGTATTGATTATATGCCTATTTCCAAAATGAGGCCAACTAAAATTATTTAGTCAGAAAAATATGAGTTTATGTGTCTTGATGATATATCAGTAGCATTCCTCACTGTCTACCTGTGAGGTATCATATTTTAATTCTTTAAGGGACCATAAATCTATTATTGTTTAGACTATGGATTATAACTCAGATTCAAGTGAAAAGGTGCAGTTCCACAAAGCTTTTTGGAAATACTGATAGTGAAATGAAAATAAAATGGCATCCGTAACTGCAGCAGTGTCTGCTGTAAACTGAATTGTGTGTACGAGTGAGCGTGTGTTTAATTATCTGTAAGTTCAGCTTTTGGATGTATAGAACTTCAAGTTATAATTGTCTGTTTATTGTTTCTAAGTGTATATACAGTATGATTATGTGTATACACATATATATGTATAAGAACAAAAGCTACGTTTTAGAGTTCAGTTTACTTTAATATGGATGCAGCCTTAAATCAAAAAGTGTGTTTGGGAAAGAAAGGCAAATTTCCTAATTTTAAAATATCTTTATTCCATATTTCTACCAAATAGAAAAGTTGAAATCCTCTCTAGGGGATTATAAGGATAGCTATAGTATTTATTTTCTCTAAAACTTGGGGGAGAAAAGATTCTGTAATTAAAATAAAATATTGTCTTCCTAGTCATGGTTTATTGAGCATGTATTCTTGCACTATAAAAAGAACTTTGATGTTTTGAAATGTTTGCTAAAGACAGTGAGAAATGTATAATGCTGTGATCTTATTTTTAAAAGGAAAAAGGAAAACTGAAAAGAGAACAAGTTGCTTTTTCAATTCATTTTCTGATGTTTACATGTAGCTCCATCGAAAGCTGGAGGAGCTCAGAGATCACCTAGAAGGCAATGTGAAAGGATACTCTCTCAGAGTAAATGTACGATTTCACTCGGTGATTTTTTTTTTCCTAAACTTCTGCTGGCTGGTAATTCCAAATCTGATTGGTTTGTCCTCTCATCTCCATCTTTTTGACTTTCTGTCTCTTTTCTCCCTATCTTTTTCTTTCTTTTCTAGCTGCAGCTTCATGCTCACATTTATGAAATAAAGATTAAATTGGCAGGGTAGAAGACCTTTAAACCACATTAACATTGCATTTGATTTAATAACATTCTGGCTCCAATGCAAAATAAAAACTTTTTTTTTTCAAAATCTGTGTTTCTTATACAATTGTGTAATTTTCTGAGGATCTTTTCATGAGACTTCATTTGGAGCTTTTCCATTGACTCTGTCTTCTGCTCCTTGTTGGATATGTCAGCAGGATTTTAAAGTATGATCTGGATCCAAGTGATAAAGCCTTGATGGTTCAATTTCCATTGTCAAGGAAAATGATCAATGTCAGAATGTCACTATAGGTAATCTGGAAAGCTGACACTTTTTTTTCTGAGTTAATTGATTTCTCTTAGCTCAGACTCTTTGGGAATAACTATAAGATATCATTTTTTTGTTTAAAAATAAGAAAATTAGGCAGCAAGAATTTTCACTAGGAATACCATTTTGTAACATCTTACAGATACTTGAGATAATGGCTAATATACCTAGGACAACACTTTGAAGAAGAAAATACCTTAGAGCCCCTCAATACTGTACATACATCATATAGGGATATTAACAGTAGTATTTTTTTGACTGATAGTTCACACTCAGAATTCTTGGTCCTTCTCCTGAATGTATCTTTTCAAGATAAATGGAATTAAAATCTCTAGAATGGTATATGGTATAAATATGACAGAAGAAAAGCTAAAATATTGCAGTAAATAATTTCTGGCTGTATTTAACCACCTATTCCTGGGGTGTTAAAAAAAAAAGTTCCTATGAATTCTAGCCCTGATTTACTTCTCCCAAAATTATTGCCATACACTTAATTCATGTTGCCGTAATAGTTTTGTTATAGAGGATAGAATAAAAAATATTGATATAATAATTCTCTGGTTTGTCAGCTTTATTTTTAATTATATATCACATATAGTTATATATATCTCTTCATTAAATTTCTGATTTCTAAAGTTCAAAGTTTTTATTAATATCAATCGTTAAATTCAGATAGCTAAACAGAGTAGGAAATTTATGTCTCATTTTTCTACTTCTTTCTTTTGAATCAGTCCTTCTTTTCAAGTGTATTCTTAAGAGTATTTGAAAGATCATCTACAATCACCCAAGGAATCTGTTTCACTATTTTAAAAAGCTTTTTTAAGATTAGTATGAATTTTATGGTTGAATCAGTCTAGATATACCTGGATGATATTCTAGAAACTTCTAAAAAGTTTCTGATAATGTATGTGTTTAGTGCTGTACTCTTCCCTAGCCAGTCTTGAGAAATGATATTATTTTTCTTTCAATCAAACCAAGACCAGAAAGCTGAGGCTTGCTAAGGTCTATATGATAGGAAGTTAGAGTTAAATTAGGGTTAAATTGAAAGTTCTGTGCTTTGAAAATTGGGTTTTCTCATGCCACTCTTCAATTTCTTTTTTTCAATACCTATACTGCATGGTGGAGTACCTAATAACTAATCTCAATGTCTTCATCTTTTGTTTCATTTCACTGGGTCACACTTTGCTCTGATTACTTTTTTTCTAAAAAGATTGAATATAAAGAATATCATTCTAAGATTCTCATTAGCTAGAAAAATATAAAAAAAAACAAAAAAATAAACTATCAAAAGGCAAATAATATCTTCTCTACAGAGTTCAGCTAAGAAAAGATACAAATCAAATGCTTAGCTGAATGTTCACTTTCTCTCCTTTCCTTTAATTCTCATTACCCCAGAATTCCTTAAAATATCCCTTTGTATCTTAAAAATTATTGCTTTGAAGCAGAATAAAGTTATTCTCAGTACCATAAGCTATATAAACAGATTTTGTTTCTAAAATGAGATAAATTGGCATGTAGCATCCATTCCATTTTGTGAAAATTTATTGTAGATGTCCACAGACAAGAGCAGGTATGTGGGTATCTTTTAATTCATTGAAACATTGCTAAATATTTCAATAAGATGAAAGGTTCAGAACAAAGTTGCTACTTAAATATTTTATTTAATAGTTGAAGAAGGTGAGACATCATTCACAAGTTTGTGATAAGGATTTAATTAACTCATTAATGCTTCCATTGGTATCATCCATATGATGTATTTTTTAGAGAAGATAGAACCCTGCATTTTGATTTATTATGTATAATCAATGATATAAAGTAGAATATTCTGTTAAGTAATTTTTAGACTATTACTAAATTTTATTTATTTCTCATATGAAGACATTTCTTTATTTTACATGGACTCTTCTATAGCAAAAAGTAGGATGATTAGATTCTTGAATTCTAAATTAAGAATGCATTCTCTTTTTCTGCATATTGTACAAAGCGAAAGTATTCTGAACCCTAAATGGGTTTTTAATAATTTTAATAATAGAAAAAATATCACCTTGTAACTAAATAAAGTTTGCTTAATTTAATGAAGAATAAAACCACATAAAGAAAAAAATTAATTTTCCATGTAATCAAATGCATGGATTTAGTAAGAAGAATATATAAGTCAGACAGAGAAAGATAAATACTGTGTGATATTACTTTTATGTGGAATCTAAAAACTATAACAAACTAGTGAATATAACAAAAAAGAAGCAGACTCACAGATACAGAGAACAAACTAGTGGTTACCAGAGGGGAGAGAGGGAGCAATATAAGAGTAGGGGATTAAGAGATATAAACTATTTGTATAAAATAAACTACAAAGATACATTATAGACACAGGAAATGTAGCCAATATTTTATAATAACTATAAATGGAGTATAACCTTTAAAAATTGTGAATTACTGTATCATACATCTGTAATTTATAGAATATTGTACATCACCTATACATCAATAAATAAATAAATAATTCACAAGATTGAAGAACAGTGCAGACAGTGTTCAGAATTGGAAAACAAGATAATGCAAACGAATCCTTTGTTTAATATACATCAAGGTAAATTTATAATATTGAAGTTAATTCATTAAAGAGCAGTGGGTCCCTGGAGAACTTGAATGTTAAAACATTAACAAAAAAGTAGATAAATGCTCATGAAATAAAGACAAATAGGAAAAAAAGAAAGGAGAGGAATAAAAATACCTCAAAGCCACAAATTTTGTGTTTTCACTCAGCCTATGTAATATGATGGTAAATTTCCATTCAGCTACAAATATATACAGATTAGTTTTGGGTAACCAAATGTGTTAATTTTTTTTTTTCCAGATGTGTTAATTTTTTAAAGGCTTTAACATACACAGGGAAGATGACTTAGGGAGATAGATTATTGATGTATAAGTGAACTAAGAAGAAAGATAATGAAGTAGACGAAATATAGGTACCTGCTATACTAACACACAAAAAAAGGGATGGTATTATTTGAAGTGGAAAAAGTTAAGGGAGGAGTTATCACTTAAAATAAGGCTGTATTTTTATTAAGTTTAAGAAAAATGTTTGAATTAAGTCAGAAAGCAATGTCTTTTGAAGAGTGGTTTTTAAATATTTAATAATTTCTTGAATGCCAAAATAAGACTAGTATGAAATAGGGTAATATAAATAATGAATTAGATGGCTGTGATTTTATAGATCTTTTAATATCAATATTTTCATTCCAGCCTTAGTTTTGAACTAACTCTTTTTACATTGTCAAAGAATTTTCTTTGGATTTTTTGTACTTTTTTATTCATTGAGTTAATGCTGTAATTCAGAGGTCAACAAACTACAGTCCTCAGGCCAAATCCTGTTTCTCTTTTGTGGGTCTTTTGTGAGCCCATGAGCTAGGAATGAGTTTTGCATTTTTTAAGTGATTGGGGGAAGGCAGTGGAATCAAAAGAACATCATTTTGTTACATGTGGAAAATTATATAAAATTGAAATTTCAGTGTCCAGAAATAAAGTTTTATTAAAACATAGCCATACTCTTTTTCATTTGCATTTAGTCTATGGTTGCTTTTGTACTACAATGGCAAAGTTGAGCAGTTGTAGCAAAGACCATATGGCACATAAAGCCTAAAATATTTACTATCTGACTGTTTACAGAAAAAGTTTGCCAATACTTTCTAGAACGGGTTAGTGTGTCAAGATGACATTGACAAAGAAATGGTTATAATAGGGGCTGTAATTATAGGGCTGTATAATAGGGGCTGAAATTATCTTTGTTTTAGAGATTGAGAAAAGGAAAGCTGCACATTTTGGGGGGGGGGTTCAGATTATTCTGCATGGAACATGTGCTTAAAAGAGTTGATCCCCTGAAATTTTCTACCTTTACATTTTTAGTCTTCCTTTTTACATTGTTTTTTCTAGCTACTCTTTCTTCATATGCAAAACACACACACATGCCCACAAAGTAAACAGTGTTACTATTAAACCCTTCGAATATAGAACTATCATATGGATAAAGTATAGATTATAAATTCCTCTTCTTTGGAGGACCTCTTACAGAGACTTAGAGTATAAAGATAAATTTCATTCTTGCTCCTTAAACTTTTTAAAAATGTGTTTTTATTTTGCTGTACACGTTGCATTTTTCTGTTTATTACTTCCTTGCATCTTAATAAAGATATTTCCCCTGGAAACCATAATCAGCTTTTGATTTCTACTACATTTCCTATTTGACCTTACCTAAACTCATACCTTCTATAGAAAGTTTCATTTAACTGTCATATCTTAATATAGCACTTAAAAATCTAAAAGGTGTCTACACTGAATCAGTCAACTTTGAGGTGATGAAGAACAGCTGGAACGTTAGATAAATAATCTTTCAGTAGCTTTTAAATGAGTAAACATCAGTTTGTTTGCATACTTTTTCTTTAAGCAAATGTCAATGTTTCTTTGTTCTAGTGTATAGAACATTGAGCCTCCTAAGTCCTCCTATTTTAACATTTTGGCATTTACTCATACTAATAATATGTGTTTATTTACTGTTTAATTCATAATAATTATGTAACATCCTGAGTATCTTGGTAGATGATGTCTTATAAATATGACCTGATTACAATAATAATGAAGATGACAGTAAACAACTTTTAGGATTATCTCTTTGGAATATGGGCTAATTTGCTGCCTTTCATTTTATTAGAATTCATTTAACATGTAAAGTTAGTTAATACAATGTGAAGATTCAGTTCTACTGAAAAATAACAAAATCTGTCTTGTGCTTTGAACATCTAATAACCTATAAAATTGCCTACAGTAGCCTAAGGCATCATTGGGATTGGAAATGACACATCTGTGAGGTGTTTAATGCTTACTGCAGAATTACCCTTCTCAGAATTGACTTTAATACAAAAATGAGGTACTAATAAAAGAACTTGACAAGTAAATTTCCCTAGTAATTGAAAAGGGAGAGAAGTGAGGGGGAAAAATATAAGACTTAAATTTTATTTTGAAAGATAAAAATTTTCCATTTTGTGGGTATAATTATAGAAACAGAACAAACATGCAGAGGAAGACTTTCTTAGAACTAGTATCTTGCTAAAGAAAATCAGATGTATATGTGATTGAAAGAAAGGTTTAATTTCTTAATATGTTTAGAACTAATATTTTAGAAACTGCTTCACAGTGACCCATTAAGTGGCAGTGATACATTTTATCACAAGTTTATGTGATGGTAAGTGTATAAAATCTTCTGAATATATTTCACACAGTTCAGTTTTTGAGGGTAGAAGAAAAGGAGTTTGTATATTCATTCATTGAGTAAACCCTTAAAGAGTGCCTACTACATTTCACTATGCTGGGTGCTGGAAATACACTTAAAAAACAAACCAGATAATAACAGCATTTCTGATTCCTCCACTGTGCCATCTTCTTCTATACCTTCATTTCCCCACCCTAACTTTGTATTTTGGAACTTTATGAGGAATTTATAAGTAGAAAATGCATACTTAACTATTTAGCTCACATGGCATTGTGACAACCTAATGTAAAAGAGGCCACACAGTTGCATGTGGCAGTGTGACAATCTAGAAAGTAAGAACAGGCCAGAAAATTATCAGTTCAAAGTCATGAAGATTAAACATGATTTTAAGTATAAAATAGCTGTTTTTAACAATCAGTGAAACATTCTGATAAAAGATAGGTCTGAAGAAGAGTTTTTTTAATATCTTTTTGGTGTTGCATTTGGCTTATTTATTTATTTATGGACATTCAGTAATACTAAATAGATTCAGTACTGAGAATGAACTAGTAGGAACAGGAAGTCAGAATCAGAATACTGAGCTGGCTTTGGTGCCCTCTTTAAAGAGTAATACGAAGATATACAGTACAGTCATTCTATAAATAATCTCATATATAGTTTGCTAATGTTGAACCAGTGAGACCACCACAGGAAAAAGTGACCACTGTTCTGCTTTTCTGTTAACCTTAAATGAACATCTTCTTAGCAATATTATACCAGATTCTGATGAGGGGAAATCATCTCCGTCATGGATTTTTTTTTCTAAGCCAGGTATTTTTTTATCCCAAGGTTCTCCTCAAATAGTATGAACCTTCAGATTCCAAGCTCAAATGACTGTTTATAAGGCTATTTTATTATCTGGCAAATGTGTTGGTGATGGAGCCTTCTAAACTTCTGAGACCCTTACTGTGCATCATTTCCTCTTTAACAGTGTTTTCTTTTCCCCACTGCAAAACCAGGCTCGGCTTCCCTCGTGCTCATCTACCTATAGTGTATCTGAGGTATACTTTGCACGTGTTTTCTTATATGGTCAACAACATGCTCGCCCTCACCATTCTTCTATTTTATTTTCCTTTTGCCTTAATTTATTTTGCCTTGCACTTTGCATTTGGCTGAAAGGGATGAGGGTACCAAAGGGGAAAAGTTAGCTGTTTTAGGGGAAAAATCCTATATTTTCTGAGTAACTTTTTTTGGGCAGTTACTATATCACATTGAAATGGTTAAAGCCCAAATAGCCAATCTGAGTGTTGCCACTAACTTAATTCCATTAAGATTTCTTTGAACCAAGTAATTTATTATTAAACTCACACTGGCTAACAACAGAGATTCCAGTTTACAGACCCATGTAGGTCTGTCTCTAGTAGCCAAAGATTTACATTAATTTAGCGACAATCTTAACTCATTAATCATGGACACAGGAAAGCATCCACATTGATTACTAAATGAAAAGTTAATATGATTCCCTTATTTTTATATAAAATAGAAGATTCATTCCCTTTTTAAAACTGATTAGGTTACTTAGGAAAATAGTCTCCTTGGTATTTTGTATTTATATAAGGTTTTTATAATCTACAAGAGCTTATCACTCATAAGATTCGTGTCCTTTTAACAAAATATTTCAAGTGAATTTTGAGCTATGTTCTTTGCCTTTTTAGGTGGTGAATTTCTCATTCTTATTATGTTAAGCCATAGCATAAATGGGTTTTCTGGTTTTATAAAGCAGAATCACTAAAATATTATTAGCAGACTAAATATCCTTTAAGTCTCCTTTTCAAAGTAGGAGCACTTTTGAGTAGCTAAGAGAAGAGTGTATGTACTTCAAAATATGACTAGTAAATAACAGGACTTTAATAGCCTGTCAATTTTAAGATCTTAATTTTTTACTTTACAGACATAAGATATTGCTACACATATTTACTTTGTGTGGGCGACTATAACTGTTACGTGCAGACTACTGTTGTCAGCTTAATTATGATCACAGAAATATTACCTCAGAATGTCATGCAAAAAGCAGAAAGATGGCACTATCTAAAATACCAGGTAGTGTGTACAGAATCACAGGCAGAATATCATCTTTTGACTTTACAATTTTATGAAAAGATTTGAAAGGAATAGCATTGCTAAACCCATAGCCTCACAGAGTTGAACTTACTGAGTCAGTAGAATTACAGCCATCTTTAATTTTTTCATTTGTAAGTTGCAGCTGTTAAAGATTCTTTTTCTCTTAAAACTGATTTTGTGGAGAATTGATTTCCTCGTGAAATACGTATTTATAGGGAGAAGCAAAGTAATGAAACACAAGCCGAATTACTTACGATATCAGCAAAGACATTTGAAAGAGAAGATTGATATCATCTCATCACCACATTTTCCTTAGGTCCTTCCTTAATTCCCCAGGATTGTGATTCCCAGTTTTAAAAATATATAACCCATTTCTTTCTGCCACTTCATCCAGGCAATTCTCCATTTCCCATGAGAGTGTTTAAGAAGTCTCCCATTGGCATCATCTTCAGTCACAGTCTACAGCATCCATCAGGGTATTACTTTCTCTGTGACAGCATGTGTACAGGAGGGCTCTCAGGTTGGAATGTGGAACTGGCTTCTGGGGGGGACGGGGTTATGTATGCTGTGGCGTTTACTCTATAGCACTCAACTCTTAAATGAACTCTGGCTTCATCTAGATTTGTTTCTTTAATTGTGACACATGAACTTTATTTACTTGTCATGAAGTGAGTTTTTCCTTTTGTTATTTGTGGTAGGGTTTCTATATTGCACTAAATGCCACATCTCTATGGACTGCATAGGTGATGTTTATGTTTAATTTATGATACTATAAAGACCAATAGCATGAAGAACTCCTTGAGGAATCTAATATTCATGATAGTCCTCTGGACAAAAATAACCTTCCATAATTGTTTTCTTTTTTATTTTAAATTGGTAATTGTTTCACAAAATTTTAGACTATAAGCCTTAATAGTTAGAATTTCAAGGAATGTCCTTATGTTTCAGATTTTCATATGGAAGCCTCTTGATGGAACTGTTCATAAAGTGCATTATTTATTTTATATGATCACTGTGGAAGTAGCCAAACCTTCCATGCCTCAATCTCTTCTTCCCTTCACATTTACATCATCTTCATCTACCTCCACTGCTGAAGAAATAGGTCTCCAACTCTAATGTAACACATGAGCTTTACCAATTTAATGTCACTGTCTTCTGTGACATTCATGAAACCAAAAACAAAAAACAAAATCTTGTTCAAAAATGAATCTATTCATGAGTTGTGCAAGAACAAGATCATTTCTAACCTCACCTGGCTGATAATGCTCAGCAAATGTTACTCCATGTAGTTGATAGCCCCTTTGTTAAAACTACAATTCTCTTACTATGTGACAAGCTCTGTGTTTGGCATCTCATTTATCTTATCTCAATTAATCTTCAGTACAGCTCTGTTTGGAGAAGGTATTATTGTCATCTTCATTTTACAGAAGAGGAAACTAAATCTCAAAGAAATTAGACAATTTACCCAAAGTCACAAAAGCTGCCAAGTGAGTGGCAGAAAATTGTTTTCCTTTTTTTTTTTTCTTAAATACTTTCCACTGTTCAGAAGTTATTAAAAATCATCAGCACTTTGAATGGCATTCAGTAGTCTTGTATTTTCATAGCATGTATTTACCTGATTCAGGTTGATTATGTGGTTTAAGGCTTTCTCTTATGAGAGGATCCAGGTATATCTATAAGTTAAAAAGCTTTAATTCAAGTAAATATTAGAAAGATCTTGTGTAATTTATTATTTTTTCTCATATTTAGTCATTTAATAAATATTTATCGGGCACCTACTGTGCCTTATTTAAATATAATTATAATCTAGCTATTTCTTGATCTTTGAAATTGGCTTCATATTTAGAATGCATAAAATTTTATGAACGCAATGAAATCAGTGTCTTAGGTTGAGCACTATTGTTCATCTCTTCAAACCAAGTTAAAAAAAAAAGGGGGGGATGGAGAACTCGACTCCCAGATTTCTAACTAGTCTTCAACTTTGTTCCAGCAGTCTTCATTTTTTAAAATCCTTTGAAAACATTGCTTCAGAATTCCCTTAGTTTAAACCAAAGCCAGAATTAGTACTATCTCCTAGTAGAAATAGTGTTCTTTCTGACTTATTTGAAAAGCTAGAATGTACGTGCGATACAAATCTTTCATGATTTGTAACCAAGTCTAAACTAAAAAATAAATAAATAAACATCGAACCTTTAAAACCTTGTCTTTAATATCTTAGATTTCCCAGTAGCAAGATTGATTTAGATAATTTGAGATTTTGAAGTTAAATTGATTTTTCCTATTGATTGAACAGAGTCTGAAACTTATATATTTACTGAATGCTTAAGAAATTTTAGCTACCTAAAAAAATGGTGGCACTTTTAAGTTGTAACATGCAGAACAGCTACACTTCGAACTCTTAAATCCACTCTTATTACATCAGTTCTGATCTAAACAAATTTTGATTGACAGTTTAGAGCTTCTGCAAATGCAAGTTTCAGTTGAGTTGTAGATTAGATTCAAGGAAGGAAAAGGAGGAAGAAAAGAAGGAAAGAAGAGAGGGAAGAAAACAGAACTTTAAACACAATAGCATTTCCTGTTTCAAAAGGAAAAATGGGACCATTTTTTTAAATATCAGTAGAACCACAAACTGTTTAAATTTGGAAGAAACTAATACAGTAAAGATTCATAAGGCGATTATTCTACACTGTGAGAAGATTTTCTACTTTATAAAATCCTCACAGAAAATCTTTTAATAATTGATTTCTTATTTATTTCAATATAGTTGTTCATGATGTTCCACTCTTTCCTTTCACACTTATGTGAATTATTTTCATGCGGTTTGTATGTAATAGTTGGGAATTTGGAAATAGTGTGAAGAGATCTGTTAGAAATGTATCTTTTGAAAACTCTGCAACTGATGCTACCAAAGTGTCTTAACTCCTACCTCTCTGGAATCTTTATAAACGAATTGGAGTATTTGAATTGTTTCGGTCAAAATAAGAAAATGAAATATACATTTCTCTCTGGCATCCAAATAAGTGGCCAGCCATAAAGACAATGGGAAAGCACATGACTTCTCTTTGACAGGGATATTTGATAAATCTAAGCAAAACATTCTCGAAAAAAGAATTTAAAAGAATTGGTTGATCATTTTTGATAAAAGACAGTGGATATTTCCATCACAAAACAATTGTAGTTGACACTAATGAATTTCTGCTTATCCTCGCGGCCTCGTACTCTGGTCATTTGAAATACAAAAGAGGGTCATCAATGGAAGTTAGACGTGAGAATTCTAAACTTTAAGATGAGGAAATATTAATGCATTAATGCCCAGATAAAAAGTTTAAGAAGTTTTTGAGGTAAGTGTCTTAAAACTAAGATTTAAGCTATATATAATCTTTGAGAGAAGATACAGATATAGCTGGAGAGAGAGAGAGAGAGAGATAAGCAGGCAGGTAGAATCTCTTTTCCTTATGTGGAAATCCAGCTTTATGCAAATACAGATTATCTTATTGTCATGATGTTGTCATTTTTCCTATGATATAGAGAATTTACAAATAAAATTAATGAATTAGAGATGGATACTTGGAGCCCAAATATATATTGACTCTATAGTATGCATTAAAGTGACATGGCTCACTTGCATTCATACTTATATTTCTAGCTGCTATTTGAATGTCTTTTTATGCTTTCAAACTTAGTATATCCAACTCTGCTGTCTCAATCCCTTCTATCATGTTCTTAAAGCTTCCCAGCATAAAAATCTTCTAGTTATTTTTTATTCATCCTTACTTTTCATCTTTGACAGTGTGTCATTAAATTTTGTCATTTTTGTTATTTCTTCCTTTGAATTATTCTTACTCCTAATACCTACAGTGAACTTTGTAGCCAGATCCACTTTCGGATTCTGGCTTTACTGAGTATTGAACTTGGTGTGTCACATAGGAGGCACTCAAAAAATATTTGGGAATGGTGAGTGACTTTAAACAAATCAATCAACTTTTCTAAAGTTTATGAATTTTCCACCTCTGGGTATCAGGAAGAATTGATAGATAATTTATGTAAAATCTAGTACAGTATCTGGGACATAGTAAGCATAAATATAAATATCTATTTCATCTCTAACTTAGATGTTCTAAGCCCTAATCACCTTAGACTTGGAATACAGCAGTAGCTAAATTATTGGATTCCCTTTGTTTCCCTTCTTTCCTGTAATGTCAGACTAATCTCTAACTTTCCCATCTTTTCTTCACCTATATTATAATTGTCCCTCAAAACTGTGTTCATATATCCCAGCTCCAGGGAACCTTCTCTGATCATCTCCCTCATCCCCCACCCCCATCTGAGTTAGGAGCATCTCTTACATATCCCCATAGCAGTTTGTACTAAATTCTGTTACAGTAGTTATCATGGTGTATAGTAATTGTATGTTTTGTGTGTCTCTCTCTATTTTATTGTGAACTCCTGGAAACCAGAGGCTGCTTCCTTTTTAACTTATAATTCAACAGGCTAGATTAGTTTCGGGCAAACTGTAGATAGTAAGTATAGGTTGAATGAGTGACATTTAATTATACCCTAATTGCTATATCTTTAATAGTGTTCACTTTGTTACTAGATTATGAAACCTGGTTGAGTAAAGACATTGACTTCTTTATGTGATCTAGCACACAATTCACATTTAATAAACACATATTGACCAAATAGTGAGTTAGAACCCAGGCTCAAATATCTCATTATATATATATCAAATTTCCCTAAAATTGGTATGCATTTTTCTAATCACCTGAAATATATATTAATCTAGGTCTGGTACAACATCTTAATTCTATACTGCCTATGTCTACAGTCTACTCTGATGATCCATTTTTAAATAAATAACAGGGATAACTGGGTCACTTTTTCTTCAGTGTGGGCTCAATCAGTTATCCCAATCTCTACAACTTTAATTTCTTATTGACCTTGGATGTAATAGGAAAGAGGTGTCTCAAACTGTAGAATTGACTTTCTTGCTCTATTGTTGAAATTTGAAGTTTACGTTGAACAATGCAGCTTTGTTCTCTGTGACCCCAATCAGTCTCCTTGACATCTTGTTTGAAAAACACTGGGAACTAAAAGTGAAAAATCATGCTCTCATAAATCCAGATGGGAATTCACATGGAAATGAGAATTGGTACACAAGCAAAAAAAAAAAAAAAAAAAAATGGAAAGCTGAGGTTTATTGTTAAATCAGTAACAGTGTTTCTTGCTTAGCTTTCAACAAAATTGTAGTCAGAATGTAGTGTTATTGATTGATAAATAAGTTGTTTAGAGGCCTCATCTTCATCTATTACCAAGATACAAAGGGAGTATTGACAGGCAACTTAAATCAAAAGAAGGATCAACATACAAATTTCCAGTAGCTTTTTTTATTGCTCTGTATCCAATAGTGAGGGAAATTGACATCAAAGTGATTATTGTTTTACTCCACCATCTTTTTCTTCTTATGCCCTTCTGTACCACAGACCAGCACTGTGTCTCCATTTGTCTCTTCTGTATGGGAAATAATACCAGTGCATACTTGCACAGCTTTCTGTAAATTACAGAGGGTTGATGACTATTAAGCAGTTCATGGTCATGCTCTGCTGTGGTTCATACCCATAGATTTACAGACAGGTTTGGTTTACAACCAATCCTGCTCTAATTTGTAAAGATTCAGGTAATACTTTTTTTCTTGACCATTAGCGGTGTAAATTTTTTTTTACTTGTTCATAAAAATATCCATTTGCGTACAATAGAATATATAACCTGTACTTCAGCATATAGAATGACCTGTTTTCTCTAGTCACCTTTCCTGCACCCTGCACCCTGCACCCTCCTCACCCCTTGGAAAGCACTTCTCAACCAGAGTTCCTCATTTAAACCACAGAACAAGAAGTGATTTGTGTGGCTGTTTTCTCAAGCTCCTATGAAGATAGTGCCAGTCTAGATACATAAAAGAAAAGTTAATTCATTATATATAATGGATGTATAGGGCATCAGGGCTTAACTCTTTCCCAGAACTGAGAAAGATGTAGTAATTCTTTCTTTGCTTTTTAAGTAGCTCAGTGATTCTTGAAGCCATTTGTTATTTAAAGTCCTACTTAAAATTTCTTCTTTGGGAGTTCTCCCTATAACCTTATTCTTTGGATACTAGAATCTCTAAATAGCCCCATGCTTACAACATGAATCCAAGAGTTGAGAGTACGAGGCATGTTTTTATTTGAGTTTTTTAAAATAAACTTTTGATTTTTCTGAAAGGATCAAGTTTGACAAGCTTCTCACCATATTCTGAAGATGTTCATGCTTTGTCATTTATTAATATTTTATTGGTTTTCTCACACTATTGAAATAAACTTACTGAAGATCAACTTGGCATTGTGCTTAAAAGTTTGCGATTGGGCTAGATTTGAATCCAGCCTTAGATTTAAAACAAGCCCTGCCTCTTACTATCTTTGCAATCTTAAGCACTTGATTGTTAACATGTCTGCACTTCATATTTCTATAAAATGGGAGTGATGCCACTTTTTTGGATTCCTTATGGATTAAATTGCTTAATATTGCTTAGTGAAGAGCCTGATATGAATACTCAATATTTATTATTATTACTATTATTATTATTATTATTATTATTATTATTATTATTATTATTACCATCATCATCATCAAAACTGATTGTCATAATGAAGGCCCAAAGGTTAAGTTATTTTTAGTTTAAACTAACTCTGTCAGACATATACTACTTTAGTGACATAGTAAAATGTGTTTTTCATATGGTCATTAGCCACAACCTGACTGAAAAATCAATTATTTTAGTTCCATTATCAACTCAACCCAAGTTAACATCAATCCCTGTGCCACTCCTGCCCTGCTTCTTTTTCCTAATCATTGTCTAGTGTATTAAATGTGATATATATGAACATCTATCTATGAGATATCTTTCTTTTCATTGAACCAATTGATTGTCTTCTCCTGTTTTTATCTCATCTTTTTCCCCAAAATCACTTTCCTATTTAGTGGCTGGATAACTTATGCACATACACCCAGCCTCACTGAAGATTATGGCTAGAAAGAATAGTGCTTTTTTATTATAATTATTATTTTAGGGTAGGAAAAAGTTTCCCTTGACCCTCCTAAGGTCCCTGATTGGATCTGAAAATTAAACTGACAAAAACAGATTCACAGAAAAGAAGCATAGAACCTTATTTAATATAAGTTTTACATGACATAAGAGTCTTCATAAGGAAATTCAGAGTCAAGAAATAGTTAAACCTGAGTGCCATTATGCTAGGTTTGATGAGGAGTGGACAGTCATGGAAAAATATGGGGCAAATTTAGTAAGGTATGTTTATCTTAGTCTTGTTGTCCTTCTATCTCGGAGAAAAGGATGCTCCTTTCCTCAGGGTATAGGAAGGGCACCTCTCATTTGAGGGTCTTCTGACATTTTTCAAGGGAGAAGGGTGGAGGAAGGACAGAGAGACTTTCTTCTTTCTGCCATTTTCTCATATTTCTTTAGTTTAATTCAGTTTGCCAAGATGCCATATTTTGGGGTAGCATATCCTAAAGCCATTCATTATATTGCACTTGAGTTCCATTATATGTCATACTCTGCAGGGACTCACCAATTTATAAGTGGGCCACAGCACTTTCCAATTGAAACAACGTCATAAATGGTTACCAGATTTCTAGGCTAGTGTTCAAAATTTTATATAACCCTTAATAACCTGAAGTGGTGCTAAGATATGACTGAACTGAAGGTTAAATAGACATATGTGGATTAATGTAGAATCTGTGTAGTATTTATAACATTAATTCTTGGGAAAATGCATTTTAACCTCTAACAGAATCCAACTTACTCCAAGACATTTTTACCCTGGCAAATTCTGATTGGCAACAGGACCTTACATTCTGTTTTCTCCCTCTAACAGCTCAAATAGGACAACTTTAGAATACTTACTGTAGTGGAAAATAAAGGGAGAGGAAAACTCTGGCAATTTGGGGCAAGGACTTTTCCTCAGCATCATCAATCAGTGTTAGGTCAATGAATTTATAAATTAGATGTTTATATCAAGGGTTTATGCCTATATAGTTAAGTTTCAGTATATTTTCTATAGTATATTATTATTTCTAATACCTCTTTCTAGTGAATGCTGATTTTTCTGATGTATAAAATGCCTTCTGTGTCTTTAGTATCTTGTAAACAAGGTACAGGTCTTTGAACTAGCTGAACAAAGTGAAGCAAATATATGACTGAATTAAAAGAGCTGATTTCTACTGCCTGGTCTATTCGTGAGAAAGTTAATTTACAATGAATGTATCAAACAGGATTTTTAATCCTGTTAAAATATTAATGGTACAATTTTAAAGGAATTGGATCTTGATTATCTTGTGTGCATTTTGCTTTCTACATGAAAGTTCAGTTAGAGTGCCAAATGCAGATAAAAAACATACTTTGAGCTTGAAAGTCTTTAATGGATTTTGATGCCCTGAATTAATGTAAAAATTAAAATTGATATGATAGTTATTTTTACTTAATTGTTTATACTTTCAGTGCTGCTAACACTGTCAGTAAGTCATGATTAGTCATCAAGTGTCTCTTGAAATCTACACTGTGGAGTAGATATTACCATATTAGGTATAAAGAGAATATAGCAAAAATTAAATATGGAGCCCTACTTAAGGATTTTACAAATTGGAATGTTGTCTATTTTTTTAAATCATATTCTATGTATTTAGGCCGTGGTGTTTGAAAATATTACTAGAGGAAATGCCTTTGACTTTGAAAATTAAAGCTATTCAGTGTAGGATCAAAAATATCTCTAGGAAAATCACCATTTTGGGGTCCTGTGTTCACAAAATAGTCATCGGGTAGTT
Source organism: Camelus bactrianus (assembly GCF_048773025.1). NCBI lineage: Eukaryota > Metazoa > Chordata > Mammalia > Artiodactyla > Camelidae > Camelus > Camelus bactrianus. The sequence continues at coordinate 30,729,074 of NC_133544.1, read as the reverse complement.
GTTTTAGAATTTACCAAATTATTGGTAAGTCTCAGAAAATAGCTTGCATAGGGAAGATTTTCCTGGAATAGATTTGAGTTCTTGGGGCCTTATAACTTTAAAAATGCCATAATATTTCTTTAGGCCACATTTTTTCTACACAGAAATGTCAGTTATTCTAAGTTGGGGTAAGACCTATTTAATTTATTTGCCAAGTACACACCTCTTTGGAAAGGAGAGATGAAGACAAAGCATGGTAGTACTTTTTATTTACATTACTTATGGGGGAGAATGCTAATTTCACCCCTTAAATGCTCTCCTCTGCTCTGCTAAGTTATCTAATACCCTGGAGTGGTATAGGAAACCCTGGGAGACGGATGACTTCAGTAAATAGTATAGGTCAGGATAAACAGCATATGCAAATGGTATTAGATTCCCTTTATGAAAAGGAATTTGTATATTTTTAAGTCCACTTAATTGAGTTTAAGGGTATGGTTTGAATCCTATGGAATCTATTTTGATCATACTGATAGGCTTTCCCATGTATTTTAGGTGCTTACCTATGTTATCTAATAACACAATTACAATTCACAATTGCAGCTCTGTTTTACAGTTGCAGCTCTCATTCTCCAAAGTAGATCTATAATAATTAGAGTCTTGATAATCCTATGTGTACAATGTCTATTATTTAAGAGTGTTTTAGACAGTATTATTTTGTATTTTGTCAGCATCTCTCTAAGAATTTTCATTTTATTCTCATTTTTAACAAGAATTACATAATTTAGCATTATAAAGAACTGTTGAGGATTTTTCCACAGGGCACTCTATCATCAATAGGCTAAGCCAGAAATTAAAATCATTAATGTATGGTAATGTTCTTTCCATTAACTTTGACAAGTTCAACTTGTGTAATTACATGTGTATAACATCAGAGTATTTCATAGGTATGCCCTTTTTATCATATTGACTACTTCTCTAAGGCTTAAATATTTCAGGAACCCAGACTTCTGTTTAGTTTTTCAGCAACATGTTTCTTATCCAGGAATAAGTATCAATGCATTGGATGATAATTTGAAATCCCATACAGCTTTTGAAATATATGTGCTTGCATCATTTATGAATCTACCTTTTAAAGTGCTTTTGACTTAATTTCCATGTGACTTTTGTTACTACAGAAAGCAAAGAATTATGAAACATGGTAATGTTATTATATAAAATAATATTATTTTTAATATAACAGAGCTGGGTGTGTATTGTGAATAGGAAAACTAATATTGCATATATCCCTTGGAACTGAGAGGAGAAAAAAAGTAGGTATGTTGGTATTCAGATGTTTTGCATTATTTCAAAAAAAAGAAAGAAAGGGGAGGTAAAGGGAAGAGAAGAAAGGGAGAGATGGAGAAAGGAAGCAAGCCCTGGTTTTTCATTCCCTTTTCCACTTCAGTATTTTAAAATTGGTCACTTATTCTGACTTTCCCATATTAAATAGTTGCAGAGCATAAGCAACAACTTAAAGAACTAGGGTTAATTTAGAAAGACCTTAAAGATGTTTTTGGATTCATGTTCCATGAAGCGCTGAATGGAATTCAGATTCATGTGGACTTCCATAACCATCGTTTTCAATTATATTAGCAATTTTCCTTGTTCTGTTTCTCTAAGTCTGCCTTAGGATAAGAAAAGAAGGGTCTATTTTTGAAATTTTGTCCATGCCATTCTGCACTCAGTATTTTCTAGAGTCATAAAAATCAGGCTTGCTGCCTTTTTTTTTTTCTCTCTTTGGCCACTTGCTGCTATCCCAGCACACAGCAATTAGATCTAATTCTGTTTGGGCTGCCATGCCTAACTGTTCTTGTTGAGAAGCATGGCATGAACTAATGCATGGCTCTTTGAGAACGCTGCTATGTATATCTGCACTGACAGATAAATTCTTATAGCGATCTAGCCCTTTGAATTTAGTATTAAAGCTGCAGTAATTAATGATGAGCTTCTGTACAGTTTTTGACAGAGAAGGGAATTCCGCAGGAATCAGTGTGGGAACTGAAAGGAAAAAATGGTCTTTTGCAGTCAGATGCTGCTAAATTAGTCACTGGTACTTCTCAGTTGTGGAGGTAGGCATCCCTTCAAAGAATGCACATGAGTGGGAGAGAAAAAAGGATGCCATTGAGACCTGAAAGAGGTTGTAAGAAAAAATGTTGAGTCAATTTTTAATCTCAAATACATGGCACAGAGTCTGAAGTAGTTTGGGTCAAATTGAGACTGGTTTTCATTGTCTTGCCATCAGATTTCACAGCCTAATCATCCAGCGTTTAATATATCAAACATGACTTAACTCCTTCATATCCATGACAGTTTCAGACTTTTTTTAAAACAATCATATAATTGCCTTTAATATTTTAAATGTTTATTAAGAGCATTGGTTTAATGATAAGTGATTAGCACCCTTCATTAGTTTCATTAAGCATTCATCTTTTTTCATGTATGCATTTTTTTGTTTACTAGAAAATAAATACATGCTATTTTTTGAAGTGAAAGAAAACCTTTTTTTTTTTCCTTTCACATTACAGTTTCATCTTGAAAAGTTGGAAAGGAAGTGAATGGTCCTGAATTGGGCATTTAATCTTTATATTCCTAAATCATTTTTCTGGGCATGAATTATTAAGTTTTGCTTAATTTATATCAGTCTGTTCCCAAATAAATGTAAGGACAGTAATTGAAGCACCACAACTGTCAGTTACTCCAACCTTGATGTGAAGGTTAATGAAGTCTGAACAAATAAAAAATAACATATGACCAGAAGCACAGAATCTAAATGGCCTCCTTTAGCTCATTTCCCTTCATACATAGCAAGTTTTATCTGTAATCTTAATTCATCTTTTTAAAGCCATGTAGCATAGTTCAGGAGTTCAAAGGACAAGCCAAAAGAATCTTGGGTTGTTTGTTAAACCTCAGCTGCTACCATGTAGCAGGAGTCTCTGTAGCCATTCTCACTGTTACGGGTCAGTGATAGCATTTCTAAAGTGTTCTTGGACACATAGGTACCACTCTTTTCATCCACCTATATCACTATCCTTTCACTTGTAATCATCTATCTTTCAGACATAACTGAGATCTCTCTGTTTTGAGGCTTTGGTCAGAAATGTTCCCCAGCTAGAGTTATCTACTAGGGCTTTGGTTTACTGAGTCATTTATCCTGGTAGATTTGGTTATAGTATGTCATTGCTTTAAGTTATGTTTGAAATCATTGCGGCTTCCTTTTGAACATTCTATCCATAAAGGGAAGTTTTGCCACTGCCCTTAAGATTAGTCATGATATGATTCAAAATACCTGTCTTTTTTCCTACACATACAGCTTTTTAAATTTTATAAACTATGCTTTTTGATGTTAGAAGACGATTTCAGATCAGGGATGATATTGGTGTTTTTAAGGTCTGCCATGTGTTCTGAAGGTTGAAGTAAGAAATGTGAAGAGAATAATCTCTAAGAATCCTCGTTCTGTTATTTTTTTTTATCTCATTTACATTCACCCATCTTCTTACTGCAGTTCCCTACACTTTACTCTTTTCTATGCTTCTTTCCCCTTTCCTTGTATGTGTGTGTGTTTTGTAAAAGAAACTACTTGCCTTTTTTATCTATTTCTTGTTTCCTTTCCCTTTTCAATGAGAATCCATCTCAGACACTGAGAAAGAGTATGAATCTTAGTAAGTGTTGTTAAAATGTGTGTGTGTGTGTGTGTGTGTGTGTGTGTATGTATATGTGTATATGTATGTGCGTGTGTGTGTATAAAATTTTGCTCTAAAAGAACAAAATGGAATGAGTGCAGCTGCTTTGGTGTTTAACTGTGGTGACCCAGCCATATACTGTGCCTAAATTCTAGGCCAAATTGTTCATAGGAATACAAGAGAGTTAATCTGAATGAAGCTAGCATAAATTAATTAGATATAACATCTCTGTTTGTAAAACTTCTAAGTCATATCGTCACCCTGTGAAAAGACTAAAGAATATATATGCCTTTTTCAGCTTAGTTGAGTCAAAACATAATGCTAATGAGTCTAGAGTTCCGGATTATAAAACCAGTTAGCTTCATAGCTATTCTCTGATTATAGACTGTAAACTAATCTTAAATATTGAAGATATGTATGCAGAGGAAGGACTGAGGAAGGATGTGTTGATGATTCAAAACCAATCAGCAATTGACAGAGACTGACTTGAACAAATACTATAATGGTCAATCCTTATTATGCTAAAAGGTTTGAAATTTAGAATTTTTTAAAAAATCAAATGTCTGTCATTTTCAATGACATTTTCAATTTTTCTTTCATTTTCAATAACTTGTTTTTCACATGTTCAATGAAGAATACAGATAAGGAAAGAGGGAAGAAAATCACCCTTGAACTCTCCCATGTTAATTGCTGTTAACATTTAACAGAAAGAAACAAGGATGGTGAATTGAAGAAAAGAGAGGAGAAAGTAGGGAGTTCTATAGAGAATGTGGTATAATTAAAGAATAAAGAGGCACATATAGAAGGAAGAATTATTATTGAAGAATTCCCTATGTGGAAAAAATTTTAAGAACAGCTAGTGTTTAAGAGATATAGGAGTTGGAAAGCTCTGGCGGATGAGTTTCTGTGGGGTTTGACTTAATTTTATTCCTCATGTAACAACTGAGCAACTCAAGGCACAACAAAGCTTCCTGAAGCAACTCTGAGAAGGGTGAGGGATTAAGCTGGTTAATGGTGAAACTGCCAAGGACAGTGGTTACAATTTAATAGCATTCTCAGTCCAATATATACTTCGTGAAGAAAAAGATGAGAAATATAAGGGTTAAAGACATTGGCATTCTATTTGTTCTTAGAATAAAAAGGGCAAAATAGTATCCAGATGATCCCAAATTCTAAATATAAGAAATCTGAGCTAAAGGGTTTATGAGTATTGCCATCCTCATATCAACATACTTTGGTGAATCAGTTACCTTTTTTCTTTTTTTTCACAGTTCTCATTTTTTAATGAAATATTTCAAATAGATAGTGAACAATAAATAATCTGACAAACACCCATACACCGACAACCTAGATTTAATAAATATTAAGGGTATTCTCTTTCCCTTAAAAATTTTTCATGATTCAGTCTTGACAAGATCAGGTTTATATTCAAACTGAGTTTTTACTGGACTTGGATGAAAAAGAAAACTACAAAAATTTTTGTGTATTAGGCCTTGAAAATTATACTTTAAATCAAATTTTAAAAAGAAATAATATGAATTTCATATAAATTTATTCCATTTTTTCAATATGGTAAACTACTATTTTAAAATTACAGTCAACACAAAAACTACAATTCATTTAAAAATGACTACAGTAGGTATTGCATATAAGCTTAGAAACCAAAGTTGTATGCTACAGGACAAACTCTCCAAAAAAAACTGGAATTCAGTTAACAGACATAAATTCTATTAATAGGTGCTCCCAGGTCGTAAAGTTCTCAGGTAAAATTGTGAAGGACTTTGAACTAAATAAAAAAGATTATTGGCTGTCTTGTCTAGGGCATCCTGAATCATCTCTTCTGTTCATCATCTGAGCTGTTGTACAACATTAAATTGTAGTATTTGAATAGCAATGTAAATGAAACTAATCCGTAGAAAGGCATATTGTGTCCAGTTGAAAATGCAATTGATTTTTGCCCAATTGATCTAAAAATTCTTTTCATTACTGATGGTCCGTGTATGTGTGTTTTTTTAATTCTCCTTTGAACCAGTTAGAACATCTTTTTGGTCCTCTCATTAACACTTTAGTTAAAATGTTTGACATGTTCATTTTATATTTATATGACAATCAAATATAAAATCATTTGTATGATTTTTACCCTTTAAAAAAATTAACTTTTAAGAGATTTATCCCTTCTCTGTAAGCTAGAATTTCAGTTTTAATGGCAGTAGATTTCCTGCCTTTCCATTTGATTTAGCCCAGACATCAAAAACTTGAGAATTCAGAGAAAATAGAAAGGACATGTATAAGGTAGACAAAAGTCTAATAATAATATCAAGGTATGTCTTTTAACTGTTTACTTTGTTAGATCATTAGATGCTTGATTAACAGTATACACCACACATAGCTGCTATATAAGGCTTCAGAAAACTTAGCTTTTATCTCTAGTCATCAAAGGAACTTCCTAAACATTTTCTAAATCATTGCTATTCCTAATACATTTTGAAAATGTCTCTGCCTTTATACATCTTCCATGTGCCTTATTAATGCTAATTAAGCATTTAGAGAAATAAAAGTCACAATTTTTTAACTCTTGCTGGGTTTAAAAAGAAACAACAAGCCCAAAATGGAGTCAGTTGTGCTAAGCTCCACATCAAACCAAGACCTAACTTAATTGCATTTTCAGCATCTCCAAGGAATATGGCCTTTAACTAGTCAGTCTGGGGTTTCCTGCCTGTCACTGGTGAGGCAACCCACCTAACAGACATCTGCCTCCTCCACTCCTCCCAAAGAGGGTAGCCGAGCCTAAAATATTTCTTTCTTTTTTTTTTTGATGACTTCCTTGTCTTTCTCCCTTTCTGCTGCTAAAAACCTTTCATTTTGCACAGCTTCTCAGAGCTCCTTTATAATTACTAGATAGGATGCTGCTAGATTTGTGGAATGTTGAATAAAGCCAATTAGATCCTCATTTTCTCAATTGAATTTTGGTTTTTTTAACAACTGCAATATAGCAGCCTTTGATTTAGAAAGGAAAACAATACAGCTGTACTCCTACGTGGTATATTATACTCAGTTGAAGCAGTTTTTGTTTTGCTTTGTTTTAATGAATAAACAAGTAATATGACATGACATTTAAGAAAGTGTAGGAAAGGAAAATAATTTCTATCTACCTTTCTAAGTTCTTTACTGGGACATCCTATGATAAAAGACAGATTAACAAGAGAAAACAGAAGCATCTTAACATGTGTACCTTATGTATACTCAGGAGCTACCCAGGGAAAGAGAAGTAACTCCCCAAGATATCCTAAACCACCAGTTTAAATATCATCCTCAAATAAAGACAAAAGAAAGGTGGAGGGGCAGGAAGGCCAGTTTTGAGATGTTATCAGGAAAAGGACAGTAAACAGCAATAAGGTTTGTTAAGGAGGAGGGTATAGCTCAGTGGTAGAGTGCATGCTTAGCATGCAGGAGATCCTAGGTTCAATCCCCAGTACCTCCATTAAAATAAATATTTTAAAAATATACCAAAGTACCTACCCCCCTGCAAAAAAAACAGTAAGGTTTGTTATGCATATTTAAATAGGTGCTATCTCTACTGATAAGATTCTCTTGTGGTTTAGAGTATCCTTCTCTTCCAAGTACAGAGAACTGAGACTCCAGTATAAATGGAAATTTATTTTCTAAATGTAAATTTCCCTTACAAAAGAATAACTTCTGCTCAGTTTTTACAGCTTCTTCTATGTCTGCTGTTTCTCAAAATAATCTTTATGCCAAAAAGCCACATTTCAGGTGGCATATTCTGCTACCTTCAAGGAAAATCAAGGAGAATATTAAATGTAGTTAGAAACTCAGTATTTCAAAACTCATGTTTAATGAGAACTAATGTAATTTTCTTCCCAAAGTGTCAGAAAATGATGATAATTACAAGTGTTCAATAATTCAGGTTTTTATATTATTGACTATCTCTTAAGGCTTTATTTCATATAATTTATTAGGTTTTTTTAAAACTTTCTATTCAAATACTTACCTAAACTAATCTTACTTGATCTTACTTATAAGAGCTGTCAAAATCACAAAAGAAATTAGTCAGCATTTTTTATTACAGGTCCAGAATATCATCCAAACAAAAGGATGATATAGTAACTACAACAAACATAGTTAACAGCTAATACTCATACACTGTTCACTCTGGGCCAGATATTCTTCTGAGCAAACACTTTATACATATTATCTCATGTTCTTCACAGCAACCCTATGAGATAGTTATTGGTGTTATTCACATTTTATACGTAAGAAAACAAAGACAGAGAGAGATTATGATTTAGCCAGTGTTAACAGCTAATAATGAAAGAGCCAAGATTCAAATCCGGGTAGTCTGACTCCAGAGTGTTACTCCCTGGACTGCCTTTCATTTTCAGTTTTCCTTCACTACTACATGCCTAGTCTAAATAGTTCTCATTGCTAAGAGAAATAGTCAAGAGCAAAAAGGCAATGAAAAGTCGAGGTCTGATTAGGAATACAATGATTGCCACTGGTAGATTGGAAAGATAAGATCATCTACTAGTGTACGGAGAAATAGATTTAGAAGGCAAGAGGGCTAAGCTCTGTTACTATTTTACTATGTGATCTAAAGCCAGTAATAATCCTTGCTTTCTCATCTCTAGAATGAAGATAAATTACTCTGTAAAATAATCAATTGTTCATCTCAAGATTGGGAAATTGTGTTGTGAATAATTTGAAATCCCTACAGTCAAAAAATATTTTATTTAGCTTTGTTATATATATAATTAAATGTATGTTTTCCTCATATTTATCATGATCAACATTAAAATTTTCAGAGCAGACATCAACTCACAAATATTGTTGATACCAAGGGGAGACCAGCCTAGGATTTAAAAATTATCTAGAGGTCGTTGACAGACTGAATTTAGAATTAAATCTTTATATAGGAGATATGTTAAGAATATTCACCATTGATGTTCAAATTCATATTCCCTTGAGTCATGGTGTGATCAGTTCTATTCTTAGGTATGTTCTACATATTCTAGTATTCTCTTTAAGACTACAGAACTAAGCATGTTACCACATAAAGCAGCAGAAAGACTTGATTTTCAGTGGTAATTATTCACCTCACCAGGTGTGTAACTTGCCATAGTTTAACTTCCTTTTTTAAGAAGTCAGTACTGAAAAAGGAATTTTTCACATTGACCTAAGCTTAGGAAAGCTAAGTGGAAGGTAAGACAGTGATAATACATATGACAGTAGGAAAACACTTGAGAATGGTCCTCTGGAAAAGACTTGTAAAATTGTATTGCTTATAAATACTGTCTGTGTGCCTGCAAAGACTTATACTTAGATGACTAAGAGTTCAAAGAATACTTAATTATGGATACATATTCGCACACACGTGTGTGTGTTTGTGTGTGTGTGTGTCTGTGTGTGTGAAGTTCACCTTTGGTTAGATAGTTTTAAATGTGATGACTATTAAATGAGTATTCCATTTAATTAATTATCTAAACCAATGGGAAAAGAGCAAGTGAAGCAGAAATTTTTTTTGAGTGTAAGGGCTTTATAACTTTTTAATAGCCATACTATCTTTTTCCTCCTGAGATGGTCTGTCTATTAAATGGGCAATTGCCTATTTCAGTGACCAAAAAGAGGTCTTCTTTTTCATGTGGCTTCATAAAGGGCAGCAGATGGAGGTGGTAGAGATTCTTACAGCCACAAAATCCTGGAGATAGAGGGAAGCTTAGAAGTTACCTAGTTCAGAATTTTTTAACCTTTTTTCCTCATGCAGACCCATTTGGGAGTGTGGCAAACCCTACAGACCTTTTTCAGAAAAATTCTTTTAAAGATATAAAATAAATGGGATTACAAAAACTAAGTAAATTGAAATCATTAACAAAATATCTATAAAAGATAAATTATGGCAAAATAATACTACCTCTTTTTTAATGCAGTAGATAACAAAATCTAGAAGCAAGTCACTAGACTACTTAATTTGAAGTCTTGGTGAACAAGAACAAAATTTTAAGATAGCCATAATAATTTGAAGCAACTGATGCTACTAATATTCCTGTAGTTTGTCACTTAAGCTCATAATGAAAGAAAATAGTAAAATGTAATTAGGTAAAATTGTTCCCCCTTACCAGTGAGTGAACCCCTGACTTCTGTGCACAGATTCTCTCAAAGAGTCCATGAACCTCAGCTGAAAGCCCTGGAAACATCCTCATTTTTGCAGATGTAGAAACTAAGTCCCATAGAAGTGAGATAAGTTGATTAAAATCATATAGCACAGAATTAGATTAATCATTGCAGAGGTAACATCAGACCTAAACTCAGCCTTTTTCAATTATAGTCTGTTATTTGTCACTGATTCATGGCATGAGCTGGAGCAAATTCTGTATTCTCATTGTGCCTCAGCTTCTACCTATAGAAAATGTTAGGTGACTTAAAATTTACATAAGGATAGCAGGGGAGGGTTAGCTCAAGTGGTAGAGTGCATACTTGAGGTTCTAGGTTCAATCTCCAGTACCTCCTCTAAAAGTAATTACCTCCCCCCACCAAGGTAAAATAAAAAGATACAATAGTAAATAAATTTTTTTAGTTACATAAGGATAATGACTCAAATGTGTATTGCTCTTTTTCATTTACAATAGTTTTTACTGTTGCATACATGATCCTGTCTAATTCTTACCATTTTATGGATAAGGAAATTAAAACTCTAAGATATTTAATGTCATGTCTAAGGTCATACAGCTAGGAAAAGGAAAAACCATTATCAGAAACCATCCCACTGAACTCCACAAAGGACATTCCTTTATCATGCTGCCTTTCTTGTCATACAGGCCAAAACTCTGAGTTCTTCAGTTGAGATGTAGTGTGAATTCATAAATGCAAATTAAACACAGATAAATCATCATTAGGCTCAGATGAGCCAAATACTTAGCCAATAGTATCCTAATTTATCCAGATAAAGTGATAAATGGATGGGACTGTGGAACAGAGGCTTTTTAGACCAATTCTTCATGTTTACAATAAGAAATGAGAAGAGAAAGAAATAAAATTTAAGAGTCTGGGATTGTAGAGTTGTTGGATTAGTGTTGTTCAAATCAAACCTTTCTTTCTGTTTCAAGGTAGGCTAAAGAAGCACATAATCTGAGTAAATACCAATAAGGCCCTCTTTCTCTATCCTCTTAAGTTTTATTTTTATGAGTAAATGGTATTCGGCAAAGTTTGTTCTTTCAGAGACAGGTTACTCTTAAATAAGTTTAATAAGGTAGAGAAATTTAAGTCGAAAGGGCCATGATGCATTAAATATCTCTGTCATTGGTCATTCTGGTGACTTGACCTATGAGATACAGAACATCCTGTTCTCTTAGAAAATAAGGATTCTTCTTAACCTGACCTGAAACCTTTGGTATAGAATAACCTTACCGGGTCCAAGTGTCACTATTTGATTAACCTTAAGCAATATTAATAGTAATGTGTTTTCCAAATTCTTAAGATCATTCTGTAGGTACTAAGATACTTCTTAGCTATAATCTGCATACTTTTTATATTATATCTCTTAATACTAGCATGCCCAAATAAGTAAAAAAAAAAATTTTAAGATAGTACTGAAATTGCTATGATCATATTTACACTATAAAAATAAATTTTAATCTTCTGATATTGAAAACAACATAATTACTACAAAATAAATGAGCATTCAGATTTAGCAAATGTTTACTCTGTACAAAGCACTATATTTAACATAGTAAGAAATATAAAGAGAATTAAAGTCATGATCACTTCCCCAAGAACTTGCAGGTTTCATATTTGGGGACCCACATCAATAATTAGAGTATGAGTAACTGTGGTAACTCTTACAGTAGAACTTCAATTAAGAGATTTTAAGAATGTAGGTAAACCTAAAACTGCATTGTACCAGTGGTTGCACAATCACATATATTTATTAAAAACCATCAAATGTATGCTTAAAATGAGTGAATTGTATAGTAGGTAAATTGTATCTCAGTAAGGCTATTAAAAGAGTTCAAAGAAAGAAGAGATTATTTCTGATTGAGGAAATGGAATTTTTTTTTGCAACAAATACAATTTAATCTGGATCTTAAAGGACAAATAGTATTTGGATCAGAAAACAAACAACAGGGTATTCCAGGGAGAGGGAACAGATTGTCTAAGGTCTAAAAGTTCAAGAGTACAAGGAATATTCTAGGGGAGCTAGTTCAGACTTTGTTCCATGCCTTAGAGTACATGGCTTTGTTTCTACCAGTATATGTGGCTGAATGGCTGACATTTTCAAAAAGTTTTGGTCAATCTCTATTGAAAAATACTGTACATGAATTATTTTTCTTCCCATCAAAAATAAGAATTTGCCTCCATTTTGAGCTGATGAGGAAGTTATGAGGAAGGTATATAATTACAGAATTATTTCACAGCTGTCAGTGACTCCACTGATCATAACAACTACTGACATATGTTTCCATATTTATAGCCTAAAATCACTGATACGTATATTAAAGAACAGCCTAGAGCCCTAAATAAGAAAGACATGCTAAAGGGAAGGTCAAGATATTCTGGCCTGCTAAGAATAGGATGAGGGAGAGAAAATGGTAATGTAAGTAAATGATTTTTAAGCAATCTGCTAACTAAATTGCATGCCACACATGAATCAAAACTCATCTTATACAAAAAATAAAACAGATCAAGTTAACTACTATTATCAATAATAGAAAACCAAAGTTGAAATTTTTTCTAATGAGCTCCTATGACCCTGTTATTGACAGGAACAGCCCCATTTTAAATAAGTTTTATAACCAGTAGAGAAAAGTACACAGGAAACTTACTAACAATTTCTATGTAAGTAGTCTTTCTTACTTGCTTTCTAAAATGTAAAAAGATTAAAATTTAAACCAAACTATTGCCATAGAATTGATCAGATTACATAAATAAGTGATATACAGAAGCTTAATTTTTAATTTAAAATGTAACTGCCAGCCAGTAAAATCATACTAAAAATAAACAGGGCTTTCTTAATATCCATCAAAGAAGATGACGACTTTTGTTCTTGACTGACCCCCATCTGACCAACTGCTCAGAATCGTTCAATATGAGCCACGTTGTGTAGATTTATTCCAAGTATTTACAAGGCAAAAGAATACAAGTCAGCCTGGTGAGCAGCAAAATAGAGGCAGTTTTTATGAAACCTGAGTTGTATTAACTTGTAATCAAATGTAATCTCCATTTTAATATTTATACATCTTTATATTGTTATGAACCTATTCTTAACATGGGTTTTACTTTATTTGTTTCTCTCCTCCCTCACTTCTGTGATACACAGAAGGGAAAGGATGTTTGTTGCTCACACATTTGTACCCCACTAACTGGTGTTACACATCTGGCTTCCACTGGAGAGCCCCTGACATCGCAGGGAACGGTGATCAAAATTCCACACACTAGCTTCAAGCTGGGGGCTCGTAGCTACTGCAGCATTGAAGGGGGTCTTTTCCTGGCTTCTTTAAAATAAGCATGGTGATGGGATGGTTTAAGGGAAGAACACCTCTCAAATCACATGACCACTGCTGCGCTTCCGTGTGTCCTGCTTTTCTTCATAACAGCTTGGCACTACATTCTTTCCCTGTATCTTAGTGGGCTTTGTGTGTGTACAAGTGGGATGGGGGTTGGGGGTGGCAGCTGTCACTGGATGGTTATGCATTATGCATGCGTCTTTCAACGTTAGAGTGATGTGCCTTCCCTTATGTGTCACGAATTATGGTCACAGATTAAATCTTCTGTGTTCCTGAGAGATTGGACTATCTCTCTTATTGGTGTGAGATTCATGTGTTTCTTATTGGTGTGAGATTCATGTGTTGATGTTTACACCTCAAATGTTCTTCATGTTGCATTAAACATAAGTTGAAATGTTCTCCCATTAAGAGTTAGCTTTTCATGTTGGGCTGAAAAAGTCTTCATTTCTGTGTAGCAATTCATGTTATTATAACTTATGGCTTTCAATTGTACCTCCCATAATGAAGAGCTGACTTAAAACACTGTGCTATTCTTGTTATGACCTAAGCATAAGGTAAGTCACTTCTCTAACTGTATCTAAAGATTGTGGTTGTTTGTTAAAATTTTCTCAGCTTTGTTTAAAGCATTTTCACTTTTTTTCTTTACCATTTATTACGTGCTCTCCCCCCTTTTGTTTTCTGTTTCACGGCTTAAGATTTCTTAATGGACAATGTGATCTTCACCAAAAATTATATTATACATGTAAACACATGTTGAAATGAATTAAATGAATTATTTGCTGTCTGAAAGCAGTCTTGATTAGTAAATGAATACCTATATTTCCAGTAAATCTCTTGTGTTTTTTTATTTCCTCCATTGACTTTAAATATAATATACTGTTTCTACGTATTATTTTAGTTTTGATTCCAATTTAAAGGGAAATTAATTGTCAACATCATAAAGTCAGGTGTTAATTATAGTATAACATAATAAAAAAGAATAAAGTAACAGATAATCCAACACCATACCTTTCATTTTTAATCCCTGAAAATTGAGTAAGATAAAGAAGAACAACAAACCATAAATCTTGAGACAGACCTGTGTTATCTTATTTATAATCCACATTGTGAGAACAAGAACAATAGTTGTTTCTCAACTTTATTCTTTGAGGTAAATCTCATTATATTTTGAGTTAGTGAAGATCTTCATATTGGGATTTTATAAAATTAAGTAAATATTATAAAGATGATCCATTTCATGGTACAAGACAGAGGGACATCCACTGCATACATAAGTATTAAATTTTTTAAAATTAATTTCCTCAATTTTTAATGTATACTCAAGATCACTGAAGTAAAGTAGTTCATTTAATTGTTGATTTTTAAAAGTGATTTCCCTCAAATCTGGGTCAAATAGCCAATATACTGTAAATGAGAAAGCATTGGTTATACTGATGTTGGCAATTTGTGAACTTAGACAAATACACAGAATCAAAATATTGAATACTTCTCATCATGCAAATTTCTCTTCCAAAACTATTTGAAATATTTAATACTAAACTGAGATGCCACAAAGCAGGACTTGGGTTTCTTTATTAAATTCATGCTATGAATGAATTTTTTGTTATTTTTTTAAACCACCTAAGGAAAGGAGAGGGTTTTTTTTATTGTGGTTTTGGTTTGGTTTGCTTTTTTTTTGATAAAGCCAAGTAGTACTTCACCTCCATTTCCATTTAGACATTATACAAATCTGTTGAAACATTTGATGAGACAATTTGAACTACTCATCTGAACTGTTCTGTTCATTGTAAATCTCTTGTTTCTATCCATACACTAGCTCCACTCTAGATTGGAAGGGCTTAAAGATGAACTCTGGAGGAATAGAGGCTACGACTTAAGAGTAACTATTACTGATCAAAGGAGCTGCTTTCCATTCGCAAACATTGCTTTGCGCTATGGGTTTGGGCTCCTTCTGTTTCTACATCTTGTTGAAGACTTTCTTGACTTCCATTTGACTTCTTTGAGCTCTGTTTTTGTCTTTCAACATTTTCCCTTTTCTTTTCCTTCTCTCTCCCAGATTTTTCTCTCTTTTAGCTTTCTCTTGTGTTCTTTGAATCGCTTTTTTAAAACGTAGTTTATCTCTTTATTCAGCTTGTTTTATTAATTTGTCTATTAGTGTTTGTTTCTTTTCTCCTTTAAGGCTGTAGTGGTATAGTTACACTTATTTTCATTTCATGGTATGCCAACTTGCCTGTTTATTTTGCAGCAAGTTCATTTGTCACTCTTTACCCTCTTAGTATGAATTTTCAATAAGAAATAGCAGAACATATTTACATATGTTACATATTATCCTCTTCTATAAGGCCATACTTTTTCTATCTTCTAGATTTACCCCCACTTCCTCAAACCTCTCTCTCTCTTCTTTTTCTTTTCCTTGCTCTCGTGTCTTCCTTCTTGTATTGTTTTCTTTAAGTAGTCATTAATTTCTTTCCCATTTGGTCCAGAATTGTTCTTCAATAAAACTTTAAGTAAAAGAATAGTATCTTCCAGATTAGCTTCTTCATTTTAGTGTATTTCAAACTGATTAAACAATCTGGGCCAAAAGAGAATAACTTAAACATCTGGAATTATTTTTCCCTTTTTTTTTTTTTTCTTTTTTTGGTGTGTGTGTTTTTCTCGTGTGTATGTTTGTGCCTTTTTTATTATTGTTGTTGTTTCTTTAAACATTAACAACTGTTTTTTTCAGGGAAGGACAACCATAACCCACCCTAAGTTGCAACATTCCTTTCATAATTTGTTTCATTACAAT
The DNA here is from genome assembly GCF_048773025.1 of Camelus bactrianus. Taxonomy (NCBI): domain Eukaryota; kingdom Metazoa; phylum Chordata; class Mammalia; order Artiodactyla; family Camelidae; genus Camelus; species Camelus bactrianus. The sequence goes on along the minus strand of NC_133544.1, from coordinate 30,713,073 downwards.
AATAGATTGTCTTAAGCAATAGAAATTAATTTGTTGTGTATATATCCATTTGGGGCAAGCTGCTGCGGAGTGGGAAGAAGAGGTGTGGAGTGTAAATACAGTTTCCTGTGAAATTAACAAGTATTAATGCCATCCAACATGGTCCTTGAATTCATCAGTTTTGCAACATTTAAAACAATGTTCCACTTTGACCTAAAATATTTGAATCAGAGCATTAGTTTCTAATTGATAACTATATACCTAAGAACTGATAAATAAATGATCTGCATTTCATTGATTTCCACTGGAAACACCCTTCATAACTAATATTATAATTGTAATCAATTACTATATTCAGTAAATAACAAAGATCATTAGAATCACATGTAAGTATTGTATATGAGGATTTCTCATTTCCCCTTACTAACACATGTAACTAAAAATGACTGCTGTGGAATATTTGATTACAACTTTGTTACTTGAATTGCATTATTATTTTAGTCAAGAGATACGCACAGTGCCTTTATTATTCTAGATCTGAACTCATAACTGAATATGTGATAACTTGAATTTTTTCCCATATACTAATTTCAAATACACAACAATAAAAAATGCCTTTGGTTTTACCTTTGTCCCATTTATGATATTGGGTCTCCAGTTTCTTTTCTAGAAATCAGTCCTTTCTTTAAAGTACAGAAAGGATAAATTTAAAATATGTGGAATAAATAACATTTTTATTAATATGTTATGATATCAGAGATACATAAAGCCTTTGCTCCTAGACCTCAGAAGTTTGCCCATTAAATATGCATACATATCTGCCTGGCTATGTTATGAGCCCTAAATTACTGAGTTTATGCTCTCTCTGCAGGTCCAGTCCAGGTGCAGCAGCAAGGAGAACATTCTCAGAGCCAGTAAGTATGTCATTATTTTAGATGGACTACTGGATTAGAATTTCTGGTACAACAGAAAAGAGAGCTAAAAATGGCATTTTGGTAAAAGAATGAAGATGAGCAATGGGGAAAGTGTATATCAAAAATATGACTGTTAGAGCTTTTGCCTTCGAAATATATTATTATCAATATGTTAATAAGTATTTCCCCTATCCCAGTTGTCTTTGCATGCTGACATCAGAACTTTGATATCACTACTAGTTAGGGTAGTAGTGAGCTCCTGTGACTCTAAGATGAGAACCTCTTATAAATCACCTTACTGCCAAAAAGTAATTTGAAAACAGACTAACTGAAAGTAATAATAATGTAACTCCACTAAAGGAATCTAATTACAAAAAATAAATAAATAAAGACTCCTAAGAGGGTTCATCATAGTCATTTTGTGAATATGAATTCCTAAAGGGCCTTTTCTTTACAGGCAGCATGTTTTTACAGCATAGTACCCTTAAGCAAGGATGAAAAAATCTTAATTTTATTTTTCTGTTTTATCACTAACAGCATCTGTGTGGAAGTCATTTAACTTTGTGTATTATTCATTTTCGTGTCTTATAAAAAGGAACTATAAATAGCTTTTTCTTACCTGTATCCTTGAAATGATGTTAAGATCAGAGATTGTACCTTAAAAACCTTGAGATCCTAAGAGAAAAGTGCTGTATAAATGCTAATTTTTAAAATATTGTTCTCTGTCACTTAATATTAATGGTATCATCTCATCTTATTCCTGATCTTAATCAAGAGAAGACGTATGGGAGGATCATGCTGAAATAGGTATTAGATACACCACTAGGAGCTTTAGTAAATGGAATGATTTCTATTTCTAGCACAATGTATTATTTAACAATCAAAAGACTAATTGGAGAACTTCAAATAGGTAAAAATGTGTTTCTTTTTACTTTCTTTAATGTAAAATTTTCCCGTCTCTGTGTTGTGAATCTGTGACCTTAGCTTGGAAACCCTTGATTTGTTAGGCCAGCACACTGCAGTTGTTTCTCCCGGACGTGTATATCAGAGTTACATAAAAATAAATGCAAAGAGGCATGTTTAACTTGTTTATTAGTTTTGTGAGTTTTCATATCTGACAGACATGTGAATCCGATGAAGGCTCTTCAGTTATAAGAGAGGTAAAGTCCTATTATACCTTCGTAAGCCTTAAGGTTGAGAAACCTAAGAGTCAGGGAAGTGATGATTGAATATTCACTAAAATAGAACAATAGAAATAAATAAACTTTGAAAATGGCATTTTTGATGATTACCATATGATTTCCATTTATTGTTGATCCTGAGGTAATGATGGATTATTGATAGTGATTATGGTGATTAGGAACAAAAATAATTTCTTACTAGATTTCTTTGAAATCTTCTTTACTTCTAATCTTTGTGCTGTTAGAAACCACTTTAATTTTAGTTGTGTTCTTACTGGCTTACTGGCTGTTAATCACTTTGGATGGACATTATGACATTATGGTCCAGGTTTTTCTGATCATGTTTTCTTAGGTTGAAATAGTCACATAGATGATCCATATAGTCATTTAGATCCATGTGGAGAGCCCTTCCAGCATTGAAGCCTCTTAGTTCTGTGAATTCTATAATTTAAGGTCTTTCCTCTCAACAGGCCTTTCGTAACTTATACTAATACCCATAGCCTTGCCCAGGACTTTTTCATCACCATGAGCTGTTCTACCTCTGAACTTCTTAATTTCATTGCTTAGTTAGTCTACTTTTATCTTTCTTTTCTTCTTCCTTTGCCATGTAATACTATATTGCAGTCATATAAACTCTATTGGCAGTTCCCCATTCTCTCAATGCTGTCCTGCCTCTATTCCTTTGGACCCTTTCCATCACTGCATAAAATATCCATTCCCCTTATTTTCCTAGGAAACTCTTGCTTATCCTTCCAGACTCAGTTCAAGTATGATGTCCTCTGTGATGGCTTCTCTGAGTTCCCCTTAGGCAATCCTTCTTGTATACCCTCTATTGTTCCTTCTATTTTAATCTTTTTTTGTTTGGTTGTTTATTTACTGAACTATCCTCAAGTAAAACACTTCCAAAATGTAGCTAGCATAAAGAACACTATGATCAACTTTTTTTAGCATATCAAAAAATGTGTCAAAACAAAGATCAGTGGATCCTAGAGAATGAAGAATTAAAACCTAACAGAGTTTGTCCAGAATTGTCCAAGAAAGTTAACTTTGGTAATTTTGTCCAAGTAGGAAATAACTTTCCTTTAGCTCCTCAAAACTGTCGTTAAAACAACCTGTTGATGAAAAGCGGAGTTTATTCTTACTCTGATAAGGAAGAATGCCATTTCAACAAAGTCTCAGAGTCTCAGAAAGGGGAGGGCAAACTCAGGATATATTTGCGATTTTGGAGTTTGATTTAAAGCAGATCTTTTATTGTGGGGGTTTGATTAGAATTAAATAGGAATCATAATATAATCATTTAGGAATCATGGACATTGTAAAGTGAGGAGTTCTGAGAATCAGTGTGTTAACAGTTTTTTCTGGGTTTTTTTTTTTTTTCTTGATTCTTTCTATTTAAGAAGTTTCTGCAATAAGCAATAAAGTTATTTACAACTTATATCTCCCAAAGAAGCATTTTCTGTAATGGTAAAATTACACTTTGGAAAATTACGATGGAATAGTAATATGCTAATGAAGACAGTAAGCTGTGTAATTATAGATGGTTTCAGGTATCAGAATTCCCTGCGTCAGTTTTCAGCCTGAGCTGAAATACAGACCATGAACATCTGAGGATGTGATGAGTCAATCAATTCTGGCATTCACCCCTACTTAAGGAATCACAAAATTATGTCAACTAGTGATGTTTTTTGGCCTTCATAAATGTCACATTTTCCTGTATTTGTTGTTGTTGGATGATCCCTTATTGAACTGTTTAAAAGGACAGCAGTTGTATAGAAGCATTTAGGACTGTCCAAAATTAAGCCAAGCATTATGGATCAGTGGAACAGACTAGAAAGCCCAGAAATAAACTCACATACTTACAGTCAGTTAATCTTGACAAAGGACACAGTAGCATACAGTGAAGAAGAGACAGTCTCTTCAGCAAGTTGTGTTGGGAAAGCTGGACAGCCACTGTAAATCAGTGAAGTAAATCAATGAGATTAGAACACTCCCTCACACCATACACAAAAATAAACTCAAAATGGCTTAAAGACTTAAACATAAGGCAGGACACTATAAACCTCCTAGAAGAAAACATAAGCAAAACATTCTCTCACATGAATTGTAGCAGTGTTCTCCTAAATCAGTCTACCAAGGCAATAGAAATAAAAGCAAAAATAAACAAATGGAACCTAACTAAACATACAAGCTTTTGCACAGCAAAGGAAACTATAAACAAAGCAAGAAGACAGCCTACAGAATGGGAGGAAGTATTTGCAGATGATGCAACTGACAAAGGCTTACTTTCCAGAATATACAAAAAGCTCATACAACTCAATAACAAAAAAAAAACAACCCAATCAAAAAATGGTTGGAAGACCTAAGCAGACATTTCTCCAGGGAAGACAAAGATGGCCAAGAGGCACATGAAAAGATTCTCAACATCACTAATTGTTAGAGAAATGCAAATCAAAAACTGCAGTGAGGTACCATCTCATTCCAGTCAGAATGTCCATTGTTAAAAAAAGAAAAAGTCCCCATACGATAAATGCTGATGAGGGTGTAGAGAAAAGGGAACCCTTCTACACTATTGGTGGGCATGTAATATGGTGCAGCCACTATGGAAAACAGTATGGAGATTCCTTAAAAAACTAAAGATAGAGTTACCATCTGATCCAGCAATACCACTCCTGGGCATTTATATCTAATTCAAAAAGTATGCACACCTCATTGTTCATAGCAGCACTATTTACAATAGCCAAGACATGGAAGCAACTTAAATAACCACCAACAGATGACTGGATAAAGAGGAAGTGGTGTACACACAGACACACACACAGACACACACACACACACACACACACAGGAATACTACTCAGCCATAAAAAAGAATAATGCCATTTGCAGCAACATGGATGGTCCTGGAGATTGTCATTCTAAGTGAAGTAAGCCAGACGAGAAAGAAAAACACCATATGGCATCACTTATATGTGGAATCTAAAACATGATAAAAATGAACTTATTTACAAAGCAGAAGCAGACTCAGACATAGAAAACAAACTTACAGTTACCAGGGTGGAAAGGAGGGGGATAAATTAGGAGTCTGGGATTTGCAGATATTAACTACTATATATAAAATAGATAAACAACAAGGTCCTACAGTATAGCACAGGAAACTGTATTCAATATCTTGTAATAACCTATAATAATAAATATGGAAAAGAATATAAATGTGTAACTGAATCAATATGCTATACACTAGAAACTAACAACATTTTAAATCAACTATACTTAAGTAAAAAATTTTTAATAAAAAAAAAAAAAGATTAACATAGGAAACACAGAAAAAAGGAAAATTAAGCCAAGAGCAACTATATGCCAAGAAACTGGACAACCAAGAAAAAATAGAAAAACTCCTAGAAATATACAATCTGCGAAGACTGAATCAGGAAGAAATAGAAAATCTGAACAGACCAAATACTAGTAAGAAGATTGAATCAGTAATCAAAAATCCCCCAGCAAATAAAAGCCAGGACCAGATCTCTTCATTGATGAATGTCACCAAATACTTAAAGAATTAACACCAATCCTTCTCAACCTCTTCGAAAAACAGAAGAGAGAACACTTCCAAACTCATTTTATAAGGCCAGCATTACCCTGGTAACAAAGTCAGAAAAAGACACCACAGGAAAAGAAAACTACAGGTCAATATCCCTAAGGAATATAGATGCAAAAACTCCCAATATAATACTAGCAGATGAATTCAGCTGAATTCAACAGTATATTAAAAAGATCACTCACTATGATCATGTGAGATTTGTCCCTGGGATCAAGGACAGGTCAATATATGCAAATAAAGAAGTGTGATGCATCACATTAATAAGATGAAGGAAAAAAATTATATGATCATCTCAATAGACACCAAAAAGCATTTGCAAAAAAAATTCAACATTTGCTCAAGATAAAAAACTCCTAACAAGTTAAGTATAGAATGTACCTCAACATAATACAGGCCATATGTGATAAGCCCACAGCTAACAGCATAGTCAATGGTGAAAGGTTGAAAGCTTTTCTTCTAAGATCAGGAACAAGACAAGGGTAGCCACTCTCACCATTCCTATTTAACATATTACTAGAAGTCCTAGGCAGAGCAATCAGGCAAGAAAAAGAAATAAAAAGCATCAGAATTAGAAAGGAACAAGTAAAATAGTCTATATTTGCAGATGATACAATTTTTATAGAGAGAGAATCCTAAAGACTTCACCAAAAAAAAAAAAACTGATCAATAAATTCAGTAAAATTGCAGAATGTAAAATTAACATACAAAAAAATCGGTTCTCCTGAGAAAGGAGAACAAAATGGGAAGCATCACACTTCTTGATTTCAAGCTATATTATAAAGCTATAATAATCAAACAGTATGGTTCTGGCATAAAAACAGACACATGGACCAATGGAACAGAAACAAGAGCCCAGAAATAAATCCATGCATATATGATCAATTAATATTTGACAAGGGAACCAAGAATATTCAATGGAGAAAAGACAGTCTCTTCAATAAATGGTGCTGGGAAAATTGGATATTCACATGTAAAAGAATGAAACTGGACACTTGTCTTATACCACTCACAGAAGTTACCTCAAAATGACTTAAAGACTTAAATGTAACACCAGAAGCCATAAACCTCCCAGGAGAAAATACAAGAAAAAAACTAATTTACCTGGGTCTTGTCAATGACTTTTTGGATATTATATCCAAAGGACAAGCAGCAAAATCAAAAACAAAGTATGACTACATCAAACTAAAAAGATGCTGCATAGCAAAGGAAACTATTGACAAAATGAAAAGACAACCTACAGAATGGGAAAAATATTTGCAAACCATATACCTGATAAAGTATTAATAATCAAAATATATAAGAATTCATACAACTCAATAGCAAAAATAAATAAATATTCCAGTTTTTTTTTTTAAGTTTTTGAAATATCTAGTTAAAAAAGGACCTGAATAGTTATTTTTCCAAAGAAGATATACAAATGGCCAAGAGGTCCATGCAAAGGGCACTTAACATCACTGATCATAAGGGAAATGCAAATCAAAAACCACAATGAGATATCCCCTCAAGCCTGTTAGAATAGCTATCACCAAAAAGACAAGAGATGACAAATGATGGCAAGGATGTCAAGAAAAGGGAACTTTTGTGTACTGCTGGTGGAACTATAAATTGGTGCAGCCACCATGGAAAACAGTAGGAGGTTTCTCAAAAAATTAAAAATAGAACATCCGTATAATCCAGCAATGCTACTTCTAGTAATATATCCAAAGGAATAAAACACTGTGTTGAAGAGATATCTAAATCCCATGTTCCTAGCAGTATTATTTACCATAACCAAGATGTGGAAAGAAGTGGTGTCCATCAGTGGATGAACAGACAAAGTAGTTGTGTCATGTATACACACACACACACACACATATGCACAATGGAATATTATTCAGCCACGAAAAAGAAGGAATTTCTTCCATTTGCAACAACTGGATGGACCTTGAGGGCATTTATGTTAAGTGAAATAAATCAGAGAAAGTTAAATCCTGTATGCTCTCACTTACATGTGGAATCATAACAAACAAACAAACTCAGAAAAAGAGATCATATTTATTACCAGAGGCAGGGGGTATGGGTTGGGAGCGATTAAGGTGGTCAAAAGATACAAACTTCCAGTTCTAAGATAAATAAGTACTGGGACTATAATATACAATATGATGACTATAGTTAACATTACTGTATAGCATATTTGAGAATTGTTAAGAGAGTAGACCTAAGATTTCATCACAAGAAAGAAAAAGTTTTTTCTTTTTTGTATCTATGTAAGATGATGGATGTTAACTCAACTTATTATGGTAACCATTTTACAGTATATGAAAGTCGAATTACTATGCTGTACACCTTAAATTTACACAGTGCTGCATGCCAATTATATCTCAATAAGAGTGGGGGGAAAATTTAAGCCAATCTGAGGAGCCTTTAGAACAAGACATAGGGTTACTTACCAAATTTCCTAATGTCCTGCTCCTTTGTTGCTTCCTTGATCTCTTTAGTAATATGAATGATCCCAGAGAAGTCTACAGACATGTAAGAACAACGTTCTTACCCTAAAGCACACATATTTCTCCTTGAAGGGCCAATATTATATCTAAAGTAGGTGAGCCACTGCCATTGTAATTTCATGAAACTTTCAAGTGAGGAGTTCTTTACCCTTGGTGGCATTATCTAACTCATCTGCTAGTCTCTGAATCATAGCATGTAGCACCCTGCCTACTGTCTGGGCCTCTTGTAAAACTTGAAGAGGCTTGATAGGGGGAGAAAGAATTTCTCTGGAGTGATCAGAATTTTGATTTTTAAATTGAGCTCCAATTTCCTACTTTTTAAAAAATTGTTATCTAACAATTTTTTTTTCCTTAGAAAAGAAACTGATAGGTTAAAATAGATTCTGGATGATGTTGGGGACTCTACTGAAGACAGACATCAGTTTATAAAGATAATAAGATCCTATCCAGTCTGCAGGTAGTAGCCAGCTTGCTTTTGTATTACAAATCCAATACTAGTCATTGGAGGACACCCAATGACCTATTTGGGACCAAAATCCCCCCATATGCTAATCAGATATGTTATAACTTTTGGATCCAATTGTCAAAAATAATTCTGCACCATACAATAAAATGTAAAGTGTAGAGACCATTTAGTGCATCTGAAACAAAAGAAAAATAGTGTCTTAATCGTAAGGTATATAAAAGTGAGGCAGCCTCCAGATAATACATTGTTGTTTCCTAGTTCCCATACAAGTTCTATTTCTGTTAAAGTTTGGTTACAAAAGCTAGTTCCCACCAAAACAAAAAAAACATCTTAAGAGTATTATTTTGGTGGAATCAAAACCTTGTCTTCCAGATGTGACCCAAGAGAGGGGTTTGGATTTCCATTTCTTTGGCCTGTTATATAGTTTGTCGTCAGAAAAATCTAATAGTTGAATCCAGTTACCCAGGAAACCAGTGAATTCATTACAAGGAAGTGAAACCAAAAGAATCTGGGTAGCTACCAAAGAAAAATGTATAGTGCAAAACCAGTTTTGTTGTGTGCTTTAGCTAGCTAGTTCACAAGTGAATAACAGCCGAGTTATTAGGCACATACCAATGAATGATAAGGATACAAACAAAGTGCAATATTAAGAATAGGGCAATTAGATAACATAGTTAAAAGAAGCATTAAACCAGGGGAAGAAAGGGAAGAAAATGACAGTGAAAATAAAGAACAGTAGAATACAGACAAAAGTGTGGTAATCAGCCACCTTGTTCTGTGGATCTTGGGTAGAAGCTCCCTGCACTCATGTGGTCAAAGGTCTTGGTTGGAAGATGTCTCTTACAGAGGATTGTCTGCTTCTAGAGGATTTCTAAAAACTCCTCTGCTTAAGATCTTCAAATTTAAGAATGGATTATGCCTCTTTGGAAGACATGAATCCAAAGATCAGACCTTTAGAACTGTACTGCTGTGCTACTTGTTAATTGTACTTGATAAGATCCAGTGGGGTTCCACAGCTGTCTTTCTCTGATGTCTGTTTCAAAAGACCACTTTTCTGCGTTTTAGGTCATGCAGGCGTTGTTTAGAATAGAGTTGAGCAAAGACTGCCCGTACCTGTTTATAAGGCTTGACGTATAGCATGAATAATTCCTTGCAATATTTAGCCACATCTGCTTGCAAGTAGTGTGGGATTTAAAATCAAAGGGATATTCCTAGAAGTGTGTGGAAGAGTTGATGAACCACAGAAAGATTTAATCTCATTGGCATTAAATACAATACTTTAGGCCATGAAAGTTCAAGAGTCTTTGAGTTTAGCTGATTTGTTTCAGATTTATGTTTGATTTCTCTACTATTTCTGAAGATTGGAGGTGAAATTGATGGTAAAGTTTCATAGTGAATGGTGGGGCTTTCCATGACTCCTTAGCAATAGGCCCAATAAAGTGGGTGCCTTCATCATTAGAGAGAGAGGTCAGAATTCCCTGGATTGGGAACACAAAAATCATAAATATTTTGCTACTGTTAAAGTTGTAGCCCTCTGTCAAGGCAAGGCTTCAAACCATCCCAAGTTATTTGCAAACAATGACCAAGACATATTCAGAACCCACTGTAGAGAGGAGTTTTATGAAATCCATTTGAAGGATTTTAAGGGGGCCCTGAGATTTAGACTTGTCCATGTCCCACCTTTATAGTTTTACCAGGATTATATTGGTGACAGACGAGAGAGAGTAAAGCTTTCCCATCAGTGTTTATTAGGTACAGTTGCAAATTTCTTCTTTCACTGGTGGGTAATTTCATGTAAAAGTTTAACAAGATTCCATTTGAGGTCCTTCAGTGCTACTAAATAGCCAGCAGTGCATTTTATACCCAGATTTCTCCCAGGACCTCTTTTCTGACTCTGGAGCTTATCACTGGCATTCTGTAATAGAGACTTTGAACTCTGTTTGCTTTTAAATCAAAGACTTGGTCCCTTGGGGTATTATATATACCATCTATAATTTTAGTGAGGGCGGGCTGTCTGGCATGATGACCAGTTAAGACATTTTCTTTAGCCTCCATATTCTTTTGTTTGAGCTCCTATTTTTATAATAGCCACTTCCTCAAGAAGCATTAGAGCACTTAAAATTCTATAAATTACTAACCATTTTTAATTGGAATTCCTGCTGAGATCAAGAACCCTTCCTTATTTCCACAGCATTTCAAAATCATAGAATAACCCCAAAGTGTACCTACGATCAGTGCATGTATTAACCCAATAGCTAAATGAATCCTCTGGTGTGCTGCAGAGTTCTGCAATTTGGGCAGATTTGCCTCTGGCAAAGGATCATATTCTAAGGATGAAGTTTTATGATAATTGGATAAGAAGTTAGTGAAGAGCCCATTTTAACTCACAAAAGGCCTGTTCATGTTTTGTGCCCAGAGAAGTTTCACTTTCTAAGGACTTGGTTAAGTCTTATATTGGCAAAGCAATTTCAGAAAATTTGGGAACTCATTTCCTGCAATAGTCAGTGAGACTTGGGAATCCTTTTAATTATCTCTTAGTTACTGGCATGGGAAAGTTTTATTAAAGTCCATATTCTTTCGGGAATAAGAGATTTACTTCGTGAGATAAATCATGTTCTAGACAATGAACTTTACTTGGGCAAAATTGTAACTTTTCTTTGGAAACTTTATCCTCTTTGTGAGTTAAAAAAAGTAAGTAGGTAGAATCAGTCTTAGCACTCACTCCATCTTTAGAACACAACAAAAAGTTACCCACATATTGAGCAAGAGTAGAATCACAGGGAAATATAAAGTCCTTAAGGTCCTGGCTGAGGACTTGTGAAAAGTAGAAGAGTTTTTCAGTAAATCCTTGGAATGTAACAGTCAAGGTATATTTTTTATTTTCCCAGGAGAATGCAAACAAATATTGACTGTTTTGACCTAAAGGGTCATTTAAAAAAGCAGAACGTAAATCTGCGCTGTCAAATATGCAGCCTTAGGAGGCACTGAAGATAAAATAGGTTTAGAGATTGGTACTACATGAAAGTGGGAAATGACTATTCTGTTATGGGCCTGAGGTGTTAAACAAATCCATATTCCCACCCATTCAGCTTTTGGATTGGGAGTATACAAGTGTTACAAGAACTAGTACAACATATGTTGAATCTTTCCTCTGTTAGTTTTACTTATTTATTTTAGTGCTTCTTTAACTTCTGGCTCAAAAGAGTATTTCACACTTTGGGGAATAAGTTTAGACGACTTGATTTGAATATTATTGAGTGCAACCATAGTAATCCTCCCTATAGTCATTGAATTTTTGCCCACAGAATGAAAAAGGTCTAGCATCTCCTTGAAATCTTCAATTTAGGGTTGATTTAAACACAAAGGCACTGGTAAAGCAATTTCCAAATTAGCTGTAATCTCACTGCAAATAGGGGAATCATCAGGGATTTCAGGAAAGAAACCATCAGGAAAATATTTAATCTAACAATTCCATTTATACAGTACAGCCTGCCTATCAAGTTAGCAGGTATGATATCATAGAGGAAGAAAGAATATTCTTTTGTTAAATGTCCAAGGATGACAGTTAGGAATGTCATGAAAGTATCAAAAGAATTATTAGAGACACCCACTAATGAGTAATTTTTTACCCCAAGAGAGCGATTGTATAACCATGGTAGAGTTTAAGGTTGATAATGTATACCTCTATATCACTAAAAAAAATTTTTTTGCAAGGTTGTCCTTTAGTATTAAGAGAAATTTCTCCCTGGGAATTTGAGGGGAAAACAAAGAACCGCCCCCACCTCCTTAACTCAGTTTCTTTCTTTCCTTTAACCTCTTAGCTAACACAAAATAGTTCTTTTTCCAATGTCATTTTTATATATACTATCTGTAAGTGTTTTTGTCAAGATATTCTACCTTTGGGGATTTACTGACCCTAGTAGAAATTGTAATGCTATCAATTTATTCTGAGTTTTATTTTGTTTTTGTTCTAAGACTCTTAAAATATTCAGCAAGATGCTTGAGTTCTGACAATGGTATTGTTTTCCATATTAGTTTTGCTTGCATACTAAATCCCCTGTTTTTGGCTTAAGACTGTTTATAAAAAGCTAGGAGAGAGTTAAGAGTCTCCTCTGCTGTAAGATCTACTCCTGAGTGCTGTTAAAAAGTCTATCCCTGAAGTCTCTGATATTCTTATCCTTTCTGGGCTTGTAAGACGGAGTCAAAGCCCAATCTACTTTCTCAGGAAGGACTTTGGGAATAGCCTCCAAAAGACTTTGACTAACTTCTATAGCTTTTCTGTACCCTCTGGTTTCCTATGCAATTTAGGTTCTTCTAAGTCACCCTAAGATTCTTCTTCTGCCTTTCTCATGGAATGTTCTGCATCTCAAGCTTCCACTGAATATTAACTAATTGTTACAAATCTGGAAGCCCTGGGTATGTTCTTAAAATTATTCCAAATTCCTCGGCAAGTTTCATTCTACCCTGTCTAGGCTTTGGAAAGTCATTGATGACTCTCACCTCAGAGGAAGAACAGGGCTTAAAATCAACCATAAGGGGATTTTGTTTTTCTGTTCTGGAGGAAGTTATATTTTAAGAGGTAACTGAGCTTTGGAAATTTCTGGCCAGCCAAAAGGAAAGGGGAGTGGAACAGAGGGAGAGATGAGCAGAGGGAAATGGAAGAGTATAGGATGGCGAAAGAGAAATAGTAAGATAAAATCCACTAGGTTCAAGATGTGATTTTGGAAGATCTAAGCATTATTTTAAATTTTTCAGGTTTTTATTTTACCTTGGCCAAGGAATTTCTTGAAGCAATTTTGGAATCTGAATTTCTTTTGGATATTTCCTCATACCAATCCAAAAAATCCAGCCCATTAGATGTTTGGAATTTTGTTCCTTTTTGGTCCTGTATCACCTATCAAACAATTTTGTTCATAATGAAAGTTTCCCAAAGTGGCCACTATAATTCTAAATTATCCTTGGTGAAATTAAAGATATGTACACAAATTTGGGATATAACATAAATACATCTAAGAAGTAGGAGTCTGGCCTGGAAGAGGCATAGAGTTAGGTTTAGACTAAGATAAACTTGAGAACTTGTGAGTAGTCCATCCAAAGTGTTGCTTGGACACTTCATACATCAGGTTTCCCAACCTAATGTGTGGGCTGTCCAACTACAAACTGACATTTTTAGTTCCAGAGCATTAACAGGTTTGAAGGGAAGCTCTCTCCCATAGCCAGACTCTCACTAACAAAATAAGAACAATGGAAATTCTCAGAGGTTGATGGGTCAGTCTAATATGAGACTTACTTATTTCACTGTAAAGTGGGAGGGTCCAGGGGCCTCAGAGGAGCTTGCTGTTGTCAAATCAAGGGTCTTGGGCCTTGGTGGGAAGGGGTCAGTCTTGACTGGGTCTCCCTATGACCTCTAAGATTGTTGAATGCTGGCTCCCCACAAAGAAGAGGCTACTATAGCCAGGGGAGAACATTACTTTAACAGAGTCTGAATAGCATCTCAGTGTGGATTCAACATTGAGATATTTATGATATTTTGAAGCTAGGTTTAAGCTGAATCTTCTATTATGACAGTTTGATTAAATAGGATAAAGATTATGATATAACAGTTTAGAATTGGTGGACACAGCAAGGCAAGGATTTGTGTGTGTGTGGCTTTGTTTTGTTTTAATTTTGGACTTTCTACTCTACAGAATAGATTTTCATGTAAGCACAATTAATTAAAGCCTGAGCAAAGCTCAAGTTGAGCAAAAGGGCCAATGCTAACTCCAGGAAATCCTGGTGGGATCCCCAGGAAGAAAGACAACATGTTAAAGTTGTGCTTTGAACATACTGATTTATTGGTGTATTAGGTCATTTAGCTACAATCTTCAGGTGTCAGTCAGCCTGAGTACCCAGGGGACAGGAAAGTCTTGTATTAACAACAACCTAACCAAACTGGATAGAGTTAAGAAGCTATATTTTTTAGAGAAGCGAGTCTTTCCAAATCTGAAATGACTGAAACAGTTCATTTCATTTCATTCATACTCAAATTCCACTGGAGTCAGAGATGAAGTGTCATATTCAATTCCATTAATGAAGTCTTCACATAATATTTTAGATGCTATCTAAACTAAATGTCATAGGAATGTCCGTAATTTCTCTAGCTGGTAGATTTCTCTGGTTTCTAGAACATCAAATGAATCAGCATGGCTGCCAAAGTCCACACAAAGCCAATCATCAGTGTCTTGCTTTTTGATGTTTTTTTTTTCTTAATGAGGTGAAATTCACATAATATGAAATTAATTATTTAAAGTGAACAATTCAGTGATATTTAGTCAATTTAAAATATCATGCAATCACCACCTCTGTCTAGTTCCAGAACATTTTTATCACCCCAAAAGAAAAAGAAACCCTGTCCACTTTAAGCAGTTACTCTCCATTCCTCACTGTCCCCAATCCATACAGAACTATTATTAGAGTATAAGAAAAAGGGAAAGCCTAAGGGAAGGTAGGTCAAGATTGGTTTTAATCACTCCCTCCTTCTTGAAACAATTATCTTCCTTGCCATTGTTCCTTCCTTTTAAACCATGTTTCCTTTTTCTCCAGCTTCTCTGAAGGCTCCTACTTTTGGCCCAGTCATTAAATATCAGTGTTATCCATAATTCTCTCTTAGACCCTGCATTCACAGTCTAGTTTGCCTCTGCCACTCCCACCATGAATTCAGTGCTCCAACATTCAGTGATAGTTTCAATTTGCAAATAGTTTCCTCTTTGCCAAAATGTTACTGTCCTTTCTGTTTCCCTGGAAACTTCTACTTATCCTGTATTTCCTCCATGAGGCTTTCTTAACCTCTTAAATCTGAGCAAAGTGCCCCTTCTGTGTTTTTCTCTAGTGCCCTGTAGTTCTGTTACCTTACTGCAAGCCTGTTTGCAAGCCTGTGGTACTTTTTTGTCTTCTCCACTGTTTCTTCCATTCCACCCTAAGCTCTTTGCAATACTTCATCTATCTTGTTTACTGGTACTGTTCTCAAGATCTAGCACCATTACTGTCTCTCAATTAATGGGTTGAATGGGTAAGTAAGTAAATAAATTAGAGGAAAACCTTAGACAAGCAGAGCAGGCAAGGGACAGCAGAACGTCTAGACTAAAAGATCAGAATGGCAGCAGAGAAGGAAAATAATAAACATTAGCAAAAACACTGATCTTTTTGTTACCAGCACTATTTTTCTTAACTACTTCTTCTCTTTAAATTATTATGTGTTTTTATTCTGGCCCTTATCACTTCATTAATTCTCACTACTGCCATCAAGATTTAGGGCCTATTACTACCTCTTACCTGGTGTATATTACCATACTTTGTGGTTCTAGTCCTATACCATTCAATTTGTCCTAGATAGATATGTCTTCTAGTTAATTTTCTTGTACCTTGCCTTAAAAAACATGAAGTTTTCTTTTTTCTTTATACTCCTCAAAAGAGAGAATTATGAAACAGTCCTTGAAGAAGTATGCTAATTTCTTATAGTTCTTATTTTTAGAAAAATTTTCCTAATTCTCTCCTGCTGCAGACTAATCCCTTACACCCTTAATTGGCTATTCAGTTTTTACATAACTAAGGATAACTAGCAATTCATTTCCATAAATATTTATTGAGGTGCTATTTATAAGTACTGCCGTTCTCAGCTTTTTCAGCTAATCTCCTAAATAAATCAACTGTTTCTTTCATGTATCCTCATATAGTTTATTTACCAAGTTCTCAAATATATTTCCCCTAATAATCAAGAAATATTTTTTATTTGTGAAACCTAGTAATTCCATAAGGAGTATTTACCTTCAATTTAAATTTGGTCTCACTTGTCTTGTTTTCCTAGATTATCACATTTTTATTTTATATGAAAAATTATGACTCATTTATTACTTTCTTTTTTAGCCTCTTCGTTGTCAATATTGTATCTGTCATAGCTAAAAACATTAAGTTAATAGATTACAAAATAGGAAGTCCTACCCTTCTTTCCCCTACAGACACCAGCTTAACAATACATGGACCAAAATACCTTTATGAGATCTCCAGAAACCAGTTAAGATGTTGCATTACCCCAGGTGAGGGCAAAGCAAAGAACAAGCCAAGAACAGCTGCATTAAAATGGGTAAGAAGAGCCTTTTCACTTTACCTGTGATCTCTCCCCTGCCAAGCCAACACAGCTCATCATGATCAACATAGAACACCTGGCTTGTAGCCTGCCTCTCACTGATGGGAGAAGGAGAGAGAAGAGTACAATGTGCATCCAACGTTCCAGTTTTTTATAAGGCTGCCTAAGGAAGTGGTTACTGCCTTTCTGGATGGGGTGCTGAGGAAGCAGCATTGTTTGGGTGCCTGGGAGACACTAAAAGCACCAGAGAGCCTGAAATAGTGCAGAGGCCAGCATGGCTCACTGCGATGGGGAGAAGGCACCCAACACAGTTTCTCCACTGGGAACAAGGGAGAAGAGTGGAGGATGTGTCCAGCAATCTGGTTTGGGGGGTGGGGGGCTGCCTGAAGGACTGGTCTCTATCTCGCCTGACTCAGGGCACTTCAGCCAACATACTTTGGATACCTGAGAATAAAAGAGTAGGTTGGCTTGCCACTGCAGCACCAGAGAGCCTGTACTTCTGCAGGCAGACACCAGAGGGAATAAGAGATTATGGGCTTATAAAAAAGAAACTGACAAATCTCTGATTAGGAAATTACATACACAGCCGAGAGAAGTCACATCACCCAAAAAAGGTTTCAGGGGCCTCCAAAATCTTTAGTCAGGCTCACAAAGCTTCAGTAAATCCATCTTTGGTGAAAGTATTCCCTTGTACAAAGGCATTCTATAAAAACTGGGAGATGTGGCTATTTTTCCAAATGCATAAAACTCTGCAAAAAAAAAAAACAAAAACCAAAAACAGAAGGCACATGAAGAAACGGGAAAACATGGCCCTTTCAAATGAACAAAATAAATCTCCAGAAACCAACCTCAAAGACACAGTTTCCTGACAAAGAATTCATAAATAATTTTCTTGAAGCTAAATGATCTACTAAAGAACACATATAAAACTATACAAAATCAGGAAAGAAATGCATGAACAAAATGAAAATATGAACAAAAGGTTAGAAACTAAATAAAGAACCAAACAAATTCTGGAGCTGAAGAATGCAATAACTAAGTTGGAAAATTCACTAGAAGCTTTCAACAGCAGACTTAATCAAACAGAAGAAGGAACTTGAAGAAAGATCATCTGAAATTACCAAGTCAGAGGAGCAAAAAGGAAAAAAATGAAGACAAGTGAAGAAAGACTAAGGGACTTATAGGACAACTTCAAGCAGACTAATTAATATATGCATCATGGAAGTTCCAGGAGGAGAGGAGAGAGAGAAAAGGACAAAGAGCTTATTTGAAAAAATAATGGCTGAAAATTTCCCAAAGCTGAAGAAAGAAATGGCATTGAAATTCAGGAAACAAAATATTTCAGCTCGGGTGAATCCAAAGAAGCCTACACCAAGATACATGATATTCAAACTGTCAAAAGTCAAAGATAAAGAGAAAATCTTGAAAGCCACAATTGAAAAGCATCTCATTGTGTATGAGGGAGCTCCCATAAGATTATCAGTGGCTTTCTCAGCAGAAACTTTATAGGCAGAAAGGAGTGGATGATATACTCAAAGTCCTGAAAGAAAAAAACAGCCCACCAAGAGTGCTATGTCCAGCAAAACTATACTTCAAAATTGAAGGATAAACACATTAAAGTTTTAAATTTACGAAGTATCTTTTCCAACTACAATGAAAACTAGAAATCAATAGCAATAGAAAGGTTAGAAAATTTACAAATTTGTTCAATTAAACAACAAACTCTTGAACAACCAGTGAATCAAAGAATAAATCACAAGGAAATTAGAAAAATATCTTGAGACTAATGAAAATGAAAACAAAATGCCAAAACTTCTGAGATGCAGCAAAAGTAGTAATAACAGAGAAGTTTATAGCAGCAAATGCCTACATGAAAGAAGAAAAGTCTCAAATCAGTAACCTAAGTATCCATCTTAACTAGAAAAAGAGGAACAAACTAAACCCAAAGTTAACAGAAGGAAGAAAATAATAAAACTTAGAGTCGAAATAAATTGAGTAGAAGAACAATAGAAAAAAATCAACAAATCTGAGCTAATTTTTTTAAACATGAACTTATTTGACAAACTTATAGCTAAACTGAGAATGAAAGAGAGAAAACTTGAATAACTAAAATTAGAAATGAAAAAGAAGATATTACAACTGATGACATAGAAGTGGAAAGGATAGAGACTACTATGAACAATTCTATGCCAAAAAAAAAATGCATAAATTCCTAGAAACATACAACCTACCAAGACTGAATAATGAGGAAATAGAAGATCTAAACAAATATAGAACTAGTAAGGATATTGAATCAGTAACTAAATGCCTCCCCAAAGGAGCCCAACACCAGATGGCTTTGCTAGAATTCTACCAAATAGTTAAAGAATTAGCACAAATTTTTCTCAGGCTCTTCCAAAATATTGAAGAAAAGGAAACACTTCCTAACTCATTTTATTAAGCCATCATTACCTTGAGCCAGACAAAAATACTACAAGAAAACTACAGACTAGTATCCCTGATGAAGATAGATGCAAAGATTCTCAACAGAATTCTAGAAAACCAAATTCAGCAAAGCATTTAAAAGATTATACACCATGAACAAGTAAGATTTATCCATGAGATGCAAGGATGGTTCAACATAAAGAAATCAATTAACCCAATATATCACATTTATAAAAGAAAGAACAAAAACCACTTGATTATCTCAATAGATGCAGAAAAAGTATTTGACAAAATTTGACACTCTTTCATGATAATAACACTCACCAAATAGGAATAGAAGGAAATTAGCTTATCATAATAAAGATCATATATGAAAAGCCCACAGCTAACTTCATACCCAACAGTAAAAAAATGAAAGCTTTTCCTCTATGATCAGAAATCAGGCAGGGATGCCCACTCTCACCATTCCTATTCAATATAGCACTGGAAGTCCTAGGCAGGGCAGTTAGGCAGGAAATACAAATAAAAGGCATCCAAACTAGAAAGAAAGAAGTAAATTATCTCTGTTCACAGATAACATGACTTTATTTGTGGAAAACCCTAAAAATTACACACACACACAAACTGTTAAAACTAATAAAGTAGTTCAGCAAAGTTGCAGGATACAAACAAGAATCAAAAATCAGTTGTGTTTCTATATTCTAACAATGAACAAAAGGAAGTGAGAAAGCAATTCCATTTACAATAGCATCAAAAATAAAATACTTAAATACTTAGGAATAAACTAAACAAGAAGGCAGAAGGCTTACACACTGAAAACTACAAAATATTGCTGAAAGAAATTTTAAAAGACACAAATAAATGGAAAGATACCCCTTATTCATAGATTGAAAGGCTTAAAAGGTTGTTAAAATATCCATGCTACCCAAAAGCAATCTACAGATTCAATACAATCCCTGTCAAAACCCCATTGACATTTTTTGCAGAAATAGAAAAAACATCTTAAAATTCCGTGGAAAATCAAAGAACCCTAACTAGCCAAATAGTCTTGAGAAAGAAGAACGCAGCTAGAAGCCTCACATTTCCTGATTCCAAAATATATTACAAAGCTACAATAATCAAAACAATGTGATTCAGGCATAAAGACAGTCATACAGACTAAAGAAACAGAATAGAAAGCCCAGAAATAAACCCTTGAATGTACAGTCAAATGATTTTTGACAAGAACGCCAAAAGTACACAATGGGAAAAGGACAATCTCTTCAACAAATGGTGTTGGGAATCTTGTAAAAGAATGAAGATTGACCATTATCTTATACCATATACAAAAATTAACTTTAATGTATCAAAGACCTAAACATAAGACCTGCATCTATAAAACTCCTAGAAGAAAACATAAGGGGAAAGCTGAAGACTGGAATGGGCAATGAGTTCCTGGATGTGACTCAAGAGCACTGACAACAAAAGCAAAAATAGACAAATGGGACTACATCAAACTTTAAAACTTCTGCACAGCAAAGGGCACATTAAATAGAATGAAAAGGCAACCTATAGAATGAGACAAAATATCTGTACACCATATATCAGATAAAGAGTTAATATCCACAATATAGAAAGAATTCCTACAACTCAGTAATGACAACAATTTTTAAAAATGATTTTTAAAATGGGCAAATGACTTGAAGAGACATTTTTCCAAAGAAGATACACAGGCATGTGAAAAGATGCTCAACATCACTAATCACAAGGAACATGCAAATCAAAACCACACCCATTCAGATGACCTATCATCACTATCAAAGCAACAGAAATAACAAGTGTCAGTGAGGATGTGGAGAAACCGGAACATTTGTGTACTGCTGGTGGGATTGTAAAATGGTTCAGCTACCATGGAAACCTGTAAAGAGGTTCCTCAAAAGGTTAACAATGAAACTACCATATGATCCAGCAATCCTACTTCTGAATAAATAATCCAGAATTGAAAACAAGATCTCAGATAGGTATTTGCACACCCATGTTCACTGCAGCATTATTCAAAATAGACAAAATGTGGAAGCAGCCTAAATGTTCATCAACAGATAAATACTTAACATACAATGGAATATTATTCAGCCTTTAAAGAGAAGAAAATCTGTCATATGCTACAGCATGAATGAACCTTGAGATACTATGCTAAGTGAAATAAGCCAGTCACAATAAGGTAAATACTGCATGATTAGACTTACCTGAGGTATCTAAAGTAATCACCTCTTAGAAACAAAGTACAATGGTGGCTGCCAGGGGCCGGAGGAAGGAAGAAACATGGTATTGTAGTTATACAGATACAGGAGATGAAAAGTTCTAGAGACCTGTTGTACAACAAGGTTCATGTAGTTAACAGGACTGTACTGTACACTTACAAATTGTTAAGAGGGTAAGAAAAGAGAAATGCATATTATTGGATTTAGCAGCTGTGTACTAATGGTGCTTGAATATACCTTCTCTCCCAACTCCACACACTCCTTGCAGTTGCATACTTGATGTCCTTCTGGCATCTCACATTTCCCTCATCAGAAACCAAATTTAATACCCTTCCATCCAAATTGTTTCTAGATTGCTCTCTTAGTTAATGACACCCCCACCTACCCTAATAACCAAACTTGAAATCTCACCATAATATTTACCTTCTCCTTCCCAAAGCATGGTCACTCATGGAACTCTTTGGTATGTCTCCTCTAAATATCCTTTTTCCAATTTCTATTGTATTAGTTCAGTCCTTATCCCCTTTAGGATGGAAGTAGCATACTAACTGCTCTGCCTATCTGCAGTGTCTCTTCCTTCCAATCTGCCATCAGTCAACTATAACATTTTTATGTATCACTTTTCCATAAAAAGTCTTGAATAGTTTCACATTTTCTGTAGTACTAAGCCACTTGAAAGTTTGTCCTTAACTGAATTGACCAGCTTTATTCTCTAGATTTCATCCTCTCAACCTCCAACCTCTAACCTCATTAGGCAACTTCTCTTTCTCTGAAAGTACTTTCAGATCTCTATTATTTTGTTCATTCTGCTTCAAATGTTTCTCCCTTTTTCTTACTGTTTAAAGCTCAATTCAGTTGTCACCTCCCTTGTGAAGTTTTACAGTTTGTCCCATCAGAATTAGTTATTCCCTTTTCTGTGTTATCATACATTGTATTTTGTTTTTTACATTAAAACATAAGCATTTACAGGATTTTTAAATTTTTTTTTCCTTAAAAACACAGGCTGACTTATGTGTGTTCCGTGAGACTATGGGAAATAGGAATCCCGTCTGATTTATATTAACACCACTCTCTAGTGTTTAATAAAGTGCCTTATAGAAAGAGAGTATTCAATTCATGTTTAGCAAATTAGGTTGAAGCAAAGAAAGTTCCCCTAGTGTAATATAGAAGGAAGCACACCAGACTAAAAATCTAGAGATTAGATCTTTTCATCTTGACCTACTATCTATTTAAACATGTGACTTTAAGCTAATCTTTTAACCTCTCTGCAGTATAATTTGTTTTCTACAAGAAATCTTTATGAGTCTCACACCCATGCTTTAAAACTTTAAAATATTGGCTTACGTGATAAAATTATGCAAATGGTTTCCCATTAGCTTACATGATAAAGTTCAAACTCCAAAGCCTAGCATTCAGCCACCTCCACAATCTGGTTTTAGTTACTGTTCTAGCCTCAACTCCCACTAACGGGAGGCCAAAGGAATAAATCCCTTGTCTGTATTCTTCTGCTCTCCATTCTCCTGCCAATGCTTCCCCTAGGCTGAACTCAAGCAGAAGCCACAAGGACAGGGAGACCATTGGTTCTATCCATAAACATTAGCTCCTTGAGGGCACAGAGCAGGGTAGAGAAGAGGAGAGAGTAATGAAGAGGAACAAATGGACCTGCTTCACTCAAACTGTTCTTCCTACCTGAATTTAAATCTATTTATCTCAGATGATGGCTCTATAAAAAATAATGTTAATGCAGTATCTAGCATTTATGGAGAGCTTACCATGCTCCAGGCATTTTGACATGCAGATTGAGGAGGAGGTATGGCTTGAGGAGGAAGAAGGGAATGAGGGAAGGAAGAGGCTGAAGAAGTTACCAGATTATGATCTTCAGTTAAGGTCTGCTCTTACACATACCCATGTAGTTTTTGTAGACAAACCTAATTGCCATGCTAATGGGTTTGGACCATTGTAAAGGCCAATAAAGGAATTTAAATATTGAAATAAGATCAAGTTTGAGCTTTTGGGAGAATGTCTACTACTGTTTGGAGAATGAATTGAGTCAGGGAAAGATCAGAACCAGCAATCTGATGAGAGCTTGAATTAAAGCTGAAGCAACAGTATAGAAAAACAAAGCAGGATTTCTGAAATATTCAGAAATCACAGTTGACAAGATTAGAAACTGGATATGGAAGGTAAGGAAGTCAAAAATGACCTCCATTTTCTAACATGGGCAACATATGAATTACAGTACCATATATTGATAGAACCCATGCCTTATCTTCATAGTCTTAAAAGAGAAGCAGGTGTTTGCTAATTGGACAAGAAGGAGTTGAGACAGATGTGTGAAAAAATCATGCTATATGCTAGAAATTATAGCTAGAATATGGGTATGTGTAAGAGCAGAGCGATGAAGAGAAAAGATGGATCATAAAAGGGCTAGTTCATTGCCCTAGGCAGTTTGAACTTTATCCCTAGGACAAAAGGAAGCTTTTGGTGGCTAAAGGCACAATTAAATCAGATACTATTGAGAAATTTCCATAGAATCGTAGAATTTAGACCATGACTTTGAAAGATAATGACTAGGGTTGACTAAGAAAAGAATTATTTCAAATTAAAAACTGTTTATTAAAAATATTTTCAAGTGTTGTGGAATCAGTCAAGAATCTGAATAGTAAGAGGAAGAATCACTCATCCTGCTACTTAAAGATAACTACTATGAACACATGTAATTATTTTCTTCCAGTATATACCTTGAATTGTACTTTATTGCTACAGTTATAATTGTACTATGATTTATACTTTTTTAAAGTATAGCACTCATATCAGAATAGTAAGTGGTGAATTTTACCCCTACTTTTTAGGCCTATAGAAAGACCTGGATCATATCAAGTTCCCAATAAATATAGAATACACTACATAGTTTCTATCTACCTATGTGCAAAATACCTTAAAAATTAATTTCTGTTTTCACCAGTGACACTGACTCAGTCTTCACATTTGCTTCATTCTCTATGATCACCTGTTCTAAGATTTCCTTTCTCAACTATATAAATTAGCATCTACTACTTGCCTAAACACCATGTTTAACAATGTTTACCTCCCACAAAAGGTTTAACCAAAATTTACTTTTTATTAGCCTATCATTGAAATTAATATATAAGGTGAGCATTCTGGAAGTTGAAGCTTTTGTACTTATACCTAATAATATGAGAAACAATATTTGTAGAAAAGATTAAGAGAGATGAGACTTTTATAAGCTGATAAAATTTCTCTAACTGCAAAGATAACTTTGAACTTCTCTTGGTCCCTTTTCCCAGATCATCATGAAAACTAGTTAGTTAATACTTAAAAAGGATTTTAAAAGTTACTTGTCTGAGTCACTTTTAGAGATATAATAGCTTATGATTTCTAAAGAAATACTACTTTTTATCTACTGTTGTCTAGAGAATGTTTAGAAGAAGGACCTACTGAAGAAAACAAAATTCTAGTTTTGCATTTTAATACCAGTGACACAATGAAAGCATTACAAATAGAAGCTGACTGTGTATATATTTTTATTTATATTAATGCCTCTGAAACTATATCTTGACAGCCTTTCTTTGAGGAATAAGAGAATTCCCAGTCAGCTTTTTTGACTATTCAGGGTTTAAGAGGGGGAAGATGGTCCTAGCAGCCTAACAAAGGAACCTGGAGTTCAGAGACCCAAAAAGGACACCAAACCAGAAGTCAGATAGCAGGACAGGAATGAACCAAAAGAATATAAACCAAATGCTGAAGTTTATATCCCTGAACCAGAATAACAGCAAAGCAAAGGGTAATTACCAATAGTGTAAGCAAAGAGAGAGAGCCGATGAAACGGGCACAGGAAAGGGGAAGACTGTGTCTGAAAACTAGTCTTTTGCCATAGTGACTGTAACCAGTACCCACAATTCTTAATGGATATAAAACACTAGTGTTGCTAGTAAGGGCAAGCACCAAGGATCCTAATTTGAGATCTTCCTCAAGGGCCCTCAGTCCTTAAGAATACCTCGTCATGAAATCCATCCCTATAAAGACAGTCATGAAAAACTCCTGGTCATCTGAAGCCACCTCAGCTCAAAAGACTGTGCTTCCTTTTTTTGGGAATTTTGGCACTTGATCCTACATTTAAAGCCTTTTAAAATAGTTTTCTCCTTTTTTAGTGTATTTAGCTAATTCTGTATGGTCATTATATCTTCTAATACCATTTTGTCATCTCTTTTTACCCTGTTCCTTTGGCTATTTTACTTGTTTTACTTTTAATATTGTATATTTAGCTGACCTGTATGTGACAAATTGAAAGTAAAAGCCAAAGGAAGACAGCTACTAAAACAGTTCACACCTGACCATGGGAAGTGAATTACTTTTCCTCCTTTTGCCTGATCTCAGAAATAACCTGTAAGGATTAACTTAGAGTGTTGCTTACAGTGCTATCATTTCATCTTCAAACAAGGCAGTTATATGCATTGAACAAAGCTGGTATTCCATTTCCCTGATTACTTAACCTTAGCTAAATGTGATAATTTTCACTTTTTAATTCTCCTTTTTCTTCTCACTACTGCAAAGACTCTTTCACTGCTTTTTAACAAAAAGATAAAGAAAAGAAAGGAAAAAAATCTAAATTTTCACTCTATTGTTAACAAATGTTTACAATTTTTTTTAAAAATGGATAATTCTAGTAAAAAGAATATTGAAATTATTAACCAGAATAAGGTTTGAAATTGTATGTAGTATATATCTCTACAGCCCATCCTCTTTTTTACTCCATATATTCCAGACTGATTAAAAGTCAAGCATTTAGAAACTCATTCACCAAAACTTTCCTGTGTGACCACTGTGTGCACAGTATCATTGGGCCATGACTTAAAACATTTTTTCTTTTCTGAAAGAGCTGATAATCCAGTTAAGAAAATAGACATATATATAAATAAGTTTAATTACTGTAACATATGTAATAAATACAATATTCAATGAGAATCCTAAGAGTATTTTATAATGCCTCAGTGCAGGAAAAAAATGAAATGGTCATGCATTACTTCATAAAAGAGGGACTATGAAAGAAGCTTCTTTAATTTTTTTTTATTTTGAAAAAATTTCATAGTTCAGAAAATCTTCAAGAATAGTACAAACAATTCCTATATATCTTTCGCACAAATTCCCCCAAATGTTAAGCCTTTTGCCACATGTACTTTACCATTTCTTGCTATGTGTTAATATACACATTTTCCTGAACTGCTTTACTTGTGAGTAAATTGCAGATATGATGCCTCTTTATCCCTAAATACTTCAAATGTATATTTCCTAAAGAAAAAGGAAGAAAAGATTCTTACATAACCACAGTACAATTATCAAAATCAGGAAATGAACCTTGCCATAATACTATTATGTAATCTTATTCAAATTACATTTTGCCAGTTTTTCTAATAATGTTCTTTATAGCCAAAGGGAAAAGAATATTCTCTTCTTCTGATCTGGGATCCAATCCAGCTTCATGCATTACTTTTAGCTATTATGTGTCTTTAGGCCCTTTTATCTGAAACAATTCCTCAATTTTTCTTTGTCTTTCATGACCTTGACATTTTTAAAGAGTATAGGAGAGTAATTTTGTTGAATGTCCCTCAAATTTAGACTTTTCTGATGTTTCCTGATGGTTTGGTTCAGATTATGCATTTTGACAGTAATACGTCATGTGTGATTGTGTGTCCTTCTAAGTACATCATATTGGGAAGCTCATGATGTCATTTTGCCCCATTACTGGTGATACTAACTTTGGTAATTTGACTAAGTTCGTGTCTGCAGGTTTCTCTGCTGTAAAATTACTATTTTGCTTTGTGGTTAATAAGAATCTTATGGGGATATATGTTGAAACCAGATAAATATGTTGTTTTTCTTGAGGTTTTTATCTTTTAGTTTAGTTATCCATTGACGATCTTTGCCAAAACCAATTATTTCTATGGTAGTTACCAAGTGGTAACTTTCTGATTCCAACATTTCTTTCTTTATCAGTTGACATTCTGCTATGATGAAGAATTATCTTTAATCATTACTTTATATTAGTATATAGTCATGAATTTTTGTTTTTATTTTATTAAATGGATTATATACTCTGTTGCTATCCTAATTTATTTTGATGCTTAAGTTATCCCAGGTTTGGCCAAAGGAACCTCTTCATGTTGACTCCAAGATCCTTTGACATGTTCCCATCATTATTTGAGTACTTCCCAAAGAAGGTTGTAAAGGAAGAATAATAATTTCACAGGAAAACAAAAAGATGAGAGAAAATTTATTTTAGGCAGAGAAAACATTATATGCTAAGCTAGAAAAATAAGAAATACTGCAGTGTTTTCCAGTATCTACAATATAATCAATTGTCTAATGATGGAGTAATGAATTATGAGGCTGAAAAGGAAGCAAGGAAGAGTTCTGTATACAATTCTAAAGAATTTGAATTTTATCCTGCCAGTAGTAGTGAACCACTGATAAAAATTATAGATAGATAAAATTTTGTGACAACAGTGCCTTGTTTTACAATCTTGATGCACAAGAATTCCAAGGGTACTTTCTTTTACTGTTTCTTATATAGCCCTAGAAAATAACACAATCCTTTCAGCCATGGTTTCTAGGTTTTGTCAGAAATACCATGAGGCTCATTATCATGAATAAACAAGTAGAAAAACATTGATTAAACAAGTAGAAAAAGACTATTAAATTGAAAACAATATAAGAAATTATCTTCAAATATACAAAGTGCCCTATAGACCTGAGTCTACAAACGCTACCATTGCCGGTGTTTCCCTAGAACTTTGGACCTGATTTCTCTTAATTTGAGATTTATATGAAAGACTAAATGCTTTGTATATCTGAACCACACATTCATTGAATTACCAAAGGCCCTAGCCATTTAACCTGAATAAATTACTATTATCTTTGCTTTTTAAGTTTCCTAGGAGAGTTACTCATTATCTTAGGTGGTTTGCTGTTCAGAAAGATCCAGGAAAAAGAAATACAAGGAATTCAAGAGAAAGTACAGTGGGAAATAGAGGCAGTAATATTAATAGGGCAGAGCAAGACTTCTCCTTGAGATTTTCTGTATGTCTGAAGAATGAATAATGATTTACACTTTAGGTAGTTTGGGGAACTGTTTCCCTGATTGTTTTGAAGAATGAAATTTCCTCTTGAGGTTTTGAATTTAATCAAGAAGAACCTGCATGAGCATCTTGTTTCTGTTATATTCTGTTCTATCACCTGAAAGTATCTTTTCTTCATTTGCTACTAATTTAAAAAATGGATTTTCAAGCCAAGATGAAACATTGTATATTAAGAATTGGCAGATTAAAAAGCAGGGAAAAATAATTCCATTGGTACAAACAGATTCATTCTAAGATAGCCATTGCCATAAGAAAAATGTTACTGCTACAGAACCGAGATCCTTAGTTTACTCAGTAGAAAGGAAACCATTTGTACTTTCTTTGTCCCTTTAAAGGCCTGGTATATCATAGACATTGCCATTAGTATTTAAACATGTCTTTGATGATGGCAGTCCTGAGTGAATATCTTAAATATTGTTTTTTAGTGATTGTAACTGCTGAGTGGAAGATAGGAAATCTCAGTAATGTTTTGAGTACTTTACCTGCGAAGATTCTGAACTCACATATAATCGACCCCATGTCTGGACTTACACGCTAGAATACATAAAAGAGACAAGTTTTACTAATGGAAATCTAGGCTTATTAGAGAAACCTCTAGATCATCGATTTGTGACTAATTTAGAATTGTTTTAATCCTGCAAATCTACCTCCGAAAATTAAACCCATCGCTTATGAAGGTCATCAGTTTAGATGTTATAATAATTCAGCCTGTTACTCTTTGCTCAAGACGAGTATCTACTAGTGGGGAGGATGTCGACTTCACTTCCTCATCTCCACCCCTACTCCCCTATAAGGATCCCATATCCTAAAGTACTTTGTAGTTTATTTTTGTAAAAGTAGCTAGTCTTCCCATAAACTATCATCACCATATATCAGCAGCTAATTTTACTATTGTAAGTTTAAATAAATATATCTTTGAACACTATAATCTTCTCAGTAGGACATGTACTTTCACATGTTAGTTGTATTTTGTTTTGCAGTGTATACAAGTTAAATGGAGCTAGTGCCCTCTCAGATTCTCTTTATACTGTTGGTATTCATTTGTAAGGTAGCCATCAGAATATATTTGTGGCCATGAAATAGTTTTTGTTTTATAGTAAAGACTCTGTCTAAATTTTGGGTATTTTCTCTATCGAAAACTCAGACTTCCTTTCATTACAACCTTCCTACTTTTTCAAAATGATTCTTGCCTTCCTTTCCTGCCTCTACCTAAATGGGCTTTATGGACCACTCAGTGAAAACTGGCTGCTAGGCTGTAGCCCATCTGGCCTTTAAGAGACAAAAGTCACCCTTTTTTCTCGATTTTTTTCTATTCTATCAGATTTCTGTGCTGAGCTCAGAATCAAAAAGAGGGCTGGGGTGTGGTGGGGAACATTTCTTGACCCTTTTTTCTGTCTGATTGAGTTCCTCAATGGCCCAGGGCAGTTAGAAGTGTTTTGGAGTTGTAACTTGCAAAATAAGAGAAGTCAGAGATAACTATTCTTAAATTTTCTGAAGCTTTCATTTTAAATCTTCTTGTAAATCACTGGTGTCAACATCAGAAAAGAGTGGAAATTGTGTTTCTTTTAAAAGAGGAAACATCACTATTTGCCTACCAGATTTATTTTGGAAATATATGCATTCTAAAAATGGCCCTCCCCCTGCCAGCCCACGGGAGGCCTGCGTAAGAGCCCCCGAGCTATACACGTGTCGTGCATCCTTAGCCTGTGCCTCCAGCTGCTAGTGCCTCTGTGTGTGTCCCTAGGACCATCCCTCAAGCACTGTTTATGCTCTTTTGATCTGAAAATGAGAGTACTGAATCACCTAGATCAATGGTTTTCAGACTTATTTTAGCTACAGTCTTTTGTTGAATGGAATCTTATATGGACACACAGTCATCCTGCATGTGGTGAGGGATACAACAGAACTGGGTATGTTAATGTTATTTAATAGTTCAATTTACTTAAACCGAACAGCTATTATCTATTTCATTACTTTTATTCTTGTGTGTAGAAGGTAAGTGACAAATACTGTGTTTCTCATATTTACACAACCAAGTTAGCCCTTGTTTAATAGTGAAGTAGGTACTTGTTCCTACTGTGTGATCTCGGGTGGGTCTTCAATAGGAAGAAGCCATTTGGCACATAGAAGATGCTCAGTAAACACTTGCTGAGAACACACGTACACACACACACACATATGTTCCCACACCCCTGCTAATGTGCCAGAGAATTAAAATACTACTCCTTTCAGACCCTTTCAGTTAATTTATTGTATCTCCAGAAGGCCTCTGTAATAACATGCAAATAGTTTAGCGAGGGGCCAGTGTTAACCTACCTAGCATCAAAGTTTGGATTTTTATCCAGTGAGGCAATCACTTTGTGACAGAGAGTTTCTAAATATTGAAGGGCTTAGAGAGCAAAAGGGCAGAAACAGGAGGTGCCACTTTGTTTCCCCCTTCCCAGCTTTTGACTTTGAAGGATTTGCTATTCATTCATACCTCAAGTACCTACTATAAGTATAAGGAAAACACTGTTCTAAAAGTGGCAAAGGATACAAAGATTAATAGGCTATAGTTTCTGCCTTCAAGGAATTTACAACAATTAATGTAGGTAAGGCAAGTATTTAAATGTCTATAGCAAAAGATGGAAAGTGGTAAGTGCCATAAGAAAAATATAAATAAGGTACAAAATTATTTTAAGGATATGAAAGATTCTTCCAGGCTAGTAGAAATTGGTATGCAATTTCCAATTTAAAAAACTACCAGTCTCTATAGTTAGAGAACAGTCAGGTGTTTTACGACCCTCCTGCCCTCATTTTTTATTTACTGACATGTCTTTCCCTTCTACTGAGCTGTAATGTTTCTCATGGCAAGGTGTATCTTACTCTTTGTATACCAAGTGCCTAACTGCACCTGGTTCATAAAATGCACTCAGTAAATACTTGTTGAATGGATGTATGTATCACTGGTAATCAAACTTGCTTTCTAGTAAGAAAATTCTATTCTATTACAAAGCATATTCTCTGTACAGTTAAAAAGTGCAATATTCTTCTCAGAAACCAAACATTTTTAAAGGACAGCTTTTATAAGATTATGCACAGTTTGCACCATAAAGAAAGTAAGGAATATCTTATGAGATCACATCTGATATCTATAAACCTGAATAAAAAGCAGAAGCACCTATCTCTGTCATTATCTTCAATTACACTGGTTGTGACAGTATGTTTTTATGACATTTAATGACAAGGCTGGGACTTCAGTGAAAGTAGGTTATGAATAAATTTACACTTCAATTGTAAGTAAATGATAAATCATACATAATCCTTCTCTAAGTGTTCACCCTAAAGTAGACATTTTTTTCACATTTAGCACTAAATAATTTCTAAGGTCTTTCAAGCATTGAAAGTTTTGTAGTTTTATGGTTGCCCATGGGGGAGAAATAAGTATAAGCCTATTTGTATGTCTTTTTCTTTGACTACTTATGATAATGTCATTTGTCTTAGAATGGAAGCTCTTTGGGACAGTACCAGTAAATCAAGTCAGTGAATATGTCTGAAGCAGCTTCTGGGGTTGGGGTAGGAGTACTAAATTTAATAAATTGCAGTGACCAGAAACTTACAGACTGCTGAGCAATACATACAGTCATTATAAAGTGGACTAAAGAAATAGGAGCTGGAGGCAGGCAGTCCAGGGCTTATATGACAGCTCAACATTGTCAACAGAGATTTGGGCTCCTTTTCTTCTCATATATCCATACTTATTGTGTAGGTTTTCATCCTTAAGGTTGAAAAATGGCTATGGCACATCCCAGTGTCTAGCCATGTTCTAAGTAAAAACGTAGAAGGGCAAAAACTTCCTTGTCTTGAAGCTTTGTCTCTTTTATCTTTTTAT
Source organism: Camelus bactrianus (assembly GCF_048773025.1). Lineage (NCBI taxonomy): Eukaryota > Metazoa > Chordata > Mammalia > Artiodactyla > Camelidae > Camelus > Camelus bactrianus. The sequence continues at coordinate 30,680,635 of NC_133544.1, read as the reverse complement.
TTGTAGTCGGAAGCCTGACCCAGGGACTTCTTCACTCACTGGCCAGAAGCATATTATATGGCTGCTCTTAACTGAGAAGGGCTGGGGAAGAAGGGAGTTGTGGATAGCAGTTAGGACAGCCAAGCAACAGTGTTTGCAGTTGCTCCTTTTATGTTTACCCTTTGGACTACAGACCTTTAAGATTCCAAGAACAGGCCAAGTTATTTATCCATGAGGATATTGTGCTCTAAGAAGTCTCTTTTTGTCATTAGGTGACTCATTTATTAATTCAATATGTATGTATTTTTTATTGTCTAATATGTGCCAGATACTTTTCTAGGTATTGGGAATAAGAACAGTGAACAAAAAGACAAAGTTGCAGGTGTCATGGAGCTTACCTTCTACTTAGAAGAAAGCTATAAACAAATATAAATATGTATTAGAGGTATATAGATACAAATATCTATGTATGTATGTATGTGTAGATGTATGTTCATGAGGAAAAGTAAAGTAGGGTAAGGAGAATAGAGAGTGATGGTAGGTAATATTCTATATAAGATATTTAACAAAGGCCTCTTTGATGAGGGGGTATTTTAGCAAAGACCTGAAAGAAATGAGAGATGAATGGAGCCACAGTGTCTGGGGAAGAATGGTCCAAGGAGAGGAAAGGGCAAGTGTGAAGACCCTGAAGAGAGATGTACTTGGTGTGCTCAAGGACAGGCAAGGAGCCAGTCTGGCTGAGCATGCTGAACAAGGTGCAAAATGACAGGAGAGGAGAACAGGGTAGGCCATAATATGTTGGGCTTTGTAGACCATAGCGAAGATTTTATTCTGAGTGAAATAGAAAGTCACTGGAGGGTTGTGAGCAAAGATTAGCAAAATTCAACTTACAATTTAAAAGGACCACTGTAACTACTGTGTAGAGAATAAATTATAATAGGACAAGGGTAGAAGCAAGCAGACCAATGAGGACACTATTCAGTTTTCCAGCAAATAAATGATGGTTCCAACTATTGTAGTAATTGCAGAGACAGTAATGATCAGATTCTAAAGATATTTTAACAATAGTTTAGATATGATTCCGATGAAAAAAGAAGAATCAAGGATGTCACCAAGGTCTTGTATTAATCACTGGGTGAATGGAGTTGCTGAGACTGGAATTGCTAGAGAATAAGACATCATGTGGGTAGGATAGGAGGGTGGGGAGTCAAGAGTTTTGATTTTGAGTATGTTCGGTTTGAATTGCCTTTTGCACATTCAAGTACACGTTTGATAATTTTTAAGTTTGTAGGTATATATACTCTTACCCACCAGCTATCTGGATGACATGCACATCTAAAGTTGAAGTTAGAGGTTGGGACTGGAGATATAAAATTAGGAGTTTTAGGGTATGGGTGATATTAAAGCTGTAAGACTAGATGAGGTTAGAGTTATAGAAAACAATCTTTTTCTATGACTTTTTTAGAGGAGAGAAAAATGTCTTATGAAATTCTGAATAAATTCAAGTTTATGTATTTCATTTCATTAACAAACTCATTAAGTGTTCAGAGTTTAGTACAGTAGTTGTAAGACATGGACTCTGAAGCCAGGCTACCTAGGTTTGAATCCTGGCTCTTCTGTTTCTAGCTTTATGATTTAGGCCAAGTTATGTACACTTCTCTTTCCTCGTCTGGAAGTAAGGATAATTTTGACACCTCCCTGTAGGTTGTTGTGAAAATTAATTAGAATAGCGCCATGATACATGGTAAGCACTCAAAAATGATTAGCCAATATCATCATTAAATTTCACCAACTTTTGACACACGTTGTAACATTGCTGACTTGATTTAATGTTCCACCAAAGCAGGCTATATTTTGGAAGGAAGAGAAAATTTCTCACCTTGTAATCTTCATGTCTGGACATATGAAATTGAGAGTTGTTGATATTTATAAGCCTTTCCCACTTTTTAATCAGTGCTTCAGCATCATAGTCTTAGTTAATTATCTTCTTGTTTAGGTCACAGTGCTGTGGATATCACCAAGGTGGCGAGAAGACACCGCATGTCTCCTTTCCCTCTCACATCTATGGACAAAGCTTTTATCACAGTCCTGGAGATGACTCCGGTGCTTGGGACAGAAATCATCAACTACCGAGGTACTATTACATTTGCTCATTGCCTTTTACTTTCTGGTTTTTTTCCAAGTAAGATTCATATAACATTAATACACAGTTTTCCTGAAATGTTATTACCCATTATCAGAATTATTATCATCAGTCTTTTTGTTTCTTATTCTACTCAACTCTAAGATCAGTCTTACTGGTATACAGAGTAAAATACCATTAATCTTCCTTTACATTTAAAAAAAAAGAAAAGAAAAAAGTCAACTGTTTCTCCTGTTCATCAAAATACCAATAGTCTAAACTTAAGAGAGGGCTCTTAGCTACAAGTAAAGTACTATGCATAGATGCCTTTTATTAGAAGCTGCCTTAAATCTCTTTGAAGAAAGGTAGGATATTAAACAATACCCTAAAAGACAAGAATCCAGTAACAGTCTGTCCCTTGCATGTATCAGGCTTATCTCCAGAGCTCCTTTGCCATTTAGGATAGAAAGTCACCTGGCTTTTGTTACCATAGAAGTCCTTTCTGAAAAAAAGGAAGAGGAATAAGATGTTCTGTAGACTGGATTTATTCATTCTTCATTGATCTAATAAAACCTACCACATGGCAAAAAGAAAGAAAGAAAAGGAGGGAAGGAAGGAAGGAAGGAAGGAAGGAAGGAAGGAAGGAAGAGAAGGCTGTCAGTACTGAGTGAGGGAAACAGTTAACTATGAGTCTGTCTTATGTCCTTTCTGACAGAAATTGGCGCTAATGTGTCTCGTAATTGTTTTCCTTTGTGGAAATCATGTTTTTAAATGTAAAAGGTAAAAACCACATTAATTGATCTATGGATCACTGAGCAACCAGTCTGATCTTAGTTTTTCTGCTTCATCTGTCTTCTCACTTTCTGCTCTTAGTTTAGTAGCACGTTGAGATCAGCTTGTGGAAAGATACTGGAGAGGTGGCAGTGTTCTCCAGTGTTTTCCATTTTTAATCAACTACTTCCCTTTCTAAAAATGCAGTACAGATAGATGTGTTTAGTGCAATCTGAGTAAAATATTGTTTCCTGGTTGTTTTTATTATGCAAATAAAAATAATACAAAAAGATTGATTTTACAAATAAAGGACTTAATTCTTAGATCATAAAATATTCCAATTTCAGTGAATATTAGAGAGCGTCTATACAAACACCCTAAGTTTTCTGCAAGAAAGCTCAGACTCAAATAGAACAGCAGAAAAGGGTTAGGATAAAGACTCAAAACTTAACATTCTTCTTTTTACTACGTGGTAGCACTCTTTTTCCAGTATTAAAATATAAAAAATAATAGTAGGTAAAATAACAAATTAAAAAGCCTAAAACTAGTGAAATATTAAATGACAAATTCTAGCTCTTTAGTCCCTGGCTCTAGTTAGACAAAAATTATTTTTATATACTTTACACCTACCCTACATCTTTGACTTACATTCTTTTAAATATGCATATCATTAGTCTTAAACCTTTTCTTTTGTTTCTGTTTTACTCCTCATTAAAAGAAATAAAGATAATAAAACTGACTAGAGTGGGGAGTTAGTTAGGAATTAACTACATGATTTCAGAAATCAATTTTAATGAAATAGATTTCTTTCTTTTATTAAGTACAACTATTTAGATATTTTTATATCACACAACAGTAAGAGATTTTCAGAAAATATGAATGTAAAGTTAAGTTGGAAAAAAATTAATAATACTTTGCCTGTTACAGAATAAATTAACCATCCCCAGCTTCTTGTAATCAGAGTAGTTTCCCTTAATGTCAGTCCTTAGAAAAATCCCACTGTGATGCCAAGTCACATTTAGACAGAGATTCCAGTCCTTTTAAGGAAAGAACAGAGTTGGAAATGGCCATTTCTGTTTCTCCTCTAGAAAAAAAAAATATTACTGTCAGATGGGTTCTCTTTTTCCTTTGTGTGTCTGTTTCCCCTTCATTTGGTCATCAAATGAGTTGTCCCTCATAAATAAGCAAAGTGTGCATAGATGATTAATTTCCTTGTCAAGTGTTTCCACACATGATGATAAAAAAATAATGGTTTGGTTTGTATTCAACCTGTGAGTTGGATCAAACTCAAATTTTAATGCAAAAGAGTATTATAATTAAATCTCCTAGGCACTTCAGTTAGGTGTTTAGAAAACATACCATATATAGAAATACAATTCAATTTGCCCAACAAATATTTATTAAACATCTACTAAATATCAGGCACTATGTGAAGTCCTGGTTATATAAAGATGAACAAGACAAACTCCTGCCTCATAGATCTCACTTTGTGTACTGCAGGAGGGACAGGTGAACAATGCAGTACTTGTCTCCTTCAGTGGCTCTTTTGTTAGCTTGCCTTTCTTTGTCAGTTCCTTGAATATGAACTTTTCTTTAGAGTATTTGTCTTCGGCCCTTTTCAAATCACACATTTGAAACTTCATGCATACCAGCGGTTTCAATTACCACCTATTAAGTGATCTCTAAATCTATCTTTGCCCAGACCTTGCCTGAACTCCAAACTCATACAACAAATGTATACCTGCTACTAGTAAATTGAATACGACCAATACTAAACATTTTCTGTATCTCTGCAACACTTGTTGTAGATGTAGACGTCCTTCTTGAATCTATCCCTTGTTTGCCATCCCCACTGCTATCATTTGAACTTAGGTCTTTATTAACTTCCTGGATTGTTGTAACAAGCTTCCCTCCTCCAATTATCATCCCCCTATCCATTCTCCAATTTGATATCAAAATAATCTATGCAAATGGAAAATTTGATGTTAATACTCCTGCATACAGCTCTTCAGTAGTCTTGCTCATAACCTCCAGATAAAATCCAAACTCCTTGATATGTCATATAAGGCCTTTTATAGTCTAATTTCTTTCTCCTTTTTTAGTTTATTCTCTTTGTTCTTTCTCATCAAAACTTTCTTTTCCTTAAACTAGCCATGCTGTTTCTTACCTCTTATTCTCTTACCTACAGGCCTTTGACTATACTGTCTTTTGCTTGGAACAATTTTATCCTACCTCTCTGCTTGGCTGCTATATGTTCTTTTTTTCCAGCTTCATTGACGTATAATTAATGAATTTAAATTATATATATTTAAAGTGTAGAACATGATAATTTAATATACATATACATTGTGAAATAAATACCACAGTCAAGCTAATTAATACATCTGTTACCTCATAGTTACCGTGTGTGTGGTGAGAACACTTAAGATTTACTCTCAGTAACTTTCAAGTATGAAGTACAACATCGTTGACTATAGTCACCATACTGTACATTAGATCCCCAGAACGTATTCATCTTGTAAATGAAAATTTGTACCCTTTAACCAACATACCCCCTCCCTCTCCCCCTCCCCCACCATACGTGCATGTTTTTGAAGAAGCTTCTCCTCCATGAAGACATTCCTGATGTCCACTTCCCCCTTTCCCTAGCTGGGTTGAGTCCTTCCTCCATGTCCCTATAGCACTTTGTTCATATGTTTTGTAATAGAACAGATTGACATATTTGATCACTCTCTGTTATAATTCCTTAATAAATAACATGGGTATAAAAAGCAGAGTGATCTAAGTGTGAATCACTATAAATTGGATTGTCATGAGTCAAATATGACCTATAATTCTCTTACTGAAGGTAAGAATTTTCTCCCCAGAAAAAGGATTAGAAACTCATCCTTGCGATACTTAAATGTTGTCTTTACCAAGGATGTTTGCATTTTAATGAGCAGAACTTCATAGTTCATTTTGATTTCAGCTAGCTACACCTCTAACTAATGAATTTTATCTTTCAATCACTGAGTAGGAAAATATGGGGGGGTGAGGAGGACTGAAAAGCCTTCACAGTTCTCTAAAATCCCAAATATTTTGCCTCTGCAGATCATCTGACCCCTACAATTATAGAAGCCTTTAAAAGAAAGCCCATGTTTCCTGAGGCAGGTCCAGAACAGCTGAATCTGTGAATCAGTTTGCAACTATAACATCTCTAAAATTATTTTTTATATGTCTGTGAAGGTTCAACAATAATCCCAGAAAACTAAGGATAAATCATATATACTAAGATGCTGAAAGTGATTGCTCTCAAGGTCATAGACATAGGGTAACTCTGTGAAGGAATTTTAGAGTATAGTATGTGAAATACTTAGACTATTACAGTAAGAAGGTAAGTTGGATATCAAGTAGTCTCTCTTACTTTATAGACGAGGGAACTTAGGACCGAAGAAGTGTAATAATGTTCTTAAAGTTAGACGAGTAGTTATATTACAAACAACTAGAACCTAGGATTCTTGACTGCTGCTCTGCTTGTTCAGTTCATTATAGTACAATACATCTCAAGTCAGTTTGAAAATTATTCTTCTAAAGCAAGTGCCTAGATGTGCATGTGTGTGTAAAGTGTATTGTTTGTTTTAATCTGTTTTGACTACAGATGAATTTTCTGTTGTCTTTAGTCTGTCCTTTTTCATATCTACTATTTTAAGCTACTATATCTGCAAGCAAGGCCTTTAATGAGCAAGTGATTCACTGACTATAAACAGATTCCTTTGGCTTCTTGGGCGAGGTATACCAATGGAAGATAATATTTGTAAGACTACCATTTATGATTCATCTTCTTTGCTTATAAAGTGCATGATATGAATAAATTACAAATTCATATTTGGTATAGTACTGGCCACTGTAAGTCAGATTAAAATATTCTGGAATTCCCAATTTTTTTCCAGTTAACAATGGAAAAACTATGAGCTTTGAATAGAAAGGATTCTGCTTTCTTAGGCACATTATTTTAGATTATAAGCTCTAGGCTTTTTTCTGAGATTTCATTACCAAAGACTTTAGTATCTCTAATCTGGGTCCTGTGTATTTCCACAAAAGACTTAAGCAATTCTAGTCAAGGAACCTTTAAGTTTTGCTGAACTGAGTTTAAAGCAGTGAAGTATCCCTTTTAGAATACTGGCCATAGCAGAGGTACTTCTCCCTGTCTCTAACTCAAAGTGAGATATATTTATACGTTAAAAAAAAAAACAGAAGATATATATAGATATATATATGGAAATATATAATGGTATGCATAGAAGGAAGTATGAAATAGAAAGATTAGTCTACCTGGTTATGACATTGGGAGATAATTAGGCCATTGTTACAGGTCTGATTCCTTTGTAAGTTAATTTTACTCAATTATGTAACTATAAAAATAACTTCCCACACAAGGGGGCTTCATGAGTACCTAAGTTACTGCTGCCTGGCTCCCTTTCTAAAATGACATGCCCGAAGTTTATTCAATACTATTACTCGGGCTCCACCTATGGGTAAAGAGAAGAAATGGTTTAACATCTATGTCAGTATTTATATGTATACAAGGGAGACTGCCCCCTGCGATGAAGTAATTTGCAGCACTAATACACATTCTTTAAGTTCTCAAATAAATCATCCTTTGCTTTTGGTGTCATATTCAAGAAATCATTGCCAAATCCAATGTCTTAAAGCCTTTCCTCTATGTTTTTCTCTAAGAGTTTTACATTTGGGTCTTTAATCCATTTTGAGTCAAATTTTGCATATGGTGGGAGATAAGAGCCCAGTTCATTCTTTTGCATCTGGCTATGCAGTTTTCCCAACACTGTTTGTTGACAAGACTATCCCTTCACCTTTGGGTGACCTTGACACCCTTATCAAAGATCATTTAACTATATAAAAGAGTGTTTATTTCTGGGCTCTCTATTCCATTTGTATTAGATAGAGTTCTCCAGAGAAACAGAACCAATAGAATATATATAAGAAGAGATTTATTGTGAGGAATTGGCTCACATGATTATAGAGGCTGAGAAGTCTCATGCTCTGCCGTCTGCAAGCTGGAGACCCAGGAAAGCCAGTGTTATCATTCCAGTCCAAGTCTGAGGTATGCAAACCAAAGGAGATAATGGTGTAAATCCCATCTAAGGGCAGGAGAAGATCAGTGTCCCAGATCAAACAGGCAGACAGGAAGCAAAAGGGGCAAGTATTTTCATCTGCCTTTTGTTTTATTCAGACACTCAACAGACAGAATGATCCCAGCCACGATGGAGAGTATACTCTATTGATCCCACCAATTCAAATGCTAATCTCATCTAGAAAAACTCTCATAGACACACCCCAAAATAATGTTTAAGCTGGGTACTCCATGGCCAGTCAAGATAACACATAAAATGAGCCAGCACACCGTTGATCTATTTGTCTGTCTTTATGCCAGTACTACACTGTTTAGATTACTGTAGCTTTGTAATATGTTATGAAATCAGGAAGTGTGAGTCTTACAACTTCGCTTTTTTCAAAATTGTTTTGGCTGCTTAGGATCTCTTGAGATTCCATATGAATTTTAGAATGAATTTTTCTATTTCTTCAAAAAGTGCCATTTGCATTTTGACTGAGATTGCATTGAATCTATAGTTGTCTTTGGGTAGTATGGGCACTAAGAATATTACGTCTTCCAATCCATGAAGAAAGGATGTCTTTCCAATTATTTATATCTTCTTTCTTTTAGGAATGTTTTATAGTTTCCATTAGTACCTCATTCTTTTTTATGGCCAAGTAATAGTTCGTTGTGTATATATACATTTTATTTATCCCTCATCAGTTGATGGATTGATGGATTATTTCCATCTTTTGACTATTATGAATAATGCTGCAGCTAGTATTTGTGTACAGGTGTTTTTGTGTAGACATATGTTTTCATTTCTCTTGGATTTGTCCTTGCCTTTTAAGAAGAACTGAATTTAAATAATAGCAAAGACTGCTCTAGAAGTCCAGGCTACTAAAAGGCATTTTGAATATAACCTATATTTGTTGGTTTGATTAGACATAAAAGAAAGAAAAATACAGTTCTCTTTCTTTAGAAACTTAAGAAATTTCATTTCCTTCCTTAGTCCTGATCATTAACTTACTCATTCGTTAACTCAGTCATTCAACATTTACTGGGTGCTTTTTAAGTACCAAGCACTATGCTTAGTAATGGAGATACAAGGATGAGTGAGATATACTGTGACAACAAGGAATTCACAACCTGATGGAGAAGTCAAGATATTTCACAAACCGTAATGTAATGTGAAAAGTGTAAGATAACAAATGGATGCAAATATTTTGAGAATATAAAGGCTAAGTAAAATCTCTCCAAACCATTTTATATCTTGTCACTAGGCAAGTTCCTAAAAAGTAGAACTCATGATCTCTGAAAAGACTTAAATGCTGCTGGGAGGTTAGCTTGAAATCATTACCCTCCTTAAAAATCCTTCACTGAATTCCCATTTTCACAAGATTAAGTTTAAAATCCCTTGATCCTGCTTCTATTCTCTAAAATGCTCTCCCTGTCCTACTTAGTTCTTACCTATCCTTTAAAACTCAGCTTAGGTGTCATTTCATCTAGGAAAATTTTCTTGATGTTCCACAAATTCTTGGTTAGGTGATTTCTGTGCCTCCCATATTACCCTGATCATATATCTGTCACTGTCTATATCATACTATCTTATAATCATCTCTTCATCTCTCCATATTCCCCTTTCTCACACAGACTATACATTTCAATTCCTTGAAGCAATCAGCCAGATCTTACTAGTATTTTTGTCCCCAGAGTCTAGCATATAGAAGGTTCCCAGTGTTTGAGGAATGGACAAATAAATTAGTCAATGAACTAAATTTCCTTGGTTAGAGACAAGACCAAAGACATGACATCTGAGCTGAAACTTGAAGGTTGTCTGAGATTCACTGGGGAGAGAAAAGAGGGAAAAAAAAATGCATTCCTGTCCAAGACAATGTTATCTGTAAAGGAACAGAAATAAGAAAAAGCCCACCATGTTTAAGATGTGGCAAATCACTCTCTGTATCAGAAACTGGACACTTGTCAGAAGTAAAGCTCAGTGTCAGCATAAATGTTTCCCATATTAAGCAAGGAAAGTCTTATGCCAGCATTACAGAATTCTTATAATAGGGTCTGTGTATTATTTTGTAGTCTAATGAAACTTGAGTGGATTGTGGCATTTAAATAACTCACTTGTTCCTTGTCATATGTATATCTTCTCTATCCAGAGTTATCATTTGAGCCTCCTCAGATTTGAGGGCTTTTTTTAGTGTTTATGTGTATGATAGTATGGGGGAAGGAGAGCAATTATTACTAGAAACTTACAGAACACAGTTCTTACTTTAGTTTCCACAATCTAATTTCATCAAATTATGACTGAGTAGACTCTGTACCTTAGGCACCCTGCAGAATGAAATTGTACAATAAGATATATGAGTTACTAAGGCATTGAAGAGAGAAATCAAGTCAGATGATACTTTCTCTAAAGTGGCTGTCAGTAAGACCTTGGTCAACTTCTTCTACTTCCTTGAGTCCAAATCTTGCAAAAGCAGAAGATAATCAGTACTCCTGTATTTGGAGCATTATGTTAAGCCACAGTCATATCTACAACTGTCAACAGTCTTTCAAACTTAGCATACTAAGTGCTCAACCTCTTTCTTCCTGAAATATAGGAATAAGAAGAGCCATGATGAGCATGTATCACTTTTCTTGAACTCCCTGGCAAAGACTTAGGGAGGAAAAATAACCTGTACCGTTGATGCTTATGCCAGCACTTCATTGTAGTTTTTTGTGGTGGTGGTAATGTATACATAAAATGAGATTTACCATTTTAATCATGTTTAACTGTACAGTTCAATGGCATTGAAATACATTTACATAGTTCTGCAGCTATCACCACCATATATCTTCAAAACTATCTCCCCAAATTGAAACTCCATACTCAGTGACTCCCTATTCCCTTCTCTCCACAGCCCATGGCAACCACTATTCTACATTTTGACTATGATTTTGATTTTGAACATTCTTATTACCTCATATAAGTGGAATCATACAATATTTGTCCTTCTGTGACTAGCTTATTTCACTTAATTTTTACTTATTTCATAATGTCTTCAAATTTAGTCCATATTATAGCATATGTCAGAATTTCCTTCCTTTTTAAGGTGGAATAATAATCCTATATGTATGTGCCATATTTTGTTTATCCACTCATCCATCAGTGGGCACTTGGGTTACTTCCACTTTTTGACTACTGTGAATAATGCTGTTATAAACATGGGTGCACAAATATTGTTCAACTCTCTGCTATTAATTCTTTTGAATATATACCTATAAGTAGAATTGCTGGATATGGTAATTCTATGTGAAATTTTTGGAAGAATCACCTTGTAGCTTTTTTAGATCTCAAGGAAATAGAGGAAGAGCAGTACATAGAAGGAACATGAATGGTAGTAGCTGTTGCCAATTGTAATAAGGATTGAAGTTCTGAGATCTAAATTTCAATCCTACTTCAGCCACCTATGAAATATATGACTTTGGGTAAGTGACTTACCCTGCTTAAACTTCTCTTTATTCATCTGTAAAATGAATTTAATAATGCTTTGCTAGATTTTTGTGAGGATTAAATGAGATTATATATATGATGTTACTTGGTAATTTATGAAATGCTATTTAAACATTTGCTAGATTAACTGGACCAGCTGCCAGAAAAACTCAGCCCTGGTACTATCTTTGATTATTAACCACTATTGCTGAGCTATTTCAAATCCCAGCAAAGCAAAGTCATTCTCTTAGGATCTGAGCTGGTATACAGCTTACATTTTCATTCTCCACCCCAGACCTAACTGGTATCAGGTAAGGCGCTACCACAGGAGATTTACTGTGATCCAGACGAATGCCATGGGGCTCACTACCAGGGACTATCTTTTAGCTTCAGGGTCATTTGGGAGTTAATGTTGTACATGTGAATCCAAACGAGACCTTTTGGTCCCACCACTTCCCTGGTCTTAAACAAAGTATGGTCCATAGCTCTAGGATAGCTCCAGAATAGCTTCAACCTCGTGAGAATACCTGCAGCTAGGGTGTGCTAAGAAGTTCTCTCTTCCAGTTCAGGTGTCACTCCCCTAAGAGAGAAGAGTCAATGCCACTATCACTATGGATCAGAATACAAAATTTAAAATCTGTCTCTACTTACTTCTAGGTCCTAGGATCTGGAAACCAAAGGCCCTAGGTTAGGGCTAAGGAGAACAAAGCTAAAAGCAAAAAACAAACAAACAAAAAAGACTTACCCATTCAGCTCTGGAAACAATGGAATTTTATAAATCTATATAAAGGCTGTCATGTAAATCAAGTTCTGTATTACTTATAGTCTTTGCAGAGAAGCCTGATTTTTTCCCCTTCTCCTCTTCTTCCTTCTCTACGTCCTATTTATTATTCTGTTGCTTCTTTAAAATAACAAAAACAAAACAACAATAATAATAAAGATTTTTTTTTTTACTATTTTTTTTGAGTTATAATAAAGACAGATTCTGACTAGAAGATTTATAAAGAATTGGTCATGACTCTTGAAACATTCAGTCTTGTTGGTACTAGATCCAGCTCCTGAGCTGTAGCCAAATGTGATTGTCATCTGGAGTGGATGAATAGTGGTTTGAATAAGCACTTCACACAATAGATTACTGGCCCTCTTCTTATAATCACAAATTTTTTTTAGGTTAATAAAGCCAGAATTTTGACTAAAATTAAATAGAATGATAAGGAAGCTCCTTCCTTTTCTTTACTTTTCTCTTTTTTGGGGGGAGGGAGGGTAATTAGGTTTATTTATTTATTTTTAATGGAGGTACTGGGGATTGAACACAGGACCTTGTGCATGCTAGGCAGTCTACCAATGAGCTATAACCACCCCCTATTACTTTTCTCTTGAGGAAAAAAATTTTTTATAAAAATTACATGTGATCATTGTAGAAAACCTGGAAATTTTCAGAAAAGTATAGCAAAAGGTATAAAAGTTATACATACTTGTAACATACTAAAATAAACAAATGCTTTATGTTTTCATGTCTGAGAATTTACTTTTTGAAGAAAATCATCTTTCGATTGTTAAAGGATTAATGACACATCAATTTGAATACATCTTTTATGACTGTGTAGCTACTCATATTCAGATAATCCCTGCAGACATTGCTATTAATTGACTGAATTTAATCTTCCATTTTAGACAGTAGGATGCATCTCTTCTTTCTGTCCCCTATTCCCTAGGATAGAAATCGGGAGATGTGACTAAGCCCTTATGCAAGCTTTGTCAGACAAGTACACATGTCCATCTTGTTTAAGACTGCCTGTTTAACCCATTGCACTCGACATTCATATTTTCCTTTCTCTTACAGATGGAATGGGGCGAGTCCTTGCCCAAGATGTATATGCAAAAGACAACCTACCCCCGTTCCCAGCATCAGTAAAAGATGGCTATGCTGTCCGAGGTAAATATTTTGGTTTGCTTGAGTATCAGCATACTCACACTGTATTTATTTTCTTCATATTTTTGGCTCAGTCACACACCTATTGACTGCTACATCTGTTTCCTGCTTGGCTGTCAAAATAATTTCACTCACAGATAACAATGTTAATCTACACCTATACATTTTCTGACACAATCTTGATTAAAACTTTTTAGTGAAAGTACTCTAGTTACTCAAAAATTCTTACTTATAAAGAAATATATAGAGATTGATAAAAACACTGTACCATAATTTATTCTTTCGGCCTCTACACATACCAGATAGCAGACAGTCTTGGTCTGGAAGTTTTCCAAATGTTTTCTAATTGGAAACATCTATGTGGTCCAAGAAAGAAGAGCAGATTCCCAACACAGGGATAAAGAGGGCAATTTTTTCTTCTGCTTTAAATGCAGACATCAACAAGGGCTTCACAGAAAGCAAGCATGAGGGAAGCCTGTAATTCCCTGGAAGATTCCATATTTCCAAGCTTTGAAGCCCCAGATGGTACCAGCAGCTCACACCTTCAGAGTTGCCGAGAATGTATAAAGCTCAAAAGCAAATACTGAATAGCATTTGCCTGCCTAAAGTCCAATCTAAGAACCCAAAATGAAAATGCAACTGAATTGCTTAGAAACAATTATTGGTTATTAACTCTAGGTCGATATCATATCAAGAAATGTCTAAAACCATATCCCAGTTTATCAGAGCTATTAAAAAGGCCAGTTCCCTTTTAATGGTCATTTATGGAGTCCCTTACTTGATTTTTTGGTTTGGTTTTTTTTTAACTCTATCTAGCCTTTAAATAATTTATTCTTTCTTGTAATTGAATATATTCATTAATTGCCTCCATGTTCCATCACAATCTCTTAGCAATCTTTTTATGTTGGAGGCAGTAGAGCAAATGGTTAAAGTTACGGACTTTGAGCAAAGTAAGACTTATCTGGGTTCTATTGCCTGTTCCATCTATGTAACTTTGAGCAAATCACTTTAACTTTTTGACCCTTGGTTCTCTCATCTATAAAATAGTGATAATCTTACCAGTACTTATCCCAACAGGTTACTGTGAGCATTAAGCGAGACCACAGAAAGCCTTCAAGGAACTGGCACCAAAAAAAAAAGCACTCAATAGGCTCTTGTTTCTTATTCCCCAACTAAAATATGAATTCAGTTTGAACTTATAATTTGTAGCCATATAGGATTGCTATGAAATGACAAAGAATTCTTACTTCCAAAGTAGAACAAACAACTATAGCGGATGAAACACCAAAGGAACAAGAAAGTCTGTTTTTTACATACTTGGGAAAATATAGGAAGAGAAAATGAGAAAATAAATTATTTGAGGCAGAATTATTCTGAAATAGAATGTTGTTCTGTGATTTTTACATGAAGTAGTAGCAGCTCAATAAAAAGAAACTATTCTTCTTAGTTTTTTTAGTTAGCCCACATGAAACATAAAAGAGCCTTTCTGCTGCTATAGAATCTATCAGAGAAATTAATTATTCAGTATATCGTATCTTTTGTTTTAGAGTGATATTGTTTTTAGTTATTTCACAAACACACACAGATGTTTAGAATGGCATCTTATAGTATGAAAGGTTCAACAGGTAACCTACCATGCAGTTAATTCACATTATTTCTTTCCTGTGGTGTTGGTAGTTCTCTAGAATGTGGAACATATAACAGAGACATAACACATAACAGATAACCATCGTGGATATGGTTAAATTTCAAAGTGAGCATGGTTAGTGTGGGTGTATATATTATAAATAGAAATAATATATCATAATTAAGGCAGCCGAGGTTATCAGTGAACAAAGAGGCATGATTTTGGTCTTTTCTGTGATATAATAGCGCCCCCTGGCAGTGTTTTGGTGAAGAATATCCTTGAGGCTGTTGTGGCTCTCTCCCACTCCACTTCGCATACTGTCCTCTCTCCACTCGTCTTCCTTTATTCCCATTCCTTTCTCCCACTCCATTTATTCTCCCTGTTTTCCTTCTCCTCTGCCGTTGCCTTAGGCCTTCCGGTAATAACCAGTGGCACCTGTGAGTACTGCTAACCCTCTAGGTGTAGAGGTTACTAACTTGCTCTGGATCACTAAGCATTAGCCAATATCCTTCAGAAACACGTGGGATAAAACTCCAAACCAGTTGGAGGAACACTTGCTTTAAGGTATGTGGGTTGAAAAATCAAGACAGTAAAAAGTAGCTAAAGAAATAAGAAGTAGGAACACCTTTTTAAAAAATAAGAAAGAATAGAATACAAAGAAGACAGGAATCAAGTGGCAGTGATATAAATGATAGAAAGACCTGTAACCTAGTAAACCTAAAACTGCATTCAGGACGGAGTGAATTTGAAAGATAAAAGCAGATAAAAGAAATTGAAAGTAACATATTACCAATTAGAAGCAATGCAATAATTCTATTCATATTTCTAAAGCATTATTTTTCCCTTCACACTGATTAAGCTAATCATCTTGATACATTCACACCCTCCTATAGAGATGTGGGTGCCCAGTGTTTCACAATTTCTTCTTAGATGTTAATAAAGTCAAAAATATCTCAAAATACCGAGTTCAGTTTTCTTGAAAATGTTCAGTTTGAAAGGCATATCACTTCAGAATTAGTATTGGGATCATTTAGGAAAAGAGAAAATTATAAACAAGCCAGTAATTATTATGAGAACCATATGTAACCAAATTCTGGGAAAATATTGTAAGATAAATCCTTGCCATCTAAGTAAAGTAAATTTTTAAGTTTTTTTTTTTCTTTTTTACATTCTGATTGAAGCACATGTTTATGGAAAATACAGAAAATTAAAAAGACCATTTTTAAGTTACCCATTATTTCACTATCTAGCTACTGTTAACATTTTGTTGTACTTCCTTTCGGTGGGTTAAAATGCATCCTAAAATTCAGTATAACCTTTTGATTTTGAGCTAGTTCTTAGTCTTTCACTAAAGTCATGTTCTAGGGTTTCTGTTTTGTCCATTTATATCCTGTTTGGCCATAGCTGGTTCTCCAAATCATTTGACAACCTACTGCTTTCTACTGGCAGACACTTTGGTTGAAGAAGAGAGCCTTATGATATGGGAGTATTACTTATATGAAGAGAGATAAGTTGGAATAATTACTTTTAGTTAATTCCAAGAAAACTTAAAATAGTGTATTTAAGGAAATAATACATCTTTCCCCAGTACTAACAGTAAATGGGCATTTTTCTCCTAGAAGGTGATGGTAAAAAATATAAAATGCCTTCTCATCCATCTGTCCTATTCCTAGTTCCCTGCTTTCCAGGCAACAGATTTAAAATTCCAAACAATTCACCTGATTTAATCCCGCAGTGTCACTGCAGTAAGTATTAATCCTGTTGTGCTACTCTTGTCAACTTCCTTTGCCCCCACCGTAAATGCTTTCTATAATGTTAATGTTACTACACATATAAATACTAACATTAAATAAATATATGTATATTATATTCTATAAATTCTATTGCCTGTCATCCATTCTTAGACATTTTGGTTCTGTAATTAGAGTAAACAAAGTCTTATTCCCTCTGCCTTATTCCTCTGTTGGACATATTTCCTAAGACCTCTGAAAGTTATACTATCTGTGTAGCCTCCATTTATTCAGCCCTCCATGGAAATGATGAGACTTTTATTATTGAAAATAACTGCATAGCTGTAAAGATTTCAAGAGATCAAAGAGAGCCCTCCTATGGCTGGAAAATGAAAATGAGGGATAATTCTGAGGCGAATGGCTTGGGAACGATCATTTTCTATACATTGCCATGATAAATAGTTATCTAATGGTATCAATTTTATATTAAATGATATAATCAGAAAACTTAAACAGGTGAGCAAGACTAAAAAGTGTTTCTGGACACTGAAAAAAGAGGGTGGAAACGGGAGCAGCTTCAGGGTCTAACATTAAGCATTATGAATTACTTATATAGCACATTTGCTGTTAGGATTTAGTTTGTATTGCTTTTATCACTTCCTTCAAATTAAATTTCACAGTTACAAAACAGAAAAGAAAACTTATTAACAGAGATGTCAGAATTAGGGGGGAAAGAGTCTAAGCCTCTACAGAAACCCTTGGAATCCATCCATCTTTTCTAACGTCATACTGTGGCTTACTTAGTTTATTTCATTCTAAGCTTTAGGGTTTATCTGCCACCATAGCTCCACTTCTGCCCCCTCCCACCCAAGCTGGTAGAATTCATCTTGAAAATGGCAACTTTTATTTTACCTGTCTCTTTAATAGATATTTTAAAATAAATAACAGCAACTTAGACTGACTGTTACTTTTCTGTCTTTTTGAGAAATAGGAAGGCTTGATGTTGATGTAAAATCAGGATTTCTGTTGTAGTTTACTAAGTTTTATTCCTTAAGTTTTCTTTTAGTCTGAATTTGTCTGTACTCGGTTCAGTCTTACTCTGCTCCTCTAAAAGGGTAGTCTTTGAACCAGCTGCATCAGCATCAGCTTGTTAGAAGTGTAGAACCACAGGCCCTATCCCAGACCCACTGAATCAGAATCTGTAATTTAACAAGATCTCCAGGTGATCTGCATGCATATTAAGGGTTGAGAAGCATTATTATAAATGGTAAAAATGACTCCTCCACTGGTACCAAGAACCTTCTATAATGTTGGTTGACTGAGCCTTCTTTAGCCAGCAATATAGAGGCATGTTTCCCAGGTGGAAATTTTCAGGGCAAGGTGGAGAACATAAAGTGAGCACATACTCCCTCCCCTGTAGTGCACCTTACTTATAACAAAGGACCTTGCTTCTTAGAATCATTTAAGGGCTTTTTCAGTTATTGGCCTCCCTGACACTCTGTACCACCTTGCCCCAGATTATCTCTAGTCACTCATTATTCAATAATATTTGTTTGGCACCTTTGTGCAGAACATTGATAGAGCATTTTGAGTGTATGTGCATTTACGTTGAGTGAGGGAACAAGAAACAGGAGGAAGACTGAAGAGCAGAGTGTTTCAAAAAAGAAAGAAAAGAAGTGATCCCTACCTCTAAGGAACTCATTATCTACCTGAAGAGATAAAACATACACATTTATGAAATTAAGAAAATTTACAAAGTACAGTACTAAATATGTAAAAGTCAGTGTACAGACTTCCCACCTTAGTATTATGGAAATGCCAAATTCATTTCTTTATTCTTTTAACAAATATTTCTTGAACATCAGTGATGAGCTAGGCACTATGCTAGATATAATCTAAGTTACACAGGATTAATCAGAGCAATCTTTCTGAACATTCTAAAGATGGTGAATGTTGACTCACATTTTGAAGAAAACCATGGACCAGCAGAAAATGGGAGGCATTCAAAATACAGCATTCTGTGCTGGAAAATATTATTTATTTGTTCATTCATGCATGCATATTTCTAAAAAGATTCTTAGGAGCCACACTCATTCATTTATTGAACATTTGAATACTTCGCATATTGAACTTTTACTTAATACCTTCTCTTCAGCAAGTACCAGGAATTTCCCTGAGACAAATAAGCAAATGATTACAAATACCACAGGAAACCATAATTAGAGTTATTTCAGGAATACACTGGGAAAACAAAAGAGATACAGACATACGTCATACATCACAAGCTAATGATATACACATACATATGTATGTAACATATACAATACGTATAAATATATATATATATCCATGCATATATATAAACAAAAGTAAGTTTCATGAGGTAATATTCATCCTCACCAAGTGACTCTGGAAGGAAGGAAAGTCAGATACAACTTCATAGAGAAGAAATATAGAAAGAGATAGAGGAAACAAAATTGGCAAAATGTTCGTAATTGTTGAAGCAATGACTTCTATGTCTGTTTTAAATCATTTCATTTTTTTCAGAAGAAAAAAGAACCCATGAAAGCAGCATAATAACACCATTGCAGGAAAACTACAATGTTCTTGTTTTTACACGTGAACACTGAAAATATAATAGGATTGCAAAAAACATAAGAAAGCCAAGAGTTTATTAACTGAGACAATGTCTAAAAAGTACAGGATATAACATTCAGTACATAGAAGACACCCAATGTTTGTGTGTGTGTGTGTGTATTTTATTGAAGTACAGTCAGTTTACAATGTTATATCAATTTCTGGTGCACAGCACAATGCTTCAGTCATACATGAACATATATTCATTTTCATATTCTTCACCATAAGTTACTACAAAATATTGAATATAGTTCCCTGTGCTATACAGTATGAATTTGTTTATCTATTATATATATATGTTAGTTAGTATCTGCAAATCTCGATCTTCCCACCCTCTCCCCCCCACCTGGTAACCATAAGTTTGTTTTCTATGTCTGTGAGTCTGTTTCTGTTTTGTAAATAAGTTTGTTTGTCTTTTTTTTTAGATTCCACATATAAGTGATATCATATGGTATTTTCTTCCTTTCTGGCTTACTTCACATAGAATGACAGTCTCCAGGTCCATCCATCGTGCTGCAAAGGGCATTATTTTATTCCTTTTTTATGGCTGAGTAGTATTCCATTGTATAAACATATCACAGCTTCTTTATCCAGTCATCTGTCAATGGACATTTAGGTTGTCTCCATGTCTTGGCTATTGTAAATAGTGTGACTATGAACATTGGGGTGCATGTATCTTTTTGAATTAAGGTTCCTTCTGGATATATGCCCAGGAGTGGGATTGCTGGATCACATGGTAAGTCTACTTTTAGTCTTTTGAGGAATCTCCATACTGTTTTCCATAACAGCTGCACCAAACTATATTCCCACAAACAGTGTAGGAGGGTTCCCTTTTCTCCACACCCTCTCCAGGCTTTATCGCTTGTGGACTTTTGATTGATAGCCATTCTGACTGGTGTGAGGTGATACTTTATTGTAGTTTTAATTTGCATTTCTCTGGTAATTAGCGGTATTGAGAATTTTTTAATGTGCCTATTGACCATTTGTATGTCTTCATGGGAGAATTGCTTGTATAGGTCTTCTGCCCATTTTTGGATTGGGTTGTTGGTTTTTTTGTTATTAAGTTGTATGAGCTGCTTATATATTCTGGAAATTAAGCCCTTGTCAGTCTCATCTTTTGTAAATGTTTTCTCCCATTCCATAGGTTGTCTTTTTGTTTTGCTTACAGTTTCCTTTGCTGTTCAAAAGCTTATAAGTTTAATTAGGTCCCATTTGTTTATTTTTGTTTTTATTTCTATTGCCTGGGTAGGCTGCCCTAGGAGAACATTGCTGAGATTTATGTCAGATGTTTTGCCTATCTTTTCTTCTAAGAAGTTTGTAGTGTCTTGTCTTATGTGTAAGCCTTTAAGCCATTTTGAGTTTACTTTTGTGTATGGTGTAAGGGAATATTCTAGCTTCATTGATTTACATGCAGCTGTCCAGTTTTTCCAATACCATTTGCTGAAGAGACTGTCTGTACTCCATTGTACATTCTTGCCTTCTTTGTCAAAGATTAATTGACCAAAAGTTTGTGGGTTTGTTTCTGACCTCTGTATTCTGTTCCACTGATTCATATGTCTGTTTTTTATATCAATACCATGCTGTTTTGATTAGTGTAGCTCTGTGGTATTGTCTGAAGTCCAATGTTAATTTTTGTTCCTCTTCACCTCAGGTTAACCAAAGCCATTTGCAGAAAAAAATGGCTTGTTAGAAACAGTATTGTGTATAAACCTTCAGAAAAAGATACCACTTTGTAGTCACATAAAGAAAAAATGGATTTTGTATGTCCTCTTTAAAAGAGGAGAAATACTTCTTTTTATTATTTATCAGCATGACTGCAAATATGATTAAATTATTCATATAAACAATGTTACCTTTTCTGTGTATGTGCCCCCAAACCTTTGCTGTGTGCAGATGACAAGGAGGTAATGGTCATGATGATAAAACACATATAGACATTGCCTCGCCAGTAGTTTTGGTCTGAAATCCACAATATATGTGAAGAAAACCTTTCTGAATACATTTATCTCCAGGAATGTTTTTTCATCTAGCCATTAATATACTGTATGTAGAAAAAATAATGGATAAGAATTTCTTTCCGTCTCAATTCTGAACGTGTTTCTTCCGATTTAAAAATAAACAGTCAGTGGAAATTGTGATGCAGCACTGCCTATGTATTTTGATTAGGAAATAACATTTTGATCCATCATAAAAAATATATACCATATTGGAAATTCAGGGACTGGATTTCAGTCCTAGCTCCACCACTAAGCAGAATTTGTTCAAGATAATTATTAGCTTTTCCTACCTGAGTTTCTTCATTCCATAACTCATTTACTTCGAGTGTCAAATAAAGAAAAGAATATACATTCTTTCTGCTTCACTTCCTACTTCATATGTACCTCTCTAGAAGTGTGCACACACACATCACATATATACCCATGGATAAGGTGGTATTTATTAAGTAGGATAGGCTAAAAGAACTTCCTATTTAAAAGTACAGAAGTGGAAATAATGGAGCAACAGGAAAACCATTTCCAGAGACACCAAGAAAGGGCACGATTAGGACCACTTCTGTTGGTACTTGTGAGCTGTGGATACCAAAGATCAAACCAGTAGTAACAAAGCCATTGTCTCAACAAGGAGGTCAGAAAAGTACTCCACTTTCCTGAAACCTTATCTGATCACTTGAGTCAAATTTTAGAATTCCAACACTAGGTTCTTATTCCTTGCTATAGGTCTATTCTGATGTTTGTTCTTGGTTCTGTTCATCTCACAGCTGCTGATGGCCCAGGAGATCGTTTCATCATTGGGGAATCCCAAGCTGGTGAACAGGTGAGGTTCATAGGCCTGAAAGGCCTGAAAGATTTTAGTTTCATGGACTTTCAGCATCTAATTCTAGACTTCTGCCATTGTTGTAATGGAAATTTTAGAGAAGGATTAGACAGATTATCAAAGAGATTAAAGGATGGTTCCCATGAGAAAGAACCAAGTGAATTTATTCTTAACTGAAAGAATCTGAGTCTATTAATATACGGGATGGTATTGTTAGTATGTCTCAGACATGCCCCACAAGCATTTTCTAGCCCTGCATTGAATGAATCTTTCTTCCTGTATAAACATTAATGTTCTAAATAGAACTACAGCTTCTAAGTGGTCTTCTAAGACTTGTGTTACAAACAGGGAAATTTAGAAGGAACAGATTATTTAATCTCTCTAGCTAATCACTTAAATTAATTTTTCTCATTAGGGAGTTAACCAGGGAGCAGGAATATGTATATTTCTACTAAGAAATGAAGCACTAATGGGCCATAGTAGAAGTACAATAGAAATCCTCCTGTTTAATGCTTTTAAGACAAGTAATTGGCCATCTAATTGGAAATAAGTCGAAGTGAGAAATTATCTTTTATTATTAAAATAAATATAAATTTAACATAAATAAATGAACATTTATTTGTCAGTAATTTGATGGAGAGCCAAGACTTTTAGTAAGTATCTTTTTGAACCTCTATCTGGTCTTTCTTGTTCAATTATACCCAAAAGGTATTGTATATGATTTCCAGTTTTGATTTCTTTAAAGTGGAGAAAATTTTAAGGACCTTTGCAAAGTATCTAAGTTTAGAATTCTTCTAGATTTTTATTATATTTTTTACAATTTTTTTTACAGTTGCTTCACCCACACTTAATTTGACAGTTCTTTTTAACAGCTTTTTTAAATAAGTTTTTCAAAGGTTTAACTTAATTTTTATTGGGAAAAATAACTCTTTTCACACTCATATGTTATTGGTTTATGTAATATTTATTTAAATAACTTAATTCATTAGCAACTATTGCCACAAACTGGCACAAACAAGTTTGAGAACAACCTCAACTGAATCTTAGACAAATAATTTACAGGTATCCAAGAGGCTAACAACCTCAAACTTAAAGTGTGCTGTGGGCATCATTATGTTTAAGAGGAAGAAGAGAGTGTAGTTAATCCAATGAATTGTGAAAGTTGAATAAAAGAGCTCCTTCCTTATTAACTAGAACCAGAGGAAGACCAATGCATGTTTCTCTTCTGCTACCACCAAGCACTCATAAACATTATATAAAAATAAAGAAGGAAATAAATAAATAAATAAATAAATAAATAGGACTGTTTGAGCAAAAGCTATGTCCCATGCCTTAGCATGTACTCCCATATGTACTAAGAAAAGAGAGGGGGTGGGGAAGTATACAGGAGAAGGATGGTGCTGGTGGTGGTGACCCTAGCTCCCTCACCTCTCCATCCAAGCACTGAGGGGTACTGTGTACAGGCCTCTGAAGCTAAGCCTGGCACTAAAGTAATTAGATCTTTCTGCATACTGTGGACAGAACAGACCAAACAGACTGGTTTTGGTCTTCATGACTGTTTTCCTGACAAAAAAGAACAACTAGGCCTGAGTCCCTTTATCATAAATGACTTACACTGTGACCTCATAACTTACTTGACCTCTTGGTACATATTTCCATCAGCAATGGACATCTAAAGCGTTCATTTTTTAACAAAGCCCCAAAATATCAATTATTCAAGGAGAACGTCTTTGATCTTCAATTGAGTCTGTTTAACATTTATCAAATATACCTACTGTTTGTATCAAGCCCTGTGCTAGGTTCTAGGGATCAATTAATACATGGTTACTACCTTTAACAAGTTTACATCTAGTAAAGGAGACAGACTATAAATATAACTAAATAAAGCACAATATATATAACTAAATATATCATATGTAATTAAATATAACACAATATATTAAGTGTTTAATTAATGCTATCAGGCATGTGCTATGGAGCACAACAGAGAGCATTTCATCCTAGAAGGGTTAGGCAGATGATATAGGAGCTGGGCCTAAGGAAGTTTTACAAAAACAGAAATGAGAAAGGAACATTCTAAGCAGAAAATAGTATGTAGGTCAAGACCCAGAGGTGTTTGAAAAATTGCATGGAATTAGGAAATTGCAAATAGTTTGTAGTAATCATAGCCTAGTATACTTAGGGATGGGTAGCTGATTGTTAAGAGCCTTATGTCCCTTAAACTTTATTTACTAGTTAAGACTTCCAGCTGATAAATAAGAACACAAGAAAAGTTGTGAAACTTTAAAGTTACCAGCTTCTTATAAGTTCTTATGAAAGTTTTTGTAGATACTGACAGGCATATGCAGAATAGATAAACAAGATTATACTGTATAGCACAGGGAAATATATACAAGATCTTGTGGTAACTCACAGCGGAAAAAAAAATGTGACAATGAATATATGTATGTTCATATGTAACTGAAAAATTGTGCTCTACACTGGAATTTGACACAACATAGTAAAATGACTGTAACTCAAAAAAAAATGTAAAAAAAAAAGTTTGATGGGAAATAAGACCAAAACTATATAAGAATACAGGGTTTTTCCTCAAGTTATCTTTGATATTCTTTATCTATAACTAATGTATCATACACAGACATGCTTTATAGCAATCTGAGAGATCTTGGAGGAGCCAAATTGCTCACTTACTGAAAGTACATACACTCAAGCACTTGGGTGCCATTGCATACACTGAGGCAGTGATCTACAACAGTTTTATTGGTGTATCAAAATACTTGATCTTGAATCACTTAGAGTTTGGTCCCATTGATTAGCATTGGACACTTTCAATTTCAGTTACGTAATTATGAAGTGCTATCATTAGGCAAAGTTCAAAAAATCCAATTCAGTACCTCTATTAAGGAAAATCAAGATTTTGATAGTTTTTACTTTTCATAAAGTATATAAGGTATGTATATCAATAAAAATAAAAAAGAATTAGTTACTAGTCTTAACAATCTAAAGGAAGTACTTCATGTATTGCTAGAGTTTTTTTGTTTGATTTAACTCAGTTGCAGTTTATATGTCTAAGTGGATATATAAATGTTTTTGTATATCCAATAATATCTTTTACATTAGATTTAATATAACTGAACTGGTAGGAATTCTTCACCCACCCACCACTTAGAATTAATGGCCTTGGATGGGAGCCAAATTTTTTATTTAATAGCCACACAAAAATACTTAAGAGTTTGTTTAAGCCAAGAAGTAGAGTAAATTACAGGAACAACCACAGTAAAACTTAAAGCAAATTTACAGAATATGGTACATTGAATGGGACTAAATTGAGGCAGGGCTCCAGGCCAACACACTTCAGCTTAAGAAGCAACTGCTCTGAAACTCACTTTGGGATTCACTTTCTGCCTTAACCAGAAAGGCACTTTCAGAAAAAAACGAAAGAAAAGGAAAAGAAAAAAGAGCTTCTTTAGGCCTATATTAAATATTTTTATTCCGCGGCCTCAGAAGATAATTTTGACATTGGCATCTCCACTAAAAAGCACGTATGTCATATCAAAAGTTTAATACTTTTCATCAGAAATCATTGCACTGCAAAATGGTCATGTTTAGTGGATTGAGAGATACACCAGATAATAAGTAGTATCTAGGGTTGAAAAAAAATTAATGCATTGGGCCGTAAGGTTTTTTTTGTTGTTGTTGTTCTATTCATTGTCTTGGTAGAAAATTACGTGAGAATGTAGCAATTCTGAATACGCCTGAAATGTCTTTTATTTAAATAACAGAATAAGGGGATATAAAGTGCATAGCTCAAATGCCAGATCTGATCCCAAGAAGCTCTTTCTCCAGTGACTTGTGGGAAAAAAGCAGGGAGAACACTGGAATTGTAAGCCAAAAAGAATGCATACTTCATGTATTTGCTGTGATAACGAGATCATGCATGTTTATTCATTCTAGAAATATTTATTGACTACCAACTTTGTGCCAGACACTTTCTAGGCTTTGGGATGCTAGAGCAATAAATGTGTCTGGAAAAGGAATGGTTAAAGAAGATTAATGCAAAGACTCTATCCAAGATATAAACAGGATTAAGGGAAACTAACAAAGGAATGTGAAGCCCTCAGGTGTGAGCAACAGAGCTGAAGGGGCGAAGGGAGACGTGGTACATGGACCTGGAGAGATTCATATCTGTGGGATACAGCCACCAGTAGGAGCTATGGTGTCAGAGGTGGAAATGACATAGCCATCACCAGACTTAGCCCAGCAGGGAAACAGCAAGGGGAATAAAAACTCTACTTCTCTTTCTCCTACTCTCTGATCTCTTGTTGGCCCCTCCCACTGGCTAAACCTAACCAGAAGCCAGAGTGTTGGGAACCTGGTTGAAGCATTCCATAGAGATAAGCGCTCTGGGCCACAGCACAGAATGGAAAATGATGATGTGATCTAGAGAGGCAAACAGAAAATGAAACAAATTTCTGTCTTTGTAGCGCTTATATTCAAGAATATAATAATGCACTTAACAGTGAGCCTAGCACAGATTATGTGTTCAGAAATATTAGCTACTGGTGGTATTGGTCACAGCAATAATATCATGGAGATAAGCTTTTAAAGGCTTTTCTAACAAATACATTTCCAGTAATACTTTGATTGTACATTTAGTGGAAGGATGTTTTTCCTTAACCGTTCCCTAATTTTTTTAATGTGGTAAAAAAATATATATAACATAAAATATATCATCTTAACCATTTTTAAGTGTTTAGTAGTATGTTTAAGCTCAGTAGTATTAAGCATAGTCTCATTGTTGTAACCTAAAAGAACCAAATATCTTTGAAAAGATACCTTTTTTATTGGGGAGTTAATATTATCTCAGAATTTTCCTTTTGGGGAAATTTAAAGCATCCCTTTTCCCAACTCTGACCTAAATCATGGCCCATGACAAGTGATTCTTTTGAGGCCAGAGCAAACGTATTAGATGGATCTGACAGAAATACGCTTTTTCCTATACTGGGAGAATTTTGCAGGGCAGATCCTATAGTCAGTCTCTTTACCATCCATATGAGAGTTCAGACAATGAAAATCTTGGATATAATGGTTAACCCAAATCATTGTAAACACTGGAATCATTTTTAAATATTTAATTACATTTGCTAAATTTTTATTATTAATTGCAAGGTGAACTAATATACTTTAGAAAGATTTTCAGGAACAATAGTTAAAGTAATTTTCCTGGCTCGCCTTTATTTAACCGAAATTTTGGTTAATAAAGTACTGCATTTCTCAAACATCAGAACTTCAGTACATGATCAACATGCTGGTTTTTCATAATTGTCATTCATAAAATCATATTGCATGGTATTTTTTAAAAGACTGTCAAATCACTTTACATATATTAAGAAAATTCACATTATTTGAGGGAGAGACAATAGTGGCAAATGTAAGTGGCAGTTCTTCAAAAGGAAAACAAGGCCAAGAAAGACATCAAATAGTCATTACCTTAAATCAGGTTAAAGCCTCTTTGGTGTAAATGGACTTACTTGTGACTTTTATTACATTTTCCCAAAAAAAAGACTGGGTTTTATGGTTTGTTTCCAAAACTGTTGCATCTCCTGCTGAATTTTCCTTTTCAGCAGCAAAGTAAATCAACTCTTTCCTATATGTTTGTATTTGCAGCCAACTCAGACAGTAATGCCAGGACAAGTCATGCGGGTTACAACAGGTGCTCCAATCCCCTGCGGTGCTGATGCAGTAGTACAAGTGGAAGATACTGAACTTATCAGGGAATCTGATGATGTACGTCATCACCAGGTCTTATGGCTCCATTCCTATGACGATATTATAAGTCATGCCCATTTTCTGCAATGTTTATGAAATTAACCCTTTTTTTTTTTTTTGGTAATGTTGGGATCTTACGTTGTTATTTATGGGCCTCCAGTAAATAAGGAATGGCCTAAGTCTTGAAAATGTTTTGTTATAGATGTTTTTATGATCATTACTGTGACTATAGCAGAATTTGAACTACATTTGATCCAAGAAATTTCACACACAAACAAGGAAAGAATCTATCTCAAGATAGAAGAGCAGAGATATTAATTGTTAACATATCTTCTAGCTGAGAAATTAGTTCATTGAGACTAGCTCTGATAAAATGTGAAGGAGAATTTAACAGAGAAGAATTCAACAAAGACTCTTGGGCAAGTTCTTGAATATTCCACTAAGCCAGGTTTTTAAACCAAGTGACCTTTTCAGCTTTGGTTTTCTATAATTCAAGAAAATCTGTGCCACCAGATTACAGCCTAGAAACATTAAATTTATGCGAATTTCCCCTCTATTGCCTAGATTAAAGGACCGTGGGATCTTTTTTGGTCCAGGGGGACTTTTATCTCACTGAAACTTGGCAATTATTGAAACCAGAGGATCAGTCATTAATAAAAGAATAGTTTCAACTGAGGTTTTAATGACTGGCTCTCTTACTTGTTTTGTGAAGAAGTTTAAGATATCTTATATTTTTAAATTTAGAGTTAAAAATAAATATATATTCTTCTCAGCTGGGTATATAGTAAAATTTGACCAGCTGAGAGACACCCTCTTTTCTTGATTTGGAGATTTTCCTTTTAATCACCTTCCCACAAGTAAGGCTTATAAAATTCAACTCTTGGCATACAGATCACATTGCCCTGCTGCTAAAACTGTCCAACAGATTTATTAGCATCAGGGAAGCCAGCAGAGCATTGAAATCCAAAACACATGCATCCACAGACTCTGCCAGATGACAAGACACAGTTCCAGTGCCACAATGTTATTCACAGCCCATAAATGTAAAAATGATGATCACAATTGATTTATAGAAATCTACTACCAGGCAAACTATAAGTCCTTCACTGAAATTTCTCCAGATATTTGGGAACCTCAGCATAGTATTTAACCTATAATTTATGGGAACAGGAGAGACAAGCTATCTCCACACACATTCTCTCTATCTATTAAGGTAGCCATCTACATTTTTTTTTTTGTTTTTTCTTGAAAATGCTACTTAAAAAGTAAGAGTCAATATTTGAATTGGTACATTTTTTAAAGCATGAGAATTAGTGAAAATGTTTTTAAATTTATTTATTCATTCATTCATTCCTTGACATTACACCTAATTTTTTGGGAACCTGTGGTAGAAATTCATCATGTTCAAAGGGTTTAACAAAGGGTTTTCTGTTCCTCTATATGTTTATATATTCTAGGCCTATCTGATGATAAAGCAAGTAGTTAAATTAAGTAGTTAAATTCTGTTAATCAAAATTCTGTTAGATTGTTCTATTTGAAATTACATGACTTGCTCTCATAGGGCACTGAGGAACTTGAAGTACGAATTCTAGTACAAGCTCGGCCAGGCCAAGATATCAGGTAAGTTCATAACATAGAGAGTGGAGAGCTAACTTCTGTTTCTAACATGACCATGAATTCAGGAAACCTTGGCTTATAAATGCAGAGCTCTGTCAATTAACCATTAGCTTTCAGGGCTTTAATAGCAAAATTAATTTCCTGAATTCTGTATACCATGTCAGCTCTACCTACTTTTTTGTAAAGTTGATAAAGGCAAATGAAATATTCAAAAGCAACATGAGACGGAGGTAGAGTAGAGGCATGAGCCTACATAATCCACAGTTAATTGTACTCCTAGGTAATCCAAATTTGATAGTCCAGAATTTGATACTAACTTAGATAATCCTAGAGTTGAATCTTTATATAATTAGCTGATAGCCCCTTGTCTACTGATTACCAGTAATAATGGGATAATGTGCTACTCTTTGTATACATAGTTGAGACTACTGTCCTACTGTAAGTGGTGCATATACTTCAAATACTTTTACTTACAATGAAATATGTTTTCTCTGACTCCATTAGTACTAATTTGTTCAACATTTTGTAACAAAGCTATACCTCTCCCATTCCTCTGGCAACAGGCTAAGATGAATGGACCTCTGTGGCTGCAGAGCTGGACCAACCTAAATTATTTCCATGACTGTATCCTCATTAGCATTATTCTTACCACAAAGCTGACAAGCTGTGGGTCTCTTATCATTAATGGCATTAAATCTGTTTTCATATAAATTCTTGACTTGCATCAAAGAAAGTTTACAATTGGTGTTCTTGACTATAATATGGTACAAAGCAATTTGTCAAATAATTTTCAAGCATAAAGTAACATATTCCTGTTTAGCAATAGTAGATACAAATCTATTTCTGTCTTCTATTGTGTGGTTTAATTTTGTTAATTAAAAAGGTATAGCGTTTTAGAATCTCATTTTACTGTTCTGTTCCTGCCTCATCTTTTAACTTTTTTCCCCCTTGAGTGTCCTCCTTCACTGACACTAAAGTTTCCCTCTGAGTTGAGAAAATATTGTTCTTAGTCATACTGCTAATGGTTCTGCTTTGACTTTCAGACCTATTGGACATGACATTAAAAGAGGGGAATGCGTTTTGGCCAAAGGAACCCACATGGGCCCCTCAGAGATTGGTCTTCTGGCAACTGTAGGTGTCACAGAAGTTGAAGTTAATAAGTTTCCAGTGGTTGCAGTCATGTCAACAGGGAATGAGGTAAAAAAAAAAAAAAAGAGGAGGGGGGCAGTGGCAGAGGGAAATTGTTGTGGGGGTGGGTAGTGGGGCTTTCAGATGAAAGCATTTCTGACATTCTGCATACTGTGTTATAAATAGAACACTGCAGATTATAGATCTTAGCACATTTCTATAACAGGGAAATAATAAATTGGCCTCAGGATAGTTCAAATATAGATGAGAAGGAAGAACTAGAAATTACATATTAAGAAAAGTTCTCTTCCACTTATTAGAATGAAATATTCTAACCAATGGCCTTCCACACACTTAATGCATATAAACAAAGAATGCTGACTGCTTGCCGTAGATTTTCAACTGTGCAAACCCAGGACATAGTCTATTAGGACAATGAATTGTGCCCACCCTGCACAATTGAGATCATGGGCCACCTCTTCATGAGAAGTAATTCAATGAATCAAGACACCATGGCTAGCCCTTCTTCTTGCTAAACATTCCATGTGATCTTTAATCACCAGGATAGATTTGAAAATCAGGGTTGTTGTTTTTTTTTTTTTTTTCCTCTAAAGATAGCATCTGTAGTGGCATGCTATTCAGAACGTGTCAAAATGTCATTTCAACCCTGATTTAAGAAGGGGAATTTAGTCAGTCTTTTTATGAGAACTGTTGAAAAACTTGTTCTTGTTTTACTTAGGTTTTACAAAACTTCAGTTGGACACTGTAAGGTCATACTGGGGATATTGAAAAGTGAATCTGCTGGAAATTCAAAGCCTAAAAGTAGAATCAGAAACTATTGAGATTTTTTTAAGTAATTCCTTTAGACCTACACTATTTTTTAAAAAGATTGACCAGATTTCTCTTTTTCTCTCTTTTAATCAGTCTGTTCTGAAAATAAGCCATTTGTTACCATTATTTTTAATTTCTTGACATTTTCAAGGGTCTATTACCCTAATAATTCTTTTGGAAAGGGCAAAAGAAAAGAATATTTTGTTTTGCTAATGGAGGGAGAAATCAACCTTCTAATTCTGCATACTTCCCGGGATGGTGTACTAGCCATTCCCTACAACTGTTGACTGACCCAAAATAAACATTCTTTTCAGTTGATCTATAGTGATGGTTTTAATATCCCTAGGACCAGCTGACACTATGTTTAGCATCAGAAAGAAATTTCTGCTAAACTGGTTGACTTAATGAACTACTCTTATTTGAGATTTTTTTAATATGCTTTATCCATCTATGTGACTTCATGGGGTTTAAGAAAGCTAAATAGAATAAGCAAACTAACAGACAACTAGTTATTAGGCAACTTGGTTTAAGCTATATTTATTGTATTCTTCCTAATGATTTTATGGGTCTGGACTAACACTCTCAGTTATCCCCTGGAGTACATTGGTAGTATTTTTTAATGCTATCTTTTATACTCTTTATTAAAACTATTTACTAGTGGTAGAAAAAAGTGATGGGAATAGAGAATAGAGACAGTACATACATCATGGAATCTAAGGAAGATTTTGTAGTCCTAGTTCCCTGCCCCCATAGACTTGATTATCATTGGAGAGGCTCTAATAGATTTTGTATGACTCCTTTCCCCTACTTTTTCGGGCCTGCTGTACTTACTATGGCTTTCCAAGGGAATAATGCTTCTAAATTCATGATCTCTGGTTGTAACATAACTAGACATTCCTCCCTACTCCCATCCAAAGTTACCTGTTATTGTGACTCTCTATCACCATATAGTTTAGTTTGACAAATGTTTGTTGAATACCCCAATGCCAGGTACTATACTGGAAACTAGAGATAAAAGAGATAAATAAAGCATAGTATCTCCCCTGAGGGCTTGAGATCCTCAGATAGCCAGAAAACAATAGGGGAAAAAATAACTTATTTTCAGAGAGGCCAAAAGAAATTACATTTGGCTATTAATACGGCAAGTCTATAACTTATTCAGTCACAGCACAAGCTCCCCTTAAGTTACTAGTTCTTCTCTCCCCTGTTATGTATGGCTTCACATATGCCACCTCTTGAATCCAGTGTAGCATATTGTTAAGCAGAACAGTAGCCTTATTCAACCCAAAGAATGCCACACAAGATGTTTATGTATACTGTATTTAAGACCTGCCCAGTATTTTGTGGCTACATGAGCTTGTTCAGAGTGAGGAAATTATTTTAGAACTGGGGAGGTATAGTTGTGAACTCTAACACAGAGTAGCTAATTTATTGATTTCAACAAACTGCATGTTGAAATTTAGGTAATGCCATCCAGTAATTACATAACTGTGGTCATACATTTCCAACTTCATGCATTTGTTCAATAAATATTTATTGAGCATCTGTTACCTGCTGGAATGCCCACCAGGGGTTCTCTTAACTAAACAGCAGATTTGCAAGATATGAATATTACTATACCTTGAACCAGTTTACTTAGAAAGTTATTGAACAGGAAATTCAGCAACCAGCAGGACAGCATCAGGATTTCTTCTTCAGTGGGACCACACATCTTAGCAGTCCTTGCAGCTTCTTGTTCTTCAAGTGACATCTAGGTACAAGGGAATAAGAATTCTACTAGGAAAGTATGGGAGCCCCCAACTTAGAAGCTCCTTGTCCTACACAGGAATCAATATTTCTTTTAATATAAGTCTTAGGCAGCTTCTAGGATCCCCACAAGGGAAATGCCCAGTTTTGAGTGTTACCACATTTATGGAAGCCCAAAGCTGTGGCTTTCCACTGGGTATTTATAGTTTATTTATAGTTCCTTCCAGTCTGTATGCAAGTTACCAGTCAGGGGCCATTTTTATCATAAGAAATGTTGCCTAGTAACAAGCTGATGTTTTTCTTTATCAAATTTCCAGAGGAACTGAGCTAGAAAGTTAACCCAAATTCAAATTTGTCCTTAGAGATGGAGAAAGGGTTTTGTTAAGCCTTTGCCCTCACATAAAAGAATACATTGTCTGCAGAAAATTAGGAAACAGTAATAAAACTGACTACAAGTCATTCTGTTCTTTATTATCACCATACACTGGCAATACTAAAACAATGTCAGTGACAATATACTCCTCTCCACTGAGGCAGTCCACTCTTAGGACCCTTCCTCCCCTCTTAGTATGCTGCCATGCTGATGCCAAGGCACTGTTCTGACTACTGGAGATATAGCAGCAAGCAAGACAGACAAAGTCCCTGCTCTTAAAGAATTTATATTCTGATGAGGGATGGCGGCTGGGGGATAGTCAGTAAACAAATAGTGGTAAATGGTATGAATTTTTTAAAAAGGACAATAAGTTGATAAAGATGGTAGTAGAAGAGCTATACCCTCCCTCCTCATTGATACTCATTCTCTCTCTTCCTCTCCCTCCCTCTCTCCCTTTCTTTTTCTCTGTGTCACACACACAGACACACAGAATAAGTGTATTTATCTCCACTCTGCCTCTGTTTATTTTATTCCATCTTTTATGAATCTCTTGGCCACGATCAATAACAGACATTTCTACAAACAAGTTTAAACTTTAGATATATAAAGTCTAAAATCTCCACGTACTATTCTTTGAGGCTGCCTCAAGCAAATGCTGTTATAAAACTAGAAACTTTAAAATTTTTATCCCCACTAATAAGAGAAGGAATAGGAAGTTAAGTGTCTACTGTGACCAGTACTGCTATATACTTTTTGATTAAAGCACCACTGTGAGATTAATATAATTAAACTTTGTTTTACATACGAGAAAATTGAAGTTCAAAAACAAAGCAACTTACCCAACATCATATATTTTGTGTAAGTGGTATAGCCTGGTTTCACACCTAAGTATTTTGACTCTAATGACTTTTTTCCACTATGGCACAATGCTTCCCACTAAAGCTTCCTTAAATTTCATCTCTCCAGCTTTTTAATGGCAATCTCTGAAACCTATCAGCTTAGATAGTCCATTACTTTCTTCTAGCTATATTATACTTCTATCCAGATTAAAGACCTTGACTCACCGCTTTAAAGTTGCCCTGACATTTCAGATAGCTTCACTTTGTTCATCTTTGCCTACTCTGATGATACCCAGACTGAATTTCACTCTCCATTTTCTCCATTTTTGCTCCCAAGTAGAAAAACATTACTGAAGAAATTTATAGAACTGTGATTACCTGGCCCACTACAAATTACTGCCATTTAATGGCAACCTGACACTTAAAGTTGTTCAGTAATTCTGATTTAACTGCCTTGTTGATTTTCTAGCTGTTCCTTCAGTGAATAAATAGTTCATTCATACATTCCACACCCTCTTTAAACATTAGTAGCAGCCCTACTTTGTCACTCTTGGCAGATGACCTCACCACATTTATGGAAAAAAGTGAAGCCAATAAGTAAATATATTTGTCAAACTGAAGTAGATGAGGGCCCCCTCACCTTCCCTTCTCATTACCTCAAAAATTTCCCCATTCCTTTAGCTATCTTCCTTTCTTCCCCTCTAAAAGGGTACTCCTCCTTTGTAAGAACAATTCCTCTACTTATACCTTTAACTCACGTCTTCTCACCTGCCTCAGAACTTTGATTTCTAGATTATTTCCTCTGTCTTCTGTGTCTTTATTTTCTTTCTAGTGGCTCTTCCTCCTTCTGCATCCAAATAGACATCCAAATAGGTGATCCAAAGATTACCACTGTCACAGGAGAACCTATACTTACCCTGTTGCCTCTTTGAGTTGCTGCATATTCCCCTTCTATCCACTAGTAGATTTGTTCAAAGAGGTCTGCACCCACTGCCTTTCCTTCCTCACTGTCTGCTTTCTCCTCAAACTCCCACATCTCATGAGTGCCCCCATTAGTGCCAAAACTGCTTTCGTGAGTACACTAGTCACCTCCTAACTTTCAAATCCTGCTCTGATATGCATCCTCCTTAACCTGTCTGTATCATTTGACATCAGTGACTTTCCCTGCCCACCACTTTGAAACTGTCTCTCTCCTAGTGTTCTGTGACTCTGCTCTCTCTTGATGCCCTGACTACTACTACTTTTTTCCTTCTGTCGTTCCTTATCTTTTTCCCATTCCCTCATTAGAGTATCCCCCCAAGATGCTGTTCTCTGCTCTGTCCTCCACTCTTTCTAGATTCTCTCTTAGAATTTTTCTCTAATGTCAAATACATGCAGGTAAGTTCCCATATCTATAGCCCTAATCCTAACTTGTCTTGTAAAATCAAGCCTTCATTTTCAACTTCCTTTGGATATTTCCACCTGATGTTCCACCATTACCCAATCCCACTCACCAGCTTTCCCTCCAAGACTGCAATACTTCCTTCCTGACTTGCCTCCTTTTATAAAGGCAGCACTGTTCCCTGAAACTGTTATTTCCAGGGTCACCAGTGATGTTTAATTTTTTTTTCATTTTTAATCATGCTAAAACACACATAACATAAAATTTATCATCTTAACCATTTTTATGTGTACACTTCAGTAGTATTAAGTACATTCACATTGTTGTGCAGCCAATCTCCAGAACTGTTTTCATCTTGCAAAACTAAAATTCTGTGATCATTAAACAACAGCTCCCCATTTTCCCTCTCCTCCCAGCTCCTGGCAACTACCATTCTACTTTCTATCTGTATGAATTTGGTTACTCTAGGTACATAATATAAGAGGAATCATAGAATTTATCTTTTTATGTCTAGCTTATGTCACTTAGCTGAAATGTCTTGAAGATTCCACCATGTTGTAGAGTGTGTCAGAATTTTCTTCCTTTTCGAGGGTGACTGACATTCCATTATATGTATATCCTACATCTTGCTTTTCTAGTCAGCTATCAGTGAGCACTTAGGTTGCTTCCACCTTTCGGCTATTGTGAATAGTACTACTGTGAACATGGGTGTACCAATATCTCTTTTAAGACCCTGCTTTCAATTCTTTTGGGTATATACTATTTTTAACATAAAGAGATTAGATTGTAGTAATAGTTTACTTACAGGAAAACTAGAAAATACAAATAAGCATTCATTCATATTGCTTAGTATATATAGAGCCCTGAGTCCTTCTGTGTACCAAATATTATTTTAATTGCCAGGAATACAGTAGTAAACAAACCAAAAAAAAGCTTACAGTCCCTATCCTCATGAAGCTTACATCCTAGTGAAATGCAAAAAGAAAAAGAAACCACTACTAACATTTTGATATATAGTCATGCAGACTTATTTCTATGCCCATATTATTTATATTTATTTACAAAAATAAGAGTGTTATAAATACTATTTTTATATGCTTTTTTATTAGCATATTACAAATATTTTTCAATGACAAGAGCATATATCTATAATCCATCATTGTTGGCTACATAACAATTCTATTTTATAAGTTCTTATAATTAATTTAATCAACTTCCTGTTGTTGGATATTTAATTTATTTATCATTTTTCATCATTAAAATAAACAATGTTGTGATGAACATTCATATTTATTTGAAACCACTAAAAAAAATACAAAAAAAGTATACATTCAAAACATTAAGGTGAATCAAAATGGAATTCTAGAAAGAAGTTCAGCTAATCCATAGGAAGGGAAACAAAGAAACAGTGAAATAGGAAAAAAATAAATAAAAGAGGGAACAAACAGAAAAGAAAAAATAAAGTAACAGGTATAAATCCTAATATATCAATAATTACATTAAATATGAATGGTCTACTTTATTTGTAATAGCCAAAAACTGGAAACAGGAATAAAAAGTCATGTTGCATGCAATAACTTGGATAGACCTCAGTGGTATTATACTAAGTAAAAAAAGGAAACAATCTTAAAAGATTGCACATTATATGATTCCATTTATATAATATTCTTGAAATGACAAAATTATAAAGGTGAAAAACATACTAGTGGTTGCCATTGGTTAGGGAAGGGAGGGAAAGTGTGACTATAAAGGGTGAGCATGAGAAAAAAGTTCTGTACCCTGATTGAGGTTGCAGTTACACAAATCTACATATGTGGTAAAATGGCAAAGAATCATACATTATACCAATATCAGTTTCCTGGTTTTAATATTATGCTGTAGTTACATGAAATGTTTCTACTGGGGAAACTGGGTCAAGTGTATGGGGGACCTGTCTGTATCATTTTTACAACTGTCTATGTAATTATTTAAAAAATTTTTAAAGTAATATGTACATATAAAAATTAGAGGAAAAAACTAACCAATGATAGTTTATTAGTATTAGATATATACACATTTCTAAAAGAATATAGCTGCATGAGATAAAAATTTTAATAGCAGGTTTCTTAAAGTTGTTCAGTCTTGAGCCTTTGGTATAGTTTTTAACAACGTAAAAAAAAAATGACCATGGATTGGCAGACTAGGAGACAGTGCTGAGTATAGTTGAAGAGGAGAAAGTCATATAATTGGTGTTGGAGAAAGATAATTTCAGTAGATGTGTGCTACTGAGCATCAGAAGTTTCAAAACCACCACACAGGGACCACCAAAGACCTGAGTAGAACTCATCAGAATTTGTCTTCTGGGCAAGTTGCTGGAACTGGAACAGTCAGTAGTCTTATCTTTGGAGTATATGAGTCTGTCTGGAGTTACTATTAAATCATTTGTTCATGTTCTTAGAACATATGGTTCTGAATGAGCTAGTGTTAAAACAGTTTCAGCTGAGACAGTTTGTGCTCTGTATTTTGGTTTGGCAAAATATATCTGTTTTAAAAGTCATAGTACAGTCTTGCAAGTTCTGGTTTCAGTTTCATTTCTCAGTGCCCCCACTTCTAGTCACTTTAGCCTAAATTAGACCATTATCTTTGAGATGTGATTAGTCCAGACTGGTACCACTTTTTGATGGGCTACAATTGTGTATTAGGTTTTCTGAGATAGTTGTTTTGATCTCAGCACACACCAGGCCTTTATATACTCTTTATTTCATGATAATTTATTGAACCATATAGTTTAACAGCAGGTGTGCAGCAACACTTAAGGCTGTAAAGATTATACGTGTGGCCACTGCCATACAAACAGTAAGACAAATATATTATCAAAGTTTGCAAGGTACTTCAAAGCTATGATTCTAGACTTCAAAACCTGGATGTGAAAATATATCAACTACTTTAGCATCTTTCCCTTTATAAGGAGAAAGGAGCAAATCTTTGTATTACGTGGTAGCCATTCAGGAAACCCAAAAATTGCTTAAAAAGTATAAAAGACAACAGTTTTATTCTGAATTTGGGAAAGGCAAAACCAAGAAGAGTTGTCAGGAGAGACAAGATATTAATATGTCATAAGTAAAGATAAGGAATATTTATAGACAATATTTTTAAGCAGCTGTAAATAACTATGATGGTTAGAAGCTTTTGTTTAAAATGATTTAATAACATGCCATAAGCCAGAGAGTGAGCAGAATAGTTTAGTTATAAAAAGGGACTTGTTATCTAGGCACAAAATAACCATTTTTAAGGAAAAGAAAACCCAGATTCTAGTAACAATTTGCAATAAAAGATTAATAGGGCTTTTTTCCTTATGAATAAGGCTCATGTCATGTAGCCAACTTAGTATTTTTAATACATATTATTCTTCCTGTGAATTCATTATTTGTGGTTATTATTCCCAAGCAATAAAAGTAATTCCCTTCAGACCATCTATACTTACTGTATAATACTCCTAAGTTTATTTTTTATCTTCCTTCATGTTTTGGCACAATCAGATAAATTTTCCTTTAAGAAAAATGTCCTGTTTTTCCTAATAAGCAAAACGTAATCATTACCTTGCATAAGCATTCCTCTACTCATATATATATTTTCTAACCTGTTAATGACGTACTTAATAAAAGTATTGGTAGATTAAACATTACACTGTCCACATATCCAAGATTATCACTTACTGAAATTAATATTATTTTAAAGTCTTAAGAGTTAACTAAGGATCTGTCAATTAAAATTTGATTTCTTATAAAATCTTACATTTAATGGGAACGTTGTAAGAATTCCATCTTGTAGGGAAGGAAAAATATTTTTTTCCTCTACACTTTTGTCTCTCAGGTTCTAAATTCTGTTGATGCATGAAAACAGACGTGGGGCATGAGGATGGCCGTGTCCCAGGTCTCGGTTGAGCCCCTGGGACGTACCTTGCCAAGCGTGCGTCCTTGGCTTTGCGCAGGAGAGAATTCAAGAGCGAGCCACAGTTGAGTGAAGGTAGATTTATTCAGAGAGATACATTGGAAGGCAAGAGAAAAGCCATGAGGTGTGGGAGTTGGGTGCTCAGATTAAAAGTAGGTGCACATTCAATAGACAGAGTGGGGGCCCATCTCTGAAGAGGGAGAGAAAGGGGCAGCTGCGAGGCGCCTTGTTGCTGGTTTTTATGGGTTTGGTGGCTTCATATGCTAATAAGTGGAAGGACCAATCTAAGGGGAAGGGGCTGGGATTCCCAGGAAGTTGGCCATTTCCCTCTCTTTGACCTTTTTTGGCTAGCCTTGGGACTGCCATGGTGCCTGTGGGCATGTTATTCACCATGTTAATATATTACAGTGGGTGTATAATGAAGCTCAAGATCTACTAGAAGTTAAATCTCTCATCATCCTGAGCCTCAAGGCCTGCTGCGGGTTGAATCTTTCACCATTTTGATGTTAATTGCTGTGGCATTCCTTGAATGGCTGTGCCCTGCCCCCTTCCATCTTGTCTCACTATTACCTCTTTAACAGACAGATTAATGAGAGAAAAAAGCATATGTGTTTATTCAGTGTAAGTTTTTTGTAACACCAGAGCCTTCATGAAGAAGAAGGAAAATGGAAGACCTGAAGAATCAGTTAAACCTGAGCATTTTTATATTAGGTTTGATGAAGAATGGAAAGTCATGGAGAAATATGAAAGTGTTACCGGACCAAACTTGGGTCCACTCGCCCTTGTGCTAATCTACTGACACTGGGTTGTGGTGAAGGATAGTGCAGTGTTTATTGCTGGGCACCAAGCAGGAAGTCCAGGGCAGCTAATGCTCAAAACACTTGAACTCCTCATGGATTTCAAGAAAACATTGTTAAAGGCCAGGTGAGGCAGGGGATTCACAGGGTATGTGATCAGCTCATGCACAATTCTCAACAGTTGATGGTGAGGTAACAGGTGTCACAGGGATTAACATTATCAGTCCTTAGGCTCCAGCAGGCCTTGGGGCTATGTGCTTATGGTCATCAAGTGGTTAATGTCTTCCATTTTGTGGGAGTTTTGTAAAACAATTCAGGAGATGTGCATCAGACACTGTTACCTGCGTACTTCAGGGAAGAACTAAAGCAGAGGATATGGGGGAGGGGTTTGTCCCAGGAAGGCCCCATAGGGTCCTGCTTGGTTACAAAAGGGCAGGGGGTAGGAGGGAAGTGTTGTAACCTGGGGGAAACTTAACAAGGCCTGTTCATTCAGATTCTCCTCCATGTTTCCCTTCATCTTCAGAGATGAGGATGTTCCTTTCTCCAGGCAGAGGGAAGGCACCTCTCACGTGAGGGTTTTTAATATGCTTCAGGGGAAAGTCAGAATATCCTTCCCACTCATACCATTTCTCAAATGTCTTCAGCTTAAAATAGTCAGTATGCCAAATGCCGTATTTTGGGGTAGCATGTCTTGAACTTTGTCAGTCTCTTTTCACAGAGACATTCGACATCATCATCACCATATTTAGGTGAACACAAATTTTGCTATTTTCCAGCAAAACCAGTTAAGGAAATTTAGAGGATTAAAACTAGGATTTTTCATAAGAAAATAAACCCAAGACTTACATAACTAGAATATTATTCTACTATAACTTTATTACATGATGGCAAAGTTAGGGGAAAAACACAGGACAGTTTTTAAACCAAAATTATTAAATCAGTCTGATATATCCAGTGTCATGATAACAGAAATAGAGTATGAATTTTTTTCTAATATAATTTGTAAACATTGTATTTATAAACCAAATTCTTAAAGATTTCTTAAATTATGTCTAAAAGCTCTGTATGTTCCTTTTTCCTTCTTGTAACCAAGACAATTAGTTTAACTCTCAATTAAAGCTTTTTTCCCAATGGTTTAATTAAAAAACCATTTAGAATAGGACCATGCTCCATTAGAGCTTATAATCTGACTCTTCTCTCCTCTTTTTGTGTTAGATCTGTTTATCTGGACTATCTGAGTATTTCTAAGGTGTGTTCATAATGACCAGAATTGGGTTTTGATCAGTTAATAAATTAAGTTTTCCAGAAGAGGGAGAAAGAAAAGTAAGGATGTATGAGAGAGCTGTTTGCAATGGATATGGAAATAGTTACTGACCACTGTAAAAATCTTAATCATCTTCCCTTTGCAAAAAGAAGAAAACTATTTCAATATATAAAAACAAGAGAAAGTGAGTCATTACAGCCAGTCTTAGCCCTTTGACAATTCCATCAGACCATAGGATTAAATCTTCGAAGAATATAAAAAAAGAGGTAGGTCTCTTAAAATACAGTAAATAATTTCTCTTTTAGACAAACAAGACAGAGAACCCCCTCATGAGGGTTTAACAAAAGAACTTTTAGATGTTTTGCATTTTTATTTAAATTTCATTTTGAAGCAATGCATAACAATAAAAATGCTAATCATTGAATATTCAGAGTTGCATTCCCTTTTTGTTCTCAGAGTACTTTCAAATGAATAATTGTGCTCATGTCAAAAGTACTCCATTATGACCACTGTAATTCCGAATTGTTCTTGATGAAACTATGCTTTTTAGAAAAAAAAAAATGCAAGAAAGATAAAACAGAAGCCAGAGTTATGCCAGGAGGTAGTACTTGTTAAATGAATCCATGAATTCGTTAGGTAAAAGCCAGTGAACAGGGAAAATACCTATTATGTCTAAAGCCCTTAACACTAAGGTTGAACCCTTAACAGCTAACCCTTAAAGTCAGCAGGCCAGAATGGGTAGACAGATCTCTCTGAAAGCCGATTTCTCAAGCATAAACAAAGTTCTCATACATACACAACAATGTAGACAATTGACAAACAAGATGGTTAGTATCAAATCAGTACTTCACACCTTCGCTAAGGAAAACGAAAATCCGGACAAATCCAATCAGATAAAGTCCTGGGAACCTTACTCTTATAACAAACTGTCAGAGCAGAATTTTTCTTCTATCCTTCTAGGTTCTTTGGCTGGTCTGATAACTGAATTGACATAAGACAAATTAACAGGAGAAATTTTTAATTTTGTACATACAAGAGTCCCCAAAAAATATGAGACCCAAAGGCAGTCAGGCAATTGGGGCTTATATACCAACCTAAGCTAAGGAACGGGATAGGGGCCTGGGGCTTCAAAGGGGAGAAGTGCAGTTCACAGGAAGATGAGAAGAGGAGGTGTTTAGTTATCACATGTTTGCCCTGCCATGCAGTTAAGTCTTTCAGATAAAAAAATCTTCTCTGGTAATGGCCCTCTTTCTGGGCCAGGCCCCCTATTTAAATTATTTTAGGCAGTTAAGGGAGACATAAAAATTTTTGTTAAGTCTGCTGGGTCTTCACTGCCTTCAGTTCAAAATAATCCACATGCCAAATGGACACATTTGGAGGTGGCATATTCTGCTCCCCTTCAAAACACAATAAATTTCAGCTAACTTTGAGCACTCAACAAAAAAGAAGCAGAACTTAATGTAAGGCTGGATTTTGCTGGATTTATCATCATAAACAAAGAATCTCCTGAGCAAAGAGGCTTAAGAGACCTCCATAGAGTGCAGTGTAACCAGTAGGAGAATACTGGTAGCAAGAGGTCTTCCCTAAGTGTTGGTGGGGACCTTCGTGACTATCACAGTCCTAATATACGGACCACCAGAGGTACCTGTTGGTCATACAGAGCTGATTAAAGTTTCTGAACAAGGGAGAACATCTTGTTGACAGAGTATCAGTAATGTCTCAAAGAGGGAAATTACAGAAAGATACTTACAGGATTTTGAGAACTGGGATTGGTCAGGGGGTGGTTTTAAGGTAGAAGTTAGTAAGTCAGGTCTAGGCAGAAACTGGTCAGAGTTTATAAAATAGGTGAGTTACTGAAACAACTCCATTTTATCTTTGGAGCACAAGTCCGTGGAGTTACCATAGTCTCTATCTGTCCATGATCTTGTAGGAACGTATAGGTGTAAACAAGCTTGTGTTGTAACAGCTTGACTTAAGATAGTTTGAGTTACATATCATGGTTTGGTACAGTTTACCTGTTACGCAAGTAATAATACAGTTTTGCATGTTGATTTTTCCATTTTATTTTTCAGAAGGAAAGAGTTTGTAGGCAATTATTAGGCTTTGGCAGAAATTCAGATACACTTACTGAATGCCAGAAATTGAGGAAGATGGGGGTTAGTAAGAAAGTAGTGAAAATGTAGGATCAGGGAGGAGATGAATTAGGATATTCTTAAGGATTGAGACCTTTGGGAAGATAGTAATCAAAGGAGAAAAGTAATCAAAGTTTAAATGTTTGAAAGCTGGAAATATAGTGGCACCACTGACAATAACCGAAACAGGAAATTGAGAGTTAGTGTGTATAGATATGACAGTAACAAGATATGCAGATAAAGGGTTATGTTTTGTTTTACCTTGTATTATATTTTTTTCTTTGTATTTCAACTATAATAAGTTTTAGGCATCGCTCCAGAGATGACCAGAAGTATAAGATGCCAGAAAATAAGACTCCATTTTAAAGGGGAATACCATGAATTTTTCCTAGTATATTCAGTCTTAAAATCCTC
Organism: Camelus bactrianus; assembly: GCF_048773025.1. NCBI lineage: Eukaryota > Metazoa > Chordata > Mammalia > Artiodactyla > Camelidae > Camelus > Camelus bactrianus. Next base: position 30,636,225 of record NC_133544.1, on the reverse strand, counting down.
CATTTAATTCTGTATATTTTCTTTGAAAATACTTAAAATACACTGTTAATTCGACACCCTAATTTAACTAGCTATTTAACTAGCTATTATTTCATTGAGTCAATTTTACAGACAATCAACTGGTTCTCCAGTGATCTCTCATTGTTCTATTATTTCTGGAACTGTTTCGTGGCAAAATAACGGAGACGAACAAGAATGACAAACACCCTAATTAATAACAGGGAAATCTTACTTAGTTGGTGGTCAGTACCCTTTTGTGAAAAAAATTATATAACCATTCAGTTTTCTTTCTGAAGCAACTTTTCTGATTAATGGAGTTAAAGAGCTGCAAGCCTTGGCCTTTATAAAATTATGATAATGTCAGTAATCATGTGTTAATTAAGATCAGAAAATTAATCTATATTAGGACTGCAATAGCAATTTTCCAAGCTCTGCCAGTGACTAAGGCTGAAAGTGGGCTGCAGTGTCACATGGCATCTGATTAAGTTAGATTAGCACAGTATCTGAAGGGAAGTCTCCCAGGTGACAGTGAATTAGATGATCAGAGTTTTTCTCTAGCTATTTTAAGGGGACAGTTGGTTGCAAAGCTACTACTTTTCCAACATAAAGCCAAAGGTCTGGCCACGTGGGATCACTAATGAGTCAGAAGGAAGATTGAAGGGGCTGGAGGTTATTGTTTGGCAGAACCGAGATATGAAGCCCTGGGTACAGGCCATATTAATATCCTAAGCATCTGGAATGTGCAGGCTTGCCTTAAGCCTCCTAAGATAATATTCCAGATTTTCTCACTTCAAAGATGTAGTTTTTTTTCATTTTGTAATATTTCTGAAATCAAAGTACATCTTAAAATTGTGTAAATTAAAGTTGCATGTTGTGTGTGTTTGTGTGTTAAGGACTCCCTACTCTTAACTATTTTATAGTAAGTGTTAAATCTGTGTCCACATTATAAACTAATTCCATCTATATAGCATCTAGGAGTAACAATATAAGAACAACTGGGGGAAATAGGTGCTCTTTCAATATTATATAAAGAAAGAACAGAGAATCACAAATACAAATTTATTGTATATTTATCTACATTAACTGAGTGTTATCTCAATTAATTCTAACAACTACCTTTCAAGGTAGTTATTATTACTACATATTATAAATGAGAAAATTACTGTATAATATGTTTGGGCAACTTGAATTTGAACCTTACCTGAATCTCAAGCTCTTGCTACTGTACCACACTGCCTCATTAGAGCATCCTAACATAAAATAAGCTTCTTAAATTTTCTTCATTGACATATAATAGTAGATATTAAATCTCCAAAGGATGATTTAGTTAAGAGTCATGGAATTGTGGGTATGTGCATTTAAGTATTACTTGTTTACGTTTGCTAATAGAAACATGATAGCTGGCTCCCCCTCCTTCAAAGAAGTTTAATTTCTTCAGTACTATTGATACTATTTCAGAAAAGAGATCAAAAATCTTGAAAGAAAAAAATAAATGATCATTCTCAGACTTGAGAATATCGAGTCACACAGTCTATACCTCAGATATTCTTAGTGAAAGACAAATTGAAAAATAATATTGGGAAGAAAAAGAATCTTTTTTTTTAATTTGACGCAATAAACAACCACTGGGAAGGCCAGTATCTCCAGAGCACTATTTTGTCAAACTGTAGCCAAAGCTGGTGTGATGTTTAGCCTGCTGTTTGGTCACCACTTAAATTCCTGTGTGTTTTTTAATTCTGGAGGAACATTTTCTCATCCTCCCATACTTTCAATATTTATCAAAGATCCTTTGAGCATATATCTTCTGCGTGCCAGATACTGGTATGTGTGCTAGATATGCTAACCTCTGTTTACTAGATCTATTTTTTTTCCATTAACAGTAAGCAACATTATCCTAAGAAAATAATTTGTGGTGTGTGTGTTTTTGTTTTTGTTTTTGTTTTTGTTTTGGCTTTGTAGCTGCTAAATCCTGAAGATGACCTCTTACCAGGAAAGATTCGAGACAGCAATCGTTCAACCCTCTTAGCAACAATCCAGGAACATGGTTACCCTACAATCAACTTGGGAATTGTGGGTGACAAGTAAGTATTGGATTTTATTTTAAAGTTGTTATTGTACAAATAGGAATCTGGGGAGTACTAACTAGGTGGGATTGTTGCTAAAGAGAAAGAAATTTAATACTGTAACTTTCAGCTACAACTATTTCATTCTTCAGAAGCCAAAGAATTATGTAGATGTCTGTGTCCTTTGGTGATAGACATTTTCCTGAAATGCCTTTTACTGCAGGAGAAATAATTTGCTCTTCTATATTCACACTTTTACTTGTTTTAAGAAAGACAAGGAAGATATAGGTGTAAAGAGTAAGAGAAAAATGTCAAAATTAGCATTAATGGATTCTTTGAAGTTTAAGTACAATTATTTTCTAGGACTTCTATATTGATTTTTGTATCCTTATATAATCTGAGTTTCTCCAGGCTTCACTTACTTGTAAGTTCAAAGGGAGGCGCATTGGCTATAATTGTCCATCTTTAAGAGCATATTACCCCATTTACTAAATTAACTCAGCTCTCTGCTAAATTCCCCGAGCATTTCTGTAAATCTCCTGCTGTGTCTCACATGTGATCAAAAACAAGCCTGTTCTTTCTGAGCATCCCACTTCCATGCAGTGCTGCTGCTCAGCCATCTTTCACCAGCCACTATTTCCAGTTCACCAGAGGTGTGCCTGCTCTGAATAATACTCAAACATCAGCCTGCTGAAGACAAAGCTAGGAGACAAATCTGAGTGATGGATACCATGATGTACCTGTCACCCATAATTGCCTCTTTCCTCTCTTATCACCACCTTGTCACCGAGAAAAGCTCATTATGCCTGGATCGTTCTTCCCTTAAGATGAGTGCTTTCTCAGGACTCAGATGTGCTTTTGAAGAGGCCCTGCCCTACCGTTTCACAAAGTATTCTCGGACACCTAACAATCCCCAGCTTAGGTTCAGCCTGGACACAGCACAGTCCAAATGTGGGACACAGCATCTTGCCAGTAACCTGAAGGGTAGTAGCTTTTATATTAATCTCACCTTTTAAAGTTCTCTTCTTTCCTCCTGACTTTTTTATTTCTCTGAGGACACTGGAGTAGAGGCTGTTAGATGTATTTTCAAACATCATTTTTAAAAAATATCTCCACCATTTGTATTTACCTGAAAGTTAAGTTCATAGGTAAGTAACCAGCCAACTTAGAGCCCATACTGGTGAAGCCAGTGCTACAGGTTCCCTACTGTCACCCTAACCCAGGCTCCCTATCCCTGGGAAGGGATAGAAAGAACCCACGGGAAAAAAAAACAGGGCCGGTGGGCTGTTGAATTTGGACCTGACCCTTTCATATAAACTTCAAGGACCTAAAAATTATCCTGATGTAGCTACACCTTTAAAGACAAAAAAATTGATGAACGCAAGAGTTCCAGCAGCACTGAACAGGCCTGAAACTCTGGCAAACAAACTAATCAGATTTGGGGTTTCTTTACCACCCACCACTGGCTCTGGCCCTGCCTCCAAGTACATTAACGAGCTCTAAGAAATATTATCATGTGACAGGTGGTGTGTGTGTATGTGAGATTCTTATCTTAAGCTATTCTGGGCTACAATTCTGTCCAGTCTCTCCCTAATGTTGTACTTCTATATACAAAAAAAAGAAAAAGTAATTTAATATGTACCGTGTATGCTGCCATTACCTTACCATAAAGCCAAAACATCATTGAAAGGTTCATATGTTGATATGCTACTGTTTGCAGCCAATTATTGATTTGTTGTAGATATTTGCTAATGATTAATGTTGATGTTAAATATAACTTCAAAATGTATCTTGGAAGCAGCATATGAAGAACAACAAACTGTAAGCAATATATCGGCAACTCTGAGAATATACAAATCCCTACTGTATATCCTTTTCTTGGATAGAATACCTTACATAAAACTGAGAAGTTTTTAAAAATACAATTGATGCAAATCAGAACTTTCTCAGTCTCAGAGTGCTATATTGAAGAGGCCCAGAGTAAATGATTTCGAATGCAGAGGTGGAATGTGGGAGGAAAGAATTTCTAACTGTTCAAATGGAAATCTGTGCTGGGAATTTAGCAGAGGAAACAAGGTACATTTAATCTGCAGCCTGTTGATAGTCTGTGAAGGTTGCCTCCCTCTACATTATTCTCTCTCCTATATAGCTGTTTGCTAATGAAAGCAAATGTTATACAGAAGCCTCTGTGTGAAGCTCTCCAGGGAAACAAGCAGGGTCAAGGGAGAAACTGCACCATGTTTAAAGCAGGGAGAGAAACAGCTCAAAAATGTCAGCAAGCACAGAGCCCTTACTCAGCTACGGCAAATAAGAGGAGGGAGTGTGAGCGCTATTCTTGTATTTAAAAAAGGTTTCAGTCTGGGTTTAAATTCTATGTGATTCTACTTCTCAGTTCTTACGCTTATCACCTACCATAATCTTAACAATGTTAAAATTGAAGAGTAAGACTCTGTAATTTATTTGGATTGAATTGGGATGAGTTTTGCCTTAGTTTCTTGTACATTTTATTTAAAAGAGGAAACAGTGAAGATTATGGGACAGGTGTTTCAAATACCTGAGCAACAACTGTATTTTTAAGACATTCATTTAAAAATATTATGTGTATATTAAAATACATTCCTTAGACGTATTTTCTCACATTGAATGGAACACAGTACTATTAGGCTTCCTAGTATTTTTTTAGAAGACAAATTTTTTTATACTTTTTAATTTTTTTATTGAGGTATAGTTGATTTACAATTTTATCTTAGTTTCAGGTATACAGCATAATGATTCAAAATTTTCATAGATTATACTCCATTTAAAGTAAAATATTGGCTATATTCCTTGTGCTGTACAATACATCCTTGAAGCTTGTTTATTTTATACATAGTAGTTTGTACCTTTTAATCCCCTAACCCTAGCTTGCTCCTCTCCCCTTCCTTTTGCCCACTGGTAACCACTAGTTTGTTTTCTGTATCTGTGAGTCTGTTTATGTTTTGTTATACTCATTCATTTGTTGTATTTTTAGATTCCACATATAAGTGATAACATTCTGTATTTATCTGTCTCTGTCTGACTTAACACTAAGCATAATACCCTCCAGATCCATCCACATTATTGCAAATAGCAAAATTTCATTCTTTTTTATGACTGAGGAGTATTCCATTGTGTATACACACACACACACACACACACACACACACACACACACACACACACACACACACACACACACACATATACATACATATATACACACACACATACCACATCTTTTATTCATTCAGCTTGATGGACACTTTGATTGCTTCCATATCTTGGCTACTGTAAATAATGCTGCTTATGAACATGGGGTGCATGAATCTTTTCAAATTAGTGTTTTTGTTTCCTTCAGATATACCTTCTGGAGTGGAATTGCTGGATTATATGGTACTTCTATTTTTAGTTTTTCAAGGAACCTCCATACTGTTTTCCATGGTGACTATACCAGTTTACATTTCTACCAACTGTATTCAAGGGTTCCTTTTTCTCCACATCCTCACCAACATTTGTTGTTTGTGGTCTTTTTGATATAGCCATCGTGACAGATGTGACATGATACCTCATTGTGGTTTTGGTTTGCATTTCTCTGATAATAGCAGTGTTGAGCATCTTTTTAGGTGTCTGTTGGCCATCCGTATGAAAAAGACAGATTTTTAAACCCAGAGATATTAAGTGAACTTGCCCAGCATTACAGAAGTTAATGGCAGAGGTAGAAATGGAATCCGAAGTTTCTTGAAATTAACAATCCACAATTCTCTGCTCTCATGAAGACAAGATAATAAATATAAATGTCAAAAGAGAGGCATCATTATGGGCTGGAGTGATCAGAGAGAGTTCTATAAAGGTGCAGTTTTAGCTAGAATAGGAAAGATGTTAGGATCTGTATAGTTAGAAAAAGAGAGTGTGTTAACCAAGTAGGAAACATGGAATGAACAAAAATAGGGAAGTAGAAATGAATAGCTTTCTCAGGTCAGCCCAGACTGATTCAAGTAGGCGGTTCAGATAGAAGGATAATACATGTAAATTTAGTAGAAATTTGAGGACAGATTTTGAAAGGCTTTGCAATCCAGGCAGAACTACCCAATTTGGTTAAATTCGCAGCTTTCTTAAAAAGCAGAATTAACATAATAAACCATTATTTTGGAAAGATAGTTTGATGAAGGTGTATCACATGGGCTAACTTTGGGAGACTTCCTAGAAATAAGAATAACAGTACAATTTGTTTATTCATTGCTCAGTTAGTCAGGAATTGATTGTATACCTATGCAAATCACCTAGAGATCTTATTAAAAATGTTGATTCTGAGTCAACAAATCTGGAATGGGCCAAGATTTTACATTTCTAACAAGCTCCCAAGGATACCAAGCTGCTGCTGGTGCATGGATCACAGGAAGTAACAAGGATGTAGTCAACTGAATCATATAACCACTATGAATTTTAAGCCAAAGTTATTGAGGATACAAAACTGAAATAGATACAGATCTTGCCCTTAAAATTACCTGCAGCAGAACTGGGGTTTTATGGTACATTGGTAAGCATATTCTAATAATTCAGCAAAATTTTACGAAGGGTTATGCTATATCAGGCATTGTCCTGGTATTTGGTACTGCAAGGATGAATAAGATAGTTTATTAGTGAGAACTACAAAAAAGTTTTCAATTCTTTTCCACTCCTCTCTTTCCTCCCCATCCAATCCACATCCATTTTCTCCAGCCTCCTCAATCCAAACATGTCCATCTTTACCTGGGAAAAGACAGTAATCTTCACTTAACCACCTACTCTATGTATAGCACTATACTACACTCCTTCACTTACTTGGCCTATTTAGGCCTCATGAAACAACAGTCATGTGTCTTAAGTGTCTTTTATACTCATTTTGTAGATAATAATACTGAAGCTGAAAAAAATTAAGCTGTTCAGAGTCATACAACTAGTAAAAGACAGAGCAAGGAGGCCAACCCGGGCCTGTCCAACTCCAAGGTCTTTCACCTTTTGCTCTACCATGCTGCCCTCTTAACTAGACTTAGCACCCATAATTTATTAATATTAAGGTTACTAAGCTAAATAGGCTATATCCATTTTAATGAATAAAAATCCTTAGTAAATAGTAACTATGAATATTTCAAAGGCCAGAGAGGAAAATTTAGTTTAAATTTTGAACTAAATACTGACTCTGTGTATGAATGAATTACAAGGACTTGAGATGCAGAGTCCTAGCTGTTTAGGTGTTATAGAAGGTGGAGGGGCAGGAGGATTTATTACAGTAGTTCAAGTTTACTTTCTGGACCCTTAAATAAAGCTTCTCATTCACTGTAAAATAGACAACTCTCCCTTCCATAAAATGAAAAGCTCCTTTGCTTTTTTATAATCTCTTATCTTTCCTCTCGTAACTGCTGGAGCTACTTTTGCAGTGTTTGTTACCTTTGGGTAATTTGTTATGCCAGTTCATAGTATCTTGGCCAGGGCAGGGCTAGAGGGAGAAGGAGAATGGGAAAAACAAAGAAAAGAGAATGTGCATGCAATGTGAATATACAGTAATTTGGTATTCAGGCCTACATTCATTCACTTTATGAATGACCCAGACTCAGGAATGGCTACTTCTGTTCTAACCTTTCCCCCACTCACCATCTGAGCTCCACTGTCACTGCTTTAAGAGAAGGGAGGGGAGAAAAAGCTTTTTGATGAGTGAAAGGGGGGAAAAGCCAAGAATAGCAAGAAACTTTACGGGGAAAGTTAATCTCCTTATCCCTTGACTTTCAAGATCCAGCCTATTTAGGAGAGATGTTTTATTAAGCCCAAATATCCTCCACATTGGCTAAATGTGTTTGTTCTGTTAACATTAATATACTTCCTGATAGTCTAATACTTAGAAGTCCTTTTGTGTTTAAAAGTATTCTACCTGAGAGAGAGTTGTTTGCATATTAATATGAATTAGTTCAAATCAGACATCCAGCATCTGGGTGAATCTGCTATCCTAAATAAACAGGAACTAATCACTTAGAACTTGGAGTTCTTTGAGCCACAGGGAAAAACCCTGAGCAGGACTATACCAGAACCTTAGCATAGCGAGACACTGGAGGCTTGACAAGAAGTGCATTTGACAGCAGGAGAGGACTCTAGAAAGGCAGGTAGGAAGATACCACAAATAAATGCTTTACATTTCAGCATTCTTACTTCAGTCTTCCATCCTGTTTCCAAAATTCAGGCTAATACTAAAGCATAATTCAGCAACATATTAGTAACATTATGAGCTAAATGAAGATTTGTTTGTTTGTTTTTAACTACCCTGGGATCTTGCCCACCATCTATAATATTATTTTTATAGGAATGTGTTCCAGGTTCAAAACAACCAATTTCACATGTAGACTCAGGGAACATAATCTGTGAGTTATGAACTACCTGTGCAAAACAGACCCTCCTGAAGCAGCCAGCATAGTACTGACTGCATGATACCTCAAAATGCTGTTTAAGGGATCATAATTAGTAGTAAGACATTAAAAGATTTTAAATTGGGAGGGTAGCATGATCATCTTCTATTCCTGCTCCAGTTCTGTTATGAACTTCTTGGGCCATTTTTCTAGATGTTCTAGGTATACATTTTCTTTTTTTTTCTTATTTATTATTTTATTTATTTTTATTGAGGTATAGTTGATTTATAATTTTATATTAGTTTCAGGTATACAACACAGTGATTCAAATTTTTGTACATTATACTCCTTTTAAAGTTATTATAAAATACTGGCTGTATTCCCTGTGCTGTACAATACATCCTTGTAGCTTATTTATTTTATACATAGTAATCTGTACCTTATAATCCCCTATGCCCATCTTGTCCGTTCTCCCTTCCCTCTCCCCACTTGTTTGAGTCTGTTTCTGTTTCGTTATACTCATTTGTTGTATTTTTAGATTCTACATATAAGTGAGAACATTTAGTATTTATCTTTCTCTGTCTGACTTATTTCACTAAGCATAATACCCTCCAGGTCCATCCATGTTGCAAATAGCAAAATTTCATTCTTTTTCATGACTGGAGTAGTATTTCCCTGCATATGTATGTCACATCTTCTTTATCCATTCACCTGTTGATAGACTTTGGTTGTTTCCATGTCTTTGCTATTATAAATAATGCTGCTATGATTGTTGTGGGCATGTATCTTTTCAAATTAATGTTTTCATTTTCTTCAGGTATATTCCTAGGATTGGAATTGCTGAATCATATGGTGGTTCTATTTTTAGTTTCTTGAGGAACCTCGATACTGTTTTCCACAGGGGCTTTACCAATTTACATTTCCACCAACAGAATACAAGGTTTCCCTTTTCTCCACATCTATGCCAACATTTTTACTTGTCATCTTTTTGATGATAGCCATCCTGACTGAGGTGATATTTCATTGTGGGTTATCATTTGCATTTCTCTAATGATTAGTTATGTTGAGCATCTTTTCTTGTGCCTTTTGGTCATCTGTTTGTCCTCTTTGGAAAAATACCATTCAAGTCTTCTTCCCATTTTTTAATTGGGTTTTTTTTTTATATTGAGTTGAATGAGCTATTTATATATTTTGGATATTAACAGCTTATTTGTCATATCACTTGCAAATATTTCCTCTCATTCAGTAGGTTTTTTCATTTTGTCAGTGGTTTCCTTTGCTATGCAAAAGCTTTTAAGCTTAATAGATCTCATTTATTTTTGCTTTCGTTTACTTTGTCCTGGGAAACAGATCAAAAAAATTATTGCTAGAATTTATGTCAGAGTGTTCTGCCTATGTTTTCTTCTAGGAGTTTTATGGTTTCTGGTCTTACATTTAATTCTTTAATCATTTTGAGTTTATTTTTGTATACAGTATAAGAAAATGTTCTACTTTCATTCTTTTACATGTGGCTGCCAGTTTTTTCAGCACCACTTATTGAAGATACTCTGTTTTCTCCATTGTATATTCTTGCCTTCTTTGTCATAGATCAAATCACCATGAGGGCATGGCTTGATATCTGGACTGTCTATTTTGTTCCATTGATCTGTGTGTCTGTTTTTGTGCTAGCACCATACTGTTTTAATTACTGTAGGATTTTAGTATAATCTGAAGTCAGGGAGCATGATACCTCCATCTCTGTTCATTTTCTCAACATTCTTTTAGCTATTTGAGGTCTTCTTTAGCTATTTTAGCTATGTGTGTCTATACAAATTTAGAATTATTTTTTCTAGATCTATGAAAAATATCATTGAGATTTTGGTAAGGATTACATTGGATTGTATGGTCATTTTAACAATATTAGTTCTTCTAATTCATGAACATGGTATATCTTTCTATTTGCAGCATCTTTGATTTCTTTCATCATTGTCTTATAGTTTTCCAAATACAGGTCTTTTACCTCCTTACGTGGGTTATTCCTGGGTATTTTATTCTTTTTTCTTATGATTGTAAATGGGATTATTTTCTTAGTTTCTCTTTCTGATAATTTGTTGTTAGTGTGTAGAAATGAAAAAGATTTCTATATATTAATTTTGTATCCTGCAACTTTACAGAATTCATCGGTGAGCTTTACTGTTACGGGTTTTTTTTGTTTGTTTGTTTGGTTTTGGTTTTGGTTTTGTTTGCTGGCATGTTTAGGATTTTCTGTGTATAGTATCATGTCATCTGTAAACAGTGACAGTTTTACTTCTTCCTTTCCAATTTGGATTCCTTTATTTTCTTTTTTCTTGTATCATTGTTGTGGCTAGGACTTGTAACACTGTGTTGAATAACAGTGGCAAGAGGGGGCATCCTTCTCTTGTTCCTGATTTTAGAAGAAATGCTTTCAGCTTTTCATTGTTGAGTATGATGTTAGCTGTGGGATTATCAGACATGGCCTTTATTATGTTGAGTTGTGTTCCCACTATACCCACTTTCTGGAGAGTTTTTAATCATATGTGGATGTTGAATTTTGTCAAAAAGTGTCTTCTATGTATATTGAGATGATCATATGATTTTTATTCTTCAATTTGTTAATGTTATGTATCATATTGATTGATTTGTAGATATTGAGCCATTCTTGCACCTCTGGGATAGATCCCACTTAATCATGTTGTATGAACCTTTTAATGTATTGTTGAATTTGGTTTGCTAGTGTTTTGTTCAGGATTTTGGCATCCATGTTCATCAATGACATTGGTCTGTAATTTTCATTTTTGGGATATCTTTGTCTGTTTCGGTATCAGAGTGATACTGGCCTCAAAGAATGAGTTTGGATTAACGTTCCTTCCTCTGTAGTTTTTGGAGTAGTTTGAGAAGGATAGATGTTAATGCCTTTCTAAATGTTTGGTAGAATTCACCTGTGAAGCCATCTGGTCTTGGAATTTCATATGTTGAGATTTTTTTTTTTTTTAACTGATTCAGTTTCATTACTGGTAGCCAGTCTGTTCATAATTTCTATTTCTTCCTGGTTCAGTCTCAGAAACTTCTGCATTTCTAGAAATTTATCCATTTTTTTCAAGGTTTTCCATTTTATTGGTGTATAATTTTTTGTAGTGATCTCTTGTGATCCTTTGTACTTGTGTGGTGTTGGTTGTAACTTCTACTTTTTTGTTTCTGATTTTATTTATTTGGATTCTCTCTCTTTTTTCCTGATGAGTCTGGCCAAAGGCTTATAAATTTTATTTATCTTTTCAAAGAACTAGCTCTTAGTTCGTTGATCTCTTTTATTGCTTTGCAAGTCTCTATTGCATTTATTTCTGCCCTGATCTTTATGATTGCTTTTCTTCTACTAACTTTGGGTTTTGTTCTTCTTTTTCTACTTCATTTAGGTGTAAGGTTAGGTTGTTTATTTGAATTTTTTCTTGTTTCCTGGCATGAACTTGCACCACTATAAACTTTCCTTTTAGAACTGCTTTGAATGAATTCCATAGATTTTGATCATTGTGTTTTCTGTTTCATTTGTCTCCAGGTATTTTTTTTATTTCTTCTTTCATTTCTTCAATGATACAATTGGTTGTTAATAGCATATTGTTTAGCTTCCATGTGTTTGTGGGCCTTTTTTTGCAGTTTTTTTCTTGTAGTTGGTTTCTTAGTCTCATAGCATTATGATTGGAGAAGATGTTTAATATGATTTCAGTTTTCTTAAATATACTAAGACTTGTCTTATGGCCTAGCATGTGATATGTCCTGGAGAATGTTCCATGTGCACTTGTTCTGCTGCTTTTGGGTGGAATGTTTTATATATTTATTTTTATACACACACACACACACACACACACACACACACACACACACACACACACACACACACAAGTCCATCTGGTCTAATGTGTCATTTAAGGCCAGTGTTTCTTTACTGATTTGCTGTCTGGATATTCTGTTCATTGACGTCAGTGGTTTGTTGGTGTCTCCTTCTACTACTATGTTACTGTCAATTTCTTTATGTTTGTTAATATTTGCCCTATGTAATTAGAGGTGCCTATGTTGAGAGCATATATATTTACAATTGCTGTATCTTCTTGGATTGATCCCTTGACCATTATGTAATGTCCTTCTTTGTCCCTTGTAGCAGTCTTTGTTTTAACATCTATTTCATCTGGTGTAAGTATTGCTACCCTGGCTTGCTTTTGCTTTCCATTTTCATGGAGTACCTTTTCCATCCTCTCACTTTCAGTCTGTGTGTGTCTGCAGAAAGTCTCTTGTAGACAGCATTTACATGGGTTATGTTTTTGCATTCACTAAGCCATTCTGTGTCTTTTGATTGGAGCATTAATTCATTTACATATAAAGTAATTATTGATAAGTATGTATTTGTTGCCATTTTGTCGTTTTGGAGGGTTTGGGGTTTTTTTTTGTTCCATTCTTCTATTCTCTTCCATTGTGATTTGATGACTGTATTTATTGCTTTGTTTAGAGTTCTCTCTCTTTTGTGTGTGTGTCTATCTATTATAGATTTTTGGTATGTGGTTACCATGAGGTTTATATATAGCTATATGTATGTCATATATACATATATGTCATGTATGTATATACATGATTAAGTTGCTGATATCTTAATTTCAAACACATTTTAACAACCTTGCATTTTTACTCTCCTCTCAATTTCTGTTTTTAACATTATATTTTATATCTATTTATTTTGTGAATCCCTTAACTACTTATTGTGGATGTAGATAATTTTACTACTTTTGTTTTTTAACCTTACGACTTGCCTTGTATGTGGTTGATTTACTACCTTTATTGTATGTCTGCCTTTACCAGTGCTCTTTTTCCTTTCATAATTTCCTTGTTTCATGTGACCTTGTCTTTTTCACTTAGAGAATTCCCTTTAACATTTATTGTAAAGTGGGTTTGGTGATGCTGAACTATTTTAGCTTTGCTTGTCTGTAAAACTTTCTGATCTCTTCATCAGATATGAATGAGAGCCTTGCCAGAGAGAGTATTCTTGGTTGTAAGTTTTTCTCTTTCATCACTTTAAATATACTATGCCGCTGCCTTCTGGCTTGCAAAGTTTCTGCTGAAAAGTCAGCTGATAGCCTTATGGGAGTTCCCTTCTATGTAACTTGTTGCTTTTCCCTTGCTGTTTTTAATATTCTGTCTTTAATTTTACCATTTTAATTACAATATGCCTTGGTGTGGTCCTCTTTGAGCTGATCCTTTTTTGGATTCTCTGTGCTTCCTGGACCTAGATTTCTGTTTCCTTTCCCAGGTTAGGGAAGTTTTCAGCTATTTTGTCTTCATATATGTTCTCTGACCATTTCTCTCTTCTCCCCAGGACCTCTGTAATGCAAATGTTCATACACCTGAAATAGTCCCAGAGATCTCTTAAACTGTCCTCATTTTTAAGAATCTTTTTTCTTTCTTTTTTGTTCAGCTTTAGTAATTCCACTGTGTTGTCTCCCAACTTGCTGATATGTTCCTCTGTATAATTTGGTCTATTTTTCATTCCACTTATTGTATCCTTCAGCTCTGTTTGGTGGTTCTTTATACTTTCTAAGTCTCTGTTAAAAATATCTAACTTCTCACTCTCTCCATCCATTCTTCTCCCAAGTTCTTTGATTATCTTTATGATCATTACCTTGAACTCTTTATTGGGTACATTGCCTGTCTCCACTTCACTTAGTTCTTCTTCTGGGGTTTATCTTTTTCTTTCGTTTGGAACATATTCCTCTATTGCCTCCCTTTGCCTAACTCGCTGTTTTTTAATTTCTGTATATCTGGTAGTTTGGTTACATTTCCTGATCTTGGAAAAGTGAACTTCTATAGGAGACATCCTGTGTATCCCTGCATATTCTTCTCTGGTCACCAGAGCTATGTGCTCTAGGGTTGCCCCCTTATGAGCTATGTAAGTCCTTCTGTTTTGGTGTGCTGACTACTATGGGCAGTCTAGTAGGTGGTGCTGGCCCCCAGTCTGGTTGGTTTCCAGACCCTACCTTGTGCAGAGGCTGCTGGCTGCTGGTTAGTGAGGTCAAGTCACAAGACAGCTAACTGCAGAATCCCAGGTTGCCTGGGGCTAGTGCTTGCTTACTGGTGGGTAAAGTCAGAATCCAGGAGATCCTGAAGGTGGTTCCCAACTACCAGTGGGTGAAGACAGGTCCTGGGACTAGTGCTGGCCCATTGGCAGGCAAAGCCAGATCCTGGCTTTTGGCTGCATGGTCCAGGGTTCCCAGAGCTGTTATCAGACCACTGATCAATGTGGCCATTTTCAGACACATCTGGCTGTGAGGTCCAGGGTGTCCTAAAGCTTGTGTGGGCCTGCTGGCCAGCAGTGCTGGGGCCCAGCTTGTCCCAAAATTAGTGCTGGCCTGTTGATGGATGGGCTGGGTCCTGCCATGGTAGGCTATGGGGCTGCAGTTGTCCTGGGCCCAGCAGTCTCACCTAGGGTTCTCACTTTTTATTGAGACTACTCCTGAGATTGGAGCAGGCTCACTTGTGAGCAGTGCCAGGGCCCAGGGGATTCTGAGGCTGGTACCTGCCCACTGCTGGGTGGAACTGTGTCTCAGGGTCTCTGACTAAAGACCTCTGGAGGTTCCAGGTACAGTGCCTGTGCACTGGTATGTGGGGCCAGGTTGTAGGCCCTCTGTTGGGCAGAGCCATGTCCAGAGATGGCTGTGAACTCATGGGGTTTTATGGCAGCCTGTCTGCTGGTGAGTGGGGCTGTGTCCTTGCCTGCTCAGTGAGGATGACCTGAAGCATCCCAGTACTAGTGCCTACAGGCTGGTAGGTAGGGGCAAGGCTGGGTTTTGAGGCTAATAAGCTAGAGGGAGGATTCCAAAATGGCATCTGCCAGCACCATGTGGTTAAATGAGCTCCCAAAATGGCTGCCACCAATGTCTGTGTCCCCAGGGTGAGCTCCAGTTGTCTTCTGCCTCTCAGGAGACTCTCCACAATCAGCAATGCAGGTCTGCCCGAGGTTCCTTTCAAATAACTGCTTCTTCCGTGGGTCCCTGACCATGTGAGATTTTGTGTGCGTCCTTTATGAGAGGAGTTTCTGTTTCCCACAGCCCTCTGTGTCTCCCCAAAGCAAGCCCTGCTGACCTACAAAACCCAATGATTTGGGGAATCATCTTCCTGGGGCAGGACCCCCAACCTAGGAAGCTTGATACAGGGCTCAGACCCCTGACTCCTTGGGGAAAACCTCTGCAATTGTAATTATTCTCCCGTTTGTGGGTCATCCACCCAGGGTTATAGGTCTTGACTATATTGTGACTGCACCCTTCCTACTCATCTTGTTTTGATTCCTTCTTTATTTGTAGGATATCTTTTCTGGTACATTCTGATCTTTTTTTCATAAATAGTTGTTCTGTAAACAGTTGTAATTTTTTTGTGCCCATGAGAGGAAATGAGCTCATGGTCTTTCTAATGTGCCCTCATGGGAACTCCCTGCCCTCTAGTTATTCATTTTTAATGTGGCTTTTTAATCTTGTAACAGAACAAATAAGCATTCATTGAAGAAAATTTAGAAAATATCAATTTTTAAAAAAAACAAAGGAAATAAACACATAATCCCATTATCCAATATTACTCTTCTTCCATTCTTTAATTCTTTGCACATACACAGTTTATGTTTATGTGAGTGTGTGTAAGAAAGCAAAGAAATTATACTCTTATTTTAATCTTCTATTTTTTACTCAATATGTCATAAATATCTGTCCATATCATTACATAGTCCTCTGCTGTATCATTTTAATGCCTACATATTATTCTCTACTAAAAAGTATAATATGATTTATACAATTCCTTGTTATGAGACATTAGATTGTTCGTAATCTTTCTCAGTTGTGAGTAATTGATGAAGATCTTTATAACTAAATCTTATTATTTCAGATTGTTTTTAAATTTTTATTTTATTTTATGACCATGTAAGTGTCTGCCATATACAAAGTTATATTAGTAGCAGGAGTAAAATGAGAAGTAAAGCAACTGCTATTCTCAACTGCTTACTGGCAGGCATGTGAATCAAGTTATTTTGTGGCGTTATCCTTTGCATTTAGAACAGTGCTAGCACATTGTAGCTACTTGATAAATGCCAGGAAATGACAGGAAAGGAAAGAGGGAACACTAAATATAATCTGAATGTGAAACTAGTCAAACCTAGAGATTTCAAACAGATTTCAAATTATTGTGAGTTTACAGGGATAAACTACTTCTGAGCTCCATCCTATTTCTACATTAAATATGGAATAGTAGATATCCTAGTTTTCTTTTCCCCATGGCTAGTTCAGTAACCTGTCAGCCTCTTTTTGTCCTCCTAGGCAGCGTGAACTATTGTTTCCCTGCTGTGGAGGAAGACTAAGACAAATGAGGATGTGCATAGGTACTTTTGATCTGACACATTTACCTCTTGAATTTAACAAGCAATAATCATGATTCAAATACACAGAATCTGCTTGGTGACATTTTTTGCAGTAAAGTTCAGCATTGATTGATCTTACATCATTCCTAAAAGTGATTTTAACTATTGAGTTGTTTATATTTCTGTATCAGTTTTAAAACAGCTTAGTAATGTAGCTTCCAAACTGCTGACGTGGGCTTTCTAGCCTATCAAGGCCTGAAGGGCTGGGAAATTCCTTTAATTAAGAAAAGAGTTCCCCCTTCTGAAAAATTGCCATCACAGAAACTTCCCCTGTCAGATCATGCTGGGCTGGCTTGGCTCTGTCATAAACTGATGTCTTGGATTTAAATTGCTTGCTCCTGCTGCTGCCAATTTTTGAAGCTGCCTCTTTGCATTAAAGCATGAAATCGAAGGGGAACAAGCACTGGGATAGCAAATTGGATTCTTATAAAACTGGACATTTAGCAGAAATTATCAAGATAGACTTAACAGAAAAGTGATTATTTGAGCAAAGCCCAATGTCTTACATCTTCCAATTTGTGAACCAAATATATCCTAGCTTCCTAGTGTTTACCTCATGTTCTAAAAGTAGAAATTTCTAATTATCAGACAGAATTTAGATCTGAATTTAATTGGTTCTTATCCTCTTTATAAACTGCCTGCTTCCCTTATGGAATGAACACCCTTTTCTGTTCAAAATACAAAGTTTCAATTTTTGAGTCAACATAATAGATTTGTTTTCCAATCATTTATCAGCAGAGGTCTCTCATTTTCTATTGGTTAACCAAAAGCATTCTTTCTACCTTAACAAACATGTGTTTATTGACAAGCGATTCTTCCCATTCTTAATGACAGACTTATTTTTAGTGACTATTACAGTTGCCTTTCTTAATCCTTCAAAGTTGCTGTTACAGTTGGTATTACTGATTCATCCAAGAATAACCTCTAGGTATTACAGTGCTTTTAAAAAAAGTTTTTCTTACCGGACCTGATTCCCGTGAAAAGTAATATTGTCCAGAAAGCCATTCCTAATTACCCCAAACTAGTTCTGATCATTGTGTTCCACTCAACATGTGTATCACTTCTTTTTATATGTATTTTCACTTTAACTAATGTATTTGGATTCAATCAGTGTTAATTTCTTTGCTATTTCATTCACTTTTCTAAAGTTTTGTCATTGTTTTCTGTACTGATTTGTAAACTTAAAGGCAGTGACTATACTTTCTTCTGTCTTTATATGACTCCACAGTGCCTGAAAACCCAGTGGGACTGAAGAAGGACTAAGTAATGGCTGTATGTAACGTGTAGTTTGATCCCATACATGAAGTATAGATACCCAAGAAATTTTTATAGTTAAGGAATTTATCCTTGACCTCTGAAGAAATTAGCATATGATTAGTTTATCCTGTTTGTTTATCTTAGTGTGATCAACTCCTATTATTCTCTAATCTCCAAATCCTGGAATTCTTTTTCTTTCCCACTGTCATCTTCACTCATCTTAAAGTGATACAGTTCACAGTTGGTGTAACAGATGAAACAGGAAACTAATTAGCATCTGTTAGTCCATCTGTGTGTTTATATTAAATATTTTAAAATAAAACTGCATTTGCATTCTGAATACTCTGTCTGAAATCCATAAAAGCTAATCTTGAGTAAAGGCTCTGTCTTTGTTTTGAATTTTTTAGTAGACTTCATGGGAAAGCAAAAAACAATTATGCCAGAATCAAGATTACATTAACTTAAGGCAGTAGGTTTAGTGAACATCCATCATCTCGTGTAAATACAGAATAAAAGAAAAAGAAAAAATAATTTTTCCTTGTGACGAGAACTCTTAGGATTTACTCTCTTAACTTTCATATATATATGTGTGTATCTATATATATAATATACAGTAGTGTTAATTATATTAATCATATTATACATTATATCCCTCGTATTTATTTATCTTGTAACTGGAAGTTTGTATATTTCCACCACCTTCATCCAATTTCTCCCACCCCTCACCTCTGGTAACCAGAAATCTGATCTCTTTTTCTATGGGTTGGCTGGTTGGTTTGTTGAAGTATAATTGACCTACAACACTATATGAGTTCCGGTTGCACCACGTAGTGACTCATTATTTCTATACATTAGAAAATAATCATCACAATAAAGTTAGTTATCATCTGTATTAGTTATAATATGAAGATATTATAATATTATTGACTGTATTCCTCACTGTACATTTCATCCCTGTGACTCACAATTTGCAACTGTAAGTTTGTACCTCTTAATTTCCCTCATCTATTTCACTGAATCCCCCACCCCCTCCCCTTTGGCAACCACCTGTTTGTTTTCTGTATCTGTGACCCTGTTTCTGTTTTGATGTTTGTTCATTTGTCTTGTTTTGGGGATTCTACATGTAAGTTAAAGCATACAGTATTTGTCTTTGTCTAACTTATTTCACTTAGCGTAATTCCTTTTAGGTCCATCCATGTTGTCACAAATGGCAAGATTTCACTATTTTTTATGGCCAATACATATATGTATGTATGTATGTGTATATATACCTCTCTTCTTTATGCATTCATCTATCAGTGAATACTTCAGTTGCTTCCATGTCTTCACTATTGTGAATAATGCTATAGGCAATGTAGGGCTGCATGTATCTTTTCAAATTAGTGGGTTTGTTTTCTTTGTAAAAATACTCAGAAGAAATGCTGGATCATATAGTAATTCTACTTATAATTTTTTAAGGAACCTCCATACTGTTTTCCATAGTGGCTACCCCAATTTATATTCCCACCAGCAGTGCACGAGGGTTCCCTTTTCTCCATCCTCACCAACACATGTTAATTGTTATCTTTTTGATAATAGCCATTCTGACAGGTGTGAGGTGACATCTCATTGTGGTTTTGATTTGATTAGTTTTTTGAGCATCTTTTCATGTGCCTATTGGCCATCTAAATGCCTTCCTTGGAAAAATATCTGTTCAGATCCTCTGCCCATTTTTTTAATCTGGTTGTTTGTTGTTTTGCTGTTAAGTTGTATGAGTTCTTTGTATATTTTGGATATTAACTCTTTATCAAACATATTGTTTGCAAATATTTTCTGCCATTCAATAGGCTCCCTTTTCATCTTGTTGATAGTTTCCTTCTCTTTGTAAAAGCTTTTTGGTTTGATATAGTTCCATTTGTTTATTTTCGCTTTTGTTTCCCTTGCCTGGGGAGACATATACAAAAAGATATTGCTATGATGATGTAAATGAGCATACTGCTCGTGTTTTCTTCTAAGGATTTTATGGTTTCTGGTCTTACACTTAATCTTTTAATTCATTTGGGGCTTATTTTTGTACATGGTGGAGGAAGTAGTCAAATTTGATTCTTCTGCAAGTAGCTGTCCAGTTCACCCATGCTATTTATTGAAGAGACTGTCTTTTCTCCATTGTATATCTTGCCTCCTTTGTCATAGATGAATTGACCATACATACAGGGTTTATTTCTGGACTTCTGTTCTGTTCCATTGATCTTTGTGTCCGTTTTTGTGCCAGTACTATACTATTTTAATTACTATAGCTTTGTAGTATACTTTGAAATCAGGGAGCATTGATATCTCCAGCTCTGTTCTTCTTTCTCAAGATTGTTTTGACCATTCAAGGTCTTTTGTGTTTCCGTATAAATTTAGAATTACTTTTTCTAGTTCTGTGAAAAATGCCATTGGAATTTTGATAAGGATTGCATTGAATCAGCAGATTGCCTTAGGTAGTATGGTCATTTTAACAATATTAGTTCTTCCAATTCATGAACGTGGTATATCTTTCTATTTGCATCATCTTTAATTTCTTTCATCAGTGTCTTACACTGTTTTTCCAAGCACAGGTCTTTTACCTCCTTAGATAGGTTTATTCCTTGGTATTTTGTGTCTTTTTTTTTTTTTAATGCAACTGTAAATGCTATTGTTTTCTTAATATTTCTTCCTGATAGTTTGTTGTTAATGTAGACAAATGTAACAGATTTCTGTAAATTAATTTTGTATCCTTCTACTTTACTAAATTCATTTATTAGTTCTTTTGGTGGAATCCTTAGGATTTTCTATATATAGTATCATGTAATCTGCAAACAGTGACAGTTTTACTTCTTCCTTTCCAATTTGGATCCCTTTTCTTTTCTTTTTTCTTGTATCATTGCTGTGGCTAGGACTTCCAACACTATGTTGAATAACAGTGGCAAAAGGGGGCATCGTTGTCTTGCTCCTGATCTTAGAAAAAATCCTTTCAGCTTTTCATTGTTGAGTATAGCTGTGGGCTTATCAGATATGGCCCTTATTATGTTGAGTTGTGTTTCCTCTAGAGCCACTTTCTGGAGAGTTTTTATCATACATGGATGTTGAATTTTGTCAAAAAGTGTCTTCTGTGTATATTGAGATGATCATATGATTTTTATTCTTCAGTTTGTTAATGTGATGTATCACATTGGTTGATTTGCAGATATTGAGCCATTCTTGCACCTCTGGGATAGATCCCACTTAATCATGTTGTATGAACCTTTTAATGTATTGTTGAATTTGGTTTGCTAGTGTTTTGTTCAGGATTTTGGCATCCATGTTCATCAATGACATTGGTCTGTAATTTTCATTTTTGGGATATCTTTGTCTGTTTCGGTATCAGAGTGATACTGGCCTCAAAGAATGAGTTTGGATTAACGTTCCTTCCTCTGTAGTTTTTGGAGTAGTTTGAGAAGGATAGATGTTAATGCCTTTCTAAATGTTTGGTAGAATTCACCTGTGAAGCCATCTGGTCTTGGAATTTCATATGTTGGGAATTTTTTAAATTACTGATTCAGTTTCATTATTGGTAACCAGTCTGTTCATAATTTCTATTTCTTCCTGATTCAGTCTCAGAAACTTCTGCATTTCTAGAAATTTATCCATTTTTTCAAGGTTTTCCATTTTATTGGTGTATAATTATTTGTAGTGATCTCTTGTGATCCTTTGTACTTGTGTGGTGTTGGTTGTAACTTCTACTTTTTTGTTTCTGATTTTATTTATTTGGATTCTCTTTTTTCCTGATGAGTCTGGCCAAAGGCTTATAAATTTTATTTATCTTTTCAAAGAACCAGCTCTTAGTTCGTTGATCTCTTTTATTGCTTTGCAAGTCTCTATTGCATTTATTTCTGCCCTGATCTTTATGATTCCTTTTCTTCTACTAACTTTGGGTTTTGTTCTTCTTTTTCTACTTCATTTAGGTGTAGGGTTAGGTTGTTTATTTGAAGTTTTTCTTGTTTCCTTAGGTAGTCTTGTATCACTATAAACTGCCTCTTAGAACTGCTTTTGCTGTGCCCCATAGTTTTAGGTTGTTATGATTTCATTTTCATTTATTTTTAGGTATTTTTTTATTTCCTCTTTGACTTCTTCAGTGACCATTTGGTTGGATAGTGGCATATTATTTAGCCCACACGTGTTTGGGGGTTTTTTTGTTTTTTGTTTTTTCATTTAGTTAATTTCTGGTCTCAAAGTGTTGTGGTCAGAAAAGATGCTTGATATGAGTTCAGTGTTCTTAAATTTATTGAGATTTGTTTTGTGACCTAGTATGTATTCTGTCCTGGGGAATGTTCCATATGCATTTGAGAAGAATGTATATTCTGCTGCTTTTGGGTAGAATGGTCTATATGTATCAACTAAGTCCATCAGGTCTAAAATGTCATTTAAGGCCAATGTTTCCTTATTGATTTTCTGCCTAGATGATCTGTCCATTGCTGTAAGTGGGATGTTAAATCCCCTACTATTATTCTGTTACAATCAATTTCTTCCTTTATGTTTGTTAATATTTTCTTTATGTATTTAGGTTCTCATATTGGATATATGTATGTTTTCAATTGATTTATCTTCTTGTTGGATTGATCTCTTTATCATTATGAACTGTCGTTCTTTGTCTCTTGTAGCAGTCTTTATTTTAAAGTCTATTTGTCTTATAAAAGTATTGCTACTCAAACTTTCTTTTCTTTTCCATTTGCATGGAATAAATACCATTTTCCCTCCCATGCTTTTCAGTCTGTGTGTATTTAGATCTGAAGTGAGTCTCTTACAGACAGCACATATAAGTGTCTTATTTTTTTTCATTCATTCAGCCACTCTGTCTTTAGATTGGAGCACATATACACTTAAAGTAATTATTGATAGGTATGTACTTACTGCCATTTTGTTACTTACTTTTGGTTAGTTTTTAGTTCCTTTCTTTTTTTTTTTTTTTTTTTTGCTCTCTTCCCTTGTGATTTGATGACTGTCCTTATTGCTTTGTTTCTCTCTTTTTGTCTGTGTGTATCTATTACAGATTTTTGGTTTGTGGTTACCATAAGGTTTATATATAGCAACCTACATGTATATGTGATCATTTTAAGATGATGATATCTCAAGTTCAAACACATTCTAACAAACCTGCATTTTTACTTTCTCCCTGCATGTTAATATGTTTGATATCATATTTTACATATTTTTGTTTCTGTATCTTTAACTGCTTATTGTGGATATAGATGATTTTATGAATTTTGTCATTTACCCTTCCTACTAGCTTTGTGAGTGGTTGATTTACTACTTTTACTGAATACTTATACTGTACTACTTATACTACATTGCCTTTAACAATGAGATTTTTCCTTTCATTATTTTCATATTTCTAGTTGTGGGCTTTTCTTTTTCACTTAGAGAAGTCCCTTTAACATTTCTTGTAAAACCAGTTTAGTGGCGTTGAACTCTGAGCTTTCGCTTGTCTTTAAAACTCTTTCTCTACTCTAAATCTGAATGATAGCCTTGCTGGGTAGCATATTCTTTGCTGTAGGATTTTACCTTTCATCACTTTAAATATATTATGCCACTCCTTTCTGGCCTGCAAAGTTTCTGCTTAAAAGTCAGCTGACCCTGTTAAGAGAGTTCCCATGAATGTGACTAGCTGCTTTTCCATTGCTATTTGTAAGATTCTGTGTCTTTAATTTTTGTCTTTTTTATATAAACTGTGCCATAGTGTGGACCATTTGGATTGATTGGTTTGAGACTCTCTTTGTTTCCCAGGCCTGGGTGTTTATTTCCTTCCCCTGGAAGATTTCAGCTATTATTACTTCAAATAGGTTCTCTGCCCCTTCCTTCTTCTCCTTCTGGGACCCTGTTAATGTGAAAATTAATGCACTTGATGTCCCAGAGTCTTTTAAATTATCCTCATTTTTTAAAAATTCTTTTTTACTTTTTCTCTTCAGCCTGAGTAATTCCCACTACTCTCAGTTTATTTATCCATTCCTCTGTATCACCTAATTTACTGTTGATATCATTTAGTATACTTTTAAGTTTAGTTATTGTATTCTTCATCTCTCTTTGGTTCTTCTTTATATTCTAACTCTTTGTTAAACTTTTTACTGTGTTCATCCATTGTTCTCCTGAGTTCACTGAGCATCTGTATGATCATTATCTTGGACTCTTTATTGGGTAGATTATTTATCTCCATTTCATTTAGTTCTTCTTCTGGGGTTTTATCTTGTTCTTTTATTTGGAGCATATTCCTTTGTCACCTCATTTTGCCTAACTGTTTGTGTGTATTTGTATGTATTAGGTAGGTCAGTTACATTTCCCAGTCTTGGATCAGTGGCCTTATATAGGTGATGTCCTATGGGGCCCAACAGCACTCTCCCCTCTGGTCACCAGAGCTATGTGATCTAGGGGTGCCGAGTGGGCTGAATGGCCCTTCTCTTGTGGTTGGTCTACTACTCTGGGCATGCTGTTAAGCAGGGCTGTTCCCAGCCCAGATGGCTGCCAGGCCTTACATTATGAGGAGGCTGCTGGCTGCTGGTGGATAGGGCCAGGTCTTGGCATGGCTGGCTTCACAGCCTTGGGGGTCCCAGGGGTGTTGTTTGCCCACTAGTGGCCAGGACTGCAAGGAACCAGGGGTCCAAAGGCTGTTGCTGACCCACTGATGGGTGTTTCAGATCCCAGCACCATTGGCTGTGAGTCCCCAGTGTCTGAGACTGGTATTTACCTGCTGGTGGATGGGTCCAGGTACTGATAATCTAGAAGGATTCCAAAATTGCGCTCGCCAGCACCAGTGCCCCTGTGATAAAAAGAGCTCCCCAAAATGGTTTCTGCCAATATCTATGTCCCCAGGGGAATCCCAGTGATCTCCTGCCTCTCTGGGAGGCTTCTCCAAGTAGGTCTGACACTGACTCCTATCATATTACTGCCTCTGTGCTGAGTCTAGGAGCTATGAGATTTTGTATTTGTCCTTTAAGAGCAGAATATCTATTTCCCAAAGCTGTCTGGCTTTCTTGAACACATATCCCACCTGCCTTCAATGCCAGACATTCTGGGGGCTTGTCTTTCCAGTGCAGGACCCCTAGACTGGGGAGCCAAATGTGGGGCTTGTACCCCTTGCCCCTTGGGGATGATCTCTGCAGTTGTGATTATCCTTTTGTTTGTGGGTTGCCTACCCAGGGGTGGGTCTTTTCTATACTGTGTCTTTGCCTCTCCTGCCCATCTCATTGTGGTTCCTTCTTTATATCCTCAGCTGTAGAAAATCTTTTCTGTTAGTCTTCAGGTCACTCTCAGGACAGTTTCTCTGTAAACAGTTGTAATTTTGGTGTGCCTGTGGGAGGAGGTGAGCTCAGGGTCTTCTTCCTCCACCATCTTGGCCCTATTCCAGATACAAATTTAAAAAGTAAAGAGTCTGAACTGAAAGTGGATCCCCAATGCTCAGTGAAATCTGAAAAGATGTAATAGTCAAAAGATATCATACCCTCTAAACATATTCCTCCTTCACAGAAACTGATTAGTATATGAAGTCTTGAATAAGCCACATTCATTCTCTGACAGATTTATTGTGAAATATACTTCTCCTGTATCTTTTATCTATCTTTCTATTAAGTTTAAACTTCTTTGGCATCTGATTAAATTAGGACCTAGGAAGAGTGTTGTTATTATTATTGGTGGCCATCTCCCAAGTTGAAGGTGAATGTCTTAGCTTTGGGGGAAAAAAATACTTTTATTTTTTTCACTCAAGTCAAATAGTTAAACATTCCTGATGTTCAAAAAGTAAGAGGAACAAAAGTATGGTCTACAAGATGACTATCATATTGGATGACTATCATATTGAATGTCTGCATCAGTTTTTCCCTCTCTGCTTCAGTCTATACGTGAAGAGAAAGTAGTCACTGTGTTTATTATATAAATTTCAGTATTTCCATAGACTACAATGTCTTAGAATTGAAAGGAATTTCTGATATTAGCTTCTCCAATCTTTTGCCCAATGGAAGTGTTAGAGAAAATTTCTAACAGCTAGCCACCAGGTTTTTGTTCAGTGCTCTTAGTGAGGAAGATCTTATTTGCCTCACAAAGCACCTTTATTGTTGCGTGGCTGTTATGGTAAGGATGTTTTTCCATTACACTGAGCCAAAATCTGTATCCCTGTTTCTTTCTCTATTAGTTCTAATTCTGCCCTCTGGAGCAGCACCAAATAAATTGACCACGTGAAGGTCTCTCAAAGAAAAGTACTATTTATCATTACATAAATGTTAAGTTGTATCTTCTCTTCCATCCAGAGACAATGTTATTTTCCCATAATGTCATTATAGTTGTAATGATTATATACTGTTCAGTCCCAAAGCTACTTTGGAGAGATTGAGTTGAGGCCAGGGTTCATTCAGTTCATTTATTGAGTGCCTACAATGTACAAGGATTTGGCAGGGCAGTCAAGAAGCCTAGATAAAAACAAACCCTGTCATGTGAGACAGTCATGTATTGTTGTATAATCTATAAAATTTTACTTTTTGTAATTTGTTTCCTCTGTTTATGCTTTTTAGTTCTTTTAACTTTAAACTCCACTTTGACATTAAAATGCCACTCCTGCTTCTTTGCATATTTACTTTTGCCTGATGTCTTTTTGCCCTACCCTTTATTTTTCTTTCATCTCTTTTAAGTATATCCCTTGTAATAACATTCAAATGGGATTTGAGCTTTAAAAAAGTCAATCTGCATCTGCCTTAAGTTACTGTAACCCTGATCCTAGCATGAAATTTGTTTTGCTTTACCATGAAGTTTGCTATAAATTATTCCCTTGATGATTTTTTTTCCATCTTACTTTATGTTTCCCATTTATACTACTTTGTTATTTCTTCCTAGTCCTTTTCCCTGTTACTGGTTTGATCCAGATGCTGTTTCCTTTTACTTACTATTTTGGAAAATATGCTGTACTCTACCATCCCCCTCATGCTTTCTTTTGAATTTCTGATACTCATAATCAAATACTCATTTCTCCACCATTACATTTTTAAAAGGTACTAACTATATCCCTCTTACAAGACTTTCCCGTTTCCTCCGTGCACCTCCTACACCAATGAGACCTTTAGAATACTTCTGCTTCTCCCATCTCCTCCCACCTCCTCAACTTTTACGCATTGCTGAGATAATGCTTTTAAATCTAGACTATTCTTAAGTTTTCTCTTGCAATGTATCTACAACTTCTGGGGAATCCATGTTTAGTGCATATATTGTAATTCCCCAGATTATTTGATCATTTTTCATTTAGATTTAGTTATATAGTTTATAAATGTGTATGTGTATATTTTACTAGTGTTTTCTTTCCTCTTCATCTTCCCCTATCTTGAGATCTCTGATCTGATTAAATTTTTTACTTAGAGTCATTTTTCCAGAACACACTTGTTGATTTATTATCTGAATCTTTGCATTTTTACAATATTATTCTTCTATCCTGACAGGTGAATAGTGTCTGACTGGGTATTGGAGTTGGGGGTTGCAAGCCTTTTTTCTTAGTTTAGCCTGATGTTAATCTACTATTTTATAGTTTTTGTTATTGTAGGTAAGAAATCCAAAGCCTATATTCTTTTTTCCTTTGTTAGTAAATCTAATCTTTCTGTCTGACAGTTTGTAAGATTTTCTCTTTATCCTTGAAATAATGAAATTTTACCAGAACATTCTCAGTTTTATAATTTTTTGTCAATCTTGCCTAGAACTTAGTAAATCTTATCATTCTCCAAGCTGGAGTCATTCCAAATAAGTGAAATTTTCCACTATTCCACCCCCACCCCCACTACTCGCTCTTCTTTTTCCTTATGGAATTTCTCTTAACCTCTGTGCTGTGCCACTTCCCAACTGTTTATCTCTTGTAGAGCCTCTTGGGTGGATCTCAAGTGCCTCTCCTTAGCTCTGTCATCCCTGGATAAAATGTGAAATGATGTCCTAGTTACAAATCTTCTTTTCCTCCTCCTCCTCTTCCTATTCCTCCTCCTCTTCATTCTCCCATCAAATAGTACATTAAGGGAAAGAAAAATGAACAAACTTCTCTACCAGGAGAGATTTGGGAGGACGTACGCTATCTCATTGAGACATCATTTGACTTCAAGTTTAAAAAATAACTGCTTAAGCAAAGGACAGATTTATGGGAAGATAATAGGGTTGTCTCATGGAACCCAAGACCAAGAATAGGCCTCAAGAGAGACCAAAAACAAGAACTAGAGAATCAGAAGTTCTACTGTTCCCTTTTTTAGATATACATGTTAGATGTCCATGAGGAAAAGGGGGAAACAACCCCATACCCCACAGGGTAAGAAGTTCTTAGAAAACAAAGTGTAGGCTGGACAAATATTCCTCAAAAGCCACCTTTTCTGACCTCCACCATTTGAAGGGAAATGCAAGTGCAGTGCACATTGCCCACTAGCCTTGTATGATTTTTAAGTTGTAACTAAACAGCCCCTTTCAGCTACTCCCTGCTGTCCTGTCCCCCCATAAGCCCTGACATTTTGTTTTTTTCTCACTTGATCAATTTCAAGTTAGGCCTTTGCAACCCTTCTAACATCCACAGGATAAGACTCTTGATTTCACTCCATCCTTCTCCCTGGGCCTTTCATCTGTCCAGTCAAAGGGGCTAGTGCACTTGTCTCTTCAGCTGACTATCAGGAATCTGCCTCTTTTCAGTCCCAAATTTTCATCCTGTCCCTTTACCCTCTCAGAATATTTTACATGGTCTCTGCCTTCTTTATTCTTTTTGCCTCTACCCTTTTTTTCCCCAGTAAATACCTACTGGCTCTTCATATTTTTAGGGAACCCCACCCACCCTTTTCCCATTAGATGAAGTTCAAATTCTTGAGCTTGAGGGCCCTCCAAAATTGTATCCTATACCACCGGTCCCGGCCGTTCCAAGTCAAGTCCTTCACTCTAAACAGTTTATTTTCCCCACTGATCTAGAACACCCCAGCTTCGTCACAGGCCAATCCTCTTGCTTACAAGGCCATTTCCCATTCCTTCCACCTGTAAAAATTCATCCCATTCCTCAAGGCCTAACTAGATGAGTCATATTCCCTTTAAAGAATCCTAAGTCTCCAACACCTGTGGTGACCAACTGTCCTGGTGTGCCTGAAATTTCCTAGGACATGTAACTTTCAGCACTAAATCTGGGATATTCCTAGGCAAAGTGGGATGGGTAGACAGCCTACCCACCCCTCACTGTCTCTCCTCATTATGCTGCCTTGGTCAGTAGAGCAAAAAGCCATGGAGGTACCAGTCACCACTACTTCCACACTTACAAGCTTCTTTCTCCACAGTGAGATATGCTCCTTTTGGGCAGAGACCTTTTTGATTCCCACTTTATACAGAATATAATGCTGTACTCATGTTAATGCCTACTCATTGAATAGGTGGTTTTATTTTAAGTTGGCACTATATTTAAAATCTTATCTTTATTTGTCTTTATTTTTTTCCAGCCCAGATGACTTACTCAATGCCTTGAATGAGGGTATCAGTCGTGCTGATGTCATCATCACATCAGGGGGTGTATCCATGGGGGAAAAGGTATGAAAAAATGTGGTTCATGAAATACACTTGATTAACTATGGTCTGGTATCCATAACCAGACCCCCACAAAGCTTGAAGTTCATGGGTCTTCAGAAATTTCTGAGCATTCTAAAAGGGATGTGGTGCAGATAGGTCAGAGAGCTTACCATCTCAAATTACATTCAGAAATGAAGATGTTAAAAATGTAGGTAGGTATTCTCTTTACAGCAAATTGCTGAATCAGTCTTCTCCCAAAGTCTCCTAGAGGTCTTTAGCCTGGGGTGAAGCAGATTGCTGCAGACCTCTCCTGAGATCACAAAGGCTAGGGGCTGAGGTCTGCACTGTAGTGAAGCTATAAGAAATAATTTGTAACATGTCTGTTATCATTACCATCAAACTGCCTGTGGTGCTCTGAGCATCACAAGAGCAAACCCTGAAGTTGAGTACTTAAATGTTAAATTTATTACTTCCAGACTGTTTTGTATAAAACTTATCTTGGTTGCTTAATTATGGGACAATACATATTTGGCAGGCCTAAAGTTTGCTTTTCCAATACTCCTGAAGAGGCAACAAGCTTATAACTTACACAGGCCTGGCAACTGTGGCTCAGTTATGGTGAGGACAGAATATTTCGCAACCTTAACCTTCTTTGTTAATGCTAACAAAGATGACATTTATCTTAGGGATTTATTCACAAGTAAACAGAGCCTATATAGTTAAAGCATATTGGTTTTCTTTATTTCACTCTCTGTGTGGTAAGATACTTACACTAAACCTTTAATTTCCTGGGAAGGAGATTTTTGGAACTGGGCTTCCCAGAATATTCTACAGGAGCTAATAATTGTCCTCCCTACCTCCCTGAGGGGGAATGAGATGAAAGAACCAGGAAGAAAGAGATAAAGCATAAATGCAGCAAACTTTTGCCAGCCTGCAAGTTTAATCCCCCAAAAATTCCAGTGTATTTCAGTAGTGGAAAGAAAGAAAAATGTAAGAGATAGAACATCTGCTGAGCCTGAAAACCAGTTACTGAAAAGATAGGGACGTCAAGGAAAGATCCAGAAGCATTATGTAGCAGGCATGAATTTTAAGTGCAGAAACTCAGGTATACAAGAAATTTATTGACTTGATTCAACTCAAATTTTACCTATGCTGCAGAACTGGCAGGAAATTTTATTTATGTCACTATGGGACTAATCACTTCTAAGAATTATGCCAAGGTACTGGGAGCAGCTTGAGAGGCAACAGAACATCAAGGAGACACATCCGGTCACCAGTCTGTGCTGGATACATCTAAAGTGTTGTTATAGGGCCATTAGACCTCAGATCTTTGCTTCTGTCGACTGAAAAAAAAAAAAAAAAAAAGCACAACCTGAAAGTTGAGAATTATATTTCATTTGGTGGACATACTGAGGACTTAAGCCTGGGTGGCAGCCTCTCACATAGCTGTAAGGGTCTGTTCTGAAACGGTAAGGGAGGAACCAAGATATATAGGAGTTTTGGCAAAACAAAACAAACTAAAAAAAACCAAAAACAGGTAGTCAGAACATCAAAAGATTAGTGCTAATTAAAGAAAATACAGCCATCTCAAGTTGATGGATTTACTACTTTTCTGTGTTTGGGATGACGCAAGAATCTGGGCTCAATGAAATCATTTCTTTGATATACATCTTAACTATCTAGGGCCAGTATCCTGTTTTTCTCCATCCTGAATCCCCTCGGGGCAGCTGCAGTAGCTCATGGCTTGATGGCTGCAACATCTTTTGTTTACAAGATAACAGGCAACATTCTTTGTACACACTCCCTTAGGCTACACTAACAGCATTGGGATCATGAGGAGGCTGGGAGCCTCAGGGCAGAGGAAAGGGGGCCCTACTGCTTGTGGGACCCACAGGCCTCTATCATCTTCTCAGCCAAGGAGAAAGGGCTCTTCCACAGTTGCTTCTCTCAGAATCTCTCCTCACCCCCAACTTCCCCCTGACCCACATAGCCTTTCCAAAGTTTTCACTTTTATAAAACACCAAAAGTTTCAGGTAAATAGTATCTGCTTTTTGCCCTAAAAAATAAAGAATTATGCATTACTATAAATTTTTCACCACCTATGGAATTTTAAAATAGCTCAAAGGCAATGAAAGGTGTAGATAACCGAGAAGGATACACGATACTCTAGACTGAACACCCAGTAATTGTTTTTGCCTATTTCAGAGTCTTAATTTTTCTTGACAGTGCCTCCCCCACCCTATATGATCAAAATTATCACAAAGATCATTAGTGATACGAAAAAGGGCTGGTCTCATAGGCTTACCCTGAACTTAGCAACAAGAGTGTTAATTAACCATATAGGCCTCCCTTTGTTTGTTTTGCAAATCTAGAGCCATACAGCAATAGAACATTAAAACTAATCAACAATATACCAAGCAAATAAATACAATATAATTTCTCTTATCATTTCATTCGGTCCTATGTCATTCCAGTTCTGCTAGATCTTGGGTTAGCAATCTGCTTTCTTGAAGCCATCTGCTTCCATTCTATAGAGTCGTGGGATTCTTGACTCAGTCCACTGGTATTATATAAAAGTTATCTAAGCTATATTGCCTCAGAAGCCTAGGGACTATTCTTTGAGTCATCAGTAGTTCAAAATACCTATGATGGTCCTTTTCCCTAGTGCTCTGAACCTTTGCTGCAGACACAAACTATTTACTGTAGCTTATAGCAAAGCCTTCAGGCAAGGATCAGAGTAAGCAGAAACTTTCCACAGATGACAGGTATTTAATGACCATGCTTAATTCATTACTATAACTAATGATATGAGAATAGAAGATAAATAAGGTTCTCTATTGGTATGCAGTATGTCTGCTTCATAAAAGTTTTGATCAGTGTTTCCCCAGTAGGTGAAAATATATTAAAGACAGCAAGGGCATTGTCAAATCTCCAGACACTTCCCATAAAGCATACAATTTCTGAAATATTAATGACATTTTACATATATGACTCTAACCTAGAGCCCAGTGAGCCTTTCTTCTCAGATATGCAGCAGCTCTCTTCCCATGAAACTCTTATAATGGTAACGTATCAAACAAACCTAACTACTTCTAATATCTCTTTTTATAAGATGAAAGAACAAATCTTTGTGACCTTTGGGAGGCCCTCTACAAAATTTCTAAGATAGTCTTAGGTGTAAACAGTACTCTGAAATTTTTATTTTTATTTTTTTTTCTAAATTTCGGTCTGATCTTTAGAAGGAAAAATCAAGAGTGGTCAAAAAATAATTGGGTACTTGATTGAAATAGGATTATGGGTACCGTAGAAACAGTACTTGGTTATCTGATTTTTCAAAGCAACAATAAAATATTTGAAAACAAGCATAGAAGTTAACATGATTGTAAATAATATTGGCTCATTCATAAGTGAGGAACTTTGTTCTACATTTTGATTTATTTCCTTAAATAATCAAAGGCAAAATAAAAAGCACAAAAAGAATAACCTTTCATATCATAGCGATAGCATTAACCAGTAAACCAAAGAATAAGTTCATCAAAACTCTGTGAACTTACTAAAATGTTAATATATTTCTCAGCTTCATTTTAAACACAGGTATTATAAACCAAGCCAAATCAAAGTAACTTTAAGAGTTTTGTCCTTCTCCTGCTTTTTTTATATTTTTGAACAGACTCTTTACTTTAGAACACAGAGTGGTCCCTAGGCCCACGAGGGTACTTGAAATCCTTTAAGTGGGTCTGCAAGGTTGAAACTATCTTCATAATAAAACTAAGATTTTATTTGACTTCTTTATTCTCCTCTCAAGAGTGTACAGCAAGTTTTCTCAGTGGCTATATGATGTATGATATTTCATCAGACTGAATACAGAAGCAAGTAGGAAAATCCACCTGACTTCTGTTAAGCCAAACATTAAAGAAACGTTTTAATTATAAAACAATGCATATATACCAATAAAGCTTTTTTCAAAAAAAAAAAAAAGGGCACAGGAGAGAATTCTGGGGTGCTGGTAGGTAATGTTATGATTTTTGACCTGGAATAAACTGGTGTTTCTTTGCAAGTGTTAAACTTTATTTATATTTTATGAACTTTTCTGTATGTACATTATATTGTACAATAAAAATAGTAGGAAAATTGGAATTTTTTAAATGCATAAACAATAAGTTACTTATGCTAACATGAAATGTTTCATCATTGTTATTTCCAAATGAGCCAACAAATAAATATTTTTTAATTTCTTAGTTTTTGTTTCTAATATAATAAATGTCAATAGACATAACCCATTTAAAAAAATAATAATAAAACTGTAGAGATCCTTAATAGATTTTAATTTAAGAGCATGTAAAAGCTCCTGACACCAAATATTTTGAGTACTGGACTTTTAAAAAAATTTTTTTCCTTGAAAAAGAAAGAACATATATAGTTATACTTCTCTATTATTATCGCTCCTAGCATAACTGCAGCCACCCATGTTCCTTATAATAAGTTTAAGAAAATAATTTCTATTGCACAGCAAAAACTAGAGGGCGTAGATTATTGAGAAATCATATGTAAGCATTTTAGCAACTAGCAAAGTTCATAAATACTCAGAATACAACTTTCTACAGCCTCATACATCCCTTTTGTAACTCTTAATGTAGCAAAAATGAACACATTCATTAGCATGACCCAAAGATATACCCTGTCAATTGCATGTTAAAATATGAAGCAAAATATATTAATTTAAAAGCAAAAATGTATTAACTTTGTCATGCTTAGTAAACAATGATCCAGTATTCTATCTTACTTAGATAGATATCTGATGATTATTCATTAATTAACTAATTTAATAACTGTTGAAGATTTTAAGTTACTTAAAGATTTTGAAAATTATTTTCAAGCTGACATTCTAAAAACATAATTACTATTGAAAGTAAAAGTTTGTCACAATAATGATTCGATTTCATTGAACCAAATTTCACATTTTTTGCACAATCTTAAGTATTATATAAGAATAGTGTCAGCTTATTTGATGAAAACACCTGTATAATTTTAGGAAAAAAACTAAAGTGAAATAAAATATATTTGCCTAATTTTACTTAACACTGATAAATAAGAGAAAGAACATGCCTGGGTTTTCTTATTAACCAAAATGATTAAGCTAGTCTTATTTACCAAAGACTTACTGTAACTGTGTGAACTTTGATTCTTAAAATTATAAGAAGTATGTTTTTTAGTGTAGCATATTTAAAATTATAAGATAAATTTTCTTATTATCTGGGAATTTTAGGAATATTCTGTTTATATAAGTGCCTATTTATCTCTCTAAATCAATCAGAATAGAGTACCTTTAATTTAAGAGGCATTATGATTGTTTTAGTGTGTTAGGTTTTTTTCCCCTGGCAAAGCAAACTTTGTTAAGTGGGCCTGAGGTTAGGGCTTTTCTTTCCCAGTCCTGCTGAAACCAAAGAGTTGGGGTTGAGAGGCTCTTTTGGTGCCTTCCCAACACCACCCTCACATGGACTCAGATGGAGAGAGGTAGGGTGGGGGCACCCTGAATCTTCAGCACATTCTACTTGGTGGTCTCACAGGCAAATAATTTTTGAATACCCTCCAGAAATAGGAAAACATTTCACACAAAATGAGATAAACACCTTTCTGAATCACAGACACATAGACACACAGACACATAAAGTACAGCTTCAGTTTTACATCTTCAACCACAGGCAAGAGTAAACACAGAAACAAAAATGCCTCAGTCTACAAATAAAGAACTATTTTCCCTCCTAGATGTCACAAAGTTCTTGATTCATTTAGGCTCAAGATGACAGTAAGACAAATAAACAAAAAAGATTAACAAACCAGATTCTCTGTCTCCTCTTACCTAACAGAGAATAGATTTCAATCATCCGTTTATAGGGATCACCAAATTGTCAGACCATAAAACCAAATTCTTTGCTGCCACAAGGGGGAATACCGTGTTGGCCACTTACAGAAACAAAAATAGAACCAAAATCAATAGAGGAGGCAAAAATAGAGGAACCACAAGTTAGCAGAGTTCAAGTTTTATTGCTGCTTGTCATTCACTCCAGGAAACAGGGAAAGATGTGTCCAGGTTTAAGCCACCCATAAAGTGCACTTTTCTGGCAGTCATGTTTACTTGGCTTTATCAGGTAAATCAATGAGGCATCTCAGTGAAACCTTGAGAATTATTAAAGTATAATTTTTTAAAGATAAAATGAACCTCATAAATATATTTTTTTCATTATATAAAATAAATGTGTCAAAGATTTTATTTAAGTTGTTAATTAGTGAGGGAGCCAGTAAGATGTTACAACTGGTTCAGAGAATTCAGAGAACACAGGCATGTATATAGGTAATTAAGAATCCTGAAATCAGTTTACTGGTAGATGCGAAACTGTTTTATATCCACAGACAAATAATCAATTACATCTCCACCAACAGAATTAGTTTGCATTTCTTTGGATAACGATCATGTACACTATCAGTTTTCTACAGCTTAATTTTTGTAAAATAGCTCAAAGACAATGAAAGTTACAAATAACCTAGCAGCTTGTGCTACAGTGGACATCCAGTAATCTTTTTTTTCCTATTTCAAAGTCTTCTACAATTTTTCTGATGTTGTTTACTCTTACTTGAGTTGAGGGAAAGATCTGTTTCCTTCATCCTTTCATTTTTCTTCCTTATCCAACTCTGTATTTCAGAACATCAGCCAGAGATCCTTGCTGCATCTATAGGCAGACAGAAACTCAAGAACAATGATTCTCAGCCTTTATTGCTATGTCTGTTGCAAGCTTTACGTCACAAAAAACATGATGCATTTCTTCATGTTCAAAAAGAGTGGAAAAAAGGCACTTTTTAACAGGATTTTTTTCAAGAAAAATAAAATACTTTCATTCATTAAGCAAATATGTAATGAGCATATCTACTTTTCAAACTATCATTTTCTTTAAGGCCCTGTACATATGGCCTCTGCCTGTCTCTCCAACCTCACCTTATGCCTCTTTTCTACTCATTTAGTACCTTCCATTGTCTTTTCAGTTCTAGACATATCTTTTGCTGCTTTAGAAGCTTTTGTATATACTTCCCCCTGCCTGGAATTCTCATCCCTCCACACTTCACTTGGTTGAATCCTTCTCATCTTCACCACCTCTTTTAAAATGGCCCTTTCTTATTCTCCACCCCACACCATTATTCTCTGTCCCAGCAACTGCTTATTTCCTTCATAGCATGTGCCACGCTTTATAATTATTTTATTTGTTGGTTTACTTATTTTAGGCTGTCTCCCCCAGTAAAATATATAATAGGACATCTTTGTGTCAGGGGCCATATCTATCTTGTTAACCATTAAATCTCTAGCACAAATAAAATTCCTGATACATAATGGGCACATACAAATACTTGTTGAACTAGCAAATGAATGAATTAAAGGCATGTGCTATTCACTAGGGATTCATTATATATATACAAGGTTCCTGTTCTCACAAACTTTGTAGTACAATAAAGGATATATATCAGTTATCAGGCAATTGCAGTATAATCTAAGTGTGTGATGTCAGAAGGACATAGTATTATGAAAACACATAAGGAAGGCCTGGAGATTTCTGCTGCTTCTATGATGGAGTGACTTATTTGGACCAACCCTCCCACCAAGAACAACTATAAAAGCTACACAAATTTTTTAAAAAAGAAAGAGAAAAGAAAAAGCAGTTATCTGAAGAGAACAACTAAGACAACCAGGATTCAAGGCACCAAGATCTCAGAGAAAAGTGAACCACAGAGAAATAAAACTGAAATTCTTCGACATATTTTTCCTCAAGGCATTTACTAATTCCTCAGGGGACAGGGCAAAGTGTAATGTTACCAGAGGCCAAGAAGCTAAGCATAACAGAATAGCTAAAAGGCGAAGAAAATAAGAATTTTCAACAGTCTTAAGAGTTTAAGACCTGCCATGGAGGAGGGGCCCTAGCAAATATCTCAGGCCTTCAGTTTAAACCTTTGAAGAATTGTGCTCTAAGAGTAAGGACAAACTGAAAATAAATCAGTCTTTATAAAGACTGCAATTGAGCCTCAAATTATCTCAACGTCTGATTAGATCAAGGTAATCTTAATTTAACTACCAGAAGAAATTAAATCCTTTCTGGAGGAATATATCATCATTCAGAGCGTCTGAATTTTTTTCATATGTAATGTTTGGGCTTTAGTTTTTAAATTACCAGAAATATTAGATACAGGACAAAATGACTAAAAACTTAGAAAGGAGAACAAGACAGTATAGCCCTAAAAATGATCCTGATATTTATATTTTAGAAAAGTAATGAAATGAAAATTTTAGAAAAAGGATGGAAAAGAGCATAAAAGACACGGGATTTGGTGAAATGTGTAATTAGAGAAAGGAAAGGAGAGAGAGAGTAAGCAGAAGCAGTATTTAAGAGATATTGGCAGAGAGTTTTCCAAAA
Organism: Camelus bactrianus; assembly: GCF_048773025.1. Classification (NCBI taxonomy): domain Eukaryota; kingdom Metazoa; phylum Chordata; class Mammalia; order Artiodactyla; family Camelidae; genus Camelus; species Camelus bactrianus. Next base: position 30,598,103 of record NC_133544.1, on the reverse strand, counting down.
CTGATAGAAAAAAAACCCATCAAGCCAGAAATTCAAGGAGTTCTGCTAATCTCAAGCAGGATAAATGCAAAAAAAGTATTTTTTGTATGAGTACTTAGGTAATCATAGCAAAACTACTGAAAATAAAAGGCACAGAGAAAAATCTTATCAGAAGGACACATTGCCTTCAAAGGACCAACAATAAAACTAACAGAAATGATTTTAACAGAAATGGTGAAACTCAGAAAACAATGGAATGGCATTTGTGAAGTGCTGAAAGAAAATAATAGCTAGTGTGGAACTGCATATCCGGCAAAAATTTCCTTTAAACATGAAGGTAAAATAAAGACATTTTCAGCTAAACAAAAACAGAGCAGACCTACACAAAAGAGTTTTTCAGCCAGAAAGACTATGGAAGTGTGGAAATGTAGAAAGGATTAGAAAGCAAAGGAAAGGGTGAATATGTGGATTAATGTAAAGAGTATTGATTGTATGAAAAGATAATGTCTTTTGAGGTTTAACTATATATAAATATTACATATTAAATATATAAATAAGAGTATATATTGTCTTATAGTAATGTGATAAAATATATATGATAGTTTAAAATACATATACATATATAGACACACACATATTTAAAATGTGTATATAATATGTGGTAAATGAAAGCACAAAAAGCAGAGAGGAATAAATGGAGTTAATATGTTTCAAATTTCTTGCATTGTCTGGGAAGTGATCAAGATAACCAAATTATGGCAGACTGTAGTAAGTCAAGAATGCATGTTGTTGGGGGAGGGTATAGCTCAAGTGGTAAAGTACATGCTTAACATACACAAGATCCTGGTTCAATCCCCAGTACCTCCTCTAAAAATAAACTTAATTACACCCCCCAAAAAATGTGTGTTGTAACCTTTAAAATAACCACTAAAATAATAATAAAAGAATGTGTAACTAACAAGCAAATAGAAGAGAAAGAAAATAACAAAAAAATTGGTGACTCAAAAGAAGGCATGAAAGAAGAAAAACGAAAGAAATACAGAAGTGACAAACAGATAACAAATAGTAGAATGATTGTTTTAAACTCCCAATATAGCAGTAATTATATTAAATATAAATGTTCTAAATCCTCCAATTAAAAGTTGTGATTCTAGATTTTAAAAAACAAGGAATTATATGATCTTAAAAGAGACCCACCTTAAATATTAGGACACAGCTAATTGAAAGTAAAAGATGAGGAAAACGTTATAATGAAAGATGGTGGTTGTGGCTGTAATGGTATCAGAGAAAATTAAGATTAAAAGGATTACTAGATATTAGGAGGGAATTTCCTATATTTAAATGGATCAGTTCATCAAGAAAATATAGCAATTCTAAATTTACTGCATCTAATAATATAGTCTCAAAATAAACCTAAATCAGTCATCTATCATCCAGCCTTGGGAATTCAGGGGAGGCTGAGAAGATGACAGAGACTGAGATAAGGGTGGAGTAGAGAAGAGAGGGTAGAAGGAAAGAGTATTCCAGACAGAAGGAAGAACATTTTCAAAGACTTGAGGCCAGAAAGCTTAAAAACTGAAAGCAGTATAGTCTTGCTGGGATGCACCAGAGAGAGAAAGAGGAAGAAGAATAGGGCAGGTGGGAAGAGAATTGCCTGATGAGAGCAATGACTAGTGAAAAGCGGGCTAGACAATACAGGAACCTTAGATATGACATGTAAAAGATGAGACTTTTCTGGAAACCAGGAAGTTATTGAAGTATTATATAGTGAGGTGATCAGATTTCTTTCCAGTACTGCGAGGGGAATGAACTGGAGGAGGGCAGACTGCTCCCAGAGAGACCTGTTTCAGTAATCCAGGTGAGATGGTGTTGGCTGGGGCTGTGGAGATAAAAGGAAACAGATTTTAAAAATAAAGTGTCCCATAGCTTGTGAAATATTTAAAATTGCAGTGGGCTAGTGGACTCAGTCTTAGATTAGTGAGTAGGAAACTCAGTAACAGACCTAGAGGTTGTATTACTTAAGGGAAAAAAAAATGTTCTAACTATGGTTTTTTTTCTTTATGTCTACAAAACCAACTACAGGGCAATGTTGCCTTTCCTTTCCAAAGATCAGGCTTTGTCAGATCGCTCTGGGTTGATCATAAACTTAGGTTGATTGTGTTCTCATTAGCAGAATATAAAGTGGGAACATTTAAAAATCTGACTTTTCTGTTTCAGAGCTTCTTCCCTACTGTTTATTTTAGTTGATTTATTTAGATTTGGTAATCGGTAAGCAAATGTCTGAGTCTTTCCTCAAGGAATGTACAAGTCCACTGGGCAGAATAGTGTGGGATACATACATGTGGCTTCCCTGCCCAGGCACAACTTCTTAAGCCATATTTATTAACGTCCTTTCTCAGACATAAAATTCTGTCTTAAAGGAGAGATGATAACCCATCAAGTAATGATTTATATGTTAATGTGGTTATTTGGTTTATTATCTAACTACTCCTATTAGAATGTACTTTTTATGAGGGAAGGGACATTGTCTCTTTTAAGACTATATCCCTCTGTACATAGATTGATCCTCAGCATATACCAGGTGCTCAGTGAATAACTGAATGACTGAGGAATGGAGGAATGAGGGAATATCTGTCTTAAATCGACTTCACTAAATTAAGGCGTTTCTTTTCATTTCAATCTTATAATTTTTTTCATTTAACATTTTGAAAGTTTGATATTAAAATGTTTGAAAGTAAAATGATTTTTTTTTTTTTTTGCAGGACTATCTAAAGCAGGTGCTGGACATTGATCTTCATGCTCAGATCCATTTTGGCAGGGTTTTTATGAAACCAGGGTATGAAAATCATCTTGTTATCTAATATATGGGGTTGGTTTGGCTTGGTTTGACTAATAAAGTTTTAAATGCTTTCTTTTTACATTTTCTATTATGGATTATTTATTCTAACAAAAGAAATATTATAGTATTAGAATTCTTTGCACAAGTGTAGTATCCTATCTGAAATGGGAATTTGTCATCTTTACAAATCACTGAGTTTGGTATAAACAAAGCAAAGCAACTTTCCAAATCTGTTTTTCCTTTAATTCCCACGTCTAGTTCCTTCCCTTTTTCTTTTTCTCTCCAGACTGCTTCTTTCTCTCATTAAAAAAATTAAAAAATTTTTAGAATGAAAATTCTCATACACAAAAGCAGGGAACTCACATATACCCATCACCCAGCTAACTATCAGCATTTTCCTATAACTATTTTATGAATCCCTCCTTGGGTGCACAGAGGGCTGTATTGTTTTAAAACAAATTCTAGACATGTCATTTCGGTATACATCTCACGTACTAGTGAGAACAGCAGCAGTATTATCTTACGTAATCACAATGGTATTATCTTATGTCACAAAATAAAGAATACCTTAATATCACCTAATAGGCTGAGCATATTCAAACTTCTCCCAAATGTCAAGAAAAAGAATGCCTTCTTACATATGTTTGTTTAAATTAAGATTCAAGTCAGATCCACTCATGGTATGTGGTGGTTAAATCTGTATTAAACAGGAACATTTACTAGCCTCCCCACACACACACACCTTTTTTTGTCATGCCATTGACTTGCTGAAGAAACAGAATCTTTTGTCCTGATGAATGGATTTGGCTGATTGCTTCCTTGCAGTGGTGTTTAACTTGTTTTTCTCTCTCTCCAGTTTTTCTGTACGCTGGAAGTTAGAGCTAAAGGGTTGATTAGGTTCAGATCCAAGGTTTTTTTTTCCTTTGCAAGGATACTTCCTGAATAGTGTTTCATACTGCTTCTTGCTACCTCCCAGGAGGAAAGAAAAATAACCACATACCTAGATCTTACACATTTCCTAAAAACTAGTAACTCCCTAAGGAAGGGCTGGTGGAGGTTCTATAATCCGTTGTAAATCCTCAAAGAATGCAAACATTCTTTGTTGATAAAATATGTGTGGCCATGTCTTTAGGCAATAGTCTGCCTGTTCAGAGCCCTGCTACTCTGTAAAGCTTTGATATATAAACAATATAGACACACTGTTCAAAGGCCTCAGCATGGGGCTGAGCATTCCAGCACACCTCCATGCTGTCAGGGAGAACAGTAATGATGCTTCAGTTCAGATTTATACTCTGATGGGTGCTCATATAAACCCTAAGAGAGAGTAGAGGTTAGACTTGCCAGTTGTTACAAGTGAGCTGTGGGAACTAACAGCCAATTCCAGAAGCCTTTTCTAAGTGTCAAGCCAGCCAGCCCTCTGGTTACCTTGTGTCCGTTCTAGGACAGAGATCAGGCTTTACATTTAAGTATGACATTAAGATTATTCCTAAAATGTAACAGATTTTGGAATTCCACAATCTAATAGAATTTAGAATTCTTGGCATTGTATTTCTGTAGTTGCTCCACTACGGCTGCCACTGACAAGGCCGTTTTACTATTGAAACTGTTGGATTTGGATCATTCTTATTAAGAATATTTTGTCTTAAGCAAACATTATTAATGCTGTGGATACACAGGCTTTTTTCCTCCCTGTCCCTGTGGGCAAGACTAATTTGATTAGAATACAGAGGACATCCCCAAAACGTGTCAGTGTACTCACTAACCTCAAAAATTGTCTATTTCTTTGCAGTGAGAAAGAAGCTGACATTACTTGCTGTCACCCCTAGAGGAGAAATATTTGTTTAATATCTGTTATTCAAATTAATCTCAGCACCTATGATATATAATTTTTGTATTCTTTTTGTTTTTAGTGTATTATTTACCATTTACTTCAGCTATAGGAATTCATCAGTTCAGAATGTTTATTCTCTTCTCTTAAAGTTGTAACACTGTGACTTCAGTGATTGTATAAAATTTGTTTATAAAACAGTGTATAAATGCTGTCACATTCTGATCTTAAGAAGAGAATGAACAGTAAGTGTTGAGTTCCAAGGAAATGGCTTTCCAGAGCCTAAAGAAAAATTTCAGAGCCTACCAAAAGGACACTCACAATAGCAATGCACAGTAACAAGATGTTTTGCTATAATGGAATCTTTTTTAAATGAATACCTTAGAGAAATCACAGTACCTATCTGCAAGATTCAAAAGATAATTTAAATTGGCTTTAAATACAGTGAAAGGAAGGTGTTATGCATTCCCTCCTCACTCGTATTGTGTGTGTTAGTTTGCTATTTAAAAAAAAAAAGTGGTTTAGAACTTTAAATGGGTTTTCTTTAATTGACCAGAATTTTATACTTGTCTGAAGATAAGAATTTAAAGGCAATTGCTACTTAGTAGTAGAACAAGAAGAAATATAAAAAGCTCAAGAACAATTTAGCTTTGCTCTTCCCACATACAATGCATTCAGAATGCAATTACCCTCTTTCACTTTAGACACAGAGAAACTCAAAAAGCATTTGGAGTATTATCAATCAGGGCTACCAATCACCATTTTTATGGGTCATCTACAGTGAACACAGGTGTTATTGAGACTGTATCATGGAAATTATTTTCATCACACAGTAACAATCATTGCCAAATAACCTATCTACAAATTGATATGACAGTCTAATCTCATTTTTCTAAAACACAGCAAAGAATCAGGTAAGGAAAGAAGCGAAAAAGTCCTCAGAGTAGCCAAAAATAGATGTTACAAAGTCTGTAACAATATACTCTATAAGAACTTTATCTAATTATGAGCCATAAAAATTAGAAAAGCCTTGGTTCAAATCTGTTTCCCCATTTAGTCACTGAATGATTTTGGCCAAATTGTTTAATTTGAGTCTCAGTTTCCTCATTGATAGAATGAGATGATAGTTGTCACCTCATTATTGCAAGAATTAAATGAAATAATTAATATAATGCTTAGATGTTTCTTTTTAAAAAGTAACTTCTATTATTACTATTATTTTTATCTTTTTAACAATATAACTGTTACTCTCTGGTGCTGAGAACCTAAGGCTGGCTTTACGGGTCGAGATGACAACAGTGTATCATTAAAGGGACGCATAGAAAAAAACTAGGGGGGAGAAAAAGAAACAAGAACTATAGAAACACAGCAGTGTGTGCTGTTGTGTTACAGTTTAACACCCCTGTGACCCAACATCACTATCGTAGCAGATTAGCATCAGTTAATGATGGCTGTGATTCATCAAAAATGTTCATTTTCATCACATTATTGCAAAAGGTAATAATCCATTTTTGAAAGACTAACCTGCAAAAATAATAAGAAAGAAAAACAATTTGGATGCTTAAAAGGGTAATTTTTCAGCTATATGGAAATTTCAGCATTCCATAAGGATTTTGCATCACTCAGCTTTCATTCACATAATAACCTTTTAGCTGAAATTCTATATGAAGGGTAGTCAGTAGAGAAAAATCACTATTATTAACCATTCACTGCCTTCATGCCGCTCACTCAACCCTCTTCACACCCCCATAATAAGGGTTCATGTCAGATTCCTGAAGTATAATTTGAGACTATTTTAAAATTAATATTTCTTTAATTGTGTTCTAGTCATGGTATTTGATGATGCTAAAAATAAATTAATTTAAATGCTCTTGAAACACTTCAGATTACAAAAGTTTAAAGGACCATCAACAGAAAAGTATTTTTATACAATAACCAATCTGTACGAAAAACCACGTAACAGGAAAACTGGAGTATTTAATTTACTCGTCAGATTGCTTAGCAGTCACTAACAAATAACTCTTCATTTTCTCTAGCCTGCCAACAACATTTGCAACTTTGGATATTGATGGTGTAAGAAAAATAATCTTTGCACTTCCAGGTAAGAATAATTGAAATAGTTTCTTTTGCTTTTAATGGAAAAATAACCAAAATCTTTTTGAAATCCAGGTGACCAGTGTCCTATCAGAGCACTTGATTTGGAAACTGAAAGACTTGGGCTTAAGTCCCAGCTTTACATACTATATGACCTTGGACAAATCACTTAACCTCTTTGAAGCTGTTTCTTCATCTATAAAATGGGGCTAATATCTACTTCTTCGGGTTGGTGTGAAAGTCCAATTAGATAGTAACTTTCAAAGCACATTCCAGACCTTAACATGATGATCAAACGTTAGCTGTCACTACATCTTTCTGGGGCACCCACCTTTCCTTATAAGAAATTGGTCAAAATTAACAGTTTAATCACCTCCCACAACTGGAAATTGTGCTCAAGGGGCCAAAGGACCTTAAATCACCCATGTAAATACTAGAACAAAAAAAAAAATACAAAGCTGCCTTTGGTCCTTGCCAGATTTGGACTGGTGAGGGGAGAGCAGCAACACAACACGGGGGGGCTACTAGTAATGGTGCTTCTCAGCCAAACCCCGGGCAACATCATTCTGAGCGCATCACTCTCCCCTCCCTCTCCCTACCCTCTCCCTTGTGAGCAGAAACTCACATGTTCAAATTGTAGAAAAAAGCAAAGTGGTTCAGTTTACAATTTTTGGACTTTTGTCTGTGCATTTAAAGCCATACTTCTAAAGTCATTACTAATCCTGATAAATTCTAAAGCAGTTTAGAAGTTTTGTGTATCTACCTGTTTTTTCAACTTTTAAAATTATTCTCTGATCTGTAGCAGTGTCCTGTTCTCTATTTTTTGGCATACATTCCTTCAGAAAATAACCTACTTACTCCTTTCAGATGTACAAATCTGGTGACTTTGGGACATCTATCTGTTTTTTTATATTAAACAAATCTCAAAGTAGAGATAGAAAGAAAGGCAGGCAGAAAAATTTAGAACTTTAAAAACATTTTTAAAGCCCCTATCTGTAAGCATAAAAGAGATCCTATCATATAGGAAATTTTAAGAAAGGACATGTAAGTAAAGTCTTAGTCCTCAGAATGTATCTATGGTATTGAACTCCTTAAGGCCTTTGACATACCCTTAGATATTCTGAAAACCATCGTATAGAGAAAAATGATCCTCTTCCTAGCTTTATTTTGCTTAGAAGAGACTGTGTACATTGTCTATAGAAGATATGGCTTGACCTACAAAGTATATTATAGTGGGAGCCTATTTTGCCATTACTAACAAAATGTTGATCTGCTAAAGAAGTTATAATTAAACAACCTACTTTCATATTGCTACTTTGAGATTTTCTCTACTCAGCCTGAATATACCAAAAGAGGGCAGCATGTTCACATGTTCAGATTATAGAACCAGCAAAAGTCAGAATTGGATTTCTGCTTTCCTGAGGGTCTTGCATTTAAAGCCATCACTAATCTTGATAAGTTCTAAAGCAGCTTAATAGTTTTGTGTATCTACTTGCTCTTTTTTAACTTTTTAAAATTACTATAGTAACATATATTCACTATAAAGACATTAGAAAATACAGATAAGCATTAAGAAATGTTACCCATAATTTCCCTCCCCCTGAAATAACCACTATTTAGAATCTTTTGGTCTTAGTCCTTGCAGGCCCTTTTCTTATATGGAGCAATTCATTTTTTATAGAGTAGTTTTAAAAAGCAGTAGCACTACAAGAATTCTATAATCATTACTGAACAATAGCTTTCTTATTTCTTTTTTTTTTTTTTTTTAATTTTCCAGAAAAATCTCCATCTGTTTGTATTCTGAGGCAAGGGGAAAGTGACTGATTCTCACTGAGTCTGCTGTTCTGTGGGACAGCTCATTTTTTCTATTGAAATCATTAATATCACTCATTACTTTACAGCTTTAAAAAATCTGTTCTTAACTGCTTTGTGGGTAGAAGAAAATTAAAGTTATGGTTTGAGCTAATAATAAGCTGTTGACCATTGCCTTTTATTTTGATGCTAAAATTAGCAGTACATAGCCAAGCCAAAGGAACCTAAAATTTAATAGCCCATTCCCGCTCCCTGTATATATATGCATGCTCCCATACCACTGTATAAAAGTATTAATACAGTAAGAATTTTAGAACCAGAAGGGATATTGAGAATCATATAGTCCGAACCTTTCATTTTGTAGGTAAGTAAAGTTAGACCCAAAAAGTTTCGGAACTCTTGCCACAGTCACACAGCTCAGTCAGTCGGCAGTACCACACAAGAAGCTAAATCTGTTATTCTCAGCTCAGTTTTTGTTTGTTCGTTTCTTTTTTAATAGCACACCTTACCTACCTTTGAAGTGCATGACTCACCCAGATCTCTTCTTGGAGAAGTACAATTTTGAATTCCTCAAATTTTTCTTCTAACTGTAAAAGAACTTAGTGTTTGTATTAGTCTACTCAGGCTGCTGTAACAGAATATCACAGGCAGAGTGGCTTAAACAACAGAAATTTATTTTGTCACAGTTCTGGAGACTGGACAATCAAGGTGCCAGCAAAGTTAGTTTTTGAGATCTTTCTTCCTGGCTTGCAGATGGCCACCTTCTCACAATGTCTTCACATGGCTTTTCTTCTATGTATACACACTCCTGGTATTTCTCCCTCTTTTTATAAGGATACCTGCCCAATTGGATTAGGGCCTTACCCTTAAAACCTCATTTAACTCTAGTTACCTCTTTAAAGGTCCTATTTTCAAATACAGTCACATGGTGGCAGGGGTGGGGAGAGGGATTAAGACTTCAACATGTGAACTGAGGGGGAACACAATTCAATTCGTAACAGTATTCTTCTGCAAATCCTTCACATCTTCAATCATTTAGGTTTTTTTTGTTGTTGTTTTTTAAAGAAATTTCTGGGTAGAAGAGATTATGGGTAAATTTCTTTATGCTTATCCTACTTACTAATTTTTTTTTTTGGTACTAAGCATGTATTACTATGGTCATTTTAAAGCATTTTTAAAATAGCAAGTAGAAATTGGTTAATAAAGGCTTCCAGTGTATGGCTGTCAGGAAAGCAGAAATCAATGGTGTGGAACAGCTTCTGCATATCAGAAGTCTCTGCGTTTCACAGGTAGATCCAGATGTTTACACTGTCTGGCATTTGGTTGACTGTAGATCTATTCTGGCATCCTTTTGGATTCAAGGTGATTCAAAAGAGGAAGACTAGTGGTTAGTCACCTCACTCTTTATGATACCTGAAAGTACAGACAGTCAGAATTATTTGGCAGAGTTCTATTTGTATACTGTAAATAACTGCTTGGTTGACTTTCAGGGAATCCTGTGTCAGCCGTGGTCACCTGCAATCTCTTTGTTGTGCCTGCACTGAGAAAGATGCAAGGCATCTTGGATCCTCGGCCAACCATCATCAAAGCCAGGGTAATGTTTTCCAATGATCAGAAACCAAAATTGTAGCCTAATAACAAATAAGGATGTGATTGTTTAATTGCCCAAAGCAAACATCTTGAATTTATATTAGTTTTGAGGGAAAATGTGGTTATATTCTTCCCTTCATGATAGAATATGGAGGAGAGAGAGTCTCTTTTATTCTCTTCCCACACTATTCTGTGACTTCATACAGGAATGGATATGTAATGACACAATGGTCAATAGAATGTGGCTGGCACCACCCTAACACTAAACCTATATGGAAGGAGAGGCCAGAATCCCTTTCCCTATGGCAACTCCCAGAGGACAGCAATACCTGATCACTTTTCCCGTGACCCACTGATAAATTTTTAACAGTTCAGGAAAAGACAGCTAAAGGACAAGGAAGAGCCTCAGTGAACCAGAAGGAAAGGGTCACCATATTGCTTGGGAAAGGACCACTAAGGCTGACGCCTGCACTAAAGGTCACTCAGAAATCAGAGTACCCTCCTCCACCAACACTCACTTCAGCTTGATTTACTGCTACTCAGCAAATGAGGGGCCACACTTTCTGTGTAACTAATGAACAATTTTCTTGGCAATTTAGACTACAATACCAAGCCAGTACTTTTTTCTTTTTTTGAGCTTTACTGAGGTATAATTGATATGTGTAAATCACATATATTTAATGTAGACACTTTGATGAGTTTGGACATTTGCAAACTCCCATGATACCATCACCACAAGCAAGGTACTAAACATATCCATCACCTCCAAAAATGTCCTTGTGTTCTTTGATGTGTTTGTTTATTTGTTTGTTTGTTTCATGGTAAGAACATTTAACATGATAACTGTTCCCTTAATGTGTTTTAAAGTGCACAATGCCGTGCTGTTGACTGTGGGCTGTGACTGTTGACTGTGTTACAAGCAGGTCTCTAGAACTTCTTCACCTTGCATAACAGAGGCTTTATATTCAGTGAGCAACAGTCGCCATTTCCTCCTCCTCTCAGGTCCTGACAGTCCCCACTGCACTCTCTGCCTCTCTGAGTCTGACTGTTTTAGGTGCCTTCTGTCAGTGGACTGATGCAGTATTCGTCCTTCTGTGACTGGCTTCTTTCACACAGCATAATGTCCTCTAGGTCTACCCATGTTGCCGCTTGGAAAACAATATGGAGATTCCTCAAAAATTAAAAATAGAACTACCATATGATCCAGCAATCCCACTCTGGGTATATGTCCAAAAGAATTGAAATTAGAATCTTAAAGAGCTGTCTGCACCCCCATGTTCATTGTAGCATTATTCACTATAGCCAAGATATGGAAACAACCCAAATGTCCATTGACAGATGACTGGATAAAGAAAATGAAGTATATGTGCACAATGGAACATTATTCAGTTTTAAAAAAAAGATCAGTCATTGATCATTAAAAGATATCATTGGATGCCTGGGATATGAGAGTATTATGGCCTATGGATTAAAAAACATATAGAAAATGAGAGAATTGTCTATGATTTATAAGAAATGTAAACTAGTTTTATTATTAGGAAATGAAAAATATAACTAGGTTATAGAAACTTTGGAAAAATGAATTTGAAACTGATCTGTACCAGCGTGTGCAAGAATTTTAAAATGACATGATAAATTGTAGACAGGTGATTTATAGGGCAGGTAAGCTCAAGGACCTCTGTGGTAGACTAATGAAGTCAGCGCCTCATAACTTCTGTAGCACTTTTAAAAGTTAGTGTACAGCTCCTTTAACCACTCTTTAGAAGCTTTGACCAGACTTTATAATACCCTAAACTGCTCCATCTCAAAAATTACCAACTCTGGTATACAATTTAGGAACAGTGGCAGTCACCTACCAACCGAAACAAAAGAATATAAACACTCCTGCAACCCCTACCCTTTCCCCTCAGTCCATAAGCCCCTCTGGCTTTACCCCTTTTCCTCATCCAGCCTAAATCCTATGGTGTATCACTTCAGCTTTCTTCTCACACCCTCTTTCTTTTTTTTTTCTTGCCTCTCCTTACTTCCACTAGAATCACTCTAAGAATCCACAAACTTGGATCATGCTTCCTTTTCTTGTCCTTCACGTTTATTCCCAGGCCACTGAGTACAACTAGAGAAGAGTACAGCTGTTCAGGTTGTCACTTCCAATTTGCACATCTCAGCAGGGGCCAAAATTCCCTTTGATGATCCTTTTATTTATATCCTGTGGATCAGCTTCTAACATTCCTTATGCGGTCTGCCCCGTCTTCACCATCCTCCGAAAGCCCCCTCCACAATCCACATCCTGTGTTTTGTAGTCAAATAAGCCTGGTTTGAGTGATGGCGCCAACATTTAATAGGGTGTCTTCCTCTAATCTTCCTCCTTCTGTATCTCTTTTCTGTCTAACACTAATCATGTCAGCATCTCCAATTAAAATTCTTCAATGCTTCCCCTGACCCCAGGGTTAAATCCAAGAACATAGGAGGCTCTCCATCACAAGACCTGTTTTCCCCTCCAGCCTCATCTGCTTCCCACCCTGCACTCTGACCACACCGAACTATTTACTGCTTCCAGAATGGGCATGAGGTCTCCTTTCTAGAAGGTTCTCTGCTGACCACCACCTTCTCTTTTCTCAGCTTGGAAAATTCCTTGGTCGTAAGACTCAGGCATTATGCCCCCATGAAGCCTTTCTCAATGTTCCTAGAAAGGCTGGATTATTTATCTTTTTGTGCCCTTTTATTACCATACACATAGCTCTGTGATAACATTATTACACTGTACTTGCAATTAATTATTTACTATATTTGAGAATTCTTTGAGGTCACTTATCTGTAAAATAGGCAGGACAAAGAGGAAGGACAAAATATTCTCCCCTTTTTTTAATTACTAAATTTTGTTTTTTAGAGCACATTTAGGTTTACAGCAAAATTAAGCAGAAAGTACAGAGTTCCTGTATTACCTCCCACCCCCCAACCCATCCTCACACACACACAGCCTCCTCCACTGTTGACATCCTGCACCACAGTGGTACGTTTGTTACAATCAATGAACCTACACTGACACATCATTATCACCCAAAGTCCATAGTTTACATTAGGGTTCACTCTTGGTGTTGTATATTCTAGGAGTCTTGACCAATGTACAGTTATATGTATCGACCATTGTAGTATCATATACTTCCACTACCCTAAAAACCCTCTGTGCTCTGCCTGTTCATTCCTCCCTCCCTGCTAACCCTTGATCTTTTTACTGTCTCCATAGTTTTGCCTTTTCCAGAATGTTGTATAGCTGGAATCATACAGTGTGTAACTTTTTAAGATTGTCTTCTTTCACTTAGGCGTATGCATTTGAGTTTCCTTCATGTCTTTTCATGACTAAATAGCTCATTTCTTTTCAGCATGGAATCATATTGCAGTCTCTGGGTATACCACCGTTTATCCATTCACCTACTGAAGGGCACCTTGGTTGCTTCCAAGTTTTGGCAATTATGAATAAAGCTGCTATAGACATTTGTGTGCAGGTTTTGTATGAACATAAATTTTCAGTTCACTTGGGTAAATACCAAGAAGTCTGACTGCTGGACTGTGTGATAAGAATATATTTAATTTCATAAGAAACTGCCAAGTTATCTTCCAAAGTAGCTCTGCCATTTTGCATTCCCACTGCAGTGAATAAGAGTTTCTGTTCTTCCACATTCTCAGCAGGATTTGGTGTGGCCAGTGTTTTAGATTTTTGGCTTTTCTAGTGGGTATCTAGAGAAATCTTACTGTTTTAATTTGTAATTCCATAATGACATATGGTATTGAACATCTTTTCATATGCTGACTTGTCACGTGTGTATCTTTAGTAAGGTGTTAGGTCTTTTGCCCATTTTCTTAACTGCGTTGTTTGTTTTCTTATTGTTGAGTTTTAAGAATTTTTTTCTATATTTTGGATAACAGGCATTTATCAGATGTGTTTTTTGCAAATATTTCCTCCCAGTCTATGGCTTATCTTCTCATTTCACTGAACTTTGTTTTCCTAATTCTCTCCCTTAGACATTTACATATAAAACACCATGAATACTACACCGAATAATACAGTTTTATCTCTTGAATGACTACTGTGTGCCAGAAAAGTATTCAAAGGAAACAGAGGACTCCTGGTCCACAGCCCACTGCCCAATTTTAAATGAGTAGAAAAAAATCATCAGGAGTGGAACATCCACCGTTTGCAGTGCTCTTCCACCAGAAAGCATTGTCTGTTTACTCATGGTACATCATTCTTACAAGCACTGAAGCTCACAGTAAATAGGTGCTTTCTTAAGGTCACTGATGGAATATACCAGAACTATAATGTCAGTACAACTAAATATATTAGTTAATAAAGTGTTCTGCATTTCAGTAACATACCATAAAAATCTAACTAGTTTCATCTCTTGCTGCAAAAGGAACAGCTGTTTGTGAGGCTATGAAAAAATTTCATTCACATCAATTTGATGCAATTAATTTTCATTTCTTAAATTAACATGAATATCTTCCTTTAAAACAAACAACCCCATTTTGTAGATGAACAAACTGGTAAAGGAAAGCAAAGTAACTTGCTGATACACCACACCAGTTAGCAGTAAAACTGGGAGTAGAACCTAAGTGTCGGATGTCTCCCCATTCCAGCGTTTGCTCCACTGTACTGCAGGGGGAAAAACCTTAAATACTTAGCAAAAAACACATGAACAGCTCTTGTGGTTTAGTACCGAAGAACGCACATACACACAGAGAGAGACTGAAAGAGAGATTTTTGTCCTCAGGTGAGCACGGAATAATTTAGGAATAATGGCAAGTTACCCCCCCCCCCAGTAGATATGAAATAGGGTATAAACATAAGTAATAGCAAATGAAAGAGCATGATTAAATCAAAAACACCCTAAAATTGAATTTTATTCTGGTTTCCAATAGAAAAGCATACACTGTGTCAGAATGAATAATCAAAATATTAAAAACAACGTAACTAGAATGGATTGGAAATAGACTTACTTGAATCAAAATTTCCAGGATATTCAAGTTTTAATTGTATCATTTGCTCTTAGCAATATCTGTTTTAGTTGAGTAAAGGATTTCTAGACCACTTTAAGGCAGAGTATCTTAAATGATTATTGCGCTAATGGACAACGTTAATTCTCGTACACTGGAACAAGGCTTGTTCTCACTAACAGCGGACTAATCCTTGATGGGCTCTAGACTGTAATTACATACTGCATAAACTTGTTCACGGTACCTGCTACCAACGCACTATCACTAACTAATCAGATTTCAGAATGAATTTAATGACATACATTGAAAAAAAAAAAGGCTCCAGGTTGAAGGTCGATTGGTCATTCTGCATCATGTGTGTTTGTCTTCACAACCCATAAATAGCAACTTCTTAGCCTTCTTTTCTGTTTTCACCAGAGCAACCCATCTCTGGACTCCCTGTGTTGAGAACATAAGGTGGCAGTGCTGGAAACAGCAGAACGCCAAGATATTTTCCATGTCCGTTGCACTCTTTGCACAACCACCGCCACCCTGTAGTTTTAAGAGATGATCAGGTGATCAAGTTTGTTTTCTTTTCCTCTTTATTCTGTAGTTATCATGTGATGTAAAACTGGATCCTCGCCCAGAATACCATCGGTGTATACTGACTTGGCATCACCAAGAACCACTGCCTTGGGCACAGAGCACAGGTCAGTCATTCACACCTGCAGGTATCTCTCTGCACCCCTCCTGTTAAAGCACAAATTTATATATAATGTCCTTCTTTGAATATACCTAATTTTGTAATTATTGTACATTTTCCCTTTTGAAAAATTAGATGAATTAAATTATTCCTAAACTGTATAACATAACAAGACAATAGAAAAAAAGCTAATAAAGGTTTGGTTATTCCATGGAGCCATATTTTCTGGATAAACATTTGAAATACAAATCTAGAATTACAGGAGATTTTTATCTGTTCGTTCAACCAGTAAGTTCTGAGCATAATTTTGGTTGTATTGAAAGGAGGGGACCGTGGCTATGCCACCCTGGAGTGTGAGATTAAAGCCCAATTATAATGTGACTCTCTGTAGCCTCTGTTATACCCTAGATTTTGGTAAATTTTAAGGACTGAGAAATCAGCCTTTATAATGCTATAGTTACCACCTCTAGACTCAATTTTTCTGTAGTTACTGCCTCTAGACTTCCAACTTTTATCCCCAACCTCTCTAGTCATATTTTACCTATGGATGTGACTTTAGAAAAACTGTATTACCCTTTAAACAAAAGTCCTATCAAGTGCAAACATCAACTAACACAGTGACTAAATATGTCACCAGAGACTTGCATACAAATTGGCTACCAGCTAATTATAATTAGTAGGACCCTAGACAAGTTACCTAACCTCTTTTGAGTCTGAGAATTAAATAAGTTGGTTAAGTAAAATGCCTTGTCTGGTACTTAGTAAATACTAAAGAAATAGTAGCCACTGCTATTACTATCATTATTATTTTAACAGGTTTTTAAAGTCTCTCTTTTCAGATGCACATCACATTTCAGCCAGAATTGAGAAATCCTGTGGCATTTTGCATAGTACTGTAAAATGTTGGTTTTGTCTTTTTAAGCAGTACTTTCTAATGTTTATTTTTGAAGTTCAGTGGGAAGGCAGTAGGATACGGTAGCAAGGCCACCTGAAAAGGGAAGTCTGATCATCACTCTTCCTCTTGAAGACCTCTGTTTCTGTTCATCGGTTTTTATTTTGACAAGAACTCCCAAGGGCTCCACGTGCGAACACCACGATGCTGACGCTGCTGTAATGAGAGTATTTCCTCCTAGGTAACCAGATGAGCAGCCGTCTGATGAGCATGCGCAGTGCCAACGGATTGTTGATGCTTCCTCCAAAGACAGAGCAGTATGTGGAGCTCCACAAGGGCGAGGTGGTGGACGTCATGGTCATCGGACGGCTATGATGGTCACTGGCGGGGAAAGCTTTGATGCATGTCCACATATCATTGACTGTATCCTGTAATATGCAACGGCACAGCTAGTTTTTCTGATTCGGATAAAAGTTGATCTGTATAGTCAACATCTTGAACTATATTTCAAAAGAATTTAAATACCTTTTAAAGAAAAAAAAAAAACACCTAAAAGTAAATCTTAACAGACAATTCTATTCTGATTATATCAAAGCAAATTTTTCCTTTCTTGCAAATTGCTCTGTGTGTTCAATGCTAGGTCTGGTAGCGATAGCTTTTAGTAGACAGCGGTAGGTGCCTGCAGAACTTGTGTTTTCCTCATCTTTAAAATACAACTACTTATGCTCTTAAATCAAGGCTGTCTGCTTATTTATACTAGCGTAGGCAACACTTGGATTTCCCTTCTTAGTCTGCTTCATAACCGCTTTACAGAGAGCTTTTGCTTGTTCTTTATCATGTATCTCGTGTTTATGTGCACAGTGCCAAAAGGAGAGTGACTGGTGGCGGCCCCGCCCTGCCTCACGGAGAACCATCCCTACAGAGCGTCCGGGAGGTTTCTCGTCCCAGTAGCCTCATGGCACAGTACTCTTGGGCAGTAACTGGATACCTTTTATTTGAACCAACAAACTGGGGTGGGGAAATGCTTCCTTAAGTGCTGACAGCCTTTTTAACCAATACATTTAAAATTGTACAGAACAAAAAATAAAATCAAAGACTGATCTTGTACAGATATTAGTGTTACCAGCATTCACGTGGAAATCAAGAGCAAAGAAAAAATAATGTTAACTCTGTACCATAACATTTTCTGTAATGATACTGAAACTTAATGAATAAAAAAAAAATCCTTGATCATTATTTAAAATCCATTGTGTTGGCCTTGTTATTAAAAAAAAGAGAGAAGATTGTCATACTGTTCTGCCTGAATAAAGGAAACAGTTAAGATGGCTTAGCAAAGTTAAGTGGTATAAAGGAGATTTAAAATGTGGTATAATATGACTCTATATTTTACTATAGCGTTGTGAAAATACAGATTAGAAAGTAGGAGAGAACCTGCAGTTGGTCTGGTCTTTTCAGTCATAGCTGGAAAATAGCAAGCAAATTTACAGGAAAGATAGTAGATAGTTTAGAAAAAAAAAACCGAAGTTTTTATTTCAGATTCATAAAAACAAATTTCAAACATTACAGTTCTTTCAAGTAGAGGGGGAAAATTAGGTAACCAGCCAGAAAATTGCAGATGAGTATCTGGACATTTTTGATCATGTTAGGAAGTAAGAAATGGGAAAAAATCTACTGACCATAGAAAATACAATAATTGAAATATATGCTGTCCACAATGACTTCTTTAATAAAACATAAGGGCGCTTTTCAAGTGGTGGTAACAGGACACATTAAGTATGCTATAGAGTATACTTAGTAAAGCAAACAACAAAAATTAGCCTACTAGTAAACCAGTTGCCAAATAATGGTGATGAAAAAGCCAAGTTGTAAACAAAAAATGTTTGATACTGATATTTGATATTTCCAGAAATAAAATGTCCTGTTTTAAATTTCTTTTATATTTGCAATTAAAGAAGAAAAGGTTAATTAATAGAGGCTAAATGAAAGGTTATGCAAAGAGTTCTTTACCTACATTCATCCAAAAAATATTTATTAAGCATCTACTGTGTGCTTGAGTACAAGGTACATCATGTTATACTGTTTACAAAGATGAATAGGGATAGTAGCTGACATTATACTCCATCAAGGAAGATAACACAAACATGTGCAAGGAGACATATATTTGATGTGTTTCGTATTTGATAATATATAATAGAATGTGTGAAATGTGATAAATGCTATAATTCAGATTTAAAGAGTTGGAGGAGTTCAAATGAGAACCTTCTACAAGGTAAGATTTCAAAGGGTAAGATGGCATTTTAGTGAAGGAAGGGTAGAATTTTAAAGGTGATAATGTATTTCAGAAACAGACAATTATGTACAATTATTGATCATTCTTTTTATTATAGAATGTAAGCTCCACAAGGGCAAGGATTTTTTGTTTGCTGATACTATCCCCAAGTCCTTAGGAGAGTTCCTGGCGTAAGTGCATATGTGTAGGCATCAGTAAATATTTGTTCAATGAAACACATTATGTAGAGCTTACTATGTGCCAGGCACTTTTCTAAGCATTTTTCATATGTTTAATTTTCTCAACAATCCTGTAATGGTTATTTTTTCTTTTATTTATGAAGAAACTGAAGCACAGAGAGGTTAAGATACTTGTCCATGGTCACACAGCTAGTAAGAGGAGAAGCCAGGATGCAAACTTAGCAGTCTGGCTGCAGAGTCCATACTCTCAAACACTAACCCATAGAAACAGAAAATTGATATCTTATATTTATAAGATGGAAAAAATACATGTTTGAGTCCTAAACTATGAAGTTCTTGAATACCAGTTTACGGAGTCTAGATTTATTCTAGAGACAATTAAACTATTAGCAATTCTGATCAGGGAAGTATTAGGATCAGAGCTATCCTTTTGGGAAAAATGCTCTGGCAGCACTGAATAGGATAGATTGGATTAGGGGGAAATGGAGTGAGACACCAGTCAAGAAGTGATCACGGTTGTGCAAGTGAGGGATGATGACAGCCTTAACCATAGTGGTGGAAATGATGGTGATGAGAAGGTCATGACAAATGAATGTGCCTTTGGACATAAAGAATGGGAAGAATTTTATGACTGATAGCAAGTTTTAGAAAGGAAGAGGAGTAAGAGATGATTCAAAGTCTTTAGTCTTGGCTGACTGAGAAAATGTTCAATAATTAACAACAACAACAAAACCCAAAAAAGTGGATTTTGTGGAGGAGCTGGTAAGTTTGGACATGTGTTTGAGATGCCACCAGAGTAACACTAAGGTGGCCATGTCCTGTTGGCATTTGAAAGTATAGGTTGGGTGTTCACAAAAGAGATACTGGCTGTATATAATCATTCACATAAAGGTGGTATTTGAAATGCAAAGGTATATAGGAAAGATTATTGAGAAAATTGCCAAGAAAAGAGGACAGGGCCTTGGGGAGCACCTTATTTTGGAGTGTTGCAGGAAAAAGGCCATGAATGGAAAAGCCATTTGTAGAAGAGAAAAAACAGTCCTACAGTGTCCCAAACCCAGGGAAGAGTTTCAAAAAGGAAGGATGATCAACTGTCAAAAGAAATGTCAAGAACGATGAGGGCTTAAAAAAAAAAAAAAACTACTGATCAGGCAATCATCTGTGAGCTCCAAGAGTGTAATTTCAATAGTGGATTGAAGACAAAAGCCAGACTGCAAAATGGAAACTGTGAATATGAATTATTTGGAACTTGGGCATGAGAAAAGAAAGGCAGATAGGGAATGGTACCTTGAACTGAATACAAGATGGAGAAAAGATTATTGTTTGTGAGTTTTGAGAAAGGAGAAACAACAGTAGTGGGCATATTAAAAATGTGAGAGTAAGGTTCTGGTGGAGAATGGAGAAGAGGAAGGAATGGCTGGATTTAAGGACCCTGGTGGCCCAATTAGGTTGGAGAAAGAAAGGAACATTTTTCTTTCTGAATTAGGAAAAGGGAAAAATATAAACACATTTGAAGTACATACAAGAGAAATTTAATTTAAAAGTTAAGGGTCAATGAAATGGTTCTACCTTGCACAGTGGAAGTCAATGTCATCTAATCTATTTGCATTTATTTGACCTAAATTATTTTAGAGTTATGCGTATATGATGTATTACAATTCTTTGCCTTAGTAGTTGATACTTAAAAGATTATAAGAAGATGTTTTCAGATTCTTGCTTGTAGCTGTGTGGAAGTTAAGCAGTTCCTTCTTTTTTCATTTTTGTTTGTTTTTCATATGATTATACAAGCAGTACATACTTATCCATCAAAATCTACAGAAAGGTTGCCACCCCCACCAAATTTGCAGAGCTCCCTGTCCAGGCACCCAGCCTCCTCTCTAGGTCAGAGTCAAAGAAGTGCTTGACCCTCTTCTGTCAAGGACCCGCCTTACTGTCCAAGCCCTATACTCCAACCTGTCTAACCTATATTGTCACCTCTCCCTGCTTACATGCTTTCCCATCAGCTTTATATATCCTCAAATTTCTCCTATGTCCTAAAAACCAAAACAAAATCTTTCCTTGGCCCCCACAGCAATTACAGCCTTTGTTGTTCCCTTGAGGTTGACTTTCAGAAAGGACTGTGGATATTTATGTAGTTACCGTTTCTGGTGCTCTTCATCCTTTTGTGTGGACCCACCCACATTTGCACGTGGTGTCATTTTTCTGTTACCTGAAGGAGTTACTTTGAGATGCTTGTTGTCTGGGTCTGCTGATGATAAATTCTTTCAGCCTTTGTATGTCTAGAAAAGTATTTATTTTGCCTTTGTTTTGAAAAAGATTTTTGTTGGTTACCAAATTCTGGGTTTATAGTTTTTTCCTTTCAGTACTTTAAAGATGCTGCTCTTCTTGCTTGCATTGTTTCCAATGAGAAATCCGTTGTCATTCTTATCTTTGGTCCTCTATACATAGCATATATTTTTTCATCTGGCTGTTCTTAAGATTTTTTTCTTTGTCATGGTTTTGATCAGTTTGATTATAATGTGTCTTGGTATAGTCTATTGGGCTTAAGTTTTGTTGAGCTCGGATCTATGAATTTATAGTTTTCACCAAGTTTGTAAAGTTTTCAGTTATTATGTCTTCAAATACTTTGTCTGTTTCCCCCCATCTCTTCTCTCTTTTGGGTACTCCAATTATCTATTCATGAAACCACTTGAAATTGTCCCACAGCTCACTGATGCTTTTAATTTGGGGGGATTCTTTTTTCATTGTGTGTTTCATTTTGGATGGATTCTACTGCTATGCCTTAAATTCACTACTCTTTTCTTCTTCAATGTCTAATCTGCCATTAATCCCATTCAGTGCAGTTTTCATCTTAGACATTGTAGTTTTTTTTTTTAATTTAAGTATAGTTGATTTACAATATTGCATTAGTTTCAGGTGTACAGCATAGTGATTCAGGTCTGGGGTTTTTTTGCAGATTGTATTCCATTATTGGTTATTACAAAATATTGGATATGAATTCCCTATGCTATACAGTAAATCCTTGTAAGCAGTTCCTTTTCAACCTCCTTTTTTGTTCTATGCTTTGGTTGTTTCAAACCATGAAACACATTGAGAGAAAGAATATAAGCAGATTAAGTTTACTAAGTAAATGCTATTAAGTGAAAGTTGCATTTGCAGCAAGTGGATTCTTTGGATGACTTTTACTTTTAAATTTATTTGCTAAGCAGCAGAACTGTGGATCGAACCCATAACCAATTCTTGATCTTTATGCAACCTTAAAAGGTAAGTCATTATCATTCCTAATTATAGAAAGTGGGGATTTATGTAAGCACAGAATTCAAATCAAATAAATTATCTTGTTATCCCAATGATGATGGATCTACATTCAATAATGCATTGTACTGTATTCTAACAGGTTTATAAAAAGAATTGAGCTCAACTGTCTATAACAGAGTTACATTGTTACAGAGTTCATTTATAACTTGGCCTAGAACCAAAAGGTTAGAGAATTGCTCAATTCTGGCCATTTTGTATGGTCAGTTACCCATATTTCTCCTGTAGTCTTTTGTAATAATTCAATAATTTATTTAGCAAGCATGTATTAAGTTCCTACAGTATGTCAGGCTCCATGCTAGGCTCTGAGGACACAGTAATGAATGGGGCAAAGACTCTGACATACAAGAAGAGGAAATAGATTATGAGAAAGCAAAAAAAAATTTTATTTTTGGGAATACAGATTATGAAAACTCTATGAAGAAAATCCTGTTATATGTTAGGGAGTAATTGAGTTAAGCCTAAATCATAATCAGTTGTGTCAGGGTCCAGCCATTAAGAAAAGCAAAAATCACACTAAGAGACTTTAATGTGTAAGTTAAATCTGTGTTGGAGATCTGGAAAAGCACAAAAGAAACATGCGCTGTCAGAGATGACTACAAAAGCAGATACGACATCTAGGGCTGGGGAGGCAGAAGGAAGAGGTTAGAATTATCAGAATTTAGAAGCTCAGAGGTCAAACTTTTTGGAGCTAGGACTCAAAATGCTCAGGAAAGGGCGCTGCTCAGCTGCTGATTTCAAGAATGAAAAAAAAAAAAAAAAAGACTAGAACCGTTGCTGTTTCCAGGGTGACACGGAGAGAATCAAGAAGCAATCAGGAGGGAAAGCAAGTCCCTTCTTCCTCCCTCCCTCTGCTTTCCAAGTTCCCTATAGTCTAATGCAGTCTATTGTTCACCCTAACAGGAAGCAGGCTGGTGAAAGAAAGAAGTGCAGTCTGCAGCGTTCCAGCCCAGCACCACAATGCAGAAGGCAACAGTGAATTCGGAGCTGAGACACAATCACATGTCCAGGGCTTGAAGAAAGGGTTCTCTAAACAGGTGACATTTGAGCTCACCTTATTTTCATTCTTCCAATGTGGAAGAATGAAAATAAGCACCACAAGTTAAGAATTGAGAGAAGAGCATTCGAGACAGAGGAAATAGCTTAAAGAATACACCAGAAAGGAGACAGAAGCATGATGAGGGAGCGGAAAGGGTTCTGAGATCTAGTTGGGGCTGAAGCCAGGATGGAGACAGATTGTGCTCACATATGTATGAGCCCTCGGGTTTAATACTTAATACATGCACACACGCCCCTTATGATATATGTCAACTATTCTAACAGCATGGGAAGCCACGGAAGGTTTAAGAAAAAAGCCTATTATTTACTAAACACCCATTGAATACAAGGCAGCATGCTAGACAAGGGTTCCTGCAGACAAGGACCTCATACTCTCTGCCTCCTACACCTGTTCCTCTGCCTGTATTTTGTTTCCACCATTTACCCAGTTTCCCAAACCAGAAACCTCTGAGTCATTCTTTCTTCTCACTTCCCACATCCAGTTAGTCACCAAATTCTGTCAGCTCTACTAATAGTTCCTAAATTAACCCTTTCTTCTTTCATCCCACTGCCACCATCTTAATCTGTATGCATTGAGAATTGCCCTCCCAAAATCCATCCTTCACACTGCTACCAAAGTGATCAGTCCAGAATATAAATCTCTCCGTGCTAAAACTCAGAAACTACTGCAACATCAGAAAACTAAAACATCAGAAAATGACTGCAACAAATCAAGTCCAAGCCACCAGTTAAGGTGTTTAAAGTCCTCTATGATTGAGCCCCTCCCTTGCCCAACTTCACTTTCCTTCCTTCAACTTTATGTAAGACCATTTCCAGCTACCCCTTCAAAGCATGTCATTTTACACCCCAGTGCCTTTGCTCAGGCTGGCTAATCTTCTGAGATTTCCCTTGGACATTAACTGCTCCACGAACCCTCCCCAAAATCCCCAAACTGGACTATGTGCCCCTCATCTGTGCTTCCACTTATCACTGTACTCCATCGGAATAATCTGCTTACATCACCTTTCTCCACTTGATGGTAAGTTCCCTGAGGGCAGAGACTGTTCATTTTTGTAGCCCCAGCATGACATGGAGCCCAGTAAATAGTAAGTACTCATTACTGAACTGACCAAAAGAATTGACCTTGTGTAGTACTTACCAGGGGGCCAGAGACAGAATCTGGCAGAAAAACTTCATATCCTATACTTAGGACATGTAGGAGAGAGGACCCCATGCAGGCATGAGCAAGCAGGCACATCTCAGGAGGGGCAAGGACAGAGGGCTAACTGGTCATGGACCTCACTTCAACAAAGTGCCTCAAATTCAGACCTGTGGCATCATCTCCAAATAAAGTTTTATGTATAGTTTTATATTGTGCATGTTAAAAAATTAATGTTTTAAAGGTAACTATATCATGATTTTTATTTCCTTCTTTTGCTATTTCTTTACTTTTTAAGATATCCGTAGCCTCAAAAAAAAAAAAAATGGAAGGGAGAAAATATCAAAGAGTTTCATCAAGATACGTCAGAATTAACAATGTCAACACAGAAGAGATGAGATCAGATTTACGCAAAAATGCTTCCCGGCCATGAGGCAGGAAGCACTGAAAATGGCAAGTGACCATGCAATGAATGTACTGAATGAAGATATGGATGACTCTAAATCTAGCCAATGGTACTCATACGACTAGAGGAAGAATTTGTCCATCCAAAAGAGGGCGTTCAGGATAGAAGACGGGAAAGGGAGTGTCTGAGGCAAAAATAACAGGAAACCCTTTGAGCCTGCACGTCTAGAGGCTGCCTTTGCCTGCAGACTGAACCAATGATATGCGGAGAGCTCTCTGCCAGTAAACATTCCATTTATACATCCAGCCCTCAACTCTGCCCCTGGGAAAACTGCCTGATATACATCCTATGGGAGTGGATGCTGGAGTCTCCCTGACCCCAACACCTGGTCCCACATGGAAGTCACAGTTCTTGAGGAAACAGGAACACTTGTCATCCACTGCAAATCTCAGATAAAGACAACCTAGTCATAGATCTTCAGGACAGAGGAGACCTTCAGAGAGAGAATACCACGTATTTATTCACATTCTTTCATTCACTCAGCCAACAGATACCGAGTGCCTGTCCTAGCCTGGGCCAGAATATACGAGATGCTGGGGGATGAAGATAAAGAGGCCTCTGCCCTCTGAGGCTGCTATGTCCCTTTGAAATTTTTTCTTTACAGAAGCTCAAGGGAGCTTAGATATGTTTAAGTCTCTGAAAATTGGGATATAGATAGATTGAATGATAAATTATCACTTGAATGATAAATGACACAGTGTTTCTGACATTCTCAGTGTGATATCTTGTCCATGGTGATTCTATGACTAAACTGTCTTTTCTCTCCAGGGAAGCCTCTGAAAACTTCGCGTGGCAACCAGAACCACCACTCCTGAGCTGTCTGGGCTCCCCAGGAACGCTAAGCCCAGGGGCTGACCTTCAGGGCTGCTGTTCCCCAGAGCTCTTCTCTTACTTCAGAGACTAGGTTAGCACATTGTGATGCAGGAGCCCTCGAACAATGGCCAGAGCAGCCTGGGCTCTGGCACCTCTTTTACTAAGTGGTTAGTTGCCTACCCAGTAGACAAAAAACACCTTCTGCCAAAGAAATGTGAAAAGAGTTGGAAACGTGCTATTCGGAGACTATTCTCCTAGGAAACATCTGGGAGACCTCCAGAGAGCTGTTTCAGCCTCACCTCTGTGTAAGTGACTTTCTGCGTACTCCAGCTTTGGTGTGAACCTGAGGGAGAAGGAAATGGATAGTTCAATGAATTCTAATAATTCAAGGGCAAAATGTCTGTTCTTTTCCCGTCTTCCACTTTTCCTTCTAGTTTCACTTCCTGTACCTCCACCAGAATAAGCAAGAAAACTCAGCAACTTCTCAGCTGGTTGCTGAGTTTCTTTTTGTTAAAAATAGCTTCACTGAGAGTTTGTTTAAAAACAAGTTTTTCTGGATGATTTTTAAATTTTGATTTTTCAAACTGTTACCCCAATTTTCTCCCATAAGTGACTGACAGTTGAATGAATTTATGGAAAGATAGTCATTTTAAGTTATTGAAATGGGAGAGAAGATCTAGAACACAGGACTTTTCTGTTCAAAGCTGAAAGGTTAGCTGGGGCCACAACAGTTAGACCTTGTCTAAGATACAACCAGTATTACAACCTAGGAATGTGATGGACCAATCCTAAAAATATGTTTATTAGTGTGTTAAGAATCTTTGGGAAAAAAAACCTAACTAAATGCTATGCTTCAAAGTGCTATGAATAACTAACCTCAAAGGGTCAGGTATCACAGAGACCAACTTTAATGAGCGGCAGGTAAACCCATCATTCAAGAGCTTTCACTTAATTACAGAAATAACACACACAAAGGAAAAACACAAGAAAATCTAGGTGGTCAGTACATGGGTGCTCATGATAGAATTCTTTCAGCTTTGTTGTAGCTTTGAAAAAATTTTTGAATATCAGTGGGGAGGAAGTCCACAAGGAAATGGTAAATAGCAAACACTTAGAACATTTTCGGGGCATTTTTAGACACTCTCTCTGATTTCAGTGGTCAGAAAAGCCAACAAAAACACTTCCACACTGGCTCCCAGACTCCCACTCTCTCCCCTTCCCAATTTCCATTAAAACTCAAGCTGTCAAAGGTCCAAAAAATTCCCAATAACCCATAACCACATCATCACCACCATAGCAGACCTCATAGCTACACAATTTTTAGCCCTAATGAGACCTTGGTCATCCTTGAAACATTATCCAGATGGGGAAGTCCTGGTGACGTCACAGAAGTCTAGGGCAAAGCTGAAGTAGTTCCATGCCTGAAATGCTACAGCTCATTGCTTCTCTGTGCTTAGTTTCCCCATTAAACCACTGGCATTGGTTTCTGGTCTGTAATCAGATTTAATATGGAATCTATTTTCTTTTACTAAAAGTAAACAACAATCCTTTTTCAAATGAAAATTTACACTGTCATTCTGCAGAAAATTGCAACCTGATGTAACTCTCTGCTGAATTAATCTCCACTCAATTAGAAATAAAAAGAGGGGGAAAAAAGAGAAATTGAGAGGTGAAGGGGAAAGTACTAAAAAGAAATAAAGAATGCAAAAAATCTTCTAGTGATAGGATAAATGTGAGCGGCCCATCTCAAATAGAACTAGACTGTTTTATGTTGTCCTTACTCTGCAACACACAGAAAAACATCTTTGTCTACAATCTCTCTATATATCTTGCTTGCTTAATTAAATGTATAAGACATTTAATGGGCCTAGTGAAAGGCATACATTAGTGGAAAAATATAAACTGTGGCTGTGAAAACTCATGCACAATCCTGGCGGAACACATAATAACAAAGGAGTCTGTGTGTCTGTGAAATGAAGCGAGATCTGTGTTCCCACGACGCCTACAGCAACCCTGCTTTGCTTCTTGAGTTTTAATTCACACATTAGTTCAACACATATTTATTGTAATTCCATAGAATACACATTTATTGGCGCTTTAATGTGATTAATCTATTTTTAATACTAAAATTTACTTTTTATTTGAGTTCTATATTGTAGACCTCTACTGCACATGTAATAGTAGTAAAGCAAGATGGTATGAATTGTCATAAAGAATTTGCATAAATAAGCTTTGTTTTATTTTTAAAATATTTCTACAGAATCTACAAATGTTCAGCTTTTAATATGAGTAATATTATTGCAAATTTCCCCTGCAACATCTCTCTGTTCTGACTTCTCATCAGAAACGCTATGTTCCTATCATTCCCTGACATGCAACAGTCACAGGGTGAGACAAGAGAGACAAAAATGCACTTCTCATGCTCTTCACTTATCCATACTAAATATTTATCCATGGATAATGATGAAAATGTTCTAAAGTAAGGTTATGGTGATAGCTGCACAACTCTGTAAATACACTAAAAATCTTTGAATTGTGTCCTTTAAACAAATGAAGTTGACGGTATGTAAATTATATCTCAGTAAAACTATATTAAAAACTCATCCAAGCATAAAATTATTAGGAAAACAAAACGAGCTATAGAAATCCAGCCCACACAAATTAGAGTTATGTCGAATCACCAAAATTAATCACAATATTTCTGTAAAGGTTGCTCATTGGCTTTGAGGGCTGGGGGCTGTGAGCTGACGGTCAGGCTGCTCTTCCATGGTCTCCCCACAAAGAAGCACAGCAGAGCACAGGGGACTCATCGGAGTGAGAACCTTGAATCACCTACTGTTCTTAAAGAGAAAATTGTTTCCCAAACATCAGTTTAACCATTGGACACAATTCATTTTGGCACAACTTACAAGAGAGTGTGATGTTCCAAATAGGTCCACACTCTTGACTGGCAACTTCTGTTTTTTAAAATATTTAATGTCATAGGAAAATATTGATATCTTAATATATAAAGAGCAATTTGTAAAACTGAAAAGATAAAAAATATATATATTATATATATTCCAAAACCTTAATAGTATCTCCAGGTATTAAGAGTAAGCAGTTTATTTAACAACTGATCCTGCTTTTGGACCACTGACAAAACGTGTGGTGCTGTGTGTGCGCAGCCAACATTGGTTTCACAGAACAATTCATGTGCCTTCAGAACAGTGCTGTCTTGACTAATTAACCAGGACAACTGAAGACGTTGGGGGTGGGGGTTTCAGTGCACAGAGTGACAATCTCAGATCAGTTACAACAAAACTAGCTAAAACTCAGCACACATTTACCATCTATTCACATAATCCAAAAGTGTCTAAATATTTCTAGAGCAATAAACAATAAAAGCCATCCCACCAGAGAAGATAAAAGATTCGGTTACATTTTCTGCTCCTTAGCTGACCTCCCCTTTGTTCCAGTCTAAAGGGACGAGAAGGGCCAGGCCTGGGCTTGGCCGCAACCCCGCTGGAGCCCTTCCCTTCCTCTCATTCTCTCCTCCCTCTCTGTGGCCCTGAATCCACAGCTACGCCTGCTCCCCTGGGAGACCATCCGCTCTCCAGAGGAATTGTTCTCACATCCAGGGGCTCTGGAGGCCGCGTAATGACTGTGCTGGGAAAGGGCCACACAGCGTCTACAGAGCAGCATGTGTTTTTGAAATGTAGACCCACCCTCCATTATGGGGATGTTGCCACTTTGTTGGAGTGATTTGTTTTTTTAAAAATATCCACTCTGTCACACACTTCTGGATGAGCAAGAGTAGACACTGCATTTTATCAAATCTAAGATCCATCGATTATAAGACATGCCATATTATGGACCACTGAGAAAGGAAAAAAAATGCAGCTAATTATATAACTCAATGCTTTCTTATTACTTGGAATTTTTCCATACAATATTTATCTGTCACCCTCTGTGCCATCGTCCTCTGTGCATTTCCTAGAGGAGCACCCCACTCTAGTCTTTGGGACTTCTTCCAAGTCTCTGACGTGCATTCTGCAAGTTCTGTGCTGAAACTTCCTTAATCTTACCAGAAGGTGTCAACAAAAGATTTCTAGGTACCCATTAGTAACACAGTATAAATGGCAATTAAATGCAACCTGGTACAATCCATGTACATAATTTAATGTGAACAACATGATTAAGTTCATGAATGTTCAGCCAAATGACGACCACTATGCAATGCCCCACCATGGAAAGTGATCACAAGGCACACTCCATTTCATAGTTGTTAAACTGAGGAAAAATACATTTCTTAGAATGAATGAAACTTGGGAAATATGAAACTGATAATGATCAAGAAGGAACCTGGCCCAGCAAACACTGGGAAGATCACACTTTTGGACACTAGGTCAGGTGTTGGTAGACCAGCAGAAGCACCATTCAGGTGTTCACTGTGTGATAGCCATGCTGTGCAGTGTTTTTTATACTTCAGTTGTCCAGTGGTCCCAACACAGTGTTGAGTGGAGTGGTTTTATCCTCATTTTATAGATGAGGGAATTGAGCTCAGAGATGTTAAGTAACATGCCAAGGTCATAAAGTAGCAGGTGACAGAGCCCGCTATGGACCTGGCTATGTCTGACTCCAGCATCCTTTAGCTCCCCAGGATACCAACCTCCACACTGGCCTTACAGCCCTTGAGCTCTGACAACAATTACAGTTGTAGTTCACCTGGCCCAGTGTTCCTGAAGGGATTAAGTCAAAATTTTACGGAAAGGAGAAAGGACTGTCTATAGTGACTGCAACCACAACATGGTGTGAGAACTACACGCAAGTGACAAAATAATGACACAAGCAGAGGTAAGTACACATACACAGTTATCAGCTGGGAGGTTGGGGAGGCTCTGGCTTTTTACAGGAAGAGAATAACCCAGGCTTCTTAAGACCCTCTACTGCATGATAGTTATTTGAGTCTACATTACGTTCTTTATCACATCATCAAACATCCTCATTGGTTATAGGAGACCAGGATTTCACAATGTGGCCGTTTCAGACCAGCCATGAGCTATGGACTCATGATTGTCTGGTTCCTCTCACCAAAAACCGTGACTGGGACCATCGACAAGAGCTCAGTGCAGGTACAGACTGCAGCCCTCTGGCCACTTCACCCACCCAGTGTAGTTAGCGGCACTCTTTCTAAGGCACGGACCTCACGCATGAAATAAAAGCAAGGATTAGTATTGAAATTTTCTTCCGTTGTACACACTTTAATTTTCCATTTTTGTCTCTATAACAAAAGACTTCATCATGAAAAGAAGGAAGCCCAAACTGAAGTGAGTTACAAGCTGTGTCTCCAGGAGAGGATTGTGACTTGGCCCTGAGTTCAGGTAAGAGGCGATGGTGCATACTGGGGGGGACTGTGTGGAGTTAACGTCATCACTCACACTCCCTCCCGTGGTCTGTCTTCCTTTTCTACTTACTTCGCCTTCCTGCCTTTCTGTTTCTCTTTCCCTCTTCTGAGAAAGATGCTGTACCATAGACACTGCTTAGAGGGATCAGCTTTTCTAGATCTCAAGTGGGGGCATGTGAGCTGGTAGGAGAGGTGGGCTGAGAGGGACAACAGTGAAAGGAATCACGGCTGCTGTGGGAAAGGAAAGGGAACCCTGACCCAAAGGCTGCTGACCTTGGCTTTCCTTCCTGCATCCAACCTTGCTCTCATCTAAACATGCCTTTTTCTAATGACTTTTTTTGTCCAATTGATCCCCGTATATTTAGGCCCCAAAGAATCCAATGGATGTTTTCAGCACTTGCTGAATCCTCTGATTCTCTAAGGCAGCTTCACTGTCTCTCAACCATCCAGCAAAGATGGAATAAATGCCTTGTCCTGCTGGATAAGTCATGGAAGAGAGAAAATGTAGACAACAATGGGCCATTATGTGCCCTTTTTCCTACCATCCATCCAGTCACCATGCGGCTTCACCCATTGCTGTTGCAAAGCTCTCTCCTTGGAATCCCGAAGTGGCTAAATACAGCCTTTTGCACTCCTGGCTGAGTACTCAGGACTCGTTCATCTCCCTCCTCCATCCTCTCGTTATACTTCTTTTACCCTCCTCTCTCCTTGTATTATTATTCCCATTAAAATTTTTAAACAATCACAAACTCCCAGAAATATTGCAAATACAGTACAAGGAACTTTTTTTTCCTGAATTTTTTGAGAAAAATTTGCCCACTTGGTGTCCCAGTATCCCAAGATACAATCAAGGACACTCTCTCACATAGTAGCCATCAAAACCAGGACACGAGCATTGCCTATTCCCGCCGTGTCACCCTGAGACCCCAGTCAGCATTTGCCAGTTGTCCCAGTAATGGTCTGCAGAGCCAAAGGGCCCAGTTTGGATTCACTGTCGGTTCTCTTTAGCCTCCTTCTGTCTGGAACAGTTCTGCACTCTTTCTCGGACTTCTGTTACATTGACGTTTTTTAGGTCACAGGCCAGTTGTTTTGTAGAATGTCCCTCAACTTGAATCTGTCTGATGTTCCCTAATAACTGGGTTCAGGTCATGCATCTTTGGGAGGAATATCACAGAAGGATGCTGCGTGCACCTCACCGCATCCTGTAAGGTGGCACGTCAGTTTGATTTTTCCCATTACTGATAGTGTTCACCCATCACTTCATTGAGATGTTGTCTGCCTGGCTCCTTCACTGTAAAGTTACTTTTTTTCCCCTTTGAAATTAATAAATTATGTTGGCGAGAGGTATTTTGAACTATGTATATATTCTGTTCCTCATCAAACTTTTAATTCACATAAAGTCTCATGGTCTCCTATTTTATTAGATCGATTCCCCTTAGGAACCACTCACCCATCTCTTCCACCCTCCTCCCACCCTCTAGGACGCCCTCCTCATACTGCTCAGCCCCGATTTCTTAGCTGGGCTGCACCCCTCTCCCGGCAATAGATGCCCCCTTGCCTCCCTTGGGTTCTGAGCTGTGGCTCCTCACTCCCCCCAGTACAGAGTCCTGCCTCTCTTTGTCCCAGAGAATGGATTTAGGACTAAATTATTCAGGAGGGGAAGGGAATAGGAAGAAGGTGAAGGCACCTCCTGTTGTCTTTGGTTCACCTCCTTTTCCTCTTTCCCCTCTATCCTGATGTATCCTGACCCCTCCCACCCTTGCCAACTCTCACACCCATCTAAGAACTCAAGGCCGGACTAAACCTTAGGCCACGGCATGAGCTCTTCTGGTCAGACTAGGAGGGTCTGGTTCCTGGTGTGGGAAACTGCAAACTAACCTCTGGCAAGTTGCTTTCCCTCCACAAGCCTCATGGTGCACAAAATGAGCATCTTAATAATGCTACTTCATAGTGCTTTTAAAATCAAATGAGATAGTGCATGTAAAGCTTTTACTGCCTTCCACATAGCAAGCACTGAGTAAATATTGTTGATTATTATTTTTCATCCTCTGTTTCAGATTGTTGTTGTTTTATCTCTCTCTTTTTTTTTTTTTTTTTTTTTCCTGAATGATCTTTTTCTCATTCTTTTTACATTTTGGCTTCTCTGCACTATTTCCCTTTCCTGCTCCTCTTGACTCATTTTACTTTCCCTATGTTCATGTGAAAGACGCACTCAAGAGGGGCCCTGAGTTGTCACCAGGGGAAGGCCTGATGGGAATCCCCAGAGTGACAGGGTCCTGGGCTGGTAGGCAGCAGCGGTCTCTGCGCCCCACGGCCCGGGCTGGGGCAGAGACGAGACATGTTCACCAGCACCCTCTAGCTTGGGCTAGGGAAAGGAAGAAAAGGATCTCTGAGAAAGGACTGAGGTGGAAAAAAGTACACAGGACTTACTGCTTGCCAGTTAAGGACCCTTCTACCTGGCGTAGAATTTGTGAAAAGGGAAGTGTGATCTTTTGAAGGTTTGAACAGAATTGCACTCTGAGGCCTTGTTCCCTTCTTGGAATTCTGTGATTTCCAGTAGATGGAAGGTGAAAAACCAATGATGTAGAGCCACTGTTGTCTGTTGAAGGGTCCCTGGAGAGAGAGCCAGAGTGAGGGCAGCTGTCAGTGATTAGATAGATATCCATGTTCACTAAGCCTCCGTCACGGGTGAATGGTCAGGAAGAGATGGTCTCAGGTTATATGGTTTTGATACCCTACTTACAAAAAAGGACTTGAGAAACCTGCATGATAGGAAGGATAGTGTATGATTAATTAGGAAGATGGAAGATAATGGTTTGGGGGAAGGGGGGCACATGTGGTTAGAGGCCAGCCCTACACCAAAGGCAATTGTAATCACATGGATCTGATACACAGTCTTCGTAGCCCTTATCATCCAACATCTCTCTTTTTTTTTTTAAACTTGCTTGCTGTTTCCCCAGAGAGTATATCCAGCATGAAGCCAGGCATCTTACCAGTCTTGTTCAGATGGGTCTCCCGTGCCCAGTGCAGTGCCCGGCACATCATAGATGTTGATTAAACGTGTTGAATTAATGACTAAGGGAGGCAACTTAATTATTATATTAAATTTGCTGTTTCTGTTCATTGTATTTCTGTTTGCTCAACTTCCTGCGGTCCTGCGGTTTATACGTAAGCACGATGAATAAGAATAACAGAAAGTCTACTGTGAGGAGGGACGAGCAGGACCTCCGCGTCCCAGACTCCCAGGATGCTGGAGAGCTTCAAAATACGCTGGATGGAGGAGAGTATGCCCCTTTTGTATCACCGCCCCTGTTAGAGAGCAATTTTATCCAAGTAAGTAAGAGTTGAGCCCTGAGTTAAGTTCCAATAACATCAGTAATTAATTTTCTCAAAGACAATGGAAAAGGTTGGAAGAACTGACTTAATGTGGCAAGGGAGTATGTGATACAGTTAAAGGGAGCAGTTTTGGAACTCCAAACAGCCTGAAATAATTACAATCTTAAAGGAAAATTCATTTAAAATTTTCCCAACAAACTCTTACCTAGGAATTCTGTCCCATCTCTACTGTAATTGTCATTCTGTCATAATCCCCCCAAAATTATACAAAGAGATGATCATCATTTTTAGAATATCTTGCCACAGGAAGGCATTCATATAACCCCTTTCTTAGTCTTAGGAGACATTTTAAAGACTAACATCTATGGCATAACTGGAGATTAAAATGCATTTTGTTTCTTAGTTCTGAAGGTAAAATAAAATTGTCAAACTGTGTCAGGGAGAAGTTTCCTTCTCCTAAAAACGTACCTAGATTATGAATGAAACTACACTTCAGTGCATTTGGGAGCAGTTCTAACTTTCCTCTAAACAATCAACATGAAAATATTCAGACAAAGAAATGGGGAAATGAGTTAGGTGGTGTGGTCCATACCCTTAAACGTCATGGAAACGTCATAACCAGGTCTAACACGAAACACACCCATTCAAGCAGCTCCTCAGCTGACTCTACAAAGGGGTGACAGGAACAACAAAGGACACTGCATCTCCCACACACTTGTCCTCTGCACTGACACCTGCGTACTAGGGAGAACTCCCACCTCCAGAACACCATAGGAAGGGGGTGACACCTCAAAGAACACTAACATTTCCATCAGGCCCCAGAAGGCATGTGGTAAGTCATGATTTGATGTACTTCACTTTACCTTCTGTGTGCTCCTTTCCTACAGATAATCTTTTAATTTTATTTTCCACACTTCTTCTGCACCTTTTTCAAATAACCATTTGCAAGCTCTAGCGAACACTGGGGGAGGCAGTCAGCATTCTATAAACCAGACATGGCCCCATGTCATAACTGGGTAAGTTATTCCCTTCAACACACACAACCTCGTGTACTTCTTTGGCAGCAGGTTACCAAGGTTCCTGGCTCAAGTGTAAGCAAAAAAGAACAACAATTATTTCAAGCAGAGCGAAAGAGCCACAGGACATCAGCTCACTCACGGGGAGTCATCAGGGAACCCAGGTCTCTCTTTTTGCTCTGTCATCCTGAAATTAGCTTCCTTCAGGACATCATATGCAAACAGACAGGATAGCTGCCAGCAACGTAAGGGATGTGTTTCATCCTTGCGACACTTTGTGAGGGCTGAGAGCGCCCAGGAGGCCCCCACTAGTGTCCCCTTGGCCAGGCCTGTGCCACTTGCCCCTGCGGGAAGCAATCGCTGGCCAGGGGATGAGACCGCCACGACCAGTTTAGGTGGATCAGAATTTAGCCCCTCACCTGGGGCACCATCCCTGAGGGGTGGATACTGCACAAAACCAGAATTCTGTTCATCAGGAAGAGGGGCATGACTTTGGGTAGGTAATCAACAGTGTGGGCTACAACCTCTTTCTAAATACATTTGCTTTTAAGTATAACCTATTTTTTTGAAGCAGTTAATGTACAGCTGAGAAACCAAGTGTTGCTCCTTTCTGGCTTCCTTCACATCCCTGTCTACTCACTTTCCAGCCCCTCCTCCTCTTCAAGCTAACCAAAATTCTCCTGGCCAAAATTCTTGGACTTTGGGGGTTTGCACATAGTGTTCTTTGACTGGAAATCTCTCCTGTCCACCCAGCCGATTTATGTCCCACATTGTTTGGGTCTCAGCTAGAGAGAGGGGAGACTTTTCTGACCCTATACCCAGGGTTTGCTAGAGCTAGCCAGTTGGTAAGTGTTCAAGAAGTTTGCGAGCCAGTTGTTAAACACAGCCATGATTAAGAATTAATATGTATAAGCTTGCAAATAAATTATATGTAAAACAAAGGCAACAAATACTCAAAACTCATCACTCCTATTATTTTACTACATTTTACTGTTATCTTGAGATTATGGATACGGGAGTTTGGCAAAGGTCCATGAAGACTTCTCTGAGACCCAATTGGCTATATGGACTTAAAATTGAGTGTATCGTTGTCTGTAAATTGTGTGCTTCTCATCTTATATATTAGCGAAATTTATAATAAACTTACACATATCTTCCAAGAGACAGAAGTAACACATTTACCAGCACACCATTGCCTACATCCCCTTCTAACTCGAATTTTCTGTGATGTGTCTTTTATCACAGCACCCTCCGCTTGTACTCGGTAACACTTCTTACAATAACATTTAGCAACATGCTTATTTAATGTCTGCCTTCCCTGGCGGACCCCACCAGTCAGGGACTGTGTCTGTTCACTGGTACCTCCAAGATTTCTCATAAACAAATGCCTCACAGTTCCCTTCTTCTTTATTTCCCGCACTGCTCGGGTAAGCAAGGTTGTCAGGGCCATGCACTTTATCAGAAAACTCCTCTTTCCTGTTCTCTGCCCTAGGTCAACAGGAGAGGTGAATCCATTTACCTTCATAACCGAGCCAACTGGGTGGCCGTAGGCATCTGCTCTTCCAGTCCCACCCACAAGACCCCCAACGTGATGCTGCTGGCACATCTGACACCCGCTGCACAGAAAGATTCAGAACCCCTGTTTAAAAGTCTCCTGACATCTCCTAATCCAGAGAAACTGGTGCTCACCAGGTGAGTTACACAGGGGAGAGGCCAAAGACCTCTCAGAAAATATGCTTTGCCCCTGAGGAGCTGAGAATAGAAACACAGAGGGCAAGTGCTCCACGGGAGCATCTCCCTTGCACTCCCTGCTGCTGATGAGAGTCACAGCCTCAGAGTCTGAGAGCGTAGTTGATAACAACCAGATGGGCAAACAGTCCATTCACTTTTCAAAAAGTAAACCTACGTAACAAGAACTGAAGGTTGGTAATAAAATGCCTCTAGAACATGCCCCCTTACCCCACCACCCCCAACCTCCATCAGAATTAGCTCAGCTCTTATCTCAAGCCACCAACTTGTTGAATGACCCAGAGTAAATCACTAACTTCTCTGTCTCAACTTTGCAAGATTAACTAAATGGGATGACTTCTCCGAAATAAAAGTAAATAGTTGATACTCTGTTATTTTAGTTCCTCGGTGTCTTAGGAGTGTGATTCGGGTGAGATGGCCTTCAGGAGCCTGATTACACGTGCTAAAAATCAAAGTTTTGAGCCTCAAAAGCTAAGGACCAGACCATGGTGGCCACAAGAAGGCACTGCCCCATCCCGTGCCTGCCCCTCCCTAGGCATGTCTGGAAGACACACCTGTTGCCTGAGTCACACTCCTAAAACTGCTTTAAAAGGAAAGGCCTGGTGGTAGTTTCCAACCAGGCCTCCAGATGACCTTTGCATTTGCCTGCAGGTTTCTCCCACTGCAGTTTGTGACTCTTTCTGTGCACGATGCTGAGAACATGCGCATCAAAGTAAAGCTGGTGAGTGGCCGAGCCTACTACCTGCAGCTCTGCGCCCCTGCCTGCAAACAGGACACCTTATTTTGTCAGTGGGTGGAACTCATCTCCCTCCTGAATGAGGAGAAAGCCAAAGTTTCCAAAGTGTCAGAAGTCTCCAGCCTGTCGGAAATCACAAACAGCACGGACGTCGCAGGCTCAGTGGACATCGTGGGCATTGCGGCCTTCACAGCCCTGCAGACCCAGCACCTGCACCCAGGCTCAGACCCTGGATGTGCCGCAGAAAGCATCGACTTCTCAGAATTCACAGACATCACCGATGTCACTGACGTCACAGATATTCCAGAAAATGAGGTCACAGAGGCCCCAGATATAAGAATTGTAACCGAAGTCACAGAAGTCACAGACCTCTGTGATGTCACAGTGGGCTCAGGGGTCACGGTGGTGTTTGAAAATGATGACATACTCAGGGCCAAGCGGGAGGAAAAGGTGTGTGGCATGGGGGACTTCCATTCTCTAATAATCAAGAACACGTGTGGTAGCCAGATCCCTCTTCTTGGCTAGCTACCTGACATCCATGACTGCAATGCTATGGCACTCACTCTGAGTAACCTAATTTTAATAATGAGATCTGCTCCCTGAATCCTAGTGTCAAGGAGTTGTAAGATGTCTCCTGAAATAGGCACTGACCATCCTGGCCATCAGACTTAACCCGTATCAGAAAGCTATGGTGGGATGGGAAGAACTTTGGGATCAGAGTCAGAAGCCCTGGGTTGGAATCTTGCCCTGCTGCATATTAGTTTGGCCAAGTCACTGAACCTACAGGAGCCTCAGTTTCCTCATCTTTAAAACGAGGATACTGATATCACATAAGGTCTATTTTAAGGTTTAAATGTATAGAAAAGTATTAAGTACACTGAAGGACAGGGTGAAATTTCAATAAGTACAAGTGAGGGTGGAGATAGGAAAATGAAATACCAAAAGAAGTGAGCAGCTTTAGAAAGGGCCAGAAAGTGGAAAAACCCAGAACCACATCCAAGAATAGTTCAGTTTGGCTGGAGCGTAGTATGTGTGGAAAATATTAGCATATAGGATTGGAAAGCTGCTTGCAAACCTTGAATGCCAAAATAAGAAGTGTAGACTCAGTCTTTGGGCAAACCTTAGCCACAAAAGCTCTCTGTGTAAGGGAGTGAAGGAGCTGTGTTTTTAAAAGATTAATCTGATGGCAGGACAGAGTGAGGTAGATCAGTGTGTAGACTGCTGCAGAGAAAACTCCATGGGGCCCACGACAGAAAAATGGCAGAAGGCAAAGATGACCATTTCATAGAAGAAGAAACCACTAACTGATAAACTTAGTGGAAAAGTTTAACCTCACTAGTAATCATAGCAATGCAAAGTTAGAAAAAATTTCACCTATAAAACTGTCCATTGAAAGAGTAAAAACAGTATTAGTGACAGTGTGGTCACCTTGGAATTCTTATAAATCCACGGGAGAGTGAGAATTGGAACAAACTTTCTGGGAATTATTGTGAGTCAAGAACCTAGAAATGTTGACACCCTTTGACTCAGTGATTCCACTTTTCGGAATCTTTCTTAAGGAATTAATCATCCGTCGGAATGAGGCTTTAGTTGCAAGGATGTTAATCATGCCACATCTATACTATGTTTATAAAAATGAAATAATGAAAATGTGAAGCCAGCTAAGCATCCACCACAGGAGAATGGCTAAATGAATTCAGATCAGAAGGGCAGGTTCATGTTTATCTCGCTCAGAAGCGACTGTACTGACTGGCAAGATCATAGGCACTCTGTAAAAATTTGTTCAACAAATGACCAGTCTGTAGCTATTAAAGCTGTTGAAGAACCTCCCTTGGAAAAAATGTTTATGATATCAAGCTGAGTGAAAAATGAAGAATTTGATCCTTATTACTTACAAATGCACTTATACAGACAGACAACAGGAAAGGAAAAAGTCATTGTTAACAGTATTTTATTTCTAGATTGTAGGCTTATGAGCCATTCATATTTCTTTACATATTTCTGAGTTTCCTACAATAAAAATAATTTTTAATTAGGAAAAAATTCAAGGAGCTTTACACAAGTTTTAATGACATGAGGAAAATTATTATAAAGTCGTTAAGTGAAAAATGTGGGATGCAGAACTGCAATGTGATCACAAAGCAGCCACATTCAAAAGAAATAAGTGGACAAAGAAGACCAGAATGAAATGTGCCATAGTAGTTATTTCTGGTCCGTGGCATCAAGCGAGCAATAATTCTCTCCCTTTCACTTTACGCCATTTACGATTTTCTAAATATTCTATGATAAATATATATTACTTTCATTGTCAGAAAAAAAGTTTTATCTTTAAAGAAGATTGTTGCATTATTTTCAAGGAAAGGTAGCAGAGGTGATGGACTAGGTAGGGGCAAAGGGAGGAAGTCGGTGCAGACATGAGGGTGACAGGAGACACTGGAGAGGCAGTCTTTAAGACCAGCTGACCTGTTGCTCTGAAGCCCAAGAGTTAGAGGAAGGCAGGGAGCAGCCGGGAGAGGTGATGCATTGACAGAAACCAGGATATTAGGAGAACAGGAGAGATTTTAGGATGTTTTCAGGTATAGGTTCCAAGTCTTTTGGAAAATAAAGTCTTCAGTATTATTGTGAACCTCCAATTCCTGTCACCTGTTAGATGCTCTTAAGAGCAACCTCAGATTGGGGAGTAGGCAGCCAGGCATGTCTAGAAAACCTTCCTTTCCCTGCCAGCGCAGGAAGAGGCAGTGCTGTAATCAAGTGCTCATTTTCTGATGTGAGGTGACATGGGTGTATCTGACCATGCGAGCTGTTGAACATGCTGGGTCAGGCCAGCCTCCAAAGCCCCCCTGGCCTCTTCTCAGGGGCCTCGCAACACTCAGCCCCATCCCCTGCTCATTGCGCCTGAGCACTCCAGGGCTGCCAGTAAATATGAATGAATGATTACTGCTTCAGAAATAACCTGGTTCTGTAGGATGCGCTTCTGTTATTGATTTGCTGCTGCTTGTTATTTTCAAAGGAAAAAATGGAAAACCTTCTGAAGCCTGGGTGTCTACGAGATACAAGAAGTAAGAGTGAGTTTAGAGAATACTCAAAACATGTTACCATCTCAAACCTAACGCTGACTTTAGAAGGTGATAGATCTTTTCAAGCTACCTTGACTCCAGAAGAAAGTGAGACAAATAAACCCAAAGAGCTGAGTGATAAACTCTCTGAA
This sequence comes from Camelus bactrianus, assembly GCF_048773025.1. Taxonomy (NCBI): domain Eukaryota; kingdom Metazoa; phylum Chordata; class Mammalia; order Artiodactyla; family Camelidae; genus Camelus; species Camelus bactrianus. The sequence goes on along the minus strand of NC_133544.1, from coordinate 30,556,704 downwards.
ATAAGGACAACAGACTCTAAAAACACGGCTCTCAAGGCTGAAGAATCCAGGTATGTGAGGCCAGGATTTGATAAGTGATGCTAAGATGTAACGTATATCAATAAGTACATGACTTAAATCCCTGCAACTCAGGGATTTGTTGCTAAAGATTCTCAGACATACAATGTAATTAAATGACGACATAGTCAACTCAATTGTCCACGTGTAGTTCAACCTTGTCTAATTTTTATTTTCATGCCAACTTCTCACACCATTCAGTTGGCATTCTGGGCTATCTGCCAGGTGTCGATGGCGTGTGCTAAAGGAAACAGAATAGAACCACAGTGTCCACATTTTGGAGTTAAGGGCATTGATCTCTAGAGTGATTGTGGGTACTTTTATCTTTACCCTTCTCTGGATTTTCTTCTCTATATATCCCTTACACTTTTCTACACTTTCAATGAATAACTTAATCTGAAAAACTATTTTTTATGATTTTAATACTCAATTGCAAGATGAACGTAAGAGAGCACCGTGGTATTATAAAGATAAAAGTTAATCTGATCATTCCAGAGTGACAGCTAACAAGAAAGCAGAAAAATTGTTGTATTCTGTAAATGCTGTATGAACAAGAATGAAAACAAGGAATGTAAGGAATTATCTCTAAGTTATTTTTAAATATAAAAAAGGAACAGGGGAAAACAGGGAAATAAACCTACGAAAAGAAATAAACTAGAAAAATTTTAAACAATTGGAAGTGCTAAACAATGTTTGGTTGACTCTTCAAAAATGAAAAAACAGGCAAACCATTGTACACCTTTTTTTTTAAGGATAAAATTGAAAACTTAAAAGATGTTACATCAACTAGTAGGAAGAATAGTGAAGTATTACTGAGAAAGATTACATAGAACTTTGCTTTAATAACTTGGAAATCCTAAATTAAATAAATGACTTTAACAAAAATGCAGAGGCAGAACTGGCAGAATCAGAACTTGAAAACAGAAAACTTATCAAAGAGCTCCCTTAAAAAAAAGGACACAGTTGTGACTTACTGGACAGTTTTTCAGATACTACAAGAATGGTCTCTTAGATGTTTATAGTGTTTTTTTTTTTAAATATAGAAAAATTATGTTTTGTTTTCTTAATTTTAATGAAGCAAATAATTTGGATTATAAAGCTGACAAAGACAACACAAGAAAGAAAATTCTAGATTAATCCTACTTGTGGCAATAAATGCTAGCTTCATAAAATCTTAGCAAACAAAATGTAGCCAGCTTCATATAAAATTGAGGAAACTGTTGACATAAATCATTAACTATGGTAAAGTACAATATCATACTTCAAATACATTTAAGAGATTTTGACGTTTGTATAAAGATCCACATAATATAGAAGAGTTTTCCTTTAGCTCAATAAAGAATATTTACCCCAAACAAGAGCCAACGTTATTTTTAATGAAGAATTTCTAGAACTGTTCCACTTAAAACTTAGAACAAATTAAGGATGTCCCCACTAACATTTCTATGTAACAGAATTTCAGAAGTTCTAGCAACTGCAATAGGACAAAGAAATATGAAGAATAAATATGAGATTTTAAAGGGATTTGTAAATGGAAATTCATGTTTAGAAAATTTGAGGATCATCAAAAATATTAGTCTGTAAACAAGTTTAGGAAAGTCACAGATTATAGGATAAACTCACAAAAAAATAATTTTTTCATGAAATGCATTGAAAAAATAAAAGATATTTTTCAAAAGTAACAATAAAAATAAAATATTTAGTCCGAGTGATGAGATCTACATACATGAAATTATAAAACATTTCTGGAAGAAACAAAAGAACTTGAATAATGAAAAATAGGCTCTCTTTCGGGCTGATAGATTTAAGACAGCAAAGATGACGAAGTCTCCTAAATTGATCTATAGGTTTAATACAATACCAATTATCGCAGGATATCTCATAGAAATTGTAAAAGTATAAAATATGGAGAAGATAGGAGTAACAATCTCAAGGAAATTACTGGGGACAGAAAAATGTCTGGACGGACTTGGTCCTATATAAATCTTAATCCGTGTTAAATTACATGGCCATCAGAAACACTCATGCAAAGTTTAGAATACAGAAATATAGAAAAATAGATTCAAACTGATAAGAGTTCAAAAGAAGCATGAAAAAAGCAAAATTCTAGAAAATGTTAATCAAAGATTAACACTGTACCACAAAAAGTTTTCAGGTGGGAAAAGAATATTTTCAAACTAAAACTAAAATAAGAGGGAATGGTAGCATTGCCTCAGTTGCAGGGGAAAGATGATTTCTTGTCCACTAAAGCATCAGAAGAAATTTTCAATGTCAAAGTTTGATCCATTTATTCAATAGCATTTACTAAGCACCTTCTATGTGCTAGGGATGGGGCATAGAGCAGTGAAAATAAGTCATGGAGTGTTTCATTCTAGTGGAGAGTATAGATAATGAGCAAATAAAGCGTATTATGCCAGCTGGAATGTGCTGTGAGAAAACAAAATAAAGTAACAATGATTTGAGGAGGGGGGAGGGGTATTTTATACATGTGGTCAGAGTCTGCTTCTCTGAGGAAGGGCAGAGATCTGCAGGAAGGGTGGAGCTCTGAGGGAACAGAGTTCCAAGCTGACTGACTACATAAGAATTATAAATGGGACATATTAGGTGTTCAGTAAATAATCATTATTGTCATTATTAATTTACTTCCAATAGTGTAGATAAAACAAATTTGGCTGTTCTGCCAAACAAAAAAACCAAACCAAAACAAAACCATCTTAATTGACTGAGGGTTAAGGACTCAAAACTGGCTTTCTTTTTAATCTTCTTTCCTAGCTAAGCGGGGGTCAAGGGAAGCAAAGGAATATGGGGTGATCCTTAGGGAATTCACAAACTTGGAAGTCAGAATACTGTTTGCTTTTAGCTCCTGAGCAGCCACATTTCTTGCAATTCTAGAGCCTCTAGATCCAAGTGCCAATACATTCAGGGTGTTGGTGGATCTTGACTATGATTTCGATACTTCTGGTTGTCTGCTCCAGCAAAGCATCGTGTAATATCTAGTGGTTCTTAATGTGTGGCTGGTTGGCAGCATCACCTGGGAGCTTAATGATGTAAATTCTCAAGCCCACTCCTCCCTGCTGAATCATAAATGCTGGGATGGGCTCAGTATTTTGTGTTGTAATTAACCTCCAAGTGGTTCTAATCTACAATCAGGGTTGAGAGCTGTTGCCTTATGAGAAGCCAGTCTTAGGTACAAAGTAGGGCTGAGCACGGATTCCTCTCTCATGAGGGTTTCTCCTGGGGCCCCAGAGCCAAAATAAAGATTCCCCTTTATAGCCATAGGAAGAACTGTCAGCTCAAACTTCAAGGGAGCCTTCTTCAGGAATTTTTCCTATATGACCAGGATCTCTGAAACTTGGATTCAAAAAAGAAAAAAAATTTTTTTAATGTGTTAATGTTCAAGAAATTTCCCTGCTTCAGATTGAGGGAGGAGAAGTAGCTGAAATAGGGAAATTTCCCCCAGAAAACTGAGATATTATTTCTTGATGGTAAACACTGAGTTCTTTCAGTGTTACTAAACAATGACCAGGAGGACTACTGGAAATCTTATGTGTTAGAGGAGAAAGAAGGAAGAGAGATTTTAAAAAGCAACCATCAGTCAGAAGTAGTGAAAGACAGGAATGTAACAGGTGAAGGTATAGAAGCAGGTGCCACTCAGCAGAAAATGTTCCTCTCATTATGCATGAGTATGACTTTCATAGAAAAGCATAAGAATTCTAAAAAACTAGATGAGATAAAAATGAATCCCTCCAATCTAGCAATTTTTACTAAATAATAATTGATCATGAATGGTCATTCTGACATCTTCCTTCTGCTTTATTTCATTCATTATGTCTCAGGTTCTATGTCCTGCCCTAGTCTAAGGCTTTAGAAGCACACAATTCAAAATCTAACAAGGTTAATTGTTTAAATCATGTCAACTTCTTTCCCTGCCCTTTTGCACATAGTAGATGCCCTGAAGCGTTGGATTAGCTTTTATGCCTTTAAAAAAAATTTTTAAAAATAATTAATAAACTTTACTGTATTAAGTACAGTTTTAGATTTACAGAATACTTGAGCAGATAGTATGCAGAGCCCCATACAACCACCCCACTGCCACCTCCTCACTGTCCCCCAACCTCCAATTTCCCCTATTATTAACACTTTGCATTAGTGTGGTACATTTGTTGCAATTAAACAATATTGATACATTATTATTAACTATAGTCCCTAGTTTAAGTTTCACTGTGTTGTGCAATTCTGGGGGTTTTGACACATGCATACTGACAAGTATCCACCATTACATACAGAAGAGTCTCACTACCCTAAAAACCCTCTGAGCGTTAAATTAGCTAACAGCTTTTAAAAATTGTAAGGATAACTTAAATTTTTAGGATGAAAAATGATCTGCAGATGCAATGTTTTGTTAGTCTAATTATTATGATTGCTATTAGAAATGATGAGAAGAGGAATGCCCATATAAATAGAAGACATCAGAATTTCACAGATAAAAATGATCTTGAAGGTTAGCAAATCCCAAACTTTTCAAGGTCCTGCCCTTTAGTCTCTCAGCTTCCTGTGTCATTTATCTGCTGACTCTACTGGGGAGAAGGAAAGATACAGATTTAAAAAAAAAAAACAATGTAAAAAATAAATTTTGGTTCTAAGTAATCCCCTTAAGTCCAAGCAGAGATTATTTTTTATTGCCTATTTACATCAGGAACATAATTACTAGCTACAGCCTAATTTGAGAATGTTCATTATAATGAAAGATGTAATAATATGTAAGAAAAGAATGGAATTCAGTGATATTTTATTCCTGGGACATTTGTAGGATTAAGTCAGGACACTGTGAGAGTGATAAATAAATTCTGGTATGTATTTTTCTTCTCCAAGACTACAGATTTCAGTGACACTTCCTAATTGCATATTTTGGAAAAATGAAAAAAAATTAAACAATAACCTTGTTGAATATTTTGCCCTTAGATTCATTGGTATTTAAAATGTAGATTGAGCAATTTAAATCTAGATGAGTGGAAGACCATGGAGACCTCTATAATGTCATTAGGTCCTCTAGAAGTGAAGGATTTATTTTATAAAGCATTTATATTCCTTCTCGTACCTTAACAATAGTGCTACTGTGATTCTTCCCTTTACTTTAAAGAGGATCATGACAGGCTTTATTTTAATTTGCACCTACTTTTAAAAATACACTTACTTGATATTTCTCAGTTTCTTGAAAACTTTTATTATTAAGCTCAACCTTATCTAAATCACCAGACATATCTCGTAAAGGCTACGTGAGTACTTATCTGCAAACACCTCAGAAAATTACTAATTTAACATTTACTTTGGAAAGATCCATTGTAAACCTTAAACTGTATAGATTTACCAGACCCCTTAAAATGGATCAGAATTATGTCCTTATCTGGGAAGATATTACCTAAGGGTAATTATTCTTCCCAAACGCTTTTACTCAAACAGCGATACTTCCAAAATAGTTATTGAAAATGTAGCCAAGATTAAAGATTTAGTGAAAATTAAGTAACGTAAATTTATATTTTAGCATGCCAATGAGGTTAAGAAAATAAGCATTTTAATTATTATTAATTTTTTAAAACCAGGAATACAGAAAACAAACTTCTTTATCCAAAGGCATTTCTGACAGTGAAATAGTCTGAAAAATTGATAGCCTGTCTCCTATTTTATCCACTAAACCATAAGAAATGTAGTCACCTGGGCAGATATTTGGGTATGTTATTCACCTGCAAGATTCCACGGCTCTGTTGCATCAGGACCACAGAGATAGCGGAGATGGGTGGCTTCTCACCCGAGGCACCCATCCATTTCCAGAATGTACCCTACACCTCTGTGCGAGCCTGTATCCCCAACACAGCTGCCTGTGTTTATGCAAGCCCCTGAGCAGCAGCAGTTAGCGTCTTTCAGTCTCAACCTCGACTGAGTTTTCAGGGGCAGGAAAGGCAGCAGGACAGGGATGCCCACAGCCTCACCCAGTGAGAAGTGACAGTTACAATAAAAATAGATTCTATGTAATTACATATAACTCAGTTTTATGGCTCTTACATATTAGATATCTTGCATGTTATAAATATTTAGGTAATTTTATTCTAAAATGTATTATAATGAATACTAATCTAGGCTTGCTAATTATGTTTTATTACTTCCTACAAAGTATTTAGAGAATGACCAGTTATCTCATACCTAGTAATTCTTTTCTAAATATTTGTGGTTATACTGGCAAAACTTTGAAATGTGTTGTTTATTTTTACAGGAGCAGGAGAACTGATTCTGACATTTCAGGTATGGAACAAATTCCACTACATTTCTTTGTGAGCCCTGGTATCCAGCAGTCACCTCTGGGACTCTCAAATACTCTGTTCTAGGAATCCAGCTAGATTCAAAGCAATCCAGCTAGAGTGCTGTGATACATTCCCTTTCCTGCCTTTGCTCCGTTCCGAGAGCCCTCCCCTGCAGAAACTTCCTCAAAGCCTCTCCTCATGCTGTCTTTCAAGTGGTAGGCATCACCTTGCTTTGCTGATAGAGTCCGGTTCCCTGGTTCCCTGAATCTAATTCCCTGGGCGTGAACCACTCCCAAGCCAGCTCTGCAGGCAGAACTTGAACATGACAGGGCCTCTTAACTCTGCTGATTTGGAAGGGAAGTGGTCCACAACTCAAGTTCTTGGTAAATCTAGAATCACCTAGCCCCTTTTTCTTCCTGTTTATGTTTTTGGCCTCTGCTTTGCTGTCAGGTGATACCATTTAATGTTTTTTCCAGCAGTTTTTCCTTTACATATTCCCTGTCTCAGGATCGTTAACTTGTAACAAGTGTTTGAAGTGGGGGTTGTCAAATAGGCACCTGCGGAGATCTCTCCCCTTGCTTGCTGCTAACAGCAATTCTAAGTTACTGTCTAACCTCTGGTGGGTGGAACAGTCCTCAGCTCCAGTCATGCACATAAAAGAACACCATGCAAGGAACACAAAAGCACATTTCACTGAACTTAAATGGAGAGGAAAAAATACCAAAAAGACTTGAAGGCATTTTTAGTCACATTTGCATCAGTCCTACAAAACAAAACAAAACAAAAAACAAAAAAACAAAAAACACACACACACAAATAATTGCAAGGGAGGGCAAAATGGGTAAAGGGAATCAACTGCATGATGACAGATGGAAAATAAATTTTTGATGGGGGGGAGCACATTGTAGGATATACAGAAGTAAAATACACATGAAATTTATATAATGTCATAAATCAATTAAAAATTTTAAAAAGCAAATGATTATAGGAAAGGTATTATATAAGTGGGATTTGTCTTTGGGCCTTTCTGCTGGGCTTTAGTGTCCAAAAGTACCAGATGAACTTCACTATAATGTGGTTTTACATATATTCCAATCTATAGTATTGAACCTGAGAACAGCATAGGAAAATACTATGGTAACTTAAAAGAAAAATGCAAAATCTCCTTTGTAGTATATAGACTTTTCATCTACCAATTTCTATCCCAAATTTTATTTCAAAAGAAATCAAATCTGTAAAATTTCCAGAAATATCCAATAGAGGCAAATATTTTCCTTATTCTCTAAAGACAAGGATAAATCTAGCAACGGCCTTAGCAGTAATATATACTTAGTACATTAGCATATAATTAGCACATTCTACGTACATTCTGAAGCATTCCTTATTTAAGCCATGGAAATTTAAAATTAATGTAGGACATTGATACTTTTATCTTTATCCTATATGTGACTGATTCTTTCACCTGTCTTCTGGCCCAAACTCAGTTTTGTTCAACTGAACAAGCATTCAGTGCCTAGCTATTATATATAAGGCACTGTGACAGGCTCTGGGAAAGATTAAAAATAAGTAACAGGACATAGTACCTGGCCTTAAGACATAAGCACAAATAACATAAATTGAATTGTTATAATGCACTTTAAAAGAAAAGTGGAGAACCTAGTTTTAGCTCAAGAGAAAAAAACATGAAAGATCCTATGAGGGAGGCTAGGAAGGGGGAAACAAGAATATCCTGGATATAAGGAACAATGTGGGCAAAATCAAAGGCGTGGGGCAGTGCTGGGCATGATCAAATTAGGAGTACTGAGAGATGCAGCTGGAAAGCCAGGTGGAAGGCGGATTATGGGGGTTGTGGGTCATAGTAAGGAGTCGGATAGTCCTGCTTGGCAAGTAAGGAGGAGCCACTGAAAGCCAAGGAAATGCCAAAATTAGCATTACTCTGACTGCAGTCTCTAAAAGAAGCTGGAAGCAGCTAGAGGCAGAAAGTCATTATGATAGTTCAGGTGAAGGGTGCCAAAGTCTTGACCAGGAAAGAAGCAGCGAGATGAAAATAAGGACATGAATACACAGTCAACAAGCTTTAATGACTAGCTACCTACAAGGATAAGAGAAAAAAACTGAGGATTATAGACTTTGGGAGGCAATAAGACTACAAGGTAGTGAGGCCATGAAACAAGCTAGGAAAAGGAATTGGAGAAACTCCAGAAGGAAAAGATGAAGAAATCAGCTATTAAACACTGAACTTAGAATCAAAAGCCCCAGGTTTGAGTTCTAACTGCACTTCCTCTGTTCCATGAATGTATCATTTCATCTCTCCGAGCCTTGGTTTCCTCAACTACAAATGTGTGTGCATGTGGGTGGAGGACTGAGGAGGGCATGACTAGCTGTCTCAAGGCCCCTTCTGCTGTTAGGATTTTATTAGCTCATATGTTTGTGGTCCTTGCGGCCCACCTTTGTAAATTTAGCAGGCAGCTTGAAATGGGGCTCTGGAAATGAGGAGCTAAGAAAGATGGAGCAAACGTGCAGCAAAATTTCACTCTAGCTTGTTAAATCGCAAGGACGGTACAATATACAAATTTGGCATGCAGTTTTCACAAAGTATTAATTATTTTCCCTGTTTGTTTTCTTTCATGTACTTTCTCATTCTTCCCACTTTCCTCTCCTGTATCCTCCCACTTTTCCTTACTTAGGATTGTACAGTTTTTCAGTTTTCCCTTTGATTAGCATTTCTTTCCCCCTTGTCACACTCTTTTGAATCACTTCTGTTTTTCCTTTCACACTCTTTTACTCACACTTAACACTCTTCATCTGAAGGAAACCAAAGATTAGTAGATTCTTAATCCCTTGTCCCATTGAATTTAGACTGAATGTAGACTGAAAATGAGTTTGTAGATGTGATTTCTATTCTAGGCAGAAGCCAGAATAATAACTGCTCCCACAGCAGTAAAACAACTCCCTGTTTCTGTTAAACCCATCAGATTCATATTCACCCAACTCCTGGGCAAGGCTAGTTTCAGACCGTGGTCTCTAATTCATCTTGCCAACCTCTCAGCAATTTGAAAGAATTACACTTTTTCTCCTTTCTGAGTAAGGTTGTAGGTTAAGTGGACCTTCAGATGTACTTGTTTTTATGAAAAGGTTACAAGGCAGGGGCCCAGGTTAAATCCATCTCTCCAGATCTAGGTTCATCTCTCTCCTTTCCTGATTTTCAATTTCTTACCTCTCTAGGCTTTATTCTCCTTAACTTTGCTGATTTCTTTACAGTGAACCCAAACAATAGGCTTACCTATGATCTCATGGTACTTTTCCAAGATGGAAAGAAATGAGACAAAGGTAGAGATTCAAGAAAAGAAGAAAGGGAGAAATCACTTATGATATACTGGGGTTGTCCTGCCGTCCCCCCACCCATCTTTCTTTTCCACTTTCCTCTTAACTGTTGCAAATCAAACCCTTGGAATCCTAAGCAGCCAGGTTCATTCTCTGTTTATGAAACTAGAGCTAAAAAGAGAAAGGTTGGGAGAACCCTAAAAGGGAAATTGTGAAATTTAACAATGGGCTCCATTGGAAAGAATAGGACATTTTTGATGAGGAATTTAGAACATTTGAATGAATGAATTTGAGACCCCAATTAAGTTCTCTCTCCTTCTGAAACTTTTTCCCTCTCCTGTTTTTGGATTTTTTTCTTCCTTCCTCACTTCCTCTCTCTCTAATGATCTCTCTTCCACTTTCTCCTCCTATTTTCTGGCTCTTTCGTCTCATGTCAAATCCTCCTCTAATTTCCTCAATCTTGTGCCTCATCTGTCCCCCCTTTCTCAGGGGAATGGATGTGAGGAAAGGAAAGTAAAACAGAAAAAGAAAAGGCCAGTGGAAAAAACATATAAGACAACCTAAAGGTAATTTTTTTTACAATTGTAAGTCTCTATAAATATTAAGGGCAGCATGACACTTTCACAAAAAGTTGTCAATAAACTGAATCTTTAGCATGGAATCTTACTACTTCTATTGTAGTAACAATAGAGGTAGAATGGAATATTGAGGGTTTTATTGTGGTTTCTGCTCTAGAATCCACCAGGGGTCAAAAAGTAACATCAGCTCAGAGAGAAGAGGGAGCTTCAGGTGAGGCACTGGAAGAGAATTACTTGCTGCTGCTTTTATGATGATTCCTTTCATTCTCATTCCTACCCTTCCTCTTTTCTCCCTCATCATCGTCTTTCCCAACTGTTTTCTCAGATTAGCCAACACAACCAAGGCCTCATACTTTCATACCAAAATTACACAAATACTTATGGAGTCCCTACAGGGCTGACATGTACTATTGTGCAGATTGTATCCGGCACAGAGCTGGGGGCCCCAGTCACATGGCAGTCTCTGTGCAGTGAATAACTGGCCCAGCTGTGCACGGTGGCCAACTGTATTCCAAATTTCCTTGAGACACCAGCTTCGCAGTGAGTTACTTGTAAATGAAACTTCTCTCTGTTGCCTCTCCCCATATAGCTAATGCTCTGTGTGTGTGTGTGTGTGTGAGAGAGAGAGAGAGAGAGAGAGTGAGAGAGTGAGAGAGAGAGAGAGAGGCGGTGTGCATGAAGGCTGAATTCACACAACTGAAGGGAAGGTTGGTGAAGCAGGGGTGGCTTCAGCAGGAACAACATACCCATCTTATCAGTGCTCTGATGATGGAATTGGGGCACCCACCCTTTTCCCACCCTTCTCCCACCCTTCTGTCCTCTGTCACTCTGCCACCAAATTCAGTTTAGCATTTGAATACTTAGTTTATTAACAGGGCCCCACCCAGATGCACACCATGGGCCAGAGGTAATGCACCAGAGGAAAACATGTGGCCAAAAAATAACAAATGTTCACAAAAATCCCCTGACCTCCGCATACACTCCTTAGTCTGTTCCTGTTCTTTTGTCACTTCTTTTCCCCCTTAAGTGTGCTCTTAATATTGTTCTATGGTGATGTGAAGAGTGAAGGGGTAGCACTCAGGTTGACAGGCTGATTCCAGTGTCTACCTAGGGAGAGTCCCAAGCCCTGCCATTTCTCAGTATATTAGAGAATTTAGAAAGAGAAATTTCTTTAAAGCTAACCCAATATTCTACAGTGATTTCATCCTTTGATTGATATATTCTATAAAAATGAAATTTCAAATATTGGGGTCTCATTAAGAGACATCTACAAATGCAAAGAAGGGCAAAAATGATGATATACATACCAGATTTAAATCTTGACTTCTGAAATTTAAAAAACGTGGCCCCCAAGTATTTAAATTGTGAATCACTGATATATGGAAAAAGATAGATGATTTTTTTAATATGGTGAAAAAAGTTTCTTACAACTGAAATACTGTGAAAGTTACTTGGCCCCTCATTTGCAATGAATATATACTGAATATGTAAATCTCACATATATATGATGCATTTTATGACTCAGCTTAGCACAGATCAAGAATTTGCAAATAATTCAATGATACATCTCTAAGTAAAGAATAAAAACCCATCATCTTAATTTTGACATCTTGATTTTTAGATTATTATGTGGTAGAAATAGCTTTTAAATTAAAAAACAGCTTTTATATATAAAACAGAAACAGACTCACAGACATAGAATACAGACTTGTGGTCACCAAAGGTGAGGGGGGTAGGAAGGGGTAAACTGGGAGTTTGAGATTTGCAGATACTGACTGGTATATATAAAATAGATAAACAAGTTTATACTGTATAGCACAGGGAAATATATTCAATATCTTGTAGTAGGTTAAGGTGAAAAAGAATACAAAAATGAGTATATGTATATTCATGTATGATGGAAGAATTGTGCTGTACACCAGAAATTGACACAACATTGTAAAAAAAAGTTTTTAAGAAATTAAGAGGTTCCTTCAACATTGCATCAACTTCTAGATTTAAAAAAAATGAGGTCTGACCTGTCCAGAGGATCTTTATTGTTATATTAAGAAGATAAGCTGTACTATAAATGTAATTGTATTTATTTCAATACTTATTCTACTCATATTTAACTTTCTTAAGTGTATTAATACAGTAATAACTTTAAAAGATTCTGCATTTCAGACTTTTGAATTAATTCAACTGACTCCATCTTTTTTTCTTTGCCAGATAAATGCAAACTACTAAACTGAAAAACAAGCACAGCTCAAGAAATAACAAAGGAAGGGAAAACAAAGCAGTGCCTTCCATGTGGCAGAAATAAAGGCTACTACTAATCATTAAGCATTTAATCCATGTCAATCTAATTTCTTAAATATTAATTATTGTAATTGTGGATTTTGATTTTAAAGGAAGTAGAGAACTATACAAAACTAAGATTTTCAATTCATAAACTTAATTTTTACTACAGGACTTCTTTTCTTTAGGGTTGCTGGATAGATTTGTTACTCTCTTTGATTCTACTTTTCTCATTTGGACATTAGCCCAACACTGTGTTGTTTCTAACATTGGGCACTCTGGGGTCCTTAAAGGTGAGACCATGTTCTTTCCATCTTCGTGTTCCAGCTGAGCACCTGGCCTGAGAGACGTATTTACAGAATTAATGAATGCCATTTTCAAACAGGTTTTTAAAATTCCCTATAAATTTAAAAGTAAAAAAGTAAGGACAGACAGTTCCCATCCAAAGACTTGTTTGGCTTTTTAAAAGCCACCACTTACTCATTTTCAAAAAGCTGCCAGTCATTCTGCAATGTGCTTTCATACATTCTCAACCTGCACAGTAATCTGAGGGGTATTATTAATTTCCTGTTTTACAGACAGATGGTGAAAGTGAAGCTTAAAGAGATTTTTACTTGTTCAAAAATCATACAAATTTCACACAATCAGTACTGGTATTTCTACTGTGACCTGAGTTGCAATAAGGGGTATGTCTCACCTCTGTCTTCCCCTTCCTGTCCCACAGACAACTCTAGAACGATTTGGTCCAAACTGATAACAACTGTGTATATGTGGCTCTACTGAGCACTTGAAATGTGGCTCTTGCAACTGAGAAACTGAATTTTAAATTTCTTTTAATTAAACTTAAGAAACTGAAGCAGTGTAGAATTTTTCTTCATTAAATGTAACTATTGTTTTGGTAAGGCTACATGTTTCCATTTTAGCTGTTGAAACTTTAGCATCTGAGTTGAGATATACCGTAAGTGTAAAATACACATCAGATTTTAATGTCTTAGTATGAAAAAAAGAATGTAAAATATCTTAATAGGTATTATATTGATTATGTGTTTAAATTATAATATTTTAGATGGATCAAAATTTTATAAATTAATTTCATCTGTTTTTTACTTTTTAAATTGGCTACTAAATAGTATGTCACAAAATTACATATGTGGCTCACACTATATTTCTATTAGACAGTGATGCTCCAGAGAAGAATCTTCTACTCATTCCCCTTGGCCAATAGCCCAGGGAATTCTTCTTCCTGCTTTCCTTGCTGTTCCAAAGATGAAAGGGATTTCTTTCCCACTCCTGTAATCAGGACTGAAATAAGAGATTTCCATGCAACCAAGATGAGATTACCATCTGGGACATTTTTAAGTTATGAATATATATAAACCAACAGTTTCTAATTTGGAGATGGCTATCTCATTATAAGAAATGCTTCCTTGAGAGAGATTATCTGGAATAAATTGATTCTGTAGAGAAGAAAATCACAACTAGGACTGATTACTGTTACCTAGTAACAAAAGGTAGTACCAGACCTTACCAAGTGTAGGTGACTATGTGGAACCACTAGATCTTTCATACATTATGACCCTTTGCTACCACTTTGGAAAACAGGACAGACATGCCTTACAAAGTTAAGCCATTCTTATCATATGACCAAACAATCCTACTCTAGTATTTACTCAAGAAAAATAAATCATGTTCACAACAAGACATATACTCAAAACAAGACTTGTACATAAATGGTCATAGGAGTTTTATTCATAATAACCAAAATCTAGAAACAACCCAAATACCCACAAACAGATAAATGTTTCAACAAATTGTGGTACATTAATACAGTGATACTACTTAACAACAACAACAAAAACCAAACAGATTCAACAACAAAAACAACAAGATCAGACACAGAAAGATTACATACTATGATTCCATTTAAATAAACATTCAGAAGGTAAAACCAATTTATAAAGATAACTTATCAGCGGTTGCATAGGGTGGAGATGGGTTGGAGGGTATTGACTGCAAAGTGGGAAAGGAAACCATTTGAGAAGGAAAGTTCTATGTCTTGACTGGGGTGGTGGTTACATTGGTGTATGCATTTATCTAATTTAATACTTTAAAATAGGTGCATTTTATTGCACATAAGTTATACCTTAATGATTTTTTTAAGGCAATATCACACTTTTATAGAAAAAAAGAAACTTGGAAGTTCAGCATCAAGTTGCAAATTTTTATTAGGTTTAAACACATACACACACAAACTTACTTGCTCTTAATAATGTACTGAGGTTTTTTTTCTTAAAAATAAGTTTGTGGTCAAAGAAAATTCATAAGTATTTTATAACTGGGTTGTTTTCAATTTTCCACGATACTACTCTTTGTAACTAGACATGTAAGAGAGGTTTATAACATATACCTAAGCTTTTAGAATCTTGTGCTTTTTCCCCCACATCCTCCTGCTGGGATAGCATACTGATTCCTTAGTATAGCACTATCCAGTACAACCTCTGTGATTATGAAAAGATCAGTATCTGTGCTATCCAGTATGGTCAGCATTGCCTTAGAACACAGTTCTTAAGACAACACTTACTATAAGGAAAATATATTCATGATTTATTCCACTTTAAAACAAAAATATTTTAACCTATACTTTGGAAATCTTTCAATAAAATGATGGATGATAATCCATGTGAATAGATAAATAAGTGGTGCGTGTAAATACCAGACGTTAATCTTGAGTATAACGGCTGTCAAGTGAGAAGGAATGCTCTGTTAATGCCAATAGCTAAGAAAAATTCAACTAAAGACCAATAAGCTACTTGCTTGGCTGTTGCAAGTGAGTGCAGTGTCACTCTTCTATGAAGTAGATGAGCTCCATGATTTAGATATAAAGTCAGTCCTTGAATGTATAATACTTGTTAGAAGAGCCATTAGATATAAAAAGACTGGGACATCAGAAGCACACACTTGTCCTCTGTCACTGCTACTACCACAGGACTCCGAGGCACAGAGATGGCTCTATCTTCCCTGCTACTGCTGGCACCACTGCATGGGACCAGGACAGAGCAGAGGTGTCCCAGATTTTCTGGCTGGAGAACTAGCAAGAGTGCTACAGGAAGCAATCAATCCCCACAGTCATAAGTTTTAACTTGGAACACATTTTCAGACGCATTGGTGAAGTTCCATAGAAGCAATATTATAAATCAAATAAAGTTTGTTGGTTTTGGAACTAATATAAAAACCTCATCATCATAACTTGTCTGTTATATGAGGGATCCTTGTATCTTTAAATACATCAAGCAGATGGAGAGTTTGCAGTGCAGAAAGTTTCTGTGGCTTGTTGAACACACAAGTAAACCCATCTTACTAAGGGAAAAGCAACATGGCTTCTGAAAGGAAAACTTATGCCACAGGAATCTGCTAATGTTTCCTAGGGCTAAGTTTGTGTGAAGACAAGGGCGACTCTATAGAATTTCAGGGTATGAATTTATTTGAACTGTCCACACCTTTTGACAAACTGCCACATCAAAAATGTTTTGCTACGGGTGGAAAGCAGCCCTGCTGTGGCTGTGGGGCATTTCCTAGATTCATAAGAAAGGAAATGAGGATTTTCTGCAAGAACTGGAGTAGGTTGTTGGTGGCTTTGGGAGAGAGGAAAGTAATACAGCTATTGTTAGGGTGAATGGGGACACAGACAATGTGTCCAATTGTGAGAATGCTTTGGACATTATTTGATTTTTATCTACCTGATTCTAGTAGTCATTGCTCAGAGGTGAGTAAAAAGCTCCAAGCTCACAGATAAAATATTCCTCAGCACTAAATATGTTAACATGATAATTTATTGATGCCTAAAGTACTCATGAAATGTTAGATTACCTGGGGATTTTTAAAAAAATGTCCACAAATACTTGAGAGGAGGTACTCCTCCCCTCAAGAAATGGAAACTGTTCCCCTTGCCTCGGGTGTGGGCTGGACTTACTGTCTCATTTCAAATGAATAAAGTGGCAGTAGTGGGGTGTGGTTTTGGATGCTAGGTCATAAAAGGGCCCTGAGGTTTCTATCTTGGTTGCTTCTCTCTTGGACTGCTTATTCTGGGAGAAATCAGCTGCCATATCCTAAGGAAAGGTCCACATGGCAAGAAACTGAGACCCCAAGCTAACAGCTATGTGAGGAAGCCTTCCTGGAAGCACTTCCTCCAGTCCCAGACAAGCCTTTTAGCTGACTGCAGGCCCAACTGACATCATAACTGTAACCTTAGGAGAGACTCTGAGCCAGAGCCACCCAGCTAAACTAAGTTCCTGATTTTCTAACACTCAGAAACTGAGAGGTTACATGCATGTAATTTTGCATCACAAAGCCTCAATTAATCCTAATACTGCTTTAGAAGAGCTTTTCCTTTTAGGTATACTTTATATAAAAACTTCTAGATGTTTTATGAAATACGTTAACAAGTTTTGGACACCCTTTGAAACAGCTCAATTTTCTCACAAAAGCTAATTCAAATGTAAGAGAAAAAAATTGTCCTAGCACAGCATAAAGGAAAGGTACCTATTAAACTTCTAATGCTCCACAAGAGGTCGGCGCTTTTCACTGCTAACCACAATCATGCTCTAAGATGTTTTTCATGGAATAATTGTTAAACTGTGATTCTGAATAATGGCTTTGACGTCTAGCTTACCAGATAAGAAGAAATAGGAAACCCTCAGAATTTTTGCATACTTTTAAGAGCCTTTAAACATTTGGTTTGGGTATATAGATGTTTACAAATTGTATTTTTTAAAAGTTCAAAAAAATAAGTTAAATCACACATTTTACCATGATCCTAAGTGTATTCATCATCTCTTCTAGACTTAAGAGAAAAAAATTCAGGGCATTTTTATTCTTGTTGCCAAACTGTTCTCAGCTCTTCTGTGCCCTGAACTGTGATCACAAGGCTTGGTATACTCTTGTTTGTTGTTCCACCTTCTTGCATTTGCTTCAAGTGTTATGCAGGGGCGATGAGGCATGAAAGCTTTCAGTCTAAGTACTTGGTTAGTCAGGCTCTTGCACCAGCTTCACACTATCTACTTCTACTTGATTTGAAACAGTTTATATTCCCAAATATAGTTTGAAAAATTCTTCTAAAAAATACTCTGGAAAAACGGGGGGAAAAGATATCTATTTTTTCTCAGTGGCCCTAAAGGAGTCCACTGTGGTACTCCAAATCTCTCATTCAACCCAACACATTCTTTAAAACCTAGTTGAGGACCAATGCCTATTCTGTTTCCCCTGGAGTCTATCACATGTCAAGGCTAAGACTCTTCCATGAGAAAGAAGTTTGTAAAGTTCCAAGTGTCTGTTTCTTCTCAGTTTTTGCAAGTGCCCAGTTAAAACTATTTCCTATGTGTGATCTATAATTTCCATCAGAAACTCGCTTCCTCAGGCTAAGATCTCTCTCACCCTGTCTCATGGCAGGGGTATGTATTCTCTGAACTGACATAGTCACTAAAGGGTTACACACATAATAAGCCTTTATAATCTGTTAGATGTTAGAAACAAGATATCTAAACTTGTCAAAGACTTGTGTAAGTTCTGGAGTAAAAGTTAAGTGCAACTAATTAGTTGCATCTATCTTGACTTTTGAAGAAAACTTTTGCTTTCTAATTCTCAGCTCTACCAATTAGATAAGGATTCATTGTAGCAACTGGAATGAGTCATGAAGCATAGGACGGAGTTGGTGAAGAAGAGAGAGTTTTCTCTTCCTTTTTCTCTCTGCATTTGTTATACCGTTTCCCTCCCTCAATTCATACAGCACTACTCAAGAGCAAAAATAATCATCTTTAGGCAGAAATTATTCCTTAGACAGGCTAGTCATAGCCAAACATTTGATGAAGCTGAAGGTTTTCTCTGATCCTTTCATCATCCCTATTCCACCTGCTCACGTTTATTTCACTCATTCATCCATTCACTCCTTCATCAGATATGTACTGAGTACCTGCGCTGTGTCAGTTACTGTTTTAGATTCTGGGGAATCTAAAAATAAGTAGCGGTGAATAAAATAGACAAAGTCCTTGCTGTTATGGAGCTAACATTCTAGTTTGGGGAGACAGATAATAGATATACAACATGTCAAATGGTAAATAAATATAATGAAAAATAAAGCTGGGGAGAGGGGATAAGGAGTGCGGGGAATGGGGTGTGAGAGATGTTCTAGGTTTTATCTAGAATAAGACAGGCCTCACTAATAACATTTCAAATGAGATCTAAAGGAAGTGAGGGAGAGTAGGTATGTGGATATTGGATGTTTCAGGCATTAGAAATAGCAAATGCAAAGGCTCTGAGGCAGAAGCTGTGGTAATATGTGAGAAGCAGCAACAATGCCAGTGTGGCTGGTATGAAATGAGAAGGAAAAGAGTAGTAAGAGTTGAGGTCAGGGAGATCATGCTAGGCTACAGGCTACTGAGCAGAGCAGTAACTTGATCTCACTTACATTTTAGCAAGATCACTGTGGCTGCAATATCAAGAAGAGAAATCATGGGTGGGAAGAGCATACTGCACTAATCCAGGCAAAGGCTGATGATGTCTTGGAGTAGGGTGGTAGCAGTGGGGTTGGTGAGAAGTGGTTAGAGTCTGGATATATTTTGAAGGTAGAAATAAAAGGATTTCCTGATGGATTGGATATGTGGTGTGAAAGAAAGCCTGAACAACTGGAATGAAGGCATGACCATATACTGAACTGAAGCAACTGAACAAAAATTTAAAGTTTGACATGTTAAATTCGTGATATTTTTAGAAATTCAAACAGATGTTTAGCCAACAGTTGAACGGGTGATTCCGGAGTTTAGGGCAGAAGTTCAGGCTAGAGATAAACTTAGAGCTGATAGTTTGAAGATGGAATTTAAAGCCACTGAGACTAGATGAAATCACATAGGGAGAGAATGCTAAAGAACAGGATGATAAGAATAAGGACAAATAGTTAATGCACACAGTGCCGGCCAGGCACTGTTCTAAGCACTTTACAAATACAGTTCATTTAGTCTTCACAACCATTGCAGGTAGCTACTTTTATTATCCTTAATTTAGGAGATGAGGAAACTGAATCTTGGAGAAATTAAGTTACTTTCATTTTTATATTTTTTATTAAAGGTTATTGCAAGATATTGAAAATACAGAAGAAGCTTTTTTTTAAATCTATTTTTATATATAGTGGCTAACATTTTTAAATCTCAAACTCCCAATTCCGTCCCACCCCCTTTCCCTGGCAACCACAAGATTGTTTACTATGTCTGTGAGTCTGTTACTGTTTTGTAGATGAGTTCACAGTCAATATTTTTAACTAGATTTATGAAAGGTTAAGAAGTACTATCAAATATCAAAATAATAACTAAGCCCAATAAAATTAGAAAAGCTCATGGTTTGTTGATTTCTTTTTTGGTGTTTAAAAATTTTTTTTAGGTATTTAATAATTAATGTGCCTACTAATTTGTTTCATAACTTCTCATATATGTGAATCAGTGAGTATTCTTTTAATTTACATTATTTCTGATCAATTGGTTCACATAATTATAAAGTGATTAGGCTATTAATTCAGTTTTGAAAACTCGGATGTCACTAGCACATGGAGGATAAAACCAAAGGGATAGATTTGCCTTAGTTAAGGATTTCAAATATAATGGTTAATGGTAGAATCTTGAAAACTGAGATTTCAGACCTGTTGCAAATGGCTGAAATATAATATTAATGTATTTCCTCCAAGCTTTTAATGAAATAAAATAGTTCAACACTTTATTACATCAACCTGTAATAGAAGCTGCTGTTAGATGTTAGGTTAAGCAGACATCAAGATGAGGAAGGAGAAAGGGTACTTACTATGGTTATTCTCCTTCCCATCACACACTTGATTTACAGTTTGGCTTTATTACTCATCCAAAGTGCTTAGTTACACATTTGCCAGGGTGATTCAGTGGGTAAATTATTTTGTGACAAAGATAAACAACCCCTCTGACATGGGGGTTTAAACCACAGATTACCCATTGCATTCTATTTGGGGATGAATATTATATTTTCTTCATACCCCTATGCTATTCATGTTAGATTCCATATGCAGAGGCTACCAGAATCTTAAAACTAGGAAAAGAAAAAAGTAGTTAGCTTGGAAAATGACACATGAGAAAATTTAGGCCCAGGACACTTGTCAGGCATTCAAATCATAAAAGTGGTTAATATCAAAGCTAAAACTCAAACCCAATCACCCTGCCTCCAGTTTCCATGCCTTCCATTCTTCCAGCTACCCTTCATTTTTTGCACAGGAGGCCAGTAATTTGAGTGATTTGAAGATACTGGGAATGGCTCTATTCACCAGAGAACAAAATTTTTTATTTGCCATAGGTTCTATACTCATTTAAGATGAAAATACCTTTAGGAAAGAAAAATAATAATACTTGTATAGCACTTAACAAAGGAATTCCCACATATTTTGAGGTCAGTAGCTGCTCTCTCACAGATAGTGGTCATCATTTTATTAGGAGGGGGTCGTATTACAGAGGAGTCCAAGCAGCCGGGGAAGCAAAGCTAGGTAGCTGGAGGGTTCATTTGGGTGGGGTGTTTTGCAAAACTGCTTTAGGCCAGGCAATTGTAAGGGATGCGTAAAGAGAGACTACTTTCTAAGAGGCCATTTCTTTGAACAGGTAGATCAGTGATTCTTAACTGGAGGTGAGTTTGTTCCCCAGGCGACCTTTGAAAGCGTCTAGAGACATTTTTGATGGTCACAAATAGGGGTAGTGGTGCTACTGGTATCCAGTGGGTAGAGACCAGGGATGCTGCTAAACATCCTAAATTGCATAGGTCAACACAATGAAGAATTATTTGCCCCAAATGTCAGTAGCGCTGAGTTGAGAAACCTGGAACTAGAAGGGGAAAAATACATCGAAGAACTAAAGGAGACTTCTTGAATCATTACTTATTTTATGCATTTAAGAACTTAGAAAAAGGAATAGGTCTCTTTCTCGCTTGCTCTCGCTCTCTCTTTCACACACACTAACCTTTTTTTTTTTTCCTTTTCCCTTTCCTTTTGGATATGGCTAACAGTTTGTAGGGAATCCTGGAGACTATCTAGATTTCCTTGCTCTGGATGTGGGTTGACTCAAGTACTTGAGTTTCGTGAAACAGCTGTGGCCCTTGGCATCCTTCCTTTCTGGTTTTCAGAACTCGGTCTCAGCTACTAGCTTTGTGGACCCTTCCATGGTCGCAGAGGATTCTTTTGTCGGACACTACACACATCCAGGTGTTCAGGTATGTCATGGTTCTTTTTCAAGCAAATGTTAGATTGTGCTTCACAGGACATGAGGAATCGCCTCAAGGGGAAACGCATTTTCTTCAAGGGCTGACGGACATTCAGCGAGAGAAGAAAGGTCTGTGGAGCGTTAGCCCGCTCCCACTGCGTCTTCGGGAAACCTCACGTCCTCACATAACCTGGCCCGCGGGCTCTATCCCAGACCGGTTCCCGAGCGCCCGAGAGCCCGAAGCACCTCGCGTTTTCCACTTAGAGGCGCGCGAGTGCGCGCGCGACCGGCCGCTCGGGAGCAGCGGGGCCGACCAATGAGCGGGCCCTCTTTCCGCGCCGGCTCGGGATTGGGCGAACCGCGCCAGCTTCTGCGCCTAATCGCGGGCGGGCGCGCGGAAGAGCGACTGGGATAGGCGCGCCAGCTGCGCCAGAGTCCCGGGGGCGCGTGCGCGGTCTCGCGGCTGCCGCGGGGGCCGGTCTCGCGCGGTCTCGAGGTGGAGTCGCTGGCGGCGGCGGCGACGGCGGCGACTGGCGGTGGGGCGGGGGCGGGGACTAAGGATTGTGAGGTGGGGAATCGCGAGTTTCTGGATTCTTTATCCAGTTTTTTAAGTGCGGCTGGAGAGCTGCTGTTCCTGCAGTGTTTAGGAGCGGCCGGGGCGGGAAGAGCGGCGGCCGCCGTGGCGCGGAGGTAAGACGCGGACCGGCAGCGGCTCGGTGTGGAGGTCTTAATCAACAGGTCCCGGCGAGCGGGCGGGGGAGGGGCGGCGGGGCTCGCCCCCTCCCCCGCGAGCTGGGCCCGGGCGGGACCCGGGCTGCTTCTCCCGCCGCTCCAGGCAGCGGGAGCTGCGCCGGCCGTGGAGGGCGTGAGCCCAACCTTTGTCCCCCGGAGGAACGCTGTCTGGCGGTGCCCGCTCCCTCTGCCTTGGCGAGCAACCCGCCTTGGCGGGGGCTCCAGCCCGTCCGGCCCGAGTTGCAGGGAGTCGCCTGTTCTCTGCGCCCCCGCCCCCGAGTTCGCGACTCCCAGGACTCCCTCCAGGACGGGTCCGGGAAATCCGTGGGGCGAAGAACACTTTCCTTTAGGAGGCGGAATGTAGTCGGCGTTCCCCTGCCTGACTCAGCTCCTGGTATTCGGCTTCTCGTTGCATTCTTTAAACAAATAAACAAACAGTTCCTACTTCCTTGTAACCATTTTTAAAGAAAAGCCTAATCTCGTTCATGGTTTCTGATAAGTTTAAGTTTGCAGGGTGAACTTTGAAGCCTGTAAATTGTTGTAAGCTGCTTTTAATTGAAAGGCGCTTTAAACAATCTTTGGTACAGATTATGTAACTTTCTAATAATAATAATTCACCTTCTGTTTGGTTGTTTGACATACAGAAAGGTGTTCAGAATTTAGGTTTCAGTCGAAAGGTTTTTCTTGGCAGCTGGCGTTCAAATTAGTATATAGTGTGTGTTTTATCTCCGTACTCGTTTAGAATTGTTGAGAATTTGGATTTGGAAAGCCCATAGAACAAGAATTTTGAAATTTTGATTTTACTGACAAGGTAAAAGGCGTTAATATTGCTAATTTTTTAAAAAGTCATATGTGTTAATGATAGTATTCTAACTGTTTTTGGATAATACCAGAAGTTAATAGCCTATTAAATTCTACAGTAGTAACAAATGGCATGTTGGTTATTGGTGTCTTTGAAGTATAAGTATTGGTGGTAATGAAATTGTTAGGTAAGCTTTTTTGGATTATGAACTATTTTTTTTTTTACTAGATCCCTGTGGACTTGGCATATTACAAGCTTTAAGAGGCTTTTTAAACTATTGTAGCAGGCGGAAGCTATTAAATTATAATGTAGGAACTTTATAGATGAAATAGGCAAAAAATACGGAAAGCATTTCATCATTTTATCTTTGTTAAAATAAAATTAAGTAAACCTTACCATATATTTGAATGACTTTTGCCTGACAGACCTGAACTTGATAAGATGGGCTCATTAATAATATTAACTTGTTTTAGAAAGTTAAAATGTGAAAGGATATAAAAGTTTTACCTGAGGGTTACCCAAGTCAGTACTACTGGAGCTTAGGAGTTTATATATTCTTTCTGAATTATTATCTTAACTAAAAAGCTCATCACAGACATACCAAGAAATTTGATCTATTTTATGTATCAGTATTCTAGTTGAGTTGGAAATAACCTTAGTAGTTGTATGTATAGCCTAACCTCTTCATTTTCCAGGAAAAGGAAAGTGAGGTTTATGGACAGACGAGTTAGTGGCAGAGTTGAAACTAAATGCTAAAATGTTTGCCTTCAGATTCCAAGTACAGTGTTCTTTTCACTATATACTATTGTTAAATAAACCAGTAAGTTACCCTTCTCAAAATCATACATGGACCAAGCAGGGTTGATTTTTTTTTCCTTTTCTTTTTTAAATAACTGCTAACCACAGTTAATTCATTCCCTTACTGAAGGGTTGTTTTCAATTTTTCAGTATTTCAAACAATGTATAATGAACATCCTTGTGCGTGTCTCC
This sequence comes from Camelus bactrianus, assembly GCF_048773025.1. Taxonomy (NCBI): domain Eukaryota; kingdom Metazoa; phylum Chordata; class Mammalia; order Artiodactyla; family Camelidae; genus Camelus; species Camelus bactrianus. The sequence continues at coordinate 30,532,397 of NC_133544.1, read as the reverse complement.
TTGAACACATGTATGAAGTTTTCTCTAGAATGAATTGCTGGGCCATAGGTTGATGTGTATGTTCAACTTTACTACCTGCAGCCAAATTATCCTCTGAAGTTGTATCAGTTTACATTCCTGTCAGTAGTTTATGAGTCATCCTTGTCCACACTTGGAATTGTCAGGTTGGCATTGTCAAATTTTTAAATTTCTGCCAATCTGATGAGTGAGAAATATGTTTATTTTCTTTCTTTCACAAAGATTTCAACTTTAATTTATGTGAAATAAAATTAACTATTTTTGTTGTACAATTGTTTTGACAATTGTGTAGAGCTGTGCAACTACCAAAATCGAGATACAGAACAGTTCCACCACCTGAAATTCCCTTGAGCTACTCTTTTGTAGTCAACTGTTTCCCCCACCCTATAACCCTGGTAGCTAATGGTTGCTGTCTTTCCTTATAGTTTGTCTTTTCTAGAATATCAGGTAATGGAATCATACAGTATTTAACCTTGAGTCTGGTTTGTTTCATTGATCATAATACATTTGCTTGTTCATCCATGTTGCTGAGTGTATCAGCAGTTCTTTCTGTTTTATTGCTGAATGTAGTAGTCCATTGTGTGGATGTATCACAGTTTTTGTTTATTCATCCACCAGTTGAAAGACATTTGAGTTTTTTGTTTATTTGGACTATGAATAAAGTTGTTGTAAATCTTGCCAACAGGTTTTTGTGTGAAACATTAGTCTTCATTTCTTTTAGGTAAGCACCTAGAAGTGAAATTTCTAGGTCATGTGGGAAGTGTATGTTTAACTTTATTTAAAAAAGCCAAAAAACTATAGTAGGCAGAATAATGGCCCACAAAGATGTTCTGATCCCTGGAACCTGTGAATAAATGAGGTTACATGGCAAAGGTGAATTAAAGATGCAGATGGAATTAATCATCTGACTTTAGGGGGTTTATTCTGGGATTATCCAGGTGCGCCCAGTGTATCACAAAGGTCCTTAAAATGGAAAGAGAATTAGTAGAGTCAGAAAGATGTAACAATGGAAGCAGGACCAGAGAAATGGCAGAGTTCCTTGTTTTGAGGGTGGAGAAGTAGGGACATGAGCTAAGGAATGTTGTGTTCTCTAGAAGCTGGAAGAAGCCAGGAAATGGATTAACCTTTAGAACCCCCAGAAAAGAATGTAGCTCTGCCAACACCTTGCTTTTAGCCCAGAGAGACTTGTGTCGGATATTTAACCTACAGGACTGTAAAATAATAAATTTATGTTGTTTTAAGCCACTAAGTTTATGGTAGTTTGTTACAGCAGCATCATAGGAAACTTCACTGTAAAACTGTTGTCCAAATAGGCTGAACCACTTCGTATTCCCACTAGAAATGTATAAGTGTTAAGTTACTTTACATCTTTGTCAGCACTTGGTATGATGAGTCTTTTTAATTTTAGTCATTCTAATAGGTTTGTAGCAGTATCTCATTGTGGTTTTTATTTGCATTTTTCTTATGAATAATAATGATAAGCATCTTTTCTGTGCTTATTTGCCAACTGTTAAATCTCTTCCCATTTTAAATTTAATTTTGCTGTCTGGTTTTGAGAGTTCTTTATACGTGATTTGCAAAGATTTTCTCCCAGCCTGTGGCTTGCCTTTTGCATCCTTCTTAACAGTGTCTTTTGAAGTACAGAAGTTTTAAATTTTGATGAAGTGCAAAGTACCAGTATTTTCTCTTATGGCTCTTACTTTTGATACTGTGTAGAACAACTCTTTGCTTAACCCAAAGTCACAAAGATTTTTCTCCTGTGTTTTCTTCTAAAAATTTTGTATTTTACATTTAGATCTTTGTTACATTTTGTGTTAATTTTTGTGTAAAGAGAGGTTTAGATTGAATTTATTTGTCAAGTTGTTCAATGACCATTTGTTAAAAAGATGATTCTTTCTCCATTGAATCCCCTTTGTCTCTTGGTCAAAAACCGTTTGACTACATTTATGTGGGTCTGTTTCTAGACTCTTGTGTTCCATTGATCTATTTGTCTATGTTTTTTTGCCAGTATTAGTGTTTTGGTTACTGTAGCTTTAAAATTAAGTCTTAAAACCAGGTAATGTGAGTTCTCCAACTTTATTATTCTTTCAAAATTGTGTTAGCTGTCTTAGTTCTTTTGCTTAAATTTTAAAATCAGCTTGTTGACATGAAAAAAAATTTCTGCTACGATTTTGATTGAGATTGTGTTTAATCTATAGATCAACTTGATAATTGACATCTTAACAAGATAGAGTTTTCAATCTCTGAACATGGTATTTCTCCCTATTTGTTTATGTCTTTGATTTCTTTCATGAGTGTGCTGTAGTTTTCAACATATAGATCCTGCAAATGTTTTATTAGATCTATACCTAAGTGTTTAAATTTTTTAGTCTTTTGTAAATAATCACTTTTAAGAACTTGGGCTTCCAGTTGATCATTGCTACTATGTAGAAATATAATTGATTTTTGTGTATAGACTTTGTGTCCTGAGTCTTTTTTTTTTCCCCTAAACTCATTATTACTTCTAGGAGTTTTTTTTTTTTTTCTGTAAATTTTTTGAGGTTTTCTAAGGAGACAGTCATGTCATCTATGAATAAAGAAATGTTCCTTTCTTTCTGGTATGTCTTTTTTTTTTTTTTTTCTTTCTTACCTTTTGCACTGGCTAGGAGTTCCAGTGAGATGTTGAATAGGAGTGTTAAAAGGGAATATCCTTGCCATGAAGCATTGTTTTTCACCTTTAAAATATGTTACATGTAGGTCATTTTATTGATTCTCTAAATCAGATTAAGGAAGTTTCCTTCTGAGGTTGCTGAGGGTTTTTTGTTTTCTAAATCATCAATGGATGTTGAATTTTGTCAGATACCTTTCTTCACCTATTGAGGTGATCATGTTGATTTTTTCCTTTAATCTGTTAATATGGTGAATTACGCTGACTGGTTTTCAAATGTTGATGCAGCCTTGCATGTTTCTGGGAATAACTCCTGAGTTGTTGCAAACCAATCATTTTGGATTATTTTTCTTTGACATTAGCATTTTTCTTAAAAATAAAGAAGGAAACAATATAATACTTTGTGAATCAAAGTGTTTATAAAGTCAGAGGAATCAATATTCGTTAACAGTTGTGTACATTTTACATGTTGGTAGGACTTAAGTTTTCTTGATCGATCTATACTGGAGTTTGTAGACTGTACTTTACCACTAGAGGATCTTGTTTAAAATTACTAAATGAAGAAAGGAAATATTATTTGTAACACTATAACCAAACAATCCTTATGATGACTTAATTTAGGCAAGTTGTTTAAATGTATTTGGATAGTGGAGTATATTTTGAATGAAGATGATATTTAATTAGGAGATTATTACGTGGAATGAAACAGTGGGAATTTCACAACAACAGAATAAAACAGGCTTCTTCCTCAACACCAGAAAATTAACTATAGAACCTTGAGTAATCATATGAATGTTTGGCATGGTCCAAGTATAAAGTATTCAGTGACTGCATTAAATCAAAAAGTATGACTTGAAATATAAGATAAAGTACTTGTAAGGAAAAGCCAGGCTCTGTTTAGCTATGCTGAAGATGTTCTTTCATGAAAAAGTGGGTACATTGTAAAAAGATGCATGGTTATTAAATATATTTTAATATTTTAAATTGTGAGGTTTTTCCTTCATCAGTTCAGACTATAGAAGAGTTTTTTTGTTTTTGTTTTTTTTGACATGTAGTTGATTTACAATGTTAGTTTCAGGTGTACAGCAAAATGATTCGGTTATATGTATTCGTACATGTATTTTTTTCAGATTCTTTCCTATGTTATTACAAGAAATTGAATTAGTTCTGTGTATACAGTAGCTCCTTGTTGTTTACTTATTTTATATATAGTAATATGTATCTGTTAATCCCAAACTCCTAATTTATCCTTCCCCTACCCTTTTCCCTTTGGTAACCATAGTTTGTTTTCTATGTCTGTGGGTCTATTTTTGGTTTGTAAATAAGATTTGTATCATTTTTCTTAGATTCCACATAAAGTGATATCATATGATATTTGTCTTTCCCTGACTTGCTATGATAATCTCTAGGTCTGTCCATGTTGCTGCAGATGGCATTATTTCATTCTTTTTTATGCTGAGTAATATTCCACTATATACACATACACATACATACATACATACACACACACCACATCTTTATGTAGTCATCTGTCAGTGGGCATTTAAGTTGTTTCCATGTCTTGGCTATTGTAAATAGTGCTGCTATGAACATTGGGGTAAATGTGTCTTTTTGAATTATAGTTTTCTCTGGATATATGCCCAGCAGTGGATTTATATGGTAAGTTTATTTTTAGTTTTTTAAGGAACCTCTATAGTGTCCTCCATAGTGGCAGCACTGTTTGCTACCAGAAAACTACTAGAGCTCATCAGTGAATTCAGTAAAGTTACAGAATACAAAATTAATATACAGAAATGAGTTGCATTTCTATACACTAACAGCAAAATATCAGGAAAAAAATTAAGGAAACAATCCCATTTACCATCACATCAAAAAGAATAAAATACCTAGGAATAAACCTACCTAAGAGGGTGAAGAACTGGTACTCCAAAAACTATGAGACACTGATGAGAGAAATTGAAGATGACACAAACAGATGGAAAGATACACCATATCCTTGGATTGGAAAAATCAATATTGTTAAAATGGCCATACTACCCAAGGCAATATACAGATTCAGTGCAATTCCTATCAAATTACCAATGACATTTTTCACAGAACTGGAACAAAAATGTTTTAAATTTGTATGGAAATGCAAAAGACCTTGAATAGCCAAAACCATCTTAAGGAAGAAGAGTGGAGCTGGAGAAATCACTCTCCCTGACTTCAGACTATACTGCAAAGTTACAGTAATCAAAATAGTGTGGTAGTGGCACAAAAATAGACACATAGGTTAATGGAACAGGAGAGAAAGTCCAGAAATAAACCCACAACCTTATGGTAAATTAATCTACAAAAAGGAAGCAAAACCATACAACAGGGAAAAGATAGTCTCTTCAATAAATGCACAGCTACATGTAAAAGAATGAAATTAGAGCATTCTCTAACACCATGTACAAACTCAAAATGGATTAAAGATTCAAGTGTAAGACCGGATATTATATAACTCCTAGAGGAAAACACAGGCAGAACACTCTCTGACATAAATTGCAGCAGTATTTTTTTCAAACCAACTCCTAGAGTAATGGGAATAAAAGCAAAAATAAACAGATGGGACCTAATTAAACTTAAAGGCTTTTGCACAGTAAAGGAAACCATAAACAAAATGAAAAGACAATCTACAGAATGGGAGAAAATACCTGCAAATGACACAGTAGACAAGGGACTAATTTCCAGAGTATACAAATAGCTCACTTAGCTTGATATCACACACACAAAAAAAACCAATCAAAAAAATGGGCAGAAGACCTAAATAGAACATATCTCCAAAGAAGACATCCAGATGGCCACAAGGCACGTGAAAAGATGGTCAGTATCGCTAATTATTACAGAAATGCAAATCAAAACTGCAGTGAGGTATCACTTCACACCAGTCAGAATGACCATCGTTAAAAAGTCTACTAATAAACACTGAAGAAGGTGTGGAGAAAAAGGAACCCTCCTACAGTGTTAGTGGGAATGTGAATTGGTGCAGAAAACAGTGTAATTTTGAAGAACAGTTTCAGTAACTTCATAATCAAGCTGTTTAATTTTATCATTTCTATAAATTTGAGCTTATATGATTTAACTAGTATACAAATTCAAGCAGATTCTCTCGTACAATTTTAAAGTTCCTCCTTAGGTTAATTAGTTGTCTCAGAAACCCCATTGAAGTTTTGAGGCTTCTGAGGTTCTTGGCATTTTTGAACCTTTAAGGCAGTGGTTGACAAATTTCTATAAAAGGCCAGATAGTAAATATTTTAAGCTTTGCAGATCATATCACTTCTGTTGCAGGTACTCAACTCTGCTGTTACAGTGCAAACAAATGTGACTATATTCCAGTAATTTTACTTACAAAAACAGGATATGCTTGATTTGGCCTAGGGGCTTAGTTTGCCTACTTTGGTTTTGGGCAGAAAGTCAGCATTAGAAATGAAAATAATTGTAGTAATGTAGCAGAAAGATGCTTAGGATCGGCTAAAGCGGAAGGTATACTGTACTGTAATTCCCAGCCAAGCCCTCACTTTCCTTATCTTTAATGTGTGGCCATCTCAGAAGATGATTGGAAAAACTAAAATAAGGTGTGGAAGGCACTGAGCAAAATATTCTGACACGTAGTAAATAATAAGTATTTCCTCCCTCCACCCCACTGTTTTATGGTATTTTACAGCTCATATCTGATTAATTATTCCAAATATTAGAAATTATAGTTGCGTTTATAGTTATAGCTAATTTGTCTTTTGAATTACACTTTTTGGGAATGTACGTTATAACTACTTGGCTTCACAATAGTATCAGAAACTTCACATGAAAAAATTGAGAATTTGTGTTGAAATATATTTCATGTTTTGAGAGTTTTACATTGTCACAGAAAATGTTTGATGTCACATAAAATGCATTACTTTAATTTGACCTATTTATATAGTTTTTGTGCTTCAGAACTGCCTTTGGATTGCATTCATTTAAATTAATTGACTGCCTCCTATGAGTGAACTGAACTGGGTGCTGTGCTAGGATTTGGTTGCACTTAAAGAGTACCCATATTTAGGTACTTATTTTTGTGTAATATTTAGGATATAAGGGAAGCTTCAGAAAATTGTCTTTTCTTTCTTTCTGAGTTTCTGTCAAGATAGAGCTGGATTTGAGATTTTTAACTCCTCCCCCCTCCAAAAAACCTATGCTCCTTCACAGATCAGAGGCAGAGATGCCATGTAGGTGGCTGTTGGAATAATTTTGTCCTAGTAGCAGAACTGGGGTTGGAGCTCTTCTACCAGACTTAGAAACTTTTCAGTATTCTTTTCATTGCACCATTGCCTGGTTTGTTAGCTCTGTTGTTACCTGCTTCTGGACTCCCAGAAATCTAGTTTTCCTGTCCCACATTTTCCATTTCCCCTCTAAAGCTTAAACAGAAGTTGCTGCAAAGTCTTATCAGGGTTTGCTAAGAAAGCTTTATATTATTGTTTGAATACAGTTAGAGCTTAGAATATAATTTTATTATAATTAATGTGAAAGAAAACTTGCTATTTTTAAGCAGATTTTTAAAATTTTGCTTTACATTGGTTATATTATCTGTATGATATTTATATATCAGATGTTGGGGTTTTTTTGTTCTACAAGTAATGATCATTCACTTTTGCACACTTTTGTCTGCCTCAAATTTCCTAACTAGTTTATTCAGAAAATTAGAGGTAAATACTGAATATTTACAATGTGGAGACTTTGGGCAGGACATAGAGAAGTATTAGATGAAGTCACTGCCCTCAAAGGTCTAATTTTGAAGTAAGTGTGAACAGTCCCTTAGAGATTAGGTTGTATTAAGATAATTTATTAGTTGTTTGAGGCAGAATCACAGAATTGCTCAAATAATATGGAAATGAGTTTTAGGAGTGTATTTATAATGTCATAGAATGAGAAGTTTTTGTTTTTTTTTTAAATAATGTGCCACAATTCATTTAACTGTATTACTGTTGGTGGACCTGTGAGTTGTTTCTAGTTTTTGGTTATTATGAGTAATGTTACCGTGAAGCTTCCTGTATGTTTATTTATCATGGTGTATATGTTTCTCTAGGGATCTGGCCCCTAGTATAGTAGCCACTAGCCACATGTGACTAAATTTAAATTAACTAAAGTTAAAAATTCATCTCTTTAGTTGCACTAGCCACATTTCAAGTGCTTGATAGCCACATATGGCCAGTGGCTATGTTGTTGCACAATGCAGATATAGAATATTTCCATTATTGCAGAACATTGCTGTTCTAAAGTATATTATTGGAAATGAAGTTACTGGATGATACGATATGGGCCTGGTCAACTTACCAGATAATGCCATACTCTTTTTCAGTGTGATTCATTTTAATAATATATATTTCCATTACCAAACTATTGAGTTTCTTCAAATTGTCTTACACTGAAAACTGTATAAATTCCACTTGATAAATACTGGACATGTAAAGTTAACTGTCTGTTAATCTTCTGTGAATCTTACGGTCATTTGGGTCCTTCCCCTGAAACACACAACACACTCTGTTGTGCATATACCATCAAGGAATTCATGGAAATTAGATCATGAACCCCAGATTTCAACCACTGACTTACATGATTCATCTCAGGACTATACAAGAAACCTGGAGATATTTTTCAAAATCATGATTCACTTAAAAGTAATCAGTAGATACCTAAGAGTTTCTGAAAGGAAATTTGATGATTTTGTAGACATCTTAAAGGGACAGTTTTTTCTTTTATACCTTACCCTTTTATACTTAAATTTTGTAGTGAGAGTAGTAGTTCATTTGGCGAAATCACAGTACTTTTTGCTTTCCCCTAACTCCTACTCAGAACTCTATCCTCTGCCCATCACTTAATGTGTTATGTGATATGTCAAATCCTTTGTATACAGTTTTAAGTACTAACAACTTTGTGAGAGAACACAGGCTCAGAGAGATTGTTTTATCCACAGTCCTATTTTAAGTGATAGCAAGAATTTGAATTCAGTTCGTTTGACTCCAGAGCACTTGGATTTTTCTACTTTGTATTTTAGCCTGTGTTAAGACTTACATTGTTCAACACTTTTTTTTGTTAAGATTAAAATCTTTTTTAGGAAGACCATCTTTGAGTTCGTGTTTAAGTTGTACTTGAAAGTGAAGAACTTTGAATCTGTAAATTGTCAGTTCCTTAAGGGTTGGGGTTGTGTCTTTTTATTTTAGTATCTCACTGCTTAATATGGCACATAGTAAATGCATGTTATCAGTTTGCACTTTTTAACTATTTACTTGTTTAAGCCTTAGCCTTATTTGTGAGTTTAATCCCAGAGACTGAATTAACCTAGTCACCTGAGAGATTTTTGAGATTCAAAACAATTCCATTTATCCTGTGTTGGCCATACACGTGTCTAATGATGGGGAGTGTTCTCAGTTAACTTTCTTTACAAAGATATGAAGAGATGAATTTGCTAATGGCTTTTTCTTGCTTTTCTGTGGGCCCTACCGATAGACATTATAGTTACAAACCTTGCATTGATTAAGTACCCAGACTATAGAGTCAGACTTGTGCTGAAATACCTTCTTGACTTGTGTGTAACTCTGGGCAGGTTAACCTGTGAAAGTCTGATTTCTTCTCTGCAGAATGGAGGTTGTATTAGTGCCTGATTCACAAGGCTATAGGACAATGAGGTATCACCTCACACCAGTCAGAATGGCCATCATTAAAGTCCACAAACGATAAATGCTAGAGAGGGTGTGGAGAAAAGGGAATCCTCCTACACTATTGGTGGGAATGCAGTTTGGTGCAGCCATTATGGAAAACAGTATAGAGATTCCTCAAAAAGCTAGAAATAGACTTACTACATGATCCAGCAATCCCATTCCTGGGCATATATCTGGAGGGAACTCAAATTTGAAAAGATGTAAGCACCCCAATGTTCATAGCAGCGCTATATACAATAGCCAAAGCATGGAAATAACCTAAATGCCCACCAACAGATGACTGGATAAAGAAGCTGTGGTATATATATATAATGGAATACTACTCAGCTATAAAAAGAATAAAATAATGCCATTTGCAGCAACATGGATTGATCTGGAGAATGTCATTCTAAGTGAAGTAAGCCAGAAAGAGAAAGAAAAATTCATGTATCATATGTGGAATCTAAAAAGGTAAAAGGAGACACTAATGAATTTATCTGTAAAAGAGAAACTCAGAGACATGGTAAACAAACTTAACGGTTACTGGGGCAGGGTTGGGGGTTTGGTAGGGGTGGGAAGGGATGAACTGGGAGTTCTAGATTTGCAAATACTAACCTATATATAAAGCAGATAAATAAAAAAATTCTATATAGCACAAAGAACTATATTCAACATCTTGTAGTAATCTATAATGAAAAAGAATATGAAAACAAATGTATGTATGTATATGTATGACTGAAAGAAACATTATGCTTTGCACCAGAAATTGACACACTGTAGCTGACTATATTTCAGTTTAAAACAAAAGAAAAAGAAAAAGAAGGCTGTAGGAAAGGAAAAACCTTTTTCTCTTTTTTTCTGGATTCACTGTCTGCAGCCCTGCAGATTAAACTGACAAAAGACAGATTAACAGGAGAAATTGTTTATTATGTATGCATATGGAGGCCTTCAGAAAAGAGAAGACCAAAGCAGAGAGACTGAGTGATAAATTGTGGAATAGTGACAAGATAAACGAAAAGAGGCTTTTAGGGGTTGAAAATTGTGGGAAGGTGAATATGTAGTGGGGAACTAAAGGAATATAAAGGTTATTTTAGTAAGGTTTGTTATGCAGATTTAAGTTGGTTTCTTCTCCATTGATAAGAGTCAACTCCCCGGTTTGAGTCCTCTTTCTGGTACCTTTACAAATGGAAATTTGTGTTACCTTTAAAAAGGGAAATTTATGCCCTGCTTTTTGAACCTGATAGGGAAGGGCAGAGAGGGTTTTGTTTTGTTTTGTTTTGTTTTGTTTTGTTTTGTTTTCTGTGTGCTGTTTCTTAATTGCCTTTAGCGCAGAATAATCCTTACAGTGTCACATTTTGGGGTGGAATATTCTGATTCCCTTCAGAACCTTATTTTGAGAATTGAGATAATGTATCAAGAATGATTAGCATAATACCTGGTGTATATTAAGCACTCCATAAATGCTATCCACAGAAAAGAGATAGAAAAAATACAAACCTGGTTTATGACATTTACATGGACTAGCAATGAACTGCATTGTGTTTTAGTAAATATATTTTAAATAGATTGTGTGATTATCAGTAATTTGAGCAATTTTATAGGAATTGTGTGAATTGGATGTCACAGACTGAGTCATTGATGAATAATTGTAAATTTTTTGAGGTAAAGTTTTTGTCTCTGAAATAATAGTGAAAGTCAGTGGAGGGAAACAATTTGTTGCCCTATTTATAAACAGCTTACATGTGTAGTGAGATCAAGTTTTACTCAGCCTTCTCAGTTTCTCTTATTGACTCTCAAGCATTACTCTAGGGTGTTTTTTTACTAGGTCATTTTGACTACACATTTTTAAATAGACTTAAAAAATAACACTTTGCAGAGTTGAGTTTCATTATGGAGATTTAAAATCTTATGTTTAGAAAGCATTTAATTTTATTCATGTCATGTGGTTGCATTAATATTTTGTTTACTTTTTCCCTTTGGTGTAATAGAAGCCTTTCATATCTGTCTTGGGTCTTAACGTTCTTTCCCATTTCTACAAGTTTTCTTAGGATGCTCTTCCTCTGCAGGTAATTCCTGTAGCGGTTTCTGCAGTTGTAGTACAGCACTTACCAAGTATCACTGCAGTTGTATAGAGGTTTTGTCTTTTTGCTTGCTTGTTTACTTATCTATTTTTCCATACTAGATTTTAGGTTCCTTAAGGATAAGACCTCTGACTTAGCGATCTTTTTCTTGCCAATGACTATCCCACATTTTTGTACCAGATGGGTACTTAACATTGTTGAATGAAAGTGTAATTTAGTAACCGTTTAAAACGATAGGATTTCTGTACAGTAATTTTTAAGATTGACCTTTTGTTCGTATTTCTTACTGCATAATATCCCCTTTATGTCTTCCTGCCTTCTAAGACTGCTGGAAATCAGAACATGACTCATAACCTCAGTCAGCAATTCTTTAGTACTAGAAGTTCAGTGTATTCTAAATTTTGTGACACTTGTATCTTCATCAGTCTTCTTCCTTCCCAGATCTTCTCCTTACCTGTTTTGATGATACAACTGTACTTCTGGTTCTGAAAATACACTCTATTGATTATTGATTTCTTGTTCTAATAACTCTGAAATGGTTGTGTGATATTTCTTCAGTGATGTGGAAAATTATTCTATTTCTCTCTCTCTTTTTTTTTAATGGCCAGTTGTTGAATTGCATACCAATAAGCCATCTAGGCAGAGGTAATCATCTACTAATTTGCTGACCTTTGGAATATAGTTTTTCTCTAGTAAGCTATGAATCACTAGAGGTCAAAAGTTGGTGTCCTTATATTGTATTATATTGTATTTTTAGAGACCTGAAACTTGGGACACATGTGTTTCAGGGAAAGTAACTGACTAAAGGATTGACCCCCAAGATTAAAGGAGAAGATCTATATAAAATAGGCATAGAAATAGGCAGCTAGAAAGACAAAGCAATAGCCATGTGAGTTTGGTAATCAGGATTCTTTGAATTTGTCATTGTGCTGAGAGAATTGATGCAGTCACAATTATGAACTTACTGTATTGCAAAGTGTTATTGGTCCCTTTTGGAATTCTTCTTAAAATTAATGCTCTTTTTCCTTTGGTGAACTGGTTTCCTCTCATTTTTAAATTTAAGATGTAACATATTCATTTTTGTGTTACAGAGGAAGAAGTCCTGCCCACCAAAGAGTCATGATCCTAGTGATTGTTTAAGTGCTTTATTTAGAAATCCTTACTTATTGTTGCATTGTTTGTAAAAATAGTTTAGGGTCTTAGGGATAATGTTTTGATTTCTACTCTTTCCCTAATGGTGCTAGAAATCTTGAAAGAGCTTTATTGCTTCTGCTAATTTTTAGGTATTTTAAGAAGATAGTTGTAGTTTAAAGTTTCTATATTTTTTCTTTCAAAAAAGTTTATCTATGTGTTTTTCCCCCTATATTACAAAAGTAATTTTTGTTAATATTTTGTAAGATATTCAAATTGTTCAGAAGTATAAGTAGGAAGTAAGACTTAAGAGGTATATTATCTTTTTCAGAGACATTAAGTGAAAACAGTATTGCACATATTCTTCCAGATTTTTTGTTAATAATTTTATAAACATACTTTTATGTGCATTTGTGTAAAAATGGGATGATACATAAACACCATTCTGAAGCTTACTTTATTCACTTGCCTTTGTTCATGTCAGTTCACATAGAGCTTCATGCTCTACTAGCCACATCAAACAATTTTGAAACAGGTGACATTTCATTTTAATAGTATATTCTGTTTAACACAATGTATAAAAAATTACCATCTCTACGTGAATTAAATACAAAAAATAATTAATGAGATGTTTTACATTTTTTTCCACACTGTGTCTTCAAAATCTGGAATGTATATTACACTGATGGCACATCTCAATTAGAATGGTAAATTTTGGTTGGAAATACTTGATCTGTATTTATCTTTCATTAACTTTACAGTTGAAAAAGTAGAGTAACATACTCAAATGGTTCCAGACATACTTTATTGGATAAATTTCTAGAAAAGGAATTGATAATGAGGGTTTATTTTTAAAAATTTGATACATAGGTGCAAAATTGTCCTCTATAACATTGTGCTGATTTATAGTATAAGCAGTACATAATGTCTGTTTTCTTGTTTTGTCTCCAACACTGGGCATGATTGGTCGCTCAAAGACACACAGAAACCTTATACCAAAGTCAATATTTTTACATATTTAGGCTACCTTTTTTCTTCCCATTCTAATTGGAAGAAAAAGGCCACTCTCACTATAAATATTTACTTGCAGAAAACAACAAAAAGGCAGAGCCAGAAGTCTTGAGAAGCTGTGAGGAATTAAGGTTCGGGACAAGGATGCAAAAGCGTAACTCAAAGAGGATGTGATCTGCTCTAGTACCAAGTAAATCAAGGTCTTAAAAAATTTACCTCCTATACCCTTTCTTAAGACTCTTTTGGAGGTCTCTCAAAAAGAAGGGAGTAGAGAAGGAAGAATTTCTCAGGGCAAAGATGAACAAATGCGGATGACTTAGAGAATAAATTCAGACTGGAGCATGTTTTTGTAAGATTCCATGCAGAAAACAGATGGCAAAACTAGCCTGAGTAATGCGAGGGAGTTTGGTAATCAGTGGACCGTTCACTAGGGTGTGGGTTGGGTTAAGGTAGCTAAAAGGATGGTGAAGCATCCCAGGGTTAGAAACCTCAGTCAGCCTGCTAAACCTGGGCCTAAAAGAGCAAGGGAGAAAGTAGTTACTGGTTTTATAAGAGCTGCTGCTATAAAGAGGAGCCACCTGGTGAGAAATGAGGCCTTGGAGGAACATACCGCCTACCAAACTGCAGAAGGAAGCTGGGGAATGAAGAACTCAACCACTCTCCTCCCTCCCTATGGGTACTTCCCCCTGGCTGAACCCATGGGAGGCTAGAGGACAGGAGAACATAGGTAATGCTGTCTGTGAAGGTCAGCCTTCTTGGATGTGGAGCTGATGGAGAAAGATGATGAGTGGATCGGGGCAAAGAGAAAACAGCCAGTTTAGAGCTGGAGAATGGAGGGCTCCAGAAGGGATGTCACTAAAAAAAAAGAAATAAATAAGTTACCTGGTTTGTTTGAATATGTACATTAAAAAGTATATCAATTTTTCTACCAGGGAATATAGGGATTTATTAGTGATTTAACTAAAAAGTGAAGTATAACTTATGGGGAGAGTGAAATGTATATGTAAAATGCTACAGCAGATTACCCTAGAAGGGTAGGGTAAGTTGTGGATGGGAGCAAGCAGGCAGGATTAAGGGAGATTTCATAAGACATTTAGTGGAAGAGGAAAATTTTAATGGATAAAAAGGATTTTTTACCAGGTATAAGAAACCGTAAATCTTGTGGAAGAGAGAACTTGCAGGGCTTATACTGGAAATGGCAAGTACAGCTGACCCTTTAACAACACTCCCCCTCCACCCAGTCAGAAATCTGAGTATAATTTATAGTCTGCTCCCTGTATCAACCTCCTCCGTATCAACCAACTTTGGATCCTGTCATTCTGTAGTATTTACTGTTGGAAAAAATCTGCACATAAATGGACCTGTGCAATTTGAAACCATGTTGTTCCAAGGGTCAACTGTAGTTTGATTCCCAAGATAGAGGAGAGAGAAAAAAAGTGGGAAAAGTATTCTAGGACTAAGAGGAGTCATGAATTCCAGGCTAACGAATTTGAAATGTGTTCTACAGAATAGTTGTTAAAGTGCCAGAGTCACACAGACTTCAGTTTGAGGCCCAGCTATGCCATTTAGCTTTTTCTTTTCTTTTCTTTTTGTTTTTTTGTTGAGGGGGGGTAATAGTTTTTATATGTTTATTTTTGATGGAGGTACTGGGGATTGAACCTAGGCCTAATGCATGCTAGGTATACACTGTACCACTGAGCTGTACCCTCCCCCACTTTTAGCTTTTGACATTGGCCAAGTTACTTATCTTTGCAAAATTACAAAATTGAACAAGGAAATGGTTGTGAGGGTTAAACCGGATGTTGCATGCTGGGTGCTTAGCTCAGTGAATGAGTGGTACTTAGTAAACCTCTAGTAAACAGTAGCTTAAGATAGGGGAAAGGCAACAAAAACTTTAGAAAGGGGCACTTCATAATAGGTGTGCTTCAGGAAAGTTCATCAGGCAGTACTGGGTAAAATAAAATGATTGGGAGCTAGAGAGTTTGGGTGACTATTTAAAGAAGTTCATAGTAAAAACCCATGAAAGAAATAATGTATATATGATTTAAGGTAGTAGTATGAGAAAGGAGAAGCTGGGGGTAGGTATATGGAAGGAGAATTGGTGGGAGTTGGTATAATTAGTTATTAACATATTTAGGGATATTACAAGGTTATGATTTTCAGTACTTGAATTTGACCCCAGGGGGAATAGCTACTTTATCTCACAGGAACTAGTCTATTGTATTTTTATGGTACTCATTTTTCAAGCTATACATTAATATTTTATTATTAAAACAGTTTGTCAAGATAGTGTAGCTCACTTTGGCAGCATATACTGAAATTGGAACAATCCAAAGTAGAAAATAACATTTTTTAAATGTTAGTAGGAAGGTGGAATGTTGGTAGCTTAGTTTCACTTTTCAAATAAGTAGGAAGATTCACTTGGATTTCTTCTGCTTCTCCACTTGACTACCTCTGCTGCTTGGCCAACTGAGTATGTGGAAGCTGAGCAATAGATGTTATGTGGCTATAATCTGGCACCATAGTAAAATTGTCTGTTAACATATATCAGTGAAATTAATTATCAGATTAAAATTCATTTCATGAAGCAGTCAGTTGAGGAGGAAAGATGAGTTTTCTATAATCATATTTTAAAGGTAAAAGAATGATGTAATTATGTGATTTTTGAAAGGAAGCCTATAGTCAGTATGGTATAGGATATAACTTAGCACTGTGGATCCATATACAGGTTCACGAATCTGGATTTTAGTTCCTGTTCTATTACTTGTAGTTTTGTGGCTTAACTTGCAGAGCCTCCATATCTTCTAAAAAATGGGAATATCTGATTTGCTTACCTTTTAGGGCACCTGTAGAAATCAAATGAGATAATGTGCTTGAATTTACTATAGAAACTGAAAAGCTTTACAAATATAAGATGTGAATATGTAAATTACTTACAAATTTCATTTTTAACCTGTCCCCTTTGGTTCCCTGTCTCAATTAATAGCCTACCAGAATTCCCTCTTTAAATGCAGTACTTCTAAAATGGGATTTATCATCTCTCCGATTTCCCCCATCCCCTTTCTCTCCCTCCCAAGGAGAAAAAAAGAATAATTTGAATTTTGAATTTTCCTATTTTAAGGTCCCATAATTTCTGCCAGGTTCAATTGTCATGCTCAGTATTTTAGAATTTTATTTGGTTCTTGGTCTCCAAAGCCTGTGAAATCATCCTTTACTATAAGCATTATTTGAAATTATCTCTTTTCCTTTCTTCTGCTATTTCCTTTATCCTCCCATGCATAAAGTATTAACACATTGTCTCTGTTGGCTGCTCTACTTAAATTTCCCCTAGTCAGCTCTGGTTACAGTGTAGAGTAGATTTAACTTTCTAAAAAACCAATTATTTTGGTTCTTTTTTAAACTCAGAAACCCATAGTCTCCCATTGCTTGCAGGAGAATGTTCAAACAGTTTAGCTTAGCATTCAGAGTCAGTTCTGGCTTTATCTTCTATCTCTTACACTGGCTCTGTTCCTTATCAGGACTGTTCTTGTTCTCCAGCTAGGCCATATATATCCTTGATTGGTAGCAATATTACTGAAAAGCCATATTGCAAGTAATTTTATCCCACAAGTTTAATAATCCATTTCTAGTCGGTTTGAAAATGTTGTAAATTACCTTTTGTCTTAGGGCCTTTTTCAGAAACTTTTCTAACTTTTTGGATGCATTTAATCTTGCATTACCAAGTTGTTGAAGGTGATAATGGGGCAGTTCAAGTAACCAACCATTTGATATCTTTGATACTGTTTGGCTTTTAGCCAACTCCTGCTATGAGCGTGTGGTCTTGAATATCACCAAAGACCTTCAGCTTTCTGTTTGATATAATAAGCAAATGGAGAATTTTCCCACTGAATTAAAAAAATAATACTTTTCATTTCATAGAATATTACATAATAATATAGGGAACTTACTATCATCTAGTTAAAAAAATGATGTTTGTTTCTCCAACTCTTCTTAATACTGCAAAGTGACTGCTGTAACAGGATAATATCCAGATTTGTAAAGGAACAGGGTGAATGATTATTCATTATGCAGTCCCATTGGTCCCTGGGAATACATATAGCCAAAGTTAAATTTTTAGGCATAGAAAGGTAAGAAGAGACTATTAGGTATTTGGATTTGAAAATGTATTTTACATAGAATTTCTTTGTTTAAAAGAGAGGATCTCTATGGACGAGTGAAGGAAGGTTCAAAACCCTTCACTGAGAATAATCAATAGAAGTTTTCTTTCTTTCCTTTTAGTATCAGATAAGACTAAATAAAAGTATGGCAGAAATGAAGAGCTTCTATTTTGAAGTCATACAGACTTGATATGAACTTGGCTCTGCCATTTGGGTTTATGGCCTTGGGAAGCAACTTAACCTCTTCATACTTGTTTTCCACATCTGTAAGCTGAGGATAACTTTGAGGAGTTGGAAGGACTGAATGAGAATGATACATGTGAAATTCTTGGCACCTTGCCTGGCAAAAAGTACTACTGCTTTTACTTCTATTAATACTAACCAACATCACCATCACTGCTTACTCAAAACCATTTAAATAATCATTCTACTTTTGTCCTCTGTAAAATAACATACAAGGATGTTGTAAGGATTATATGATACAAAGGACTTGAAACCGTATACACAAGAGTTCCTGTTACAACTGTTGAGTGTTTATTTTGAGGTGCTCTTTGGGTAAAATACTTTGCTTCTTTAAACCTGTCTTCTCATTTGTCTTTGGGGATAACAGTAGTACTTAAATTTGTAGGATTGTTGAGAATTAATTATATAAAGTATGGTAGCACAATGTCAGCACACAGAGAGTCAGTAAATAATACTTAGCTTGACCCTTAAATGTTTTGTCTATACTTTTTTTTCAGCCTTAACTTGTTTGGGCCACTCTTAATGTGACTATCATTTTATATGCATGTTTAGTCTCTGGCTAGATTGTAAACATTTGATGGGGGGGAGCAGGGAGGGGAATGTATCATTGCTGGAATATATTACTAAAATTGCATTTGCTTTCCCACTCAGGTTCCAGTATACAATGTAAGGCAATTTATTTGGCAGTAGTTTTTATTCCATTTACTCTGTTGCTGTCTTGATGGCAATCATTTATTACCTTGTTGAATTTCAGGGTTTATTGACCTTTGCCACCTTGGCAAATGACTTAAATTTTCTGGGCCTTTCTTCATCATTGGTAAAACAAGAGTTATTCATCAGGTTAAGGTTTTGTTATTTAAACATTTAAGTCAGCAGACCTTCTTACTCTTTGAACCTTAAAAAGAAAGACAAAAATGAACTTCTGCTCTTATTTTCCTATCCACTGCTAAGATGACCCTCAAAATCCTTTCCTGAACATTTTGAAAAATACTAGATTAGTTGATATTTAAGGATCTTTCAGCCTCGGTATTTATTGTTTGGAAACCAACAGTACTTGAAAAAGAGTTGGAACACAAAAGTGAAAATAAGCTGTTAGGTGGTTAGCAAGGAAGTTGACTATTTAAAGTTTTGTCTTGGAAGTATGAGAACCTTACTGAAAATTATTGAATGAGTGAATGCCTCAAATTTGGGTTCGTGTTTGCTTTTTTAACTCAAGGTCTCTCAACGTTGGCATTTATTGACATATTTTGGACTGCATAACTCTTTCGGGGGCATTATCCTGTGCATATTTAGCAGCATCCCTGGCCTCTGCTAAGTAGATGCCAGTAGCACCCCTCAATCCAGTCCTGACAATAAAAAAATATGTCCAGATATTGTCAAAATTCTCCTGTTGGGGGGCGAGTGGAAGGCAGAAGCACTCTTGGTTGAGGACCACTGTAATCCAAAAATGTTTAAATAGACAGTCAAAATGATATTTACAAATAAGTATTTGATAAACTTTGGTAAATAAATACTTCAGGATATAGATGTTTAACAAATTATAAATGCAGCACTACTTTTCCAGCTATTTTTTCCATGTTGTCTTTTTATTTTTGTGTCGAGGCAATTGTATGGCTTAAAATTATGGGACAAGAATAGGAACTTGCAAACAAAATCTTTCTTTTGTAGATGAGTTTTCTATACAGGTTTTGCCAGGAATATTCAGAGCTGCAAGTCTCTGAAAGTTTTCATCTGAGAAAGATTTGTCTTCTAAGCTACTGATATTACCTTATTTATACCCAGTTGAAATGAGTGTCAGAAATCACATCATTCTTTTTTTTATCTGTGAGAGCAGATGACTTACGTGGCCTTAAGTTATAATATATGTTACCCCTACTTCACTTTGAAATCTTAACTCATTTGATTTCTACTTTAAAGTTTTTTTTTTCCAATTAAAGGAATTTTGCTTCATTTTTTATAAATTTATCTGGCATAGTACATTCTAAACATGGTTAGTTTTAAAGCTATGAGGATAACAATGGCTTCTTTGGAATGCAGTTATCTGGATGATTAATAAAGTTACCTTCATCTGAAACCTAAACCATGAACTAGGTAGAATTTTAGAAATACCCTTATTACAGGACTCATCAGGATGTTAAAAACTAAACCCAGGATATTTGCACTTGGTCTTTTTCTTAATTTCAGGGGCTTGATTTGTCAGTTGTGTAAATCTGTTTTGTAGCTGAAAAAAACATTTTTTTTACATTGTACCTATTGAACTTGGTTTACTTCAAATATTTTTTATTTTAAAAAGTACAATATTTTAGTTCTCTGTAAAGAATAATTAAAAAACTAGTTTTCCTTAATCTTTGGTGAGTTTATATATTTTTGCTTATTATGTCAGTAATAATTTCTGAGCTAAATACTTTCATGACCAGCCCAAATACAGTCGACCCTTGTACAACATGGGTTTGAACTGTCTAAGTCCATTCACAGGTAGTGTTTTTTAGTAGTAAATACTACAGTACTACGGGTCCGTGATTGATTGAATCCATGAATGCAGACCTGTGGATATGGAGGAACCACCTGTACTGAGGACTGACTATGGGTTATACACGGATTTCCCACTGCACAGAGGGTTGTTGGTACCCCTATATCCTGTGTTGTTCAAGGGTTAATTCTATAAACTAAATAAAATATAGAATACTATTCAGTAATAAAAAATAATGAGTTTTGACTTGTGTTTACTTAGTTTTAAGTATAGCTAAGTTCCTGCTCTGTGAAGATGTTGTGTCAGCCATTCATTGTTAAAAACTAAAATTTGTGCATTGAGTTAAACATTTATTGAGTGAATAGGGTTTTTTATGTGATGTCAGTGTATGACTTTTTTTTGGAATGTGCAATATTTTTTATAATTGTGTTTCATTGAGATATAATTTACATGTAATAAGATGCAATTTTAAGTGTATAATTTAAAATCAACTCAATAGGTATAATTTACATTAAAATTCACTAATTTTAAGTGTTCAATTTGATGAATTTTGAGGACAACTTTATTGAGGTATAATTTATATTCCATAAAATTCACATGTTTTACAGGTACAGTTTGAGTTTCAGGAAGTTTATATCCTCATGTAGATATTACTGAAATTAAATTTATTGTACTTCCTTCACATAAAAAAAATTCCCTTATCTCCTTTTGTGGCCAATTTCTGCTCCCACCCCCATTTCCAGGAACCCAGTAAACTGCTCTCTCTATTAGCACTAATTTTGCCTTTCCTAGAAGTTTCATACACTAGAATCATACAGTATATACTCTTGTGTCTAGCAGTATGTTTTTGAAGCCATCTGTGTTGCATATAGCAGTAGTTCATTCTTTTTATTACTGAATAGTATTCCATATTTTATTTATCCATTCACCAGCTGAAGGACATTTAGATGTGTCCAATTTTAAGCTATTATTATTAATAATGCTTCTGTGAATATTCCATATAAATCTTTGTTTTTACAAATAAAAATGTTTTTCTCTTGTATGGAATCACTAGGTTATATCATAAGTGTATGTTTAACTTTTTGAGAAACTGTCAAACTGACTTGTCAGTTCACATTCTCACCAGTATGAAGGTTTCAGTTTCTCCACATCCTCTCCAAAGCTTAGTATTGCCAGTCTTTTTAATTTTAGCCATTTGTTGTCTTTGTAATGGTATTTCATTGTGTTTTTTAACAGCTTTATTGAGATGTAATTCATATAAGAAATACAATTCATCCATTTCAAGTGTACAATTCAGTGACTTTTAGTATATTCAGAATTGTGCAACCATCACCACAATCAATTTTAGAACATTTTCATTACCCCTCAAGAGAAATCTGCACCCCTTAGCCATAATCTCCTCCACTTCCACACCCAGTTCTATGCAGTCACTAATCTACTTTCTCTAAATTTGCCTATTCTGGACATTTCATAAGTGGAATCATACAGTATGTGGTCCTTTGTGACTGGCTTCTTTCGCTCTGTTTTCAAGCTTCATCAATATTGTAGCGTGTATTAGTACTTTCTTTTTATTACCCAATAATATTTCATTATGGATATACAACATCTTATTTGTCCATTCATCAATTGATAGACATCTGGGGGTTTTCCCACTTTTTGGTATTAATAAATGCTGCAGTGAACATTTTTATATAAGGTTTTTGTATGGATTTTGTTTTATTTCTCTTGGTTGTATCCTAGGAGTGGAATTGCTGGGGCATATAGTAACTTTGTTTAGCCTCTTGAGGAATTGCCTGACTTTTTCAGTGTGGCTGCATCATTTGACATTCCCAACAGAAGTGTATGAGGGTTCCAGTTTCCCCATATCCTTATCAGCACTTATCTTTTTGTTTCTAGCCATCCTTGTGGGTGTTGTGGTGTCTCATGGTTTTGATTTACTTTTCTCTGATGACTGATAATGTTGAGTATCTTTTCATGTATTTATTTAATAAGGCCATTTGTTTATCTTCTTTGGAGAACTGTCTCTTCGGGTCCTCTTTTCACTTTAAAAGCAGACTATTTGTCTGTTTATTGCAGAGTTTCACAAGTATTTGTTCTATATTGTAGATACAAGTCCCCCATCAAATAAATGATTTGCAAAAGTTTTCTCCCATTGTGGGATTGTCTTTTCACTTTCTTGATGTCCTTTGAAGCACAAAGTTTTAGATTTTGATCGTGTCTAATTTATCTGTTTTCCTTTTGTTGCTTGTGCTTTTAATGTCCTGTCTTAAGAAACCATTGCCTAATTTGAGGTCATGAAGATTTATGCTTGTTTTCTTCTTAAAGTTTTATAGGGTTCTTACATGTGTGTCTTTAATCCATTTTGAGTTAATTTTTGATTATGGTAAAGAGTCCAACCTCATCTTTTGCTTGTGAATATCCATTTGCCCTACCACGATTTTAAGAGACTTGTTTTTTTCCCATTTAATTATCTTGACACCCTTGTTGAAAATCAGTTGCTTGTAAATATGAGAGTTTATTTGTGGACTCTTAATTCTGTTCCATCAATTTCTGTCTATTCTTATCCCCGTATCTTACTGTAGTTTTAATTATCATTTCCCTAATGATTAATGATGTTGAGTATCTTTCCAACTGTTTATTTTTGCCATTTATGTATCTTGTTTGGTAAGCGTTCAAGTCTTTTGCCTCTTAAAAAATTGGAAAATTTGACTTACTGAGTCATTAGAGCATTTATAGTGAATATATTTTGCAAACATTTCTCCCTTTTTATGCTTGACTTTTCATTTTCTTAACAGTGTCTTTTAGTGGCATATTTTGGGATGGCTTATTCTGCACCTCTTCAATGGATTCTAAAAACCTTGTGGAATCCACAGCTCTTGGCAACTGGATAATAAGGCTTGAGGAAGATCTTGGAGATGGGGATATAATTAACAATAGTAGGGAAGTTGAGATCAGTTGGGGATATATTGAAATTGAGTTTCTTGGTGACATTCTTATGTAGTTTCTGTTCCCTCAACCTGGAACCCTTTATTTCTGGATCTTCCCACAGCTGACTTTTTTTCCCCCCATTCAGGTCTCAGTTCAGTTATCACCTAAAATAGGCCTTCTGTGGTCATCTTATCTAATGTTTCCTCTTCTAAAGATCATTGTCTATTATATAACCCGGTTTTACTTTCTCTGTAATCCTTTATCTGAAGTCATATTATTGTATGTTTGTTTTGTATTATCTGTTACTCTGCCAGAATATAATCTTCATTAGGATGGGATCCTCTTCTGTCTTGGTCTTTAGTGTCGCATCAACATTTCCCTGTCTGAATTAACTGTGGCTCCTGTCAGATTTTTTCTGGACCTTTTTGGATCCTAAACTTCGCATCTTCTTGGCCTCATGAAACTATACAGTTTAAAATTGATCCAGTTGTAAAATTGATCCAAACTATATAGTTATATTGATCCAAAGTTATAGTTAAAACAAAGAAAAACACATTACATTTTTGTTAAGCCTTACCTAGAGGTCAAAAATGTCATTAAAAATAATCTACAAAAGGGTCTTGCCCTTTTTTAAAAGCTTTTAAACCAGTTATATTTACCTCTTTCTCATCATTAACTTCAGGTAATTTACATTGATTTTATTTGGTGTTCAGTAGAGATGGGGATATGTGTGCATTTTTATTACTTTATACTAAGAAATCCTAACCATCTGCAAACAGAATTGGATGTCATATTGAATTAACCTTTCTTTCCCATTCCCTCACTCTGAAAAACATTGCAGACTTTTACACTTGTCTCTTTTCTGTTTTACAGAGTAAGAAAGTTAGTCTGAGTTCTGTGAAAAACCAGAGAAGAGGAACTAAGAGAATAGTAGACGAGGACTTTCCAATTTGCATAATGTAAGTTCTTTTCACTCTTCTTGGCCTGAATTTTGTGTTAGCTGACAAAGCTGTTTCTATGGAAACAAATAGTGCAACTTCTTAGAATGTCAGAGGAATGCTGATCACTTAAAATGAGACTTCCCAGCTGCTGGTCAAAGGGCATTACTTCTGGGAGAAGGGGAAGAAGGATGAATTGGAAACAAATTTAGAGTTCTAGTATAGACCAACTTTGTTTATGAATATGAAGTGTATGTTTTACATTTACCTCTGTCTAAAAGTTAGGATACTGATTATGTAGGAAATTGTCTTCTTGCTCACAGTTCATGTTTCCCAGCTCTCACACGTGGTTCTGTTTCTTGGTGTGGAGTTTTCAGTGGGCCTGTGTCCCCCAGGTTATTGCAGGCCCCCCAGTCTCAAGCATTTATACTTTTTGGAGCTTATTTATCTCCTTTTTACCTACTTCTTCTATATCCAGTCCACATAAGCAAAATCCTTTCTTCTCCACTAGTTTCAAATTAGCACTGAAACAGCTTTGGCTTGCCAACCTGAAAATTCATTTTCTTGCTTTGTGGAATATGTAAAGAGTATTGCTTAATTTTTTTAAATTTCTCTCTCCTATTTTTTTTTCCCCAGGGGGTGGGGGGTTATAAGATGGGGCTCTGAGGAGGATTTGAAATGTGGGCCTTTGAGGAATTCTTAAAACAATTTGTTTATAATTAGAGGATTGAGAAAAGAGGAATACTCTTAGGGCCAGCAACTCGTAACTACATTGTCTGCATAAGGCAGTCTTTTATTTTCATATAAGGAGGTAATTCTCTCGTTCAGTAGTTCAGTCATTTACCAGTCTCTGCATTGTCAAACAAAGGACTGTTTGGTTTTTATTTGTTTAATTTTTGTTTGTTTTGGAGAGTGGGAATATAATTCCTTTGGACTGGAACTTTTTCATTGTTTATTGATATGTGTTGTCTATATAAATGAGCTAGAATATTCATGGTGTGCCTGTTTAAAAATTGTAATGATCTTTAATGCTGAATCTATGGAACATAACAGTTTTTTTGATTCTGGAAGAACTTTTGAATCAGTCATGGACCTCATGAATTATCTTGTGAGCATTATGAAGTCTTTTGGAGTGTTGGTATGGTGAGATCATTATTTAACCAAGGTGATTATTTAACCAAGGAAAGATTTCTTGAAGGAATAGGGACTTGTGGTAGATCGTGAAAGCAAAAGGTGAAAGGAGAAGCGGTTCATATTTCTTAGTTCCTAAGGCATTTTGGCAGGAAGAGAAGGATTTGGGATAGGCAGGCACAAATGAGGAAGCTAACTTAGAAGGCTCATACAGGAAAGTAGGGAAAGATACAGTTAGGAAGTGTGAATTTGCCTTGTGAGTTTGGACTCTATTCTCTAAGCAGTATGAAAGCTATCAGAGGTTCTGAACAGAGGAGTAATTTGCTCATATGCTTAATTAAACATTCATCCCTTACTAGTTATCAAGGCTATAGAGATGAATAAGATCATTTACCTGTATGACGTATTGTCACCTTGAAATTAATGTGTCCAAGACTAAACCCTTAATACCCTTTAATTTCTCTCCCCTTTTATCTAATTCTCCTTCTCCTGTATTCTCCATCTTAGTTAATGACATTGCCGTCCATCTAGTGACCCAAAGACAGTGGCCATGAAGTCACACTGCCTGAGTTCATATTCTGAAGCCTCCAGTTTGCTTGGCCCTGTGCTGGGCAGCGTCACATATTTAGAGATGAGTCAGCATGGTTCCTGACTTCCAAGGGTTTTTAGTCTGGTGGGGCAGACAGATAGAGATGCAAACAGCTGTAGTTGAGTTTGATCAGAGATGTGATAGGGGTTGTGGGATTCCAGAGGAGGCACATTGTGGGGTTCCAGTTTGATAAATTATGGAAATCCAGAAGAGGATGTATTTGAGCTGAGACTTGAAAGTAGGCAAAGATTAGATCCTAGGCAGTCTGGTTCTGGAGCCCGTACTTTTTTACACATTGTGCTATCTTGAATAACGGAGTAGATACAGTGGCATTAATTAGAACTGAGAATAAAGGAAAAGCATCAAGGATAATATGAGGGGATTAAAGGAAAATATGAACTTAATTCTGGACACATTAATTTCCAGATCCCTATAGGACGTTTGGGTACATAAACTAATGCACGGGAATCCTGTCTCTGTTACCTAGAACCTAGCCAGAGGTTAGGTGCTCAGTTAAATTTATGTACAAACTACCCCTCTTTTCTAAATCTTTGATGACCTTCTTACTGCCTTGAGATTAGGAGTTATATTTAAGACCTTTCATAAACTGGACCCAGTCAGATTTTCTAGCTACTATTCTCTTGTACAAGCTGACTGCTTTAGTTCAACTAGCCTTGTTTGTGCTTTTCCCACATCTTTAATTTTTCTGTCTTTTGTTCATATGGCCTTTTCCTTCACCCTGTCTTCAAGGCCTGTTTCAGTCCCCATTCCTCCTCTATAAAACAGGCATATTTGGACCTCCTTTTAAAGTATAATGAGGATTAAATAAGTGAATACTGTGTAAAGTGCTTGCAGTTGTGTCTGGTATGTAATTATGCGCTCAGTAAATGTTGTAGTTAATACTACTACTATTACTACGTCCTTCTCTCCCTCCTCTTTGCCCTGCTGTATGAAACACAGGGGCCAAGTTTTAGTAATTCTGTAACCTACATATTTCTTTAATATTACTTTTCTTCATTCTCAGTCTTAGTTAAAGACCCTATTTTTTACGATTGCCTTCAAACTGGTCTCATTGCCACCTTACAGTCTATCCTCTACTCTTCTTCCAGAGTAATATTTCTCCAAAAGTGTGATCATCTTATCCCCTGCTTTAAATCCTGTAATGATTCTTACTACTTTCAGGATAAAAGTCAAACTCTTTAGCTGTTACTCTTCTTCATCTGGCCTCCTGCTTGCCTTTCCAGTTCTATCATTATTCATATATGACATACTCCCCTTATCCCATCCAGCCTTCTTTGCATTCTATTCTACTTTCTGAAAGTGCCATATTTTTGTGTTCTCTTCTTATTGGTCATGTGACTCCCTCTGCCTGGAACAGACTGTTCTAAATGCTGCTCAAAGAAATGTATCCTTATGCTTTTAAGTATTTGCTATGACTTTTTACCACAGACTAAATTCTAGAGTCTGTCGTCTTTGCGAATGTATGACATTTCTAAGTTTAGTTGAACAACTAGTTACTGGGCATTTCCTGTATAACATGTATTGTGTTAAGAATTGGGGTAAAATAAGACATTCATGACCCTTGTCTGTAACAAACTTAGAATTGAATGAGGAGAAGTCAACCGGGGAGAATAATCATCCGTTTTCGTTGCTCTCTCTCCCAGTAGACTAGGAATATTCTAAGGGAAATGACCAAAATGGAGTTTTAAATGACTAATAATATCAGGTTGCAAAAGTTTTTCTGAGAGTAAAAGACTAGATCCAGGTGGATAAGCATGATCATAGTCCAAGCATAAGAACTCTTGATTTCGATCCCTCTGCCCAGTTTCTCTTGCCTAATTATAATTTTCTCCCTGTGGTCTAATATAGTGAATATGGACACAGCCTTATCGTTTTCAAGCTAAGTTTTAATTTCAGATCATAATTTTTGTAGACTAGTATATATATAAATAAAAATACTCATGATTAAATATGATTTTTAATATCCCTTAAATATTGTAAATAGAGAAAGTTGAGAGTTGTAATTTTCTGAGAGTGTATACATTCCTAGATTTTTAGAATTAAAAATAAGTACTGCAGTAACTCCTAGACAAATTTCTGCTTACTTGTAATGAAAATATTAAATTTGCTGAATTTGCATTTGCATATAATCAAGATATAAAACTTAAGAATTGTCTATATAATTCTAAAAGCTCTCATTTTAATGAAAAAGTCAATTTAATGATAAATAAGATATTTAAATGTGGATCACATAGTTATAAATAGAGGAGCTAAAATTTGGATAGAAGACAGAAAAAGCTACCAACATTCTTGTGAAAATGTAATTCTAGTGGTTTATGTAGCTTGTGTCTATTTTTCTGATTGTTGGTCTAGTGATTTTTCCTGGTAGTCTAGGTGAATTTGTGTTAAGCAGTCTGTGACAAGATGTTTGTTTGAGAGAAGATTGACTGGCCCCAGGAATATTGTCTGAAAACTCAGCTTTTGCTTAGTTGGCATATTCTCTAACCAGCGTATTTACTGAAGTGCTGCTCAACCCATGGAGGTAGTAGGTTTATTATTGTAAATATTTTTAAAGTCTTGAGCAAAAGAAGGCTAATTAGATTTAATGTTTGGGTTTACACATGTATAAACAACCTACCTATTTAATGCCTGAAAAATGGCTTGATGAGAAGCCGGTGTCATCCAGTAAAATATTTTCCTTGTCTAAAATATGTTGAAGGATTTTTAAAATAGGAGAGTCAAATTAATACTGAAAATTAATAGAAGTATAAATATTTTTTAGTTCTAAAACCTACATAGATAATCTCATTTAAAACTCAGAGCAAGTCTATGAATAAATTTTCCAAAGGAATCCGAGGTTCAGAGGAAGAAACTAGTCTTAAATCATAAAGCTAGAGGAAGTAGCAGGACCAGAATTAAAATTCAGTTTTCTGGTCTCCAAGTCCAGTATATTCTTATTTGCTGTGCAGTATAACCTTTTTAAGTGGTAACAGATACTACCATTTTTTTTCAAAATGAAAAGAAAATGAATCCTCATAAAGAATTAACCATAATCCTTTTTTTAGTGTGACGAGTTATAAAGATGATAGATAACCTACATAGTCTTTTTCTCACTTTATGTGGTTTTATCCTGCAGATGCCTTAGCTGCTAATAAAATTTCTTTTTTGCTGGGTATCTTCTTCATCTCAAACTCCTAAAAGTGAATTGTCTCACACAATGCTGCGTTTATCTCAGTTGAATCATTAGTATGGCTTGCTTTGTGCCAGGTTCTTCAGCAGTTCACAAGGAAGTTATCTCAATCCCCTGTGTATCAGTTGGGTATAAAGTACTGTGTGTGTTGAGACAACTATAAGGGTGACTAAAACATCTTTATACCTTAAGTATCTTATTCTCTACTAGACTAGTACCCAGAACTTTCTTACTTTTATGCTTTACTAAACTTTCCAATATGTCATTTTTCTCAGCTATAAAATTAAACAATAAGCTTCAAATAATTGAGAGGGGACTTTTTTTCCCAAACACTTTGATTTCCTTAGATGTGTAAAATGAAAGGAAAAATGTTTAATCTATATAGGAATATAATATATACTTACGAGATATTTTCTATATTGTATAGAAATAGAGATTAGAAGGGGGCTATGTAAAATCTACTTTTATATTGTGATTCTTATACTTTTCTCCCCCCCATCTTTCCCCTTAGATTTCCTTCATGGATACATTTCCATAGCATTATTATGTGATGTGAGAAGTTTTTTTTTTTTTTTGAAGTAACATGGATTTTATACTACAGAATCAAGAGATTGGCTTTATAGGAAAAGTTGATTTATAAAAAGTGGTACAGGTTTTTATAGATAACCATGACAACATCCCATATGAATGGGCATGTTACTGAGGAATCAGACAGCGAAGTAAAAAATGTTGATCTTGCATCACCAGAGGAACATCAGAAGCACCGAGAGATGGCTGTTGACTGCCCTGGAGATTTGGGCACCAGGATGATGCCAGTACGTCGAAGTGCACAGTTGGAGCGTATTCGGCAACAGCAGGAGGACATGAGGCGTAGGCGAGAGGAAGAAGGGAAAAAACAAGAACTTGACCTTAATTCTTCCATGAGACTTAAGAAACTAGCCCAAATTCCTCCAAAAACTGGAATAGATAACCCTATATTTGATACAGAGGAAGGAATTGTCTTAGAAAGTCCTCATTATGCTGTGAAAATATTAGGTAAGTAAAAACAGCAGAATAATAGAAAATATTTTTATTTTGTTTCTCTTGTCTTACACAAATGTGTATAGGAAGGAAGAGGAGGAGTATAAGAGAATGTAAGTAATAGCAATTTGTATTCAGACCAGAGTCAGTTCTTTTCTTGGAAAGGCCATATAACCATTGTTTACTGTTAGCCATGTAGAACTAAAGCATGTAGCCTAAGTGTTCAGTCACTGCAAAGTGATTTTTAGATACAATCTTTGAATTAAAAATTTCTACATGAGGCCTAGCAATTAAAGCATTGAAATTCATATTTTATTTCAAACTCAAATTTTTATATCAAAATTACTGATAAGCAGTTTTCAGGTTTTAAATTTCTGATTTCTGTAAAGTTTGTAAAATAGTAATAAAATCAGTATCTGTAGCTTAACATTGATTTGATTTTTCTTTAATTAATGACTATCAGTGAGAAGAACTGGTGCTGTTCCTGTGGCATAATACACATGAAACATGGTCAACAGTTGCTATGCTGACTATTCTCAAATTTCATTTTGTGAAGAAAACAAAAAATTTAGATATCTATTAATATCTAATTAATAGATATTAATAGATATAAACAAAGAATTCTATGGTCAAATAAATTTTGAAAACAGTAGGTTAAATAAGTTAAACAGCTTCTTATTAAAGTATTTCTTACAGCTTTTAAAATGCTAATAGCCATTATGAATCCTCAAGAGAGATTAATGTCAAATGAGTGTTTCCAAACTTGAAATACTTCATCGTTGAATTTACTGCCTTCCCTTCTTGCACACACACAAGAGAGACCCCTGAACTAGTGTTAGGGGTATACATTAACTTGTATTCCCTTAAAACCAGGCTAACTCAAATGAAGTATTTTATTTCTTGGTGGTTTATTATTTATAGGTGTGGAAGGAGAGACCCTTCACTTTTCTGTGGAAGGAGAGAGGTTTTGTTGTCATTGTCTTGCCATTTATTTGTTTATTGAGCCCTGTACTAGAGGCTGCAGCAAACAACATTCTGTGTAATATCCACAGTAATTCTGTTAACAGGGCTCTGTAATCACCGTTTTGGAGATAAAGAAACTGACACACTATAAATCAACTACACTTCAATAAAAAATAAAAATAAACTGAACCTCAGTTAAATCACCTGTTTAAGACTCCATGCTAAGTGTTAGAGCCAAGTTTGAATTTGCCCGATTTGAATATGCAGTTGGTATACTGCAAAAAAAACCAAAGGATTTGAGTGGAGACTGACATCTAGCCTGCTCTTCACTTTCTGGACCAGAGCTTTGTTTACCAAGAGTGGAATATCTTTTTCTAATTTGCCCAAATGTACCATATATACTATTTCTGTTCCTCATTAACTCTCTGTATTCTATGTCTAGAGCAGTTTCTACTACATCACATCATCTGCTGCTTTTCTTGCTATACAGTTATTAAGGATCCACATTTCTTGACAGAAAGCAATGTGCATGCTTCTCTGTGTTTTAAGAAATCATAGATGTGTTCAGTGATAGAAAGTCTGCTAAATGCCTTCAGATGAGAGGCATTGTAGTGAAAACAGAAAGATTACACATTTTTAAAAATAAATTTATGGGAAGGAATTTTATGCACTTTTTCCCAAAGAGTTTTGTTAACATAAAAAGATTTAATTCCCAGTTGCTGCTTACTGGCCTTCATCTCCTACCACTTCATTATTTTTTATTAAAATACTCTGTAAATATTCTGTGCGATTGGAGAAACCATACATTATAATATATCCAGCCCAAGTCTGGATTGAGTCTTGTTTTTCTGTTTACATTTCTTTAAGGTTAATGAATTTGTGTATTTGCTTTACTTATATTAGGCATAAATGTCCATCTAATAGACAGTTACATATTTTAAAGTAATTTGAGATGTAGTACTAGATATTTGTAAGTCATTTTTTGGATAGGATAATATTTCCTATTTTGAGAAATAAATGGTTTAATCTTAATACATTCAACACAAATGTGCTAATTGTAGGAAACATGGAAAGTTACAGAGTTGTTCTTGTCAGTCAAATCTTCAGTTTTCGACATACTCAGTTTTAAGTTTTCATTTTAAGATGAAGTGTAGTGGCTTTTTACCAGACATTTTTTTCCTATTTATAATTTGCTAACACATCAACCTACAGCAGTACTCCCTTAAAGTTGTATGAGTCTCCCTGCCAGTATTTTGATTAATACACACATGCCAAAAGACAACTTCTCAGCCTTTTTCACAGCCAAAAACAGCAACCTTGTTTTAAATAAGGGAAGGATGGGACAACTGATTTATTTCTTTGAGAGGGAGACTTCAGTTTCCAAATGACACATCATCATTTATCTGTGAGTAGAGAAAATATTCCTTAAAGAATTGAAACTATGATTGGAAACATTAGATACTTTTATTGTCTGTCTGGGTGGTGGCTTTTAGTGAAAGTATTTATAAATTTGGCACTGTATAATAATAAAAATGTAGGGATGGAATTGATAGAATGTATTCAAAAAGGATGAAATGAATTTTCTTATTTAAAAGCAGTCAGAATCTTACTGAAAATTAGAAAATAATGTGTGGGAACTTAATATCTCAAATGAATAATTAATATTAGTGGTATAAATTATAAGAATTTTGGTATATTATGAAGGCTTTCCTTAGAATAGCATGAGTTATTAAAATTTGTTTTGCTACAAATATCATTGTCTCGTTCCCTTTCATAAGCAAAGCAAACTGCCTTGTGAGAAAAGTCCTGAGAAAAGAGCAGTTGCAAATTAGAGTAGGATGAGGTACAGTAAGATTATCTTCAGATATCTTTAGATGGTAGATTTCACTGTTTTGTTGATTTTTGTAGTCACAGATAAGTAATTTTGAGCCAGGGTTGTGGACAAGTAAATATAATAGACAAAATATTTAAAGAAAATAAACTAGGAAACACTGCTGTCTATCATATATGTGACTATATGATTGTCAAGGTTTTGGAGAGACCTTAGGA
Organism: Camelus bactrianus; assembly: GCF_048773025.1. Lineage (NCBI taxonomy): Eukaryota > Metazoa > Chordata > Mammalia > Artiodactyla > Camelidae > Camelus > Camelus bactrianus. Next base: position 30,499,133 of record NC_133544.1, on the reverse strand, counting down.
AAGGCAAGCACACACACACGGTGAGCTATCTGTTATGGGCCTAGTAAGAGGATCCTTGAAATTTGTAATTAGGGACTTTCTAATTTCCACAAGTTGCTATCAGTGTTAAGAAAAAATAAAGACACACGAAGGGGAAGAAAACTAGGATGAATAAACTATTTTCATACTATTAATAATACTATGTATCTGCATATTTTTTGCCTGAATATTCAAACTGTTAAGTCAAGAGTATTCTTGTATTTGATGTTATAAAGTAAAATTTTTCTTACACATTTCTTACTGACGTTATTTGACTTTTGATTGACCGTGGGATATACTGGACTTTTGCTGGATTGTGATGAGAGATTGGCTTTTAAGATAAAGTTTATTTAAAGCCAACAAACAAAATTCCAGTGCCAATAAACTTTGAGTGCATACTACTTCTGAGAAGTTAATTGTTAATTATGCTTGCTATTAAATTTTTCCTCAACTGCTATAGATATTTCCAAACTTTGTTAGCCATAGAGGGACTTTTTTTTTCTAGAAATGAAATGGTTAGACATTGGTACTAGATTTAATGTTTAAAGTGTTAGGCCCATTTGACAATTTTCTGATTTGTTCAGGCTGCTAAAATTAGAACAAACATAAAATAAAGATTAAAAGAATCATTAGAATATTTATATAGCCATGTAATGTTTGGTTATTAAATATGCCTAATTCCCCTGAAAAATAATTAATGCCTGTACCATTTAGTCTTTGACACATGTGTCAAAACTTCATTGCAACTGTTAAGTATTAATAGGTTTTAACTTTTTCACCCTTTCAAAGACTTGCATCATTGTATGTTCAGAAATCATTGCATTTTGGAAAGTGCAGGGATGCCTGGAGTCAGATGGTAGAGTTTAAATACTTTTAACCTTCACTTACTGTTGACCTTTGACAAGTTACTTAATTTTTTGACCTTCAGTTTCAGAATCTTCTTGAGGACCAAGTGAAAACATGTATAGAAGCATGTTGCACATTGTAGGTTTGACTAAAATTTAACTTTTGTGAGAACTAGAAGCTACCAGATAGATCATCTGACTTTCTGGTCCATGAACTTAGTTTGTGGATCTTAACCAGTAATTTTTTACTTTATTTTTTAAAATAACATTTTTATTAAGGTATAATTCACATACCATAAAATCCACTCTTTTAAAATGTACAGTTCATGAGTTCTTAGTATATTCACGAGATTGTGCAGCCATCATCATTATATAGAGTGTTTTCATTACTCCAAAAAGAAACTCTGGACCAATTAGCATTCACTCCCTGTTCTCTCCTCCCCCTAACTGCTGGCCACCCTAATCTATTTTCTGTCTGTGGATTTGTTTATTCGGGACATTTCCTCTAACTGAATCATGCAATATGTGGCCTTTGGTGACTGGTTTCTTTTCATATAGCATAATGTTTTCAGGATTCATCTGTGTTGTAGTGTGAATCAGTATTTCATTCCTTTTTATGACTGAATAATATTCCTCTGTATGGAAATACCACTTTTTTGTCTGTTTATCCATTCCTCTGAATAGTGCTGTTACAAATATTCATGTGTAAGTTTTCATTTAAACATCTGCTTTCACGGGTATTTACCTGTGAGTGGAATTACTGGATCATGTGACAATTCTGTGTTTTAACTTATTGAGGAACTGCTGTATCTTTCACAGTACCTGCACAGTTTTACCTTCTCACCAGCAGTGTGTGGGAGTTCTTTACATCCTTGCTTTCTACTTATTATTATGTATCTTTTTCATTTTAGCCATCCTCTCAACCAGTAATTTTTTTAAGAATTGGAATAAAATAGAAGATATTAAAGTATATTGCACATAAGTATTCATAAATCTTTTATTTCAAATAGATATGTGTATACTGGGTTGAGAAATAAAAAATATATTTTTAATGGATCACTAACAAAAGTTTGAGAAATACTACCCACTCATTTTATAGGCAGGTCCAGAGACATAATGCAGCTAATAAGTGACCCAAGCCATAACTAGGACCCAGGTATTCTGACTCCAAATTTTAGTCTTTTTCTCACTCACCAAACTCCTTTCAGTTTCATCCAGAGAACAATCGTGAAGTTTTTGTACTTGATTGATTAGCAGTCACTGCAATATTTTTCTGTTGTCTTATATTTAGGGCTAAGATTTTTTGTTCTGCCATCTCTCTCAGCTATCTTTGCTTGTATATTTGTCTAGTATTTCTTTTTAATTTGTAACCCAATTTGTTAATGGTTAATTACTGTTCAGGATCTTTCATGAGCTTCTGATTATTTTTAATAAGTGAATTTCAGCCTAGTCCACTGAAAACCAACGTGCAGAGATCTGAATTTTATGTCCTTAAATTTAAAAAGAAAGAAAGAAAAAGGAAAGACTGTCCCTACTTAAGCAAAGATTTCCTAAATGAGCTTTTACTTTTACTTTTAATTCTGTGGATAAATATACTGGAAACTGTATAATTTCCTCATGCTCAATATTATTAATTTTCTCATCTGAATATTAAATTTGACTGTACAGTTAAGGAGAAAAGAAGACATCTTGAAAAGTTTCAGAAAAAAGTCATGAAGTTGGTTGAAATCTAAAAATTTCTGATAGGTTTAAATGATTGGTATTATTTAAACAATGAAATGGAAGATTCTAGAATGCTAGAACAGATGTCTAGAAACTGTTTCCATGTGGGGTAAACGATAGCAATAAGTAAAACTAAGCAAAGCTAATCCAGGGTAGATAGTTATCTCCATTGCTTTGAAAGATCTCCAGAGATGGAGATTCCTCAGCTTCCTTGAGTAATTCAGTTGTTTATCCTTACGGCCAAAAAAATTCTCCAGAGTCTTGGGTGTTTGGAGAGAGAATTTTCAGAGGAACTGTTGGTGATTGCTTTCTGTTGTCTAGAGTCTTGATTCTTTTATATTTTAGGCTGCCAGGAGAGGGCTAGAGGGGAGAGGAGAGAGTTCAGGGGGTGGTTTTGTAGACTTCTGTGTATGATTGTATTTAACTGATTAATTGTATCCCAAAGCTAAATGTAAGTGATTTTCCTTACTTTTCAATAATATGCCCTCTCTTTTAACATAAATAATCAAGATTTAAGTGTTTTATGAAATGTTGGAGGAGATGATGGAAGCTTACAATTTTTACTGAACATCAGGTAAGAGGAAATAAATCAAACTGCAGGACAAGGAATTTGAACTAGATATAAGGAGCTTGCAGGTAGGGAATAATAAGAAGATAGAAGAAATGTAGGTAAAACATTTAATGACCTAGGGGAAGGAGTTTATAAGTATAAAAACAGTAAAAGAAATCACACAGGAAAAGGTGAATCATGCTTTTTTTTGTGTGTGGATCATTCTTAACACGTTAACAGTCAAAATTCTACAGTAAAGGTACCACAAATATAATTAACAGACAGATGGAAAAATTTAGAAAACAATTTCCAACTATTATGATAGTTATACTGTTAAATGAAAAAAGAAAATACTGTAAGATTTTTTTAAGTTGTTTCTAAGTGATGGGACTGTTAGTGGTTTTAAATTTCTTTGTTCATTTATGTATTCTTCCTCTTATTTTTATAGTGATATGTATTTTATAGTTAAAACACTTAATGTTATTTTCTGTTGTGTAATTTTTTTAAAGTTAACTTAATCAGTAAATGACAATGATTTGACACTCAAAAATATGTGCAAGTTTTGGTTTTATTCAAAACTTAAATTGTTATTGGTTCAAGAAATTTTATCTTAAAACACATGTGGAATTGAGACAGAAAATTAATTTTTGGATACCTTTTCTTTCTCCTACTAGAAGTGGAAGACTTGTTTTCTTCACTTAAGCATATCCAGCATACTTTGGTAGATTCTCAGAGCCAGGAGGATATTTCACTGCTTTTACAACTTGTACAAAATAAAGATTTCCAGAATGCATTTAAGATACACAACGCTGTCACAGTACACATGAACAAGGCCAGTCCTCCGTTTCCTCTTATCTCCAATGCACAAGATCTTGCACAAGAGGTATGTATTCTGATCATCTCATTGACATCTACACGATAATTGTTAGTGATAGTAAAGCAGTATTCTTGGAAAATACTGATGTGACTATAAGGCTTGTTAGAATTAATTACTGCTGGTTACATGTTAATTATTTTTTGTGTTGGGAAAAATTTGCTTACGTGAATTTTATCCTGGAAAGATATATACTTAGTTCAGAGTTAGGGCTCTGTTTTCATGAAAAGAGCATCAGTTTTGTATATACAACTACATGTTTACATAGTAAGAGAAATGTTTGTCTGAATTACTAAAGGGGAAACAAATCTTGAATACTTCCAGGATAGTTTTATATTAAACATTATGTATTATAAACTGAGGTAAATGAATACTGATGAGATTAAATTATATCTGATAATAAGATGTCAAAAATATATAACTTCTAAGATTTGTTACTTGTAGGTATTTTGAAGTTTTTCCTCTATAGAAACCATACATAGAAGGTCAAAAATAATTAAATTTTAATCTACAGTGAGAGTTTCCGATGTTAACATGCAGATGTTTAAGTTCTAGTTTCTGCTGCTTGTTGATGTTCAGTGTTTAATGTGTTCTGCAAACATCTTTTAAATTAAAAGTTTTAAAAGGGTATAATTAAGCCATCTCCTATTTTGGGGGGGTGGACATTGTGTCATTGTTACAAGATTTTAAGTTATTTTGGTATTAAAAGCTAGTAATTCTAGAAGCCCATCAAGTAAATCTATTTCATTGAACCCAGAGACAAAACAGAAAATGGGCTGGAGCAAGGGTGGGACTTCCAGAGCTACAGGCATGTAAAAATGTAAAATAGTTTAGGAGGCCCTTCAGATTAGCACAGAATGTATTGTCTTCGTTTAGATACCTATAAATAGGCAAAGATCCAGTGTGCAGGAGTGGATGAGAGAAGTCTTATGTTATGCAGGATAAGAGAGTGTGACTTAAGGACCTGTTTGTAGAAAGGAAATTTTCCATCCACTAGTTTAAAAGACAAATTGAAACCTATTTGTGCTTTTTATTATACACACTATATATTGCATTATATATGCAAATTTTGTATGCAAAATTATATGTGTAAAATATTTCATTAATAAATTATATCCCTGTAGTTTTACTTACAGTTTAAGTGGGTTTTCTGAAAATTCTTTATAAAGATTGAAATAACTGACAATACTTTGATTTTATTTATTCACAAATATAGTGTAACATTTATTATGTAGGATTGTAATAATTGTAATCCTTCTCTTCCCATTTAGGGAGAAGTTTTGTCCAGCTGGCTAGGGCAGTAGGTGGAAAAAAGAATTATATAAGCAAAAGAGATTTAAATTGCTCCGTTAGAAGAAAATGACACACAACAGAATGGGTGAAAAGAAAGGAAAAAGAGGCAGCATAGCTTTAAAGGTTTTTAGGAATTGAGAGGCAAAGAACTAGAAGTGGCTTAAAGAGTAATGCTTTGAGAAAGACGGAAATGGTTAAAAAGGACTTTAAAACATCAGTTCTGAATGTTAGTTTTAGGATAGCTAACGTATTCACATGGTTCACAATTTTAAAAGCACCGTATCAAGATTTTCTGTTAAGTTTACTTTCACATCCTTCAGTAGTGCTTGAGAATTCTGTTGCTTTGGTGGTGATGGAATATGTAGGTGCTTAGTGTCATTGGTCTTAAAATAAGAGACTGGTCTTAAAATAAGTGCAAAATGACAAACCCGAAAAGGGCAACAATGTATGGTTGTGCTGCAGTGTGAATGACTTCCCTGGAGTTGTGCCTGCATAACTGTGTGGCAGCTCTGACTTATAGTGCATAGCATGTGAAAAAAAGATGTACTTGGAACTCATCAAAGAATGTTAAATCTGATAACAAAATTCAGAAGGTTAAATGTACTCATTGCCTTTATTTTACAGCAGGAAAAAGCTTAGCAACCACCTAATTCAACCCTTATGTTTTCTGTTTCTGAATATTGAGGCCAGGTGAGGTCTTGTGACTGGGATAAGACTAACTAGGCTACTCGTGTGCCCATTGCCTAATGTTTTGCTTTTTAGCATTCATAATTCTACCTATTTTCATATACAGTATTTAAAGGAAGAAATTACCTCATGCTTCAGTTGTATTATTTTTAAATGGAAATTTAATTGGATTAAGTAAAAAAAAACCTTAAGAAATTTGGTGAAAGAATGTTTTAAAACATTAGAAGTGTTCTTTGTTTTTATAGCTTAAAATATCAGTTAAACATCAAATATCATATAATAGATAATACAACCTTTGAAATTTTCAAATATTTAGATCCAGGTTATATCTTTGACAATCTAGAATATTCATTAATAAATGCAAAACAAGTTTTTGGGTCATTAAAGTGCTTTTATCAAGAAAAGGTGGAGAACTTGCGTTTCATTTAATGAACTTTTGCTTATTCAGTAAAAATGCAAGTCAACAGACTAGGAAATGGTATTTGATCATTTGATTTTGAAATATTGAGGTGTATATGTGTATAAAATATATATGACAAAATTTTATAAGAAATAAAAAAGGATTACTCAGTTTTTTTAAAAATGGGCAAAGGACTTCATGAAAAGAGGAAATCCAGATGGCCAATAAGTATGAAAAGGTATTCAGCATCTTTAGCCAACAGAGAAATGCAGATTAAAAATAAAACAAGATAACACTGCATAGACACCAGAATGATGAAAAATATTTTTAAAAGACTGGTAGTATCAAATGTTGGTGAAAGTATGGAGGAACTAAAACTCATATTACTGGTAAAGTATAAATTGATACTACCACTTTGGAAAATGTTTGGTAATGTCTAATAAAGCTAACGTACCTATATCTATGACCCAGTAATTCTATGTCTGGGTATGTACTTGAGAGAAATGAAAACATATCCATATAAAGGCTTAAGCATAAGTATACATTGCAGCCAGATAATTGTTAGAAACTGGAAACAACCCAGATGCCCATCAACCAGTGAAAATTGAGTTAGACTATCACTGTGGAAGGACAATGAGTAAACAATTACAATCTAATGAGAAGTACTGTGATGGCAGTATGAGAAAGATACCAGGAGCACCATGAGATGTGCTTAATTCAGGGAGGGGCAGGGGAATAGTGATGGGAGAAAGGAAGAAACAAAAGGATTTAATATGCTAAGTCTTGAAGGATGATTGGGAATATACCTGGAAGCCCAGGAAAGAGGAAAAGCCTTTCCACTGACAAAAGGTACAAAGATGGTCGTGACTGAAAAAGCCTGGCATATTTTTTGAACAATGTGTAAAAGGTAGGATATGATTTTTAAGGTAGAGTCCAGATCCTGAAGGCCAGATAAGCCATATTAATAAGTTTAAATTTGTTTATGATGGATCCACGTTGGTAAACATTTAAAAATAATTAATTTACGTGAATAGATGGAAGGAGAAAACTATATGATCAACTTGATACAGAAAAGACATCTGAAAAAAATTTAATACTGTTCCCTTGATGATGAAAGCTCTTAGAAAACCACATACATTTTGTTAACTTCATAAAGAATAATATCAGAAACCAATAGGAAGCATCTCACTTAATGATGAAACACCCAACACATTGCTTTCTAAAGCCTGGAATAAGACAGAATAAGATGAAGACTGTCACTGCTAGTATTCAGCATTTTTCTGGAGATACTAGCTAGTACAATTAAACAGGAAAAAGTAATGAAATGTAAAGTTGTAGGGGAACCAGGAAAATGTGAGTAGGTTGAATTAGTTACTTTGAAAAACAAAAACCTTGATTCATATGACATTCAGCATGATGCCTGTTAAAATATGGATATAATTTGCATACATGCAAACGGATACACATGTAAGAGATTTGGAAGAAATTATAAATTATTAACAAGGCTATTTCTGTGTGGTAGATAGGTAATTTTCTTGTTTAGATGTTAAATGTGTTTCTCAAATTTAATATACAAGTCACTCTAAAAAGCTTAAAGCAAAAAATTTATTCTCTAAGTGGTTGCAGCGCTACTGAAGAATTTTAAATAAGAATTTGATATGAACAGGCTTCCAAGTTAAAGTAGTATTCTGATAGTGTGGGGAGTGTGTGGCATCAAGAATGGAGTTCAGCTCAGAGTATGGAGCCTATTGTCATTGTCTAGATGTAAGATTTTGAATAGCAGTTGAACATGAAGTGAAAAAGTATTTAACTAGAAAATTAATAAGACAGATTTCCCTTTGCGGAGAATAAAGGAAAAGGAGATATCCAGTATGACTTCCTGCCTGTTACTCCTTGTACTGAATTCATCAAACATTGAGTGCTGTTTGCTACACATTCTTCCAGTAGCCAAATACAAAATTGAGTAAGATACAGTTCCATCTTCACTGAGCTCAGTCTAGTGGAGATACAGTCACACCAACAATTTTAAATCGAATGTGTTCAGATTTATGGGTTCATGTTAATATCAATAAATTGAAAAGGCAGTTTAAGTACATGGGACAGCTAGTGTAATCATAGTTTTCATGGGGAGACAAGCATGGTGTATGTAGGGAACAAGCAGTTTATGGCTGGACCAGGAAGGTTAAGGTGTGAGGAATGCCAGGAGATAGGGCTGGAAAAGAGGCAAGAATCAGGTGATGCTAAGGATAATGCTAATAAGGAGCTTGGACTTGATGCTGTAAGTGAGAGACAGCCAATGAAAACTAGAATGGTTATACTTCTGTTTTAAGGTTGAAAAGGATATTTAATGATATAGAAAAATAAAATATTTTAATAATGAGTATCAGATTGAAATGCTGCTATAAAACAGTGTGAGTAGCATGATCTCATTTTGGTAAAAGTGAGAGGTAAAGCATATACACAGAAATTTTCTCATAGTTTTGAGGTCATGGGTATATTATTTTGGGTAATCCAGTTCTGTCGAGATATAATTTACATATACTTAGAATGGAGATGCTTTATTGTATAGTTCACTACATTTTGACACATGTATACACATGTGTAATCTACCACCACAATCAAGTGATAGAAACATCCATAGCTCCGTAAAGTTGTCTTAATCTCCTTTACAGACAGTAACCAGTCCTTACTCCCCAGGCCCTAGACATCTGCTGATCTGTTTTCTGGTTTCCCAAATTTGCCTTTTCTGGACATTTTATATAAATGGAATAAGATAATATGTAGTCCTTTATGTCTGACTTGTTTGGTTCAGTATAATGTTTTTCAAATTCATCTATGTGTTGCATATATCAATAGTTTGAACTTCATGTTGAGTAGTATTCCACTGTATGAATATCCTATAGTTTGTTTACCCACTCCCCTACTGATAGATACTTGAGTTGTTTCCTTTTTACTGTTCTAGCAGGTGTGGAATGGTATCTTGTTTTTAGTTTGCATTTCCGTATGTTGGGCATTTTTTTCATAAGCTCTTTCCCTGTCTTCTTTTGTAAAATATTTTGTCACATCTTTTTCCTATTTTAAAAATCATAGTGTTAGCTTTATTGAATTGTAAGGGTTCTTAATGTATTCTAGATAAAAATCCTTCTGTCAGTTATATATTTCATGGTGGATATTTTGGTAAAAACAAGTGTAAGAATACAGGAAGATAAATACCAAATGATTATCTCTAGGTTTGGGGATTATGATGACTTTTATTTCTTTCTTTTGGACTATTTTTTGATTTTTTCACATTTAGTATACCATTTCTGTAATTTTAAAAATCAGTTTAAAACCTTTTGAAGGAAAATAGAAAGTATTTCAGCTAGAGAAGAGTAAGAGTACAAGATCAGGAGAGAGTATTTTCTTTTTAAAAAGATTAGAACATTTTTATAACACAGTGGAAATGAGCCAGCATGATATAAGAATAGCATTTTAATTCCTTAAGCCTTTGTAGAAGTAGCTGATACTGTATGTTGACACTAAAGTAGGCAATGACTGGATTAATAGAGGAAGGAAACACTTAACAAAAGTCAAAATTTCTTTATGAGGAAATATTTCTCAGACATGTTTAGGAACTGAGTTAAAAGTAAAAATAGGGGAAAAAAGTACATAAAATTATTGAGTTGACTTGGTATATTTTGTACATCTTGGTACATTTTTAATCCAAAATTTTCTTTCTGACTCAGAATTACTTTCTCCAGCTATCAAAAAAAAAAGATATATGATCCGGGACTATAAATTTCATTTTAACCTAAATTTGATATGTATTTTTTAATCCAATTTTTATAATTAGCATTTAATTATTCACAGTTTTGGATTACTGCACTTGTTCATTAGTAAAACTTTAATTGAATTCTTGAAGGAAAAGATAATTTCTGTGCCCTCGTTTTTCACATGTAGAACTTTACATTTAGAAACATGTTTTTCTAAGTACCAAAACCAAAGGCCAGGCTAGTTTTGATATTGTCATTGTTTTGATCTGCTTGTTGTGGTCAAATTAGTTACTCCCCAAATTATCATCTCTTAGGTTTGATAGGGGAATTAAATACTAAAAAAAAATGTAATAGCTATAAGAGGTATTAGAAAATTGCTGGATGCCTGTTTTTGTCTTGATTTACTTTTATAAAAAATTCTACTGTATATTAATTTACTTATATGTTTTCATTCATGGTGATAGTTTTGGTTTTGTTAATCTGCATTGTTGCAAAGTGCCCTTTTTGTATTTGAGTTAGGAAATATAAAAAGGAACAAATTCAGAGTTATTGACAGTGAGAACATACATAGAATAATCTTTGGGGAAAAATAGTCCACAGAGCAGATCTGTACCTTTAAATATTTATGGTAGAAGAAAATACTGAAAATATTTAATGATAATAAATGAACTAAACATATAGTTCAACTGATTAGAAATTGAAAAGGGAAATAAAGCAGAAGAAAGGAATTAAATTATTTAAATGGAAAGAACAATAGATTTTAGATTATAAGCTGATATTTTGAAAAGCAAAAGAATATAGAGAAATCTTTGACAAGTTAGATGAAGAAAATACTAATAACATTAGGAAAGAAAAAAGAAGCATGAATGCAGACACAGGAGAGTAAAGAATTACAACATAATTACAGCTTTATGTCACTAAATGTGAAAATGCTGCCATGTGGGTGATTTTTGTAAGAAAATACAAAACTGCCAGAAGTGACCTCAAAAAAGATAGCCCAAAAAAGTAGTAACTATGGATAAAGTTGAAGTGAGGCATCCACCCCTAAAATACCTACCAGGCCCTGATGATTTTATGTACAAACTTTATCAAAACATTAAGGAACATATAATTCTTATGTTAAATAAATTGTTTTAGCATATAAATGTAGACTGTTTCCCAACTCATTGTATTAGGATAATATAACCTAGATACTAAAAACAGTAGTCTAGTGTACATGACTATACTCACCAAGTAGAAGCCAATCCAGTTTATGAATATTAATATATTAAAAATATGAATAACGTCTATGTTCTAACAAACAAAATATGAATTACTGTGTGCTAGGTACTATGTTAAGCAGTTTATGTGGATTATCTTAATCTTCTAGAACTTTACATAATAGATGCCATTCTGCAGATGAGGAAACAAAGGCAAAAAACAGTTCATCATAATCAAGTGGAGTTTATCGTAGGAGTGCAAGAATTGCTTGACTTTGGGAAATTTTTTAATGTAATTCACTATACTATGGTGGTTGTTCCATTATTGTCATATAAATTTATCTTGTTAGTCTGTAGCTCTTTAAAATGTCATCTCTAACTTAAAATGTAGTTCTATAAAATATGATTTAAAAACTATAAAATAGCAATATAACTTTTATTGATTGATTGATTTTAGTGGAGGTTATGGGGATTGAACCCAGGACCTCAGGCATGCTAAGCACTCACTCTACCACTGAGCTATGCCCTCCCCCCAGCAACATAACCATTAGAGCAGTTTTTCCCTTAAGTTACCATTATTAGTCTATTTTATAGTATGTTTGCAGAAATTTTCAAGAAGAAACTATCTTGTTCATAGGCATAAATAAAGAATGCTTTTGTTAATCATGATAACAAGATTGAAAACTATGAGAAAAAATACATTTTTAAATTATAATTCTCTTCAGTGCTTTTTTTCTTACAAGTAGTTTTTACAATTTAAAATCGTACTTTCAAAAAAAAAAAAATACCTGTATGGATGCTGGTGATATTTTCTGTAACCTAGGAAGAATAACCTTTGTTTCGTTCGTAGGTACAAACTGTTTTGAAGCCACTCCATCAGAAGGAAGGGCAAGAATTAACTGCTTTGCTGAATGCTCCACATATTCAGGTACAAAATGGGCAGGGTATTATATATGCGGTTTTTCCAGCATTCAAAATCACTTTGAGTTAGAGTTTCTTAGGGCTAAAAGAGACCTCAAATATTATATAGCCTGTTTTGCTTATTTATAACTCTCACTTAAAAATAATTATTTTCACATTTAAAATTATCCACATTATTTTTGAAACAACTTCTTATTCTTTACAGATTCCTTCCTTTTTTTGGTTATATTTTCCATAAATTTTAATCATCTATGGTGTTGGGCCCTTAAAGTGATTTTGTTTTTATATAGTTTAATAAGTTTAATTTTAGACTTTCAACCCCATCCCAGAGTACTCCCTGTAATACTTAATACATCTTTAGTTATTAGCTATCAAAGATACAGGGTTACATCTGTACTTCAATTGGAAAGTTTGGAAACAGATCTGAATATATAATTATAGCACACACAAAAGATTTAATGAGCAGAATATGTATGTGAGTAGGTTCAAAATCTCTCTACAGAAATAAAATCATGCTTTTACTTTGAAGTGCTGTGGGTTTCTTTGAAACAGGCACTTTTGCTGGCCCATGATAAGGTTGCTGAGCAGGAAATGCAGCTGGAGCCCATTACAGATGAGAGAGTTTATGAAAGCATTGGCCAATATGGAGGAGAAACTGTAAAAATAGTTCGTATAGAAAAGGCTCGAGATATTCCATTGGTAAGTGTTCCGCATCTCTGATAGGATATCCTTTCTGCACAGAGATCTTCTGTGTGACACACAGTTGAAGACGCTTTACATTTCTGCTAGTTTTTCTTTTTTCATGTTAAGTTTTTAGAATTATTTTTATGTTGTTGTTCATACTCCTTATTCAGTTGAGAAAAAGTTGTTCATCATCTTTTCTCACCCATAATTTGATGAAAATAGCTTGTGAAGGGCCATTAATCTGCTTCATTATTCTCCCAGCTTTTTAAAAAAAACAAGAAATTAGAAATTCTGATCTTTTCATTCATTACAGTTATATACTTTATATATACAGAAGTATGCATTGTTTAATGTTAATATTTTATAGTTTTTATATATAAAACTTCTTGCTCTTTCTTAGTATACTATCATTGCCTTAATTTTCTTTAATTTTAGAGAAATATTCTTGAATCCTGAGGTCTCAAATTATGTCTTGTATAATGTGGTACATGTAATAAGGACTGCATTTTATTAAAGGGCAGTTTATGTAACTAGGTTTTTTCCACCTCCAGAAAAAAGAAATTGGAAAAATTTTAAATTTTTAAATTATGACAGAATTTTAAAATAAAAGTTCAGGAGAAGAGTGTTACAGACTATCCCCTTTCAAGCTTTTTTCTGTATTTCATATTTCCATTTTTTGAGTGTATCTATTTCAGCTGTGCTTCTAATTTGTGTAATAAATATTAATGTTTAATACGTTTTTGATGTGAATTGGACACAGCTATAGTATTTAGCATTTTAAAAATTTACCAGATTAGTATTCATCCCTGCATCATTATTTTGAATTTAAAAATACTTTCATAGTTATGTCCAGTTCACTAATTATGCTTATAGTATAACCATTTGAATAGCTTCCAGCATGAGGAGAACAAATTTGATTATAGGCTTTCACATTGTTTTTGAGCCAAGTACATTTTTATGCTGTTGTGCGCTTCAAAAGTCTGATTTTAGAATTTTAACAAACAGAATACTTCTGAAGCAAAAAATGTAGGGGAAATGGTCAGCTGTCAAACCAAATTGCCATGATTACTCTAGCTGTGTAAGTGAATTTTTTTCTAAGCATAACTGAAGGCTAGTATTGTTGAATAGAAAAAAACCAGAATTTAAAAATGAGGAAATGTTTAACAAAAAAAATCCATTTTTATTTTAAAGTTAGATATTGAATTTTTTTAGGGTGCTACTGTTCGTAATGAAATGGATTCTGTCATCATTAGTCGGATAGTAAAAGGAGGGGCTGCAGAAAAAAGTGGTCTGTTACATGAAGGAGATGAAGTTCTGGAGATTAACGGAATTGAAATTCGGGGGAAAGATGTCAATGAGGTTTTTGACTTGTTGGTAAGTTGACTGATGTAGAAGAATAATTGACAGGTTCTCAAAAGTTGTTTTCTTTGTTATTAGACCTCAGTAAAATATTTTAAAAGCATTGTAAAAATAATTGTTAAGAGCAGTATATCATATCCAGCATAATTTTCACATGATATAATTGTTTCCACAATATTCGTTGGTAGAATTTTATTCTTCTGTGGGTACTACTGATATATAACTACTAAATGTATTTCAGTTGCCTCTGAAATCACTAATTAACTCATTAGTTCATTCAACATATATTTATTGAGTGCCTACTATGTGGTAGCTGCTAGGGAAACTAACGACAAAGTTCATCCCCTCTTGATTTTTTTTTTTTTTATTATCTACAATTCGTTATTGTTTCCTTAACAATATTAGATAATAACAATGGTATAGATCTGCATTATTCAGTATAATAGCTACTAGCTATTTGTGCTAGTTTATTTAAATTAAGTAAAATTTAAAATTCAGTTCTTCATTCATACTAGCTACATTTCAGATGCTTAAGAGCAGTATGTTACTAGTGGCTACCATATTAAGGTATAGGAATAGGAATATGGCATTCTGCAGTTCTAGTCCACTCACCAGAATTCTTCATCGTGGAAAAGTTCTGTTAGATAGTGCTGGTATAATCAGGAGGCCATTTATAGTCAACTTTTAAGGGAAATTTATAATCACTTCATATATACCTGCAAGCCAGGTTTATATTCTTATTTACTTAACATCAGTTGTTACAATATAATGTTTCCTATCTGCTGATGTCTGTTGAAGAATCTAGAACACCTTCACATCCTTATTTTCACCCAGTCCCTCATTGCTAGAGCAAAGTGCCAGTGATCATTGTTTTTAGTCCTTGTTTTATTGGCTGCTATATTTAGATTGAGCACTGCTCCCTGCTCTCAACCAGAAGTTGTGATTACCGTCGAGGCTGCAGGTATCTGAACAAGGCAGGCAGTGGTGTACAGTTGTCTCTTGGTATCCATAGGAGATTGGTTCCAGGGGCCCCCATGAATACCAAAATCTCCTGATCCTTGAAGTTCTTTACATAAAATGGCATAGTATTTGCATATAACCTATGCACACCTTCCGGTATACTTTAAGTAATCTCTAGGTTATTTATAATACCTAATATAGTGTAAATGCTGTATAAGTAGCTATCTGCAGGTGGTAAAATCAAGTTTTGCTTTTTGGAACTTTCTGGATTTTTTTTGGGGGGGGATTCATGATTGGTTGAATCCACAGATACGGAATCTGTGGATAAACAGGGCCAACTGTACTGGAAAATAATAAAGAACCTAGCAGTAAGATTCTCTACAGTTAAAAATTAGAATGAATGACATGACAAAGATGAGGCATCTGGAAAGTAAGAATATTTGTATTTTGCATCACTTTTCTAATCCTAGTCGCAATTACTGTTTCACATTCTACTGTATTAAAATTGATGTGTGTCAGAGTAGATAACCCAGAAATGCCGTGATATCCTCCAGCCCTTCACCTTGGTATCTTCCTAAGCTTAAGCTGAATGGAAGACAAAAACCCAAGTCTTATAGGCTAAGTGGCTTTTTCCCCAGTGGATCAGAGGACTGGAATTGTGAAATGCCATATTCCTAGGTAGCATTAGTATGATGGGGTCCATGAAAGGCATAATTTGTGCTTCCTGATAAAATGGGTTTCATGTTTACCTATTTTTCTAAGTCTCCTTGGGGTTCCAGAATAGTCCAATTTAGGAACTGTTGTTCATAAGATCATGGAAAGATTTTCATAAATAGAGCTTTTTAAAATAATACACTCTTCTCTTACAGTCTGATATGCATGGTACTTTGACATTTGTTCTGATTCCCAGTCAACAGATCAAGCCTCCTCCTGCCAAGGAAACAGTAGTAAGTGATTTTTTATGTTCATTATTTATTGTATGATGGCTACTGTTTACTTTTTTTAATTAATAAACTTTATTTTTTAGAGTAGTTTTAGGTTCACAGGAAACTTGAGCAGAAAGTAGAGTTCCCACATAATTCCTGCCCCCACACATGCACAATCTCCCCTGCTATCAACATCTTACACCAGATTCACTTTAGTGAATTAATGATTTCATTTTTACCCGGAGATCATAGTTTACTTTAGGGTTCACTTTTGGTGTTGTACAAAACGTATCATTGTTGGTGTTGACAAATGTATCATTACCTATATCCCCCATTGTACAGAATAGTTTCATTGCCCTAAAAATCCTCTATGCTCTGCCTGTTCATCACTGCCTGCCTCCTAACCCATGGCGACCACACTGTCTTGACTATCATAGTTTACCTTTTCCAGAATGTCATACAGTATGTAGACATCAGACTTTCTTCACTAGTGGTAAGCATTTAAGTTTCCTCCATGTCTTTTCATAGCTTGATAGCGCCTTTCTTTTTAGCATTGAATGATACTCCATTGTCTGGATATATAACAGTTTACCCACACACCTGCTGAAGGACATCTTGGTTGCTTCCAAGTTTTGGTAGTTATAAATAAACATACCTTTGTAGGTTTTTGTGTGGACGTAAGTTTTCGGCTCATTTGGGTAAATACCAAGGAATTGAAGACTTAAGTCTAAACAAAAACTTGCACAGGGATATTTATTTATCAGAAATGTCACTCTAAGTATTTCTTGCACTCAAGTAAAAACAGGTAAATTTGATAGATTTTATTTAAATAAATATGAAATATTTCTAATTTCATAAACTGAAAACTGAAAAATAGAAAATACTTCTATTTCAGAATTTGTATGACTTATGGCATTGAACTTTGTCTTTTTCTCTCATTACAGGAAGGTTTATTTAACTTAAACATGCATAATATGGTGGGAAAAAGTGGGTTTTTTTGCAAAGTATATGCAACTCTTAATTTAGAATGTATATTGCTTTTTATGTTAAACACTTTCTCTAGCTATATTAAAAGACAGATGGACTTCATTACCCTATGACCTAGCAATTCCACTCCTAGGTGTATATATCCAAGAGAATTGAAAACATACCTACCTCCTCACAAAAAAGTGTACATGAATGTTCATAATAGCATTTTTCATAATAGCCAGAAAGTAGAAACAACCAAAATGTCTGCTAGCTGGTGAATGGAAAACAAAATATGGTATATCCATAGAATGGGATATTATTTGGCAATAAAAAGGAATAAAGTACTGATGTATGCTACAATATGAATGAACCTTGTAAAAGTTATGCTAAGTGAAAGAAACCAGTCACAGAAGGCCCTGGATTGGTTCATCTATATGAATTGTCCAGCATAGGTGAATCCATAGAGACAGAAAGTAAATTAGAAGTTCATTAGGTAAAGGGTTGGGAGTTAGGAGGGAATGGGAATAGTTCCTTATCAGCAGGGGGATTCTTTTTGGATTAATAAAAATGTTCTAAAGTTATGGTTGTGCAACTCTGAATTTACTGAAAAATAAACAAACAAAAAAATGCAACTGTATACATGGGTGACTTGAGTAGCATGTGAATTAAAGCTCAGTAAAGCTATTAAAAAATCATAGACTTCAAAGTGCTGGATTTACATGGCAGCCTCATGTGTTGCTGCTTGTGTTATTATTCTTAACTTTTGTACAGACATAACAGTTTGAAAGAGAACACAGTTTTATTTTTTTCTTAATATTTCATCACAGTTATGCTTTATATTTTTGGCTGTCATTCTGTGTCCCTTTATTGAAACATACTGGAGGCAATATTGCATTTGCAACCTTCCTTCTGTTTAAAGTTCTTTGTAGGAAGAGAAATGAGGAAATAGTTTGTCTCTAAATTTCAAAAGCCTTGCTCTTTGTGCGCTACTCCTTTTCACATACCTCTCCTGAACTTCAAAATTAGTTCTGCAGTCTGAGGAGACACAACAGAAGATGGTTGGAATATGCACTTATTTATATGGCTTTCAAAAGAAAGGGAGAGAGAGGAAGGAGAAAAGATGTCAGGTTTATCCCTTTTAAAGTACAGCATTTGATGGGGTAGAGATCTTTTTAAAATAGAAACAATGATGTTTGATATTTTTTTTCTTTCATTTCCTCCTTTTGTTGTGAAGAACTCTCAATTGCAATATCTCTTGCAAAGTTTTTTATCAAACTTAACAGGCTTAAAATGAACTACTATTATTAATGCTCACATTGAAAGTTTCCACAAAGAAAACAGTAATATAGTATCATAATTTTATTTGGCACATGCAGAATAATTATATATAGTATTAGTGATTTTAAGAAATTAGGACCAATTTATTGAGAATCATTGTGGTACAGGTCTGGATCTAGTAAGAGTAACTTACTTGCTTGGTTATCCTTCTGATGTATGTTTTATGATGTTAGAAAGAAACGTATTTATGATAAATAAACAAAATAGATGTTACCTGAAACCCCACTATAATCACTTGCTGAATACAAATGCAGTGACTAAACTGTGTCAAGACAAGTACTGCTTTATTTGGAAGATTTCTTTTGTATCACATATAGCAGCCAGTGGCTGCTCTATAGTTGCAGACGGCAAGAGTCTTGGCATCTTTGTACTGGCACGTTTGTCCCAGGAAACATATACATTGTTTAAACTGCAGTTTCCTTCTCTCCACACTGACCTTAAAAAATAGTTGAAGTTCCCAGACACGTGTGTAAAACTTTAGATTATTCCACAACATAATTGAAATAATATTGGAGGAACGAAATAGAATATTTGAGCTCAGGACACTTTTTTCATCTAGTCCAATGCCCTAATATAAGCAGAGGAGTAAATTGAAATGTAGGGGATCACGGTGCTTATTAGTGATGGACTATGCACTCAAAAATTCAGAGATTATTGATTGTCCAGTATACATTAGCTATTATTATGGCTACTTTGTGCCAGGCATAGTACTAATTGTTTTATATGTGTTATCTCATTTAATCCTCACAGCATCCGTTTGAAGTATAGATATCTTTATTATTTCCATTTAACAGACATTTAAACTAGGACTTAGAAAGGTCAAGTTCATTGCCCAAGCCCACTATTGGTAAGCGACTGAGTCAGGACTAGAACACATCCCTATTCCAGAACCTGTGCTTTTCACCACTGTGCAATATATCAGGCAGTGTCCCATGAAGCCACGAAATATTAGAAGGCCTCTACATTACTATTTATTATCAATCCAGAGAAAATAATTAGAATACTGTGATAGAAATTTTAACTGTAGATGAGTTAACCTCTTAGTAGCTGTATGTGTGATAACCAGTCTGGATTCTGAGCACAATAAAAGCATATTATGAGACTTCAGTGTTTGAAATTGATGTAGGGCGTCTCTTGCCTCTAGGAGACTTAATAATTCTAATGACTGGGAGCATGACTGAAGTGTTTTGATTTGTGGGGTCTGGGCTGGGAGGTTAGGAGAAAGATGTAGTTTCAGGGGAATTTAAAGGCTTAGGCTAGAAGGATGCTAAAATCACAGTTTAGGGATACAAACCGTAGCATTAGCCACTAGCCCAGTGGTATTAATAATTAAAATATTAAGGGCTCCAAATAATTTTTTTCCTTATAATGAGTATCTGTTGGATCTCTTTTGTGTGTTGGACACTGTGCTAATAATAAGCACTGGGTTTATAACAATGAACGTAAATTATTTATAGTTTGTGGCAAGTGATAAGATGGAAATAAACAGAATATGAACACTGAGAATAAAAAGAGGTGGGGTTGGTTATATAAAATTGACAGGAAAAGCCTCCTGGGGGCAGGCAGCATGAAGCTGAGACCTGTAGGGTGAGATGAATCCAGGCCTGTTAATTGCCAAAAGAGCTTTCAGGTATAATTTCTAAAGAAACTTTGTGTAGAAAGCTTATGGGGGTGGAGCAAAGTAGGGGAGTAGAAAGGTGGGGAGGGAATTCTAAAAGATGAGGCTAGAGAAGTAGGTAGGGCCAGGTCAAGTAGGTCTTCTTGGATGTAGCAGGGAGTTTGGATTTTAAATATGGTAACAAGATCTGGTTTGTATTTATTAAAAAAAAACACTTCTGGCTGCTGTGTGGAAATTGAATTAGTAGAGCCAATAATGGAAGCAAGGAGATTTAGGAAACTGTTGCTGAAGCCATTGTAAAGTATGATGGTTGCTTAAATTTCAGTGTTAGCAGTGGCAGTGGAGAAAATCAATCAGTATTCTGGAAGTAGAAATGGCAGGAGAGATCTGGGCTATAGTTGTATTTATTGCGAGGAGATCAGGTCAGGGGAGCAGTCTGTTTATGTGTACTTTATGTGTTTGCAGAAATTTTACAGATTAAAAAAAATGATAGTTTAAGGATGTTCACAGCCTATGAAGATAACTGGGTTGGAAGGAAAGGATGAGAACCACTGCTATCCAATGTATTTATTTTTCTCTTAGAGAAAAGGTATAAAATATATAATTTTCATCTTAGTTTTTCCTCATTTGGGAGATATGGAATTTTACAATGTAATAAGATTTTTATAAATATATGTTTTATCAGAAGATGCAAAAAATGTTGAAAATTTCACTGTGCAGTATATTAAATAGACATCCCCTTTCAAGTTAGGGCAGTTGGTCTGTTAAGTTTGCTGTTACCCTAAGGTTCACATTTCTGTCTGCCTACTATTAAACATCCATTAGATGCCCTGCAGATACCTCAAATTTCTCATGTTGAAAATGGAAGAGAACAACTAATAAAGATATACCTTCTTGAGTGGGCATCGGGGAGGAGGAATCTCAGGATGAGGAAGAGGATTTTGAAAACTGTTGCTTGACACTGCAAAGGCTTTTCTTGATGCTGTCCTTAATTTTGTAGTCTGCCTTAGTGTGAAGTTCAGGCCAAAGATAGAAAGAAGACACACGTCCACTATTTTCTCTTCTATAAGTAATTTTAAACATTGGAGATAAATCTACTATAATAAGAAATACAGAAATAATAATTACAAGGAGAAATTACTTTTGGGTATTGAATCCCTTAGGTAAGATATAAATAAATTAATGAATCATTATTCCTTTACCATGTCCCCATGATTTGGACTTCAAATGTGAATCGCTTACAGATGCTGAAAAATAAAAAGGCAAAGAGAAAAACGCTGGGCTGGGAGATATTTGAATCTAAACAACTCTGTAATTTAAAATTTAAACAGAAGTTTTTGTTTGGATTAGAAACCAAGCATTGTTTTGATTAGGCACACGGTACTGATACTACATTGTTAAACCCTGGAGCCTTCCTCTGTTGGGTCAGCATCTCTCCTCATTTGAAATGAGGTATGTTATCCGTTGCATGGAAAACAAAGTAAATTAGCCACTAACAGAGCTGAAGAGGAAAGACTGCTGGAAATAACTTCTAGAACTGATAAGAATTGCAGTGAAATACAGGCATACCTCTGAGATATTGCAGGTTTGGTTCCAGACCACCTCAGTGAAGTGAATCACATGAATATTTTGCACAAGAGTGCAATATTATTGTGTTTAAAAAACAACATATATACATTAATTTAAAAATACTTAATTGCTAAAAAATGCCAATCATCATCTGACAACACAGGGTTGCCATAAACCTTCAATTTATATATATAAAAAAAGCAATATCTGCAAAATGTAATAAATTGAAGTGAAGTAAAACAAGATATGCCTATATATGGATAGAAGTCACATAGTACATGTCAGGGCAATACTCAGACTTTGACTGAATCAAATGGTTAATTTCTCTGATAGAAAATAAACTTTGCTCTCAATTTTAGAGGACATTTTAAACAGCACTAGATAAACTTGTCACATAAACAAAGCATATCCTCTGTGCTCCTCTTCCCAGCCTACACAAAGGCAGGCCTCATTCCAAACCAGCTCAATCCGAATAGTCAAAGGGTGAGACCTAGGCAAGAATAGAGAGAAAAGCATCTCTGGGTGATTTTGATTGGCCTCTGTCAGAGGTCATAGACTTAGATACAGCATCCGCACTGGTCTTTCAAGTTTCCCTCATAGCAGTAGTTCCCTAAAATTTTAGGGTACATCTTAAACAGCATGTATGTAACAAATCCAGGGAACCTAATTTAAATGCAGTCTGAAAGTCTGAAATGTGACATAAGTATTTTAATAAAATCCTAGCAAGTGATCTGAGCAAAAAAACTGAAAACAGCATGCTGGGTATTGATTTCAAAAAGTGATTTGATAAAATTATCAATCAGGCTGACACGTAGTCTTACTTCATAGATCTCTGAAAAGCCTGCTAACAAAAAGATCTCTCCACCATCTCAAATGATGCCTGTAATTTCATTTTTAGATTTCCAAGATTGGCTAAAAAGCAACAATTTAAACAGATTTTGGAAGCATTATTGATTGACAGGGATGGTTTTCAAACAGGTTTTTTTGATCATCCAGTATATTAGAGACTGAATGCCAAGATTATAAAATGGTATTTGTAATTTTTTTACCCAGTCGCTTAACTGTTTTGACTCACAGCTATCCTGCAAAACTCTCATTTTTGGTTTTAACTGACAGAGTTTTCAGAATTTGAATAGTCTGTTTTCACATCAAGCCTTCACAACAAGGCTCTTTAGGGCACTCTCTGGTTGGAATACAGCAGAACACTGTCAAACTGAGGAGATATCTTAACCATATTTTATTCAAGAATGTGTACCGTGTGTTTCCATTCACATGAAGTAAAATACAGGGGAAACTAATCTGCTAGAAACCGGGATGATGTTTACCCTTGGTCGGGGCACAGCATGGCCAGTGACAGAGGGACACAAAGCGGGGCTTCTGGGTGCCAGTGATGACTCTGGTTCTTGATTTGGGTGCTGGTTACACATGTGTGTTTTGTTTATGAAAATTCATTGAGCTGTACACTTACGATTTTTAAAATATTTTCATTGATGTACAGTCAGTTTACAATGTTGTGTTGATTTCTGGTGTACAGAACAATGCTTCAGTCATACATGAATGTACATATATTCTTTTTCATATTTTTCACTGTAAGTTACTACAAGACATTGAACATAGTTCCCTGTGCTATACAGTATGAATTTGTTTATCTGTTTTATACATAGTAGTTAGTATCTGCAAATCTCAAATTCCCAGTTTATCCCTTTCCCTCCCTTTCCTCCCTGGTAACCATACGTTTGTTTTCTATGTCTGTGAGTCTGTTTCTGTTTTGTAAATAAGTTCGTTTGTCTTTTTTTTTTAGATTCCACATATGAATGATATATGGTATTTTTCTTTCTCTTTCTGGCTTACTTCACTTAGAATGACAATCTCCAGGTCCATCCATGTTTCTGCAAATGGCATTATTTTATTTGTACATTTATTATTTTGTGTTCTGTTTGAACTTATGTAGTACATAAATGAAAAGATACTCCCCAAAAAACAGGCTAGCATCTAAGTTCTACATTTTTAACTGGATCACTTGCTTTACTTCAGTGTTGCTGTTTGTATATTGGGACTTAGATTTCCTCATTTCCTATTTATAGTAGTTAGTAAAATATTTTTCTGAGATTAAAAAAAATTCTTTCTCTAATAATACCTTCAAGCAAAATTTCTGAAAGAGGCTGTTACTTTCATGAGGATTCTTGGTTATTATGCCTTTTAATGAAGTTAAAAAGTATTTTATCAAATTTCATATAGTTTATCATCATTGATTGAGAATAGTCAATTTTTAAAGTGTTTCATGAGCTGAAAAAAGATACTCTTTTCTCATAAAACAATTTTTGAAGTAGATTGGTATTACCTTTATGATAGGTAGCCTCAATTATGGTGAGGATAAAAGGCTTAAGGTAAGTCAAATAACAACTAGATAGAAAAAGACTCAGATTTATAAAATTCTTAGGCTGTCCATCAAATGCTTGCCTCATTGAGCCCAAACCTGAAATTTAACCTGTGTAGGGTAGAAAAACTCGTTGAATACAGGTGTTGGATTTTGTTAGATCATAGTGGGCTGCTTCAAACTAAATGTCCATCAACAGATGATTGGATAAAGAAGTTGTGGTGTGTACACACACACACACACACAGGAATACTACTCAGCCATGAAAAAGAATGAAATAATGCCATTTGCAGTGACATGGATGCTAGAGATTATTGTACTAGACCTAGAGATTATCATACTAAGTGAAGTAAATCAGACAAAGACAAATATTGCATGATATCACTTATATGTGGAATCTTATGATGCAAATGAACTTATTTACAAAGAGAAGCAGACTCACAGAAAACAAACATGGTTACTGGGGCAGGGAAAGGTGGGAGGGATGAATTAGGAGTTTGGGATTAGCAGATATAAATGACTATATATAAAACAGATAAACAAGGTCCTCCTATATAGCACAGGGAACTATATTCAAACTTTATAATAACCTGTAATGAAAAAAAATGTATATATGTATATATGTGTGTGTGTGTGTATGAGTGAACCACTATGCTGTATACCAGAAACTAACACAACATTGTAAATCAACTATACATCAATTAAAAAAAAAAACAGGCTTCTTACCAACTTTGGAAATACCACATACTGTTTGACCAGGTTGGATAGAAATTATAGATGGAAATGTTAAAGAGAATATTATTATACCTTCTAAAGAAAAAAGAATACTTTGTTATATCTTATAGTGGTATATTGGAGAAAATAGCACAGGAAATAATTTAGCTCTCAGTAAGGCCGATGTAAATTCTTACCTTTAGAGCTAAAGCATAACAGGTTTTAGATGTGCAAAAACTCAGTGAGTAAAAGTTTTAACCTGTACCGTTCGTAATATTTAAAAGCTTACATATAGAATATGTAATATATATATATATATATATATATATATATATATATATATATATATATATATATATAGAATATAATAGGAATTGATTATAAACTTGATTTAGATAATTTTAGCAGTTTGGGATGCAGTTGTTTATGACCTAAACATGTCCCTTTAGAAGAAATGCTGAAAGAGATGAAGGCAAGTTGCACTGCCATTGTGGTCAGAAAGGGATGACGGCACCAGGGAAACTGACACTCACCTGCTTAGATGACAGATGTGGTGAGGTTTACAGTCTACCTTTCCTGGTAGAGTGGTTTAGAAATTACATATCTCACTGCAGAGTCATTGTTTTCACAGGTCAGGAATGGAGGGGGAGGGAGTCTCTCTTACATTCCTTCTGCTTCTCTCAAACCTTTGAGGCCCCTTAGCACCTCAGCTTGTTAACAGCTAACAGGGCATTGTTTTGCATACTCTTGTACATGTTTGCAGTCAACTGAGGGATTATCTTAATTGAAGAAAACAGATGAGCCTGAGAAAATTATGCCCCCAAAATACTGTTACTAAACTAACCTCCCTTCTTTCAACTCATACCTTTGCACTAATGAAAAATTGTAACATTCAGTTATATTTATGCTAACTGTTCTATGTTGCCATTTCATTATTGTTGTTATTTTTATTTTTACCCTTTTTATCTTTTAGATCCATGTAAAAGCTCATTTTGACTATGACCCCTCAGATGACCCTTATGTTCCATGTCGAGAATTAGGTCTATCTTTTCAAAAAGGGGATATACTTCATGTGATCAGTCAAGAAGATCCAAATTGGTGGCAAGCCTACAGGGAAGGGGACGAAGATAACCAGCCCCTAGCCGGGCTTGTTCCAGGTAAGAAACAATATAGAGAAAGTAGAGAGTTAGAATAACATTTAAAATACAAGCCTTAGAATATAAATACCCACTTTTTCATGCCTTTTAAAACATGATACTACTTTTTCATGTAGTTAGGTTTTTATGTTTTACCTGCAGCATGAGTATCTTGTATATAAATGTGACCAATTTATTGGGCTTTAGACTGTAATTATGATATAATCTCATCAACTAATCCCATGTTATGCTACATTCACTGTAGGTATATTGAGACTACCCTGTTACCAAGGCAACAGAACTTGTATTGAACAACAATAGCATCAAGGCAACAAAATTTATACTGTAACAGGAGATTATCATAAATAAGGCATCAAACTTGATGTCTGAGTTGGAATTTGTTAAGATGTTGTTAAGACTCCTCACTTTATAAAGAATCAGAACAGTAAGATCACTGAATTTATCTCTCCTAAGATATCTTAGAGTGGAAATAGGATGCCTCCAATTTTTCATGAAGAGAACTGTCCTAATTTAGACTAAACTGAAACTTAGGTCACAGTGGACATAAGGGAACATTTCTTAGAGTGAAGATGATACTTAATGGAATGAAATGTATAGATGTAATTTTTCTTACAAATTGTTCCTACAGTTCCCATGATGTGGGTATGGTGGAGTGAGGGAAAAACAGAATCAAGTGAAGTATAATAAGATACGAGCTAAGGCAAAGAAATACTTCCAGTATGATGAAATGAGAATAAAGTGGTAATTCATCAGTTTATTCGCTCAACAAATACTGTTGTATCTGCGCTGTATAAGGCACTTTGCTTCGTACTGAGATAAGCTTCTTGTCCATACTTGACTTTAAAGCATATCCATTAATACTTTAATTATACACTAATGTAATTTTTTTACATTAGTAAAATATTTTTCTTTTTTGTGCCCCTAGTTTATATTTCCATGGAATTGTGTCTGTGTACCTCTATTATAGTACTTCCTACATTATGCTCTCAGTTTGTAAACTTCTTGAGGCTGGTGACTACATCTGTTTATTCTTTTAATTGAATCTAGGCATTGTCTGTTAAATTAATAAATAAAAGGTGATATTTAAAAATAATTCTGCCAGAACTGGTGCTTCTGAATTAGACCTTGTAAGGCCTTTTTTTTTTTAAGCTTTTCCTAGCTTTCCCTTTTGCCTATAACATTTTTTAGTGATCATCCCTCTTACTCAAACCTTAAGATTTTAAGCATAGAATTTGGCTTACATTGGATTTAACTGCAAGTAATACATTATGTGTATAATAAAATCACAGTCACAGATCATCTGCTTTAAAACCCAAATCTGGAAACACTTCTATCGATATGGAGTCATACTTCAAGGAAGGAGGAGTGAACTTCTTATATATTAAGTTTAGAGGATGATACTACACCCTTTATTCTTCACATAATATTTACAGGAACATTCCTCTAGAATACTGGAGTATTGGCAGTCATCATGGTTCTACTTAGTGCTTGTACCAAATACTAGTTTGATATCTTCTCACCGTGCCAGCTTTAGCCCATAAACATTTAGAACTAGTGTTTATTGACTGACTGATTGCATTGAGTTTCCAAAAATATATAGAAGAATCAAGGAGATTTCAGTGGTACCATTGTAAGTCTTTTTATAGGACAAATAAATGGACCCACCTTGGTTGAGTGTGATAGTTTTCTGTCAGAAGGATTCATAAGCGGTCATAATGTCCCGTCTCCCACTAATGTCTGCTTCTGTTTCAAAAATAGTCTACATATGTGTGTGCTATAAAAACATGCCATAGCAGTACATCTGTATAATGTTTTTAAACATTTTAATGTGTAAATTATTAAAATTATTTTGTTTTTTTCTAAATCTGTTAATGTCACATACTTCTAAAATTTTTTAATACTCTGAAAAATGTCCCTATAGTCATGATGACTTGTTTTATCTAGTAACACAATCTGTATGAGTCCTGGGGATAACCTGATTTCCTTTAATGCTTTTTATGTATATCAAACTCAATATTAATGTTTTTGCTTGTGCTCTTACAAAATGCACTATGTTCTAACAGATTATCCCATCATAGATAGAATTTTCTTACTGATTTTTAAGAATCTCTGGCCTGAAATTGAAAGAATTAAATATGAAAATTAAAAATTAAAGTAGAACTCTAATTCAGAATTTTCTAACTAAAGCCACGTGTCCTTCAGAAAAAAGTACATTCATTTAAGGTAGATGTTTGAAAAGAAGATGAAAATCAGAAACCTTTGAAAGCCTCCTACATTAAAATCTTAATCTGAGAGGAAAAACATAATAGGTTTTTCATTATTTGTATCGGTAACTTAAGGTGGAAATTAAAAAATCTTTGAAACATATACATATATGCATACATACAAAGAAAAAGATGGATTGAGAATAATAAATGCAAGGGAATATGTTTAATGGTGTCTCAAAGTTGAAAATTGATGAATGTTTACATTATTATTTTGGAAGTTAACTGCTAGAATTAATTGCTTGATTTGAAATAATTCAAATGATCAGAACCATTGTAAGATGCAGCATAGTAGTACTTTCCACATACTAGATGCTCAATGAAAGCTTTGTAAAAATTGAACTGTTAAATTTTCTAACACTGGTTTTTCCTTTATCTTTTTAAATAGATGATATATAGTCCAGTAATATATGTTCCAGGATTGGTTGAGAGTGAGGTTGAAACTTAATACGTTAAATATTTGGAGGCTTATAATCATAGTTGACACACACTCATGTGGTGGCAGAAGAATTTAGAAGGGCATATAAATGAAGAATTACTTCTTGTGTTGTTCCCTTGATTTAAAAAATACTTCTATCTTTTTTTGTCTTAAATATTTCACTCTTTTTCCTTTCTGCTTATTAGGGAAAAGCTTTCAGCAGCAAAGGGAAGCCATGAAGCAAACCATAGAAGAAGATAAGGAGCCAGAAAAATCAGGTTGGATACTTATATTTGGCATTACTAAAAGGTTTCTTGAGTCTTCATCTGGAATCATGTTTAAGTTTATATATCAGAACTGTCAAATGTATATTCGTGGCAAGAGTGATGTGAGAGGCAAAACTGATTATCTTAGGAAACTATAAAGAAAGGACAGGATTTAAGTATTAAAGATTACCTGTCTGTAGTATGAGATTAATGGAAAATTATACTTTCCTGAAAAACAGTTCTATGAGCAATGTAATAAGTGTCTATATATGTAAATTTATTCAAGGAAACAAATACCACATTTATACTTAACGTTTATGATTGTCAACAGGAAAACTATGGTGTGCAAAGAAGAATAAAAAGAAGAGGAAAAAGGTTTTATATAATGCCAATAAAAATGATGGTAAGTTCCATTCTCAGTTAAAGCTGTATTCACATCTGAAAGAGGTCCGTATCTAACACTTAAAAGAAATTAAACTGGTATTTTCAGGGAGTTTTATTTCTGGTCCTCCTTTGCCTCTTAATGTAACATATGTGCTTAGTAAAGCCATTTAGCAGAAACTATTTTCTTTTGGAATCCTACGAGTAGTACAGTGTTTTGAATTGTGAGAAAAGCCAATATAAAAATTAAAGTATGATTTAATAGTGTTATATTTATAGTTTCCTCTAATTTTTTCCTACTTAAACTCTTCATTTGCAAAATTCATACCTGCTTCTAACAAATTCTAACAATATAGCTGTATTTTAAGTTTAAAAATGAACATTTCATCTACAATAACTCATATCACCAAGGCAACCCATTTCATAGAGCCTGCTGACTGAGTCAGACACACAGGAGAGTGTTTTACTTTAATTTATTGTTAATATTAAGTTTTGGTTTTTTTTTTTAAGTTGTAGCTTCTCTTAAAACCAAAAGCTGTTAGTAACACTGGGCTCATATTCCCAAGTGACAGCAGTCTGTTGGACGTGAATGACAGCTGTTGCCTTTATATGGGCACCTACTTAGTTCAGCAGTCTCCACCATATCTAGTTTTTCAAAAACACAACCTGATTTAGTGCTTTCATTACCTCCTTGATTGGTCCTTATGAATTAGAATTTGCTACCCCTGCTTTAATTCATTTTAGAAACAAACCAAATAATAAAGCAAAAGAACTCCTTAACTTTTCACACAACACAATTTATAAGGCTTATTCTCTCAACACCTGGAAATTTTTTTAGGCAGCATAAATTAAACTAATGAAAATAAAATGTTACAGATTATTGACAAATTCGATATAAAACTAAATCTGAGATTCCATCTGCTGTAGTAAAATTTTTTTCCAAAATAAACATCCTTAATGCTATTTGATAGACTATGTAAATCTAACTAAGAAGGTTAACTGAATTTTTAATCTTTTCCTCTATACTTGGGTAAGTGATTAATATCTGTTTCTGTATCTTTGAAACACACTAAAATTGGTTCAGATCTAATAGCTATTATACCATAGAAAATTTGCATCGAAGTCTATAAATCAAGATGCTTCCACAATCTGTACATGTTAGAAGGAACTTAGATTTTTCAGAGGGAAAAGCATTTTGGGAAGGGAAGGAATTATACTTCTGTTAATAATGCTGTTAATGATAATTTGATTAATAATTACCATTTATTATAACTGTTCCATTCCCAGGTCAGTAACCTTCATCCATTTAATTCTCACAATAAATTCCTTGAGATTACAGATTAATAAATTCAAGTTCGGATAGTAAAGTGACCTGCCTAGCTGCTTACAGCTAGCTAATACATAGCTGAGCTGGAATTTAACCAAGTATAGTTTGAGGTCCTACTCTGTGCTCTGCGCTAAGCACTGACAAGACTAAGATGGTCCCCTCCCCCCATGGAACTTAAACCTTAGAGAGTCTGACTATATATCTGATGCTCTTACCCAGTTAGGTGAAGTAATATGAGTGAGAAAATGGCAGGCCACTAGTTGCCTGCCTTTGTTTTTACCACTTACAGCTCTGATCTCATCTGAATTATGGGCTTTAGAAATGTTACCCACCTATTACAATTTATACCTCATCTTGAATCATGACCTCAGGTTAGTATTAGTAGTATTCCAGAATAAAGTAAACATAAATGTAGGAACTTGGATAACACAGGTCTGCTATGTTTTCAAGTTATAGAATCACAGAAAAGTATTTCAGCTTTCTCTGATAACACTAGTTGCAGCCATTATTTGTAGATGTTTGTCTATTGCCAGATATTGTTTTTGGCATATGCATTGTCTGCTCCTTAAACCAACCCTCTAATTAAAGTGTTAGTATCCCTATTTACCAAATGACAGATGTTCTCATTAACTTATCCCCTGGTGCCTCACCCTCTGTCAAAATATTGGCTGCAAACTAGCTATTTTATATGAATCAGTATGGTTACACTGTATTAAAAATTCAAACACAGTATGAAACAAGAGAATCTATAAACATTTCTAAGAGGATTATTATATTGTCTGATTTATTTTTGTAGTATCCTGGCAAGTATATAATGACATGGAAAATGCTCGTAATATAATGCCACCCAGTTATTACTATCTTGATCTAAAAAGCTAAGCATTTTTAATGATAATAAATTGTGCTTTTTTCCAATGTTTTTGGAAGATCCATGAGTATACCTTTGTTACATAGCAGTAATTCTGTCTGAAGGGCTAACTTTTTCTTTTTCAAAGATTATGACAATGAAGAGATCTTAACTTATGAGGAAATGTCACTTTATCATCAGCCAGCAAATAGGAAAAGACCTATCATTTTGATTGGTCCACAGAACTGTGGCCAGAATGAATTGCGTCAGAGGCTCATGAACAAAGAAAAAGACCGCTTTGCATCAGCAGTTCCTCGTAAGTTTGGATGCATTCCCATTTTCCTGTGCTTTTCAATTTACCACCTTAGAACCTAACTGTGTAGGGAAATTTCTCATCCATTTTATCAAAACAGTGTTGTCCAAGAAAGAGGAACTTTGTTTTAACCAAGTCTTCTGAGAATTTGTTACTGAAGTTGTTCTTGAGAAATTTCCATTTTTCCTAAGAGTATGGTACTAAGTACTTTCTAAATGAATTTCAGTTTGTGTTTCTTACAATCCCCTGTTCACTTTAAATGAAATGAAAATGAAGTAATTTAGAATGTAAGCATAAGATGTATTAAATGTAACTCTACTAAAAAAAACACATTTTTGTTCATTTCTCAATCTAAAAATAAAACCAATTAAATGGTAAACTTATGGGCTCTTAACATTTCCTCAGTTCATTATTTTTTAATTTGTATTACCAAGTAAAATTTTATTCTGACTAGCCAAATTATCCTTCATTCTTACTCTGATCCATGCCTGTTATTTTTACCTGATTTTGTTTGCCTAGATACAACTCGGAGTCGACGAGACCATGAGGTAGCTGGTAGAGATTACCACTTTGTTTCACGGCAGGCATTTGAGGCAGACATAGCAGCTGGAAAGTTCATTGAACATGGTGAATTTGAGAAAAATTTGTATGGAACCAGCATAGATGCTGTACGGCAAGTGATCAACTCGGGCAAAATATGTCTCTTAAGTCTGCGTACACAGGTAAAGCTTATTTTGGTTTAGGGTGTTGAACTTGAGGGCATTTTTTGCAGAGTAATTTAGTGGAAGCTCTATTTTGGCCCAAGAAACACAGGACCTAATTACGTTCTCATACAGATTTTTTTCATACTAATTCCCTATTTGAAAGCAGACAGGTTGCTAAATCTTTTTCAGTTTCCTCAGAGGGGAAAAAAATGAATTGCATACCTACATGTGTACACAGGGACATACTTCCTGAAACTTAAAATATAGTAACTATAGTGCTGGTGGTACTTTAAGTATTTTAAAGGCTGTAAAAGAATTTCCCTTTCCTGATTCTGATCTGAGAAAAATTATAATATTTAGAGGTCATTTTTATTGTTTTAAATGCCATAGTTAATGTATTAGCAAGTATTATAATGAGTACTTGGTCGTATCTAAATAATGAAACTTCCATGGCTTTCTGTTATTTGTCATATGAAGCAAAACCTTCAAAAATTACTAACAATTGCCTTTTAGATTACCATTAAAAAATAAAATAATTTTAGAAATTTGGGATTTTTAAGATTATGTTTGTTGTGAATTTTTTTCTTTTTATAGACTATACAGCTTTAGCATAAGACTTTCCTTAATTTGGCAAAATCTGTTGTAATATGTCAACTCAGGACACACAGGCAGTGGTCACTATGAAAGAAAACTGACTCCAAAAATTCGCTTTCCTGAAATAATATTTAGGTTTTCTTAATTTTTTTTAGCAAAAAGAGAGAGTTTATTAGTCTCTACTATTTCAATGACAAATATTAGCTTTAAAAGAAGTATAAATGTTTTTACTAAATTTCTTCAGAATTCTTTATATTATTTGGGCTAACAGATTTACCAAAGAACTTAGGCTTGTTAAGCACATTGTCTTAACTATTGTTTTTAGATAGAAAAGGGCATGTCCTTATAATCCCCATTTTTGTAGAATGCTTCACTTTAGGGACACACAGTCATGCAATGGCAAAGGCCAGGTGAAAAATCACAACCTCTTAATTCAGTCTGCTTTTTTTTTAAGGATGTGTTTTTCCAGAATTTTCTTTTGTATGTGCATGTGAAGTTTTTCTCTGATTCTTTTTGCATTTAGACCTTGGCACATGGTAAGGTGATTGCTCATTCATAATTCCTTCAAAATGGATTTTTAATAGGGTTATTATAATCTGTGCGTGATCTTACTAGCAGTGTTTTATCATCATATAGTTTTAATCCTTCAATATCATTCATTCTTTTACATAAAAAGAGTAAGCCAATATTGTGTATGTGTAGGTATGTGTGTGTATGTGTTGTGTGTTACAGGTACACAATATATTCTTACATTGAATAGTATGATCTGTCTTTTCTTTACAGTCATTGAAAACTCTCCGGAATTCAGACTTGAAACCGTATATTATTTTCATTGCACCCCCTTCACAAGAAAGACTTCGGGCATTATTAGCCAAAGAGGGCAAGAATCCAAAGGTAAAGTTATTATATTGTACTCTTCCACTGAAAGTAAACATGAAAGAGTCACAGCTTAATGTGTCACCAAGCTTAAAAGCTTCTTCAGCTTAGGCTTTCAAACTGATTATTCTTTCTGCCATATCACTTTCCCCAAAATTGCCACGGTTGCCTCTGTTTGGACCTCGGCAGCTCTCCAAAGCAGGGGGCTTCTCTTACTGTTCCTGCACATTCCCTCTTGTTACTCCAAATGTGTGGTAGGTAACCTTTGGTATTCCTTAAACCCTCCTTAATCTTCTTCACACAGATCTGTGTTATTTCCAACAGGGCTTAGGTGACACCCTCACTTCTCCCCCTAAAAAAATTCTCAGCAGTTTCTTGGGGACTACCCACTTTTCTCTGCAGATATTCTGAATGCGGGGAGCCAAAGTTGAGTGCCCTCGCTTTTCTTTCTTTTCATTGAAATTTTATGTTTTCTTTGTCTTCTGCTTTTGATCTTTTCATGGATCTGAAATGGAAGAAGTTTTAAAATTATTTTAGATGCTAGATGTGATTGAGGTAGCCCATATTATACCAAACAGTATTAACCATTAAATGATAATATACTGGTATATTAAGCAGAAAGCATTAACATTTTATTTAAATGTATGAAATGAAAATCGTCAAGTGACTTTGCTATATCAAAGTAACAAATACTCCTGCTTTTTTTCTGATTTCCTAAATATTTCTACTTTACAAAGGAATCACTTAGATCTCATTTCATTTGCTATGCCTCTAAATCTCTTTAAAAGCCATAAAACACATAATAATGCTCCTCAAAAGTCATTAAAAGCATAACAACACTCCTTTTCATTGATTCTTGTCTGTTCACCACATCCACCAACCCTCCTTCTTCTTCCCTGAGGTATCTTTTTCCACTCTAGGTCTACTTATATTTCTTATTCAGTCTATATGTGAAGATGGTATTTTTCAATGTCTTAGACATCAGGGACTTTTCCATCCTATGTGTTGAGCATAATTCTGGTTGCTTTGTTTGGGCTAAGTAGGCAACTTGTTAAAGTAATATTTCATTCCTTTTTCATTTTTGCAACACAACTGTAAATTTGTAAATAAGTGGGGTCAGAGTATCTGCTGTCCTTAGCACTTGGGATGACACAAAAGGAATGAGAGACATGGTCGCTGGCTGTTCGTGAGGAGGATCACAGTATAATAAGGGGGCGGGGAGTATAGCTCAGTGATAGAGTGCATGCTTAGCATATATGAGGTCCTGGGTTCAATCCCCAGTACCTCTATCAGAAAATAAATAAACCTAATTACCTCCCCCCTGTAAAAAACAATTAAAAAAACAATATAATAAGGAAAACAAGATTAATAGTCTACAAAACTTAGAGCCCATTAAACTACGTGGTAGACCAGAAATACTTTGGTAGTTCAAGGAGAAGGTTGCATGTAAAGGATTAAAGTGAACTTCATTCTACTTGTTCAGCCTAATTTTCTAACTTTTGACATGGACACTTTTTTTGGTTGGGTTATTTTTCTCCAATAAGGATTCAATGTCATGCCAAGGGCCATATACCACTCCAAAACATGTTAAGCAATTTCCTTTTGGTTGGTGGTCTCTGGCAGTGCTCTCATGGAAATTTTTACCTACTTTACTTTGAATTAACTATCCCAGATTGAGTATGCAGGTTAGAGGTGCCAACCCTCTCTGAAGTCAGAAATCTGAGTGTAACTTATTGTTGGCCCTGTATCTGCAATTCCCCATCCTTAGAATCAACCAGCTGCAGACAGTGTCTTACTGTAGTATTTACTATTGAAAAAAAATCCGAGTGTAAGTGAACCATGCATTTGAAACCCACCTTCATGGGTCAACTGAGTACACATTTTTAAAGCAGGAATTTAATCAGTACCAGAATTTTTTTTAACAGTATACAGTATGCTTGATTTTCTAATTAAAATGTTCTAATTTTTAAAATTAAAACTTAATCGAGGTTATTTTACATACAGTAAAATGCATGCGTTTTAATTCTATAATTCGGTGAGTTTTGGCAAGATGTATACTTGTGTAACTACCATGCAATCAAGATTAGAACATTTTTGTCACTCTAGAAAATTCTTTCATGCCCCTTGAAGTTAATATCCCTCTACTCTTTCCTGGGTAACCACTAATCTGCTTGCTGTCAGTATAGATTTGTTTTGTCTGTTCTGGAAGTTCATATAAATGGAAACCTTATAGTAAGTTTTAAGTTTGCATCTGGCTTTTGATCAGCATAATGTTTTTGAGATTCATCTATGTTATGTCTAACAGTAGTTTGTATCTTCTTATTGCTGAGTGATATACCATGATCTAAATATATCACAATTTGTTGATTCACCAGTTACAACACATTAGAATTGTTTCCAATTTTGAGCTAATGTGACTAAAGCTGTTTAATGAGTGTTTAATTCATACTCTTTTGGTGGACATACGTTTTAATTTCTCTGGAAATGCTGGATCAAATGATAAGGATATGTTTTAACTATGTAAAACTGCCAAACTGTTTTTAAAAGTTTGCCTTTTTATACTCCCACTTTGGTTCCCTTTGCTCTACATCCTTACCAGCTTTTGCTGTTGTTAGTTTGTAACAGCTTTTTAGCCATTCTAGTAGTGTGACATGTTACCATTATGGTTTCCATTTGCATTTTCCTGATGACTACTGATAGCATCTTTCCATGTAGTCATTTGGGCATATTGTTTTGTGAAATGTCTCAAGTTTTGTTTTTGTTTTTTCAATTGAGTTGCTTTCTTACTGAGTTGTAAAAGTTCTTTATATATTTTGGATATATTGTCTCAAAATCTGTAATTTTTAAAAAAATTTTTGAAGATCAGCAGTATTTAATTTTAATGACATATTGCTGTCCCTTGATATCCGTGGGGGATTGGTTCCAGGATCTGCTGAGGATATCAAAAGTCAAGGATGCTTAAGTCTCATAGTTGGCCTTCTGTATCCACAGTTTCACATCTGTGGATTCAACTAGCCGGGGATCGTATAGAACTGTATTTATTGAAAAACATCCATGTACACAGAGTTCAAACTCGTTTTGTTCTAGGGTCAACTGCACACTTCTTCATTTTTCATATGGTTAATGATTTTTTGTGTATTGTGTAACAAATTTTGCTTACTCCAAGATTATAAAGATTTTATCCTTCATTTTCTTCTAAGAGTTTTCTTGTATTAGCTTTTACTTTCAGGTCTGTAATCTATCTCAGATTAGTCTTTGTTTTGGTGTGAGTTAAGGGTAGAGGTGTGGTTTTCTTTTTTTTTTATCACATGTCGTTATCCACTTGCTTTAGCACATTGTTCCTTGAAAAAGACTATCCTTTCTCCCATTGAATTACCCTGGCACCTTTGTCAAAATTACTTGACCAAATACGGTAGGGAGGAGGGATTTCAGGACTTTCTTCTGTATTTATAATATCACAGTTTTGACTACTGTAGCTTTATTGTAAGTCTTGAAAAACAGTCATAAGAAGGAATGAAGTACTGATACATGGTACAACATGGATGAATCTTAAAAACATTATAAGTGAAAGAACCCCGCCGTAAAAGACCATATTTTGTAATATTCCATTACTTGGAATGTCCAGAATAAGCAAATCTATAGACCTAAAGTAGATTAGTAGTTGATTAGGGCTAGGAATTTGGAGAAAATGGGGGGTGGCTGCTAATGAGCATGGGGTTTAGAGGGGGCGGTGGAGGGTGATGGAAATGTTGATTGATTGTGGTATTGACTGCGCCACTCTAACTGTACTAAAAACTATTGAAATGTTCATTTCAAGCGGTTGAATTGCTTGAATCCACCATTGAATTTGTTCCAATTCACCATTAAATGGGTGAATTATAAATGAATTATATCTCAAGAAAGCTGTTACCAAGGTGGGGGGCGGGGTGCAGATCCCGGCAGTCTTTTCTGTAGAAATTTAAAAGATTAAAATCTGTATGGAAATTTAAAAAAATAACCAAAACACTTTAGAAAAAGAACTAAGTTATGGGGGGGAGGATAAGAGCTCAGTGGTAGAGTGTGTGCTTAGCATGCACAGGGTCCCCGGGTTCAATCCCTTGTATCTCTATTAAAAATAAAGTAAATAAACTCATTTTGAAAAATTAAAACTTAATTTTTTTAAAAACACTAAGATGCAGGACTTTTGTCTGTTAATTTTCTTTATTATTTGTTTTCCATTTAATTGACTTATTTTTATTCTTTCCTTGTACTTTGGCTCTAATTTGCACTTGTTCTAGTTTCTGAAGAAAACTTAGATGATTTCTAAACCTTTCTTCTTCTCTAATATGAAGTTATAAATTTCTAAGCAGTACTTTAGTTTCATCCTACAAATTTTGAAGTTAATATTTTTCATTATCATTTTATTAGAAATATTTTCTAATTTCCTTTGTCGTTTTCTTCTTTAACCCACAGATGGTTTAGAATTATGTAATTTCTACCTATCTGGAAATTAAATTTTTTTTTTATTTTAATTCTATTGTGGTAAGAGAACATATTCTCTAAGGTGTTAGTCATTCAAATTTTGTTGAGCCTTATTTTATGGCCCAGTGTCTGTTCTGTCTTGGTCATGATCCTGCACACCAGTAAGAATATATTTTGCAGTTGTTGGGTAAAGGGTGGTGTGTCTGATTACCTCTTTATTCCACTTATGTTTTATCTCCTCTGGTATTTAATAGTGCCTTAACACACAATAGAAGTGTTAAATAAAAACAAATCCTTAATTTTAACTCTATGAAATAGTGCTTGTTAGGAAATTGATGATGTTCTTCACTGGATGCAGAATGTAAAGTCAGTGACCTGACTGTACTCTGAATCTGTTCTGCTAGAAGTGGGGCTTGAGAGAAGTAAACTACTAGTATGAACTGGCAAGTCAGTTATGCCTGTGGGCTAATTTTTTCAGTCCAAAAATTTTTGAGCAAAAACATTTTATTTCAACTTAGTCATGAAATGTCATTTGAAAAATAAGAGGAAATTAAAACAGAAAGTACCAAATAAATGATAAAAGCCATTTTGGCAAAAGACAAAATAATACTTAAACTTGATAAAGAAAAACCAGATGGATTGGATATTCATGTGAATCTGTGTAAGATGTAGGGCTTAACATTTACATTTCAAATCTAGTAACACAGTTTAGATTCTGTTTTGAGTTCTGGAATGTTCTTTCAATAATCTTGAGCTTTGAGTAGACATAAGGTTTAGCAAGAATGTCACAGTGTGTTCAATTACAATGGTGTAGTAGCGTCCCTGCTGGGAAACAAAGGATTCTGTGTACCAGAACCAGATGCACAACATTCCAGAATGAAAATTAGCCGCACAAGAAACTGACTCAGGACAAGCCAGGGCTGTCATATTTTTTGTATGTTTTCCTACCGTTACAGAAATTCAACCAGTTGAATGATATAAATTGGTATTGTTGTGTCTGATATAGTATTGATGTGTGGTCTTTATATCTGAGACATTTGGACATTTAATTAGTTCACTGACAGGGTGTGATTTGGAGGCAGTTTCACTTCCTTGAACATGTGTACCTAATAATCAGAGGTTCTGGGTAAGTTTTGCACATAACCTTGCCATCTGCTTGTGTGTGTGAAACAGCTGTTACCTTTACCCAGTATTTTAAAGTAATCTATGTGGCTTCCCAACCTCTTCTTTAGGATACTTTTTTTCTTTGCGTCTTAAAGACCTACTTTGTGTATTGAAAACAGAGGGCAATTTAAAGTATTAAGTATTTTCCCCAAAAGCATAGATTATGAAATCTAGGAGTTCCCAGCTGTGTTTTCATAGAAAAAAGATACTCATCCTGTTGATCCTTTTCTTTTCCCATAATGTTTACTCTGCCTTATCTGCCAGGGCCCTTTATAAGAACCAAGAGCAGATGGCACTTAGGGTCCTGCCAGAAAAGTTCACTCTGTTACAGGAGATGTTATTTTCAGGAAGAGGTTATGATGCCCCAAAATGTTTGAAAACGAATGTCTGTAGGGAATTAAAAGTAACTGTTTGTGCCCTTGAAGCCTCTGATCTTGAGTGAGACAAGACAGAAATGTATAAAAACCTAAATTGTATAAGTAGGTTATACTTAGTCCCAAGTGATTCACAACATAAGTGCTGAAGATGCCAGAGCAGAGGAAATTCCTGTGCCCTGACAGGGCTGGGGAGGAGCTCTGGAGGTTGAGTATTTTGAGAGACAGAAGGAAAGTAGTGTTAAGTCCATTTCTTGTTCTTCAGCTGTCTCTGACTCACTGTATATTTTGGTAAGGAATGGAATTACCTCAGTTTTTATCTTCTCTTTGCAGCCTGAGGAGTTGAGAGAAATCATTGAGAAGACTAGAGAGATGGAGCAGAACAACGGCCACTACTTTGACACAGCAATTGTGAACTCAGATCTTGATAAAGCCTATCAGGAGTTGCTTAGGTTAATTAACAAACTTGATACTGAACCTCAGTGGGTGCCATCCACCTGGCTGAGGTGAAGGAAACACCCCTTCTGTGGCATGATTGAACTTGGTCTGGCAAACTGCCGATAGGAAGATAGCCCTGATACTTCAGCAAGACTCTGAGAAAGTGGCAGGCAGTGTAAACTGTAGACTTGGTCTTAGATCTTGACTTAGAGAGAAGAAAATCCCCTTAGGCAATTTAACAGAAGTCTTCATTCTCTGTACATGGCTTTAGAGGTTCTTGCCACATTTGGGGATTTTAAATGGGAGGTTTTCAACAGAGGAATTCATTTTATCCAAAACCTTTTAATTCTGTTTTCACCTAACTAAATCTTTCTGTGGGTCAAATTTCCATGAAAAATGTGTGTGTATATATACACAGTGGTCCATGTCTCACATAGTAATGTTATTTAACAGTTAAATGACTGCATGGGAATTTGAGTTTGAGGGGAAGCTGTGCTTCTGTGCACAGGGCAAGACAGTATTTGGTTAGAAGACTGGTTTAGTCATCAGATATTCTTTACTTAAAAAAAAAATGGTGCCACTTTGGTCTGGAGCTACCATGTTGGGCTTGAATCCATTTGTATGTCTTTTAATTCTTAAAAAAAATTGTTAGAAGCATCGATTTTTTAGCTCAGATTTTGTGGATGAGACTTCACTGCACAGTCAGCAGACTCTGATCTAAAACATACACAACATATGCTGATCTTTTTAAAGATAAAATGATTTTTTTCTGAATTTTTTCCTTAAATTATTGCAGCTGATTTGATAACCTTACTACCTTTACTTCCTTTTTCTGATCTACATAGTACAATAGAATGTATGTTATACTTTTATGAGTAGCAGGTGTTCATATAAACTGTTGACCATTAAAAAGTTTCTTTGTGATGCAGATATTTTAATATACATGAGAGGATATATAGCACATTTGACAGTTTTTGCATTTTTATACATGAGCACAGTATAATTTGATGACTGTGCTATATATAGGTAATAAACTGGAATTCTGTGATCAATACAGCTGCTGTACTGTATACTAATATTTAATAGATTGACAAATGGTCATTGATTACACTTGTTCAGTATTTGAATAAAATTATATGAGGGAAACACTATGACAATTGACTTTGAGATCAGAAGGAAAGGATGACCTGAAAGTCATTAGAACATTTTAGGAAAAGAACATCGGGAAAAAGTTAAGCAAATAGCTTTTATCCTAACAAGGTCTGCCTCTTATGACCAGAAAGCAACAGCGTGCTAAACCATGAAACGTTTAAGCTAATAAGATTTTTGTACTGTCTCTTTACCTTGTAGCTTTAAAATTCAACTTCTGAATTGGCATGGAAAGTTGATTTGTTGTCTTTTCAAGCCTTTAGGGATGGTGTGATGTGTGACAACCAACCTCAAATGTGAATGTCTTGATTTTATGATGACTTTAGCTACAATTCCTGTACCCAAAGCTGAACACTGGAATAATACTGAATCGTCACTTAATTTAACATACGCGATTGTTTTTAATGAGTAGTTTGTCTCAGTGTCATGTGTATATTTGACTTTTTCTTTTACATAATTTTATTTGAACAAATGTAGACAGTGTTTTTATATGTTGCCTTTTTCTGTTCAAATTTGCATGGCCTCAAATTTGGCTGCAGAGTATGTCTTATGTGGAAATACTTTGAAGATACTGTTCCTTAGGAAGAAAGTAACATTCCTGGGTTAAGGGAAGGAATGCCATATATACTCTCTTCAGGTCTGAAGCACTCCAGTTTATGGCGGGAAAATGCAAAGTTCACACTGATTTTCAGCATTGAAAACAAAGGACTGTAAGTACTTAATCTTGAAATCAGTTTTCCAGTTTACTTTCTCCTCAGGAATGAAAGGTAGTCTACGGTAGACAGTGGTGTTTTGTGAGCTGCTTATCATTAACTGACAACTGTTTTCAACCCTAAGATCTAAAATGCTGGCAGTTCGAGTCAAGTTAGAATGAGATTTCAGGGGGCGTAAGTGGCTGCTGTGCTAGTCTGAGTTAGCCTGCAGACCACAGAGCCCCCCCCGAGGGCCGTGTGCTGTTGAGACTCACACAAGGCTTTAACAAGCAAGCCCAAGTCCGCTACCAGGGCACGTGCTGCAGTATACCTTTAAGAAGTCTAAGGTGATGAGATCATTTGGGGGTCAGTGGAGTCCTGTAGTTCTCGCCTGCCTCTTCAGCAGTGGTAGAGGGATGGAAATGTTTGTCCTCAGTCCTAGTGGTATGGATGTGCTCATATTCAACAGAGCCCCTAAACAAAGTGAAAACTCAGTTGTTGCTGACTTCCTTGAAAGAAAATGGAAAAAAGCCTTCCTCTACACCTAGCTGTGCTATAATACCGCTCTGGCCAATTCCATTTCCTGTCCCTCTGTGGTTCTGACTGGGGACCCCAGTGTGGGGGAGGTCTTAACCACTTATAGGAATGATACTAGTAGTTAATGAAATGCACATTAGTTCACATAAGGAAATAACCTTCCTTTACTAAATTTTCTTAACTCAGAAACAGGAGAATAGTGTTTATTAGATTAATCCAGATTTGCTTTCTATGAAAATCTAATGTCTGGATTTTTTTTCTCATGGCCTAAGGAACATGTATTGATAAGGAATAATTTGAATGTAATTTTGTGAATGTGTGTGGAAAATATAAACCAGGGATTTAGCCTTTATAAAGGTAACCTTTCTGACATCTATTGTTAATCCTCTGTACTCTTACCCTGCCTGTATCTGCACTCTGTTATTTTGAGATGTCATACTGCACACAGCAATGTAAAAATAAAAAGTAAAATTTTATTTCAAATTTAAAAAGCCACTGAGTACTTTCTTGTTGTGTTTATATCCTCTGCCACTCAAAGTTTCAACACATTATCTTCAAGTTTTGCCGGAATCAAGTTCTTTGGAACCTCTGGGTAGAGCAGAAAATAATATGTTTTAATTCTCTCCCAGTGGGGGAGTGCCCCCTGTTGTCACTTATGTAGGTTCTGGTTCCTTAAATTTTTTTTTTTTTTTTTAACTCTGTTAAAACAACTTAAGGCTGCGAACTAGAAAGCTTTCTGGGGAAGAAGGTATATATTACTCGGGAAAATTCCACTTACATGCAGCCAAGGATTTGAGACCACGGGATAGGATGTGAGTTGCTGACAAACATATAACATACTTCTTTTCTCCCTTTTCTGTGATACCCACTGTGTATCTCCCAAAGGAGGCAAATCATAAACCAACAAGAAGTGTCATATATATACACACATCCTACTCCAGCCTTCTGTTCTTGATCTGTTCCCTTCCCCTGCAGCTCAGATGGACTTCTTTTTAACAATATGCTAAACCATAAAATCAAATGCACTTTGTAGAGACGTTAGCCTAGGCCAATAAATGCCAGAGGTTTATAAAGACACAGGAGGAATCCAGGGTACTTCTCTGGCTCAGTGCTTTAAGGTGAACATAAATTTATCTAAATTAAAAAGAAAAGAAAAACACTAAACAATCTAGGTCTCTACATCTACCTTTAATTTTTGCCTTCTAGAGAGGCAATACATACTGCTTAAGAACCAAGGCTCTGAAATCAAGCTACAATTGGCCTGCACTCCATCTGTAGATGTTCATACCTCATTACGGGGTTGGGAGGATTAACTCCTCTTACGCAGTTCAGTGTTATCTATTTTCAAGACTTACGAACTCAGCTGTTGGTTTTCCAATCACTACTTAATTGACGTTGAATCTGAGAATTTTATCCTGTGCACAAGCAACAGAGATTTCCTAAAAATCAGTTCCTCCAGGACAGGCCTTATGTCTTACCTTTACTCAAAAATATAAATACAGGGGAGATTAAAAGGATAGACGTCAAGGATGTAAAAATTCTGAAGGTAGACTGCCTGGATTTAAATCTGGGATTCACTATTTTCTAGCTTTTTTGTGTAGGACCAATATACTCAAGCTCCTTATGCCTCAAAATTTCCTGTGAAATGTGGGGTTAAAGTAATATGTACCTCTAATGGTTGTGATGAAACAATATAAATAAAACAATGTCTAGTTGGCACATAACTAAGCTATTTTATAGCAGGTGTTAAATGTTCACAAAATTACTTGGTACTTTAAAAAGCCTAGGCTGGGATCAGTTGATTTAAACAATACTAGTAAGGCTAGTGTCACAATTTCACTAGCTAAAAACTGTCCCATGGCCAATCACATCAGAAATGCCTGGAACTGAGTACAGGAAAGCCTGAGTAATCATGGATGGCTCACACCAGATCAAACAGTACTAAAAACCTCAGTCGCCTGATACGGCCATTCAAATGCCTCAAGTTGCTACTGCTTATGGAATAGTACAGTTACTTATTATTCTCAAGTGGGAACTAGTACTTTTTCTTAGAAGTACTAATTGGTGGGGGGGAGTATAGCTCAAGTGGTAAAGTGCATGCTTAGGATGCACAAGGTCCTGGGTTCAAT
The DNA here is from genome assembly GCF_048773025.1 of Camelus bactrianus. Classification (NCBI taxonomy): domain Eukaryota; kingdom Metazoa; phylum Chordata; class Mammalia; order Artiodactyla; family Camelidae; genus Camelus; species Camelus bactrianus. Next base: position 30,454,267 of record NC_133544.1, on the reverse strand, counting down.
CCCCAGTAACTCTTCTAAAAGCAAGTAAGTAAAAAAAACCTAATTCCCCACACCCCCCCCCAAAAAAAAGCAAAAAAAAAAAAAAGGTGGTAGTAGTACTAATAAGCCCTCTGAACTCATCGGCAACCACATCTTACTTCAGTGCCCTGAAACTCAGTAACCATCTCAGTAAGCTTATTAGCAAAACACTGAAACATGAAGGGAGAAAAAAGGGAGGCTGCCCACTTTTCCTACATGTCTACAGAGAAAGCTTTTTGGATGCCAATCCCATGTGCCAATCCAAGCATAAGAACACAATTTATTCTTGGCAATGAATTAATTTTAAAAAAGGAACAACTCATTTTTAAATCATTTTACTGTTTATACCATAGTCACATCTGAATTGGCAAAACTGTTCCCATGACAGACAGGACAGAGACCTGCCATTGAAGGAAAAAATAAGTGAAGGTTTTCATAAAGCTTGAGAAGTACCACAATAAGTAACACAAGGCTGGCTGCAGCAATCTCAGGTAACAGCGCCAAGGTGTGCAAGGAGGTGGGAACAAAGGCTGCTCCAGCAGTAGCTGGCCTACACGTGCTGGCCTGAGACCACTGCTGTTTCCTAAGGGGGAGTTCTTAATATGCTTGGTAAGCAGATACCTGTAGCACACATACAAATGGAGTAGAGTGACACTTCTGCAGAATAAATTCTACAAGTTCCTGGGCAGGTTCTACAAATCTCATCAGTGATAAATGGTTGCTGAATTATGATTTTGCAAAGGTAATCCCACAAAGGGACATCTAGAGAAATTTTACGACGAGTGAAATTCTTAAGCCAAAAAACAAATAGCCACACATACCAAACCTACACAGTGTGAATTAAAGTGGTGCCATGTTAGGGCTTCTGAAAGAACCAGAGCAGGAAAGATTATTCAAACAGGAGATCCTCATCCTTCTCTTCAGCCAGGAGATTAGCAGGCTCCATCACCTCTCCAGCTGCCCTCCGTTGCTCCAAGTCCTTCTCGGACTTTTCCTTGAGAATCTTTTTCTTCTCCTGTATTTTCTTTAACCTGTAAAATAAAGGAGGGAATCTTCTGAACATTGTTTCAGTACTAAGTAGAATTCATTTCTTCTAGTTTTGTAACAAGGATAGTAAACGCCTATAAAGTAGAACAAAATTCTACTTCTACAAATTTCAGTTTCAGTAATTTACTTATAACCCATTAAAAAAAAAGATTTGAGGTAGAATACACACATATTTTAAGCTAATAACTTGATTTTGGAAGTTCCTATTCTCAGAATGAATTAACTTTGAAATCCAACCCTTGATAATGGAACAGATTCTGAGCATTCAGACATTTATTAAAATTTTGGATCAATCAATTTGGATCACAACTCTGAACCTCACTGAAGGGCAGAAACTAAATTTTGATAATTAGATATCATACTCAGACACGACTCAAGGTCCAAGACAACCATGTCTTCCCTGAATATGCCTACCTTCACCCGTCTCCCACTTCTCTGAATCTGGCACACTGACTCCTGCACACCACCTGTTCAGTATTTATTCCCTGCTAGTTCTAAATGTTCAAGGCTAATTCATGTACATGCATCATTCCTCTCAACTCTGATTACATAATGCCCCCAAGTACTTTATACTTTCTCCTGGAACATATTCAAAATAATATACGTATTTGTTAATTGACTAATTAATTTCAGTTTATTTTTTATGTGGGAGATGCTCATTCTAAATCACTGTTTCATTTTAAAGAACTATCAAGGCTACTGAGAGTTTCCCTGAAGGGCCTAAGTTGTCAGATGCGCCATATTTCATATACGTGTGAAGTCTGGCACAGATTTGTCTCCACAGCCTTGGGCAGTCTTATTTCTTGCTTCTTACTTCATCAGAATAAAATACAAGTTGTACTAATTCTAAAGAACATAACCCAACAAGTCTCAGCAAATCGAGTCTTTGGAACATGGAAAAATTAAAAATGATCAATAACTGCCAATTCCAACAAACCTATAGAACTCTTCTCGCTCTCTCTCATCCAGCTCTGTGATGATATAAGCAAGGGTACGTTCAATCCGGGGAATGATGACTAGGGTTTAAACATACATATATACGTGAGAACTTCAAGCCTTTTTTCAAATTGCCAGTGATTATACAATAGTGACTTATTTTTTCTAATTGTAAAATAAATGTACATTTAATGCAAAAAAAATCATTAAGAAAAATAAAATGAAGTATAATCCAACTACCCTATGGTAACTACGATAAGCATTTTGGTATATGCCCTTCTTCTGTCTTTCCCATGGACAGGTAATGCTGGGCCATTCTATAAACACTGAATATACTGCATTTATATGAATATATAACATTGAACCACAGATGGTATTTTAAATAGCAATCCACTGTTAAAAAGTGGAGCATTGAGCAGAGAATATTAGTAAGTTGAATTCTGTGTCAGTCATAAGGTTCTAATTTATACAGAACTTGTCTAATCTGCTTCTAAAATGCAAACTCCTTGAGAATTGGAACTGTTACAAGGCCTGTTACTACCAAGCAGGCAGGAATTGTGCTTTGAGTTTTTAAAAAATGATATAACTTCCTCTTTAACAGACTAATAGAGCCCCAGCAAAATAAGTTTTTTGCTGTTCAAATTTTGCTCCTTACCTTAAAATTGAATAAATGTTTCTTTAATGAAAAATGAGTTTCTTGGGCAAAAAAGTACTGTGGTAACACTCAGCAGTCATAGTTTTAAAATAATGAAATGAGCAATGGAAAATAAATGCAGCGATTGGGACTTATTTTTAGAAACCAAGGAGAACAGCAGGAGAACAGGACCTACGGCCTAACGGAGAGAGATTTAAAGTAAAATACTTCATGTATTCGAAAGTTTTATCAATCATTGGAAAGAACTAAAGAAAACACTAGGGCTCTTAAGAAATACTTTCACCCTCTACTCACAAGTAACCAGAAAATAATAAAACGTTCCATAATTTTTAAATTACTGCTCTGCTCTGTAACTCCCCTCCAAATCATACACATAATTCTATCAAAGGGTTTATTAACACTTGACTGTTGTACTGACTCACTGCCCTTCCCACTGAGGAGAGGGGCAACATCTCATTCTCCAGGCAACCAATGCCTGGTTCCTGGCAGGTGCGTGACAAATGTGGAGGTGTGGACAAAAGGATGAACAACGAGCTCACAGCAGCTTACACTCACCATGTTCAATGGCATTTACACGCCTGTTGGTTATCTTAATAGCTTCATCCAAAGTAACAAAGGAAGTCTAAAATAAGAGCACAAATTAATAATGTAAGCACAAAGTCTTCCTAATCATGCCCTGTCACTTGGCTTCACCCAGATTACATGTGAAGAAAGCATCTGGAAACCAAGACTATGTCTTTTCAACATACTTAAAATACAGAAAATTCCTGTAAGATTTCCACAGAGCTAACATTATTTCCATTCTATTAGAACCTGTTTACTTTAGACTTACCTAAAACTATAAAACTGGCAAGAGGAGAGAATCACACACTAATGACCTAGATACATACTAACTGGCCACAAAGGGAAAAAAAATGGCTTTCATGCAAAAACCATATTATATTTTCATTTAAATCTAGTATTGACTGTCCCTGTTCTCACCTAGCCAAGACTGCAACTATACCACTGCACCAACATTTTGTCAGTAAGTACGGACAGTGGTGCAGAAGCCACTGTTTCAGAAATCAAAACTCATTTAGCTTGTTTCACACAGGTTCATGAAAACAGTTTGAAGTGCTGAGTGCAGAATGCTCTGATTCAAGCCCTGAATCTCCCCCACTCGGCTATCAGGCATCAGAGTGCAGGACTTCTCTGGCTCTTCCGCTTGCCTGCAGAGAAGCTAGTTCCACCAGTAGTTCCACGGCTTTGGCATAATTCCTCTTCAGTTTGGCCAACTGTTCCCCACCTCTGGCTAAACCAGTCAATTCATAACCTGAAAGAACCAGTCAGACAACATTCGTATTTAGAGTGAAAATAATCTTCCCCAAAAAGAAGATAAGTCAGAACAATATCGAACATTGAAAAACAAATTCACTAACCCTGCTAACTGCAAACAGGAAGTGCCCATTTGGCTCCCCAAACACTGTGGGACATGCTGCTGAATAGTTCTGCCCAAGGATACTATTCTAAATATAGCTACAGGAAAAGCTTTTGACCAATCCTCATTTTGCCAGCTTGCTGATTAACCCACACACGCCTTCCCTTTGTAGATCATGCGGCCTGATGCCCCAATACAGTGATACCCTCTTTTAACAGGTGACTCTCTATAATACTCCTTTATTCAAGTCGTACTAAATATTCTATGTGAACCAATTAAATATGAGGGCCAAAGAAAGAACATTGTTTCTATGGGGAAAAAAATGATTACTTTGGAAAGGCTCAGTAAAGATGCATTACTACCCAAAACATGCTGTCAAATTATTAAATTATAAAAATTTATAAAAAGTTGAGAGCAGGCTGGCTACAAAAATTGAGGAAGATTCAGCATTCAGACTGTATCAGTGTGTAAGATCTTATTCTACTTTAAAGAGACCCAAACTGGAAATTATAAACAATGCCTTATGAGTGTGGTTTATGCAGAAAGACAACATGGAAGTCTAACGTGGATTCATACTCAAAGAAAGACCATGGCCTTTTATTTTTAGAACAGCAAACAATTCTATATTTATATATTTCAAGGTTAAAATATTTTAAGCCATGTACAATGTTTTATGACTCTCTGCCATAATACTTTTTTTTGGTTAACTGATAAACTATTGTCCCAACTGTATCTGATAAGAAGGCTTCCAATACTGGAACCAGTGAACTCTAAGAAGGTCTACCTAACACCATTTTCCAGAATACAGTTCATTTAAAGAGGAAAGGGGAGAACCCAGAGACCCACAAGTAAAGTTTCAAACTTACTGTCAGTTCCTTCATGGTAATGTTCAAATACTGGCAAAGTAACACCTGTTAAACAGAGAAACATATGAATGCACAAATATGTCCTTAAAGTACTATTTCTTAACCATCATCTCTTGTGTTTCTTTCTCAGCAAATACTTAAAAGTCAAGAGATTATCTGGAATTGTAACTCGTTTCACTAAATGAATTTAGGAACCTGCCTTCTTAAGTGTTCATGCCTATTCAAAAATCAAATTATCTTGAGTAGTAAGGGATCCTGTTGTTACAATTTTTTTCTTTCAGCTTTGAAATATACTTAGTATACAAAAAAAACCTGCACGTGTTTAATGTATATATTTTGATGAGTTTAGACATACACATATACCCATAACACAATCACAATAATAAACCTATCCATTACCTTGTGTCTCTTTTCATGTGCGTGCATGTTAAGAACACTCAACATAAGATCTACCTTCTTAAGTTTTTAAGTGCACAAGGCCATACTGTGAACTGTAGGCGCTATATCATACAGCAGATCTCCAGAAGGTATTTATCCTATATAACTGTAACTTCATATCCACTGAATAACTAGCTCTCCATACTTCCCCCAGTCCCATCCCTTGGCAACCACCATTTAACAGTAGTTTTAATCATTGGGACATGGAGATCTTGCTATATAAACAGATTAATTTTAAATGTTACCTTTTCTCCCCTGAGGGTAGTAAAGAGTTGAATAGTTACCTGCTACATTATCTTTCTTTGCTCTAATCTTCACTTGGGCTTTATTTACATTTTGGATAACTGTGGTGCTGCAAAAGAGGAAAAGGGATTGATTTAGTTTTTAGACTGAGAAATAAACCAACATGAACATATCAAGCAATTTCAACAAGAGTAAGATGTCACAATTAAAAAATGTTGATGGCCCACTGTGGATCAAGTGCCCCTGAGGAAACACAACCGTCTCAGTGGCAGTTAACATGTGAAGTATGTTTTGATGATTGTCTTTTTTCAGAAAAGAACAATCACTGCTGCCAGTGGAGGGCCTCAGAGAGCAAAGAATGAACAATATTCAAATATCACCCTTAAGAACATGAAGAATGATTTTAACATACAGGGACTCCTTGAGTTTTCCATCAGACATGTGGTGCATGGATGTGACTTCAGGGATTTTCATTGCACTAATGTAATTTGGAGAAGAACATTCTTTCCTTTTAGATTTGTTATTCAAATCTTCTAGGTTTGGCTAAGCAGTTCAATTCCTCCACCCTGGAACCTGTCTAACATCCATCTGGCTTTGTCTGACTCTCTACCAGTTATTATCACAAAATAAAGTGTTTTCCCCTCGACCACCCTCAAACACACTCACACACTACTGAGTCCCTCTCTCTCACAGAAGTCAATGCAAGTTGTTATCATACAAACACTGGCAAAAATTAAAGTCTACTACTTCAAAAGGTCTTATGCCCCTCAAGCTATAAGACTGCCCATACGTAATGCTCCCAGATAACACAAACTAAGAATGGAGGCATTATATCACTGGGTAAAGAAGACTAAAATCAAAAACCCTGAAAACAATTCCATCTCTGCCCTTGAATAGTCATTTGACTTCAGGAGGGCACTGAACTTAAACTGAGGGTAACAATATTTGCCTGGTCCACCTCACAGCTTATTTGGAGAATCAAGTAACATAACTAAACATAACATATGTAAAGCAATAACTAAGCCATTTTTGTATGCTTTGTTAAGCATGTACTGACAAAAGCCATAAAATTCATGCCCTGTAAACAAGCAATTCCATTCTCAAAAATTTTCCTAAGGAAATAATACAATAGAAACAAAAATATATATACATAAGGATGTTCACAGCACCTTTTCCAATATTGTATAAATCTGAAAATCAACTCAAACACCCACCATTAGAGGAAAATGTTAACAAATTATCATATATCTAGAGAAAGATTATGCAGTTGTGAAAACAAGGGGAAATGTTTATGATACAATGTTAAATGAAAACAGACTATAAAATATTAAGTATCCTGTGCCTGTTAACTATGTAACAGATATATGTGGGTGGTAGTAAAGACAACAGTGTTTAGGTGATGGGGTTAAAAGTGTACTTCCTTATTATTACTGTATCATTTGTCTTTAATGCTTTTTTTAAAAACAAAAAGTGGCTTTTAAATGAAATTATGAACATGAAAGTACTACAGTTTTTCAAACACCCCATTTAAGTCTTCTTACCTGAAGTCCCCTGCTGTGAACTTGGCCTCAGCAAGTGAAAAGGCAGCTTCTCTCATCACTTCACCCATCAACATTTTAGTCTGGAAAAGCATAATCCAACAGCCAATTCAACAAAGTTCTTTTACAAGGAAAAAATCATATCATAATCATGTTCCTTTAATACCCATTGGTATTTTATGCCAGGTATACATGTAAATATTGATTTGGTAATGATAAAATTAAAAAATTTCCAATTTTGCTTCAATAATTGGGTTATGGTTACTAACAATGTTGCAAAATCACGAGTTTTATAATTCAAAGATTAGAATAAAGATACTAAGAAACAGAAAACTGAATCTTTATTACAGGGCCTATCTTATTCCTAAATTGGTCCATGCCAATTTGCTCAAATTAATCTCTTAAATTCACTGCAGTGCAGTCAAACTCCTAATGGCACAGTGCTTCAAAAATATATCTGGAATACTTAATGTTTGAAAATACCCAATAATTTTTTTTTCAAAGAGAAGAAAAATTGGGACAGGTGGGTAGAAAGTCACCAGACAGGCCAAAGGAGCAGTTATAAGAAATACTGGGCAAAGAGCATTTCAGGCAGAAGAAATAGCTAATGCAAAGGCCCTGGAGAAGAATGTTAGAAAAAAGCTCAGAATCAGATAAAAGTGGCAGGGAGGCGCCAGAGCAGATCAAGTGGGGCTTTTGGGGCAAGAGTAAAGAGTTTGAATTTAAATAATGAACTTTCTGAAACTTCTTACATTATAATGACATTTTTGAAAGAAAAAAAATTACAATGCCAGTGGCCATGCTGGATTTTCCACAGATACTTCTAAAATAAATACTGTTCTAAGCAAAGTTCATTCTACCTCTATTATCTTCTTAAGGATCTGTCGAAATCGAAGTGTTAAGGCATCAGATTTTTTCTTCAGGAGGTTTCGACCTGTCTGTGCTCCTTTTAACCGAGCCTTCATGATGGTCTGTGCCCTACAGAAACAGAGTTAAAGATATTTATTCCCATTGTTTAAAAGAAATAAAAATAGTTCCCTAACATGGTATTAAAATTATGCTTTTTTCCTTGATGTCACGGGAGTAAGAATATACAGCGTTTGTGGCTGATAGGCTTAACTGGTATCTCAATAGTATAGATTTCCACATTCAGTCTTCTACAAATGAAGTCTTTCTTATTTAAAACAGAAACAACTCTTTAATAAGTATTTAATAAATTACTTAATAAGTATTTATTAAATCATAATAAAACATATCACGACCCCTATTTCATGATGCCAGCATACTTTAAATATTTATATGACTTGTGAGTTAAAACAGTACGTTTCTATTGGAGATGTACTAAGGAGTAAAAACAAAAATCTGCCCACAAATATATACCAAAATTTAAAGTGCACTTAACCTTCAGCACCAAGAAGTCCACCTTAAGAGATTTATCCTATTGATTTACTCCCCGCATGTACACAAAAACATATATAAAGGTTAAGGATGAGTACTCCAGCCGTATTTGTAATAGCAAAAGGGTGGAAACAAGTTAAATGTGCCACAAATCATGGTTCATCATAAAATGGAATGATATGCAGCCATTAAAAAAAAGAGGAAGGTAGATCAACATGTGCTCCTGAAATTACATTGTCTTAAGTTATGCAAAGTAAGGGATAAATGTGCTTATATAAATCAAGAGAATAGTTCTAGAAAAGTTCATAGAAACTGGTAACAGTATTCTTTGGAAAATGAAGCTGAGTAAGAAAAAAAAAAGGATTTACTTTTTACTACTACATTTTGTTGTACCTTCTGCATTTTATTACCACAACCACTAATTACTTTTCCCATTAAAAGTGTGGCACTGAAGTGTTCTGATATCATTTTATAAATTTGTAAATGACTCTAGGTGACAAGTGACATAGAAGTGATAAGCCCCTGAAGTCTCCTTACCTCCTTATTTCAATCTTTTCCCATCAGAAACCCCAACACCAAAGTCAAAAAAATGACAGCGAAGTTGGCATTTCTGCTCTTGCTACCAGTTAAAATTTAATAATGGAAAAAGGGGGGGTAATAAGATTCAATAATAAATTGTATAACTAAGTCATTTGTTTAAGAAGATATAATTTCATATGACTGGTGTTATATAATCAACTGCAAAACAGTTTTTGTTAAACCTTTGGGTAAATCCTTAGATGATACTGAAATCTACTGCAGGCCAAAGGCTTCCTATGACAACACTGCAGCCAGAAGGGATCTTAGACATTATCTTGAGAGATAGGAAAATGAGGCTCGGAAAAGTGAAACAACTTTCTCACAGTCACTCAGTGAAGAAAAGGCAGAGCAGAATCTTCTTTTTTCTTTTTTTTTTAAATTGAAGTAGATTTACAATGTTGTGTTAGTTTCAGGTGTAAACAAAGTGATTCAGTTATGCATATATATATATTCTTTTTCAGGTTCTTGTCCATTATAGGCTATTACAAGATACTGAATATAGTTCCCTGTGCTATACAGTAGTCCTCTACTGATTATCTATTTTATATATATTAATCCCAAACTCCTAGTTTATCCCTTTCCCATTTCCCCTTTGATAACTATAAATTTGTTTTCTATGTCTGAGTCTGTTTCTGTTTTGCAAGTAAGTTCATTTGTATCATTTTTTTCAGATTCTACATGTAAATGATGTTATTTGTCTTTGACTTACTTCAATTAGTAAGACAATCTCTAGGTCTATGTTGCTGCAAATGGCATTATTTCATTCCTTTTTACAGCTGAGTAATAGTCGTGTGTGTGTGTGTACACATTCATCCATTCATCTGTCAATGGGCACTTAGGCTGCTTCCATATCTTGGCTGTAAATAGTGCTGTTATGAACAATGGGGTGCATATATCTATTCAAGTTAGCGTTTTCTCTGGATATGTCCAGAAGTGGGATTGCTGGATCATGTGGTAAGTCTATTTTTAATTTTTTAAGGAATCTCCATACTGTTCTCCGTAGTGGCTGCACCAATTTACATTACCACCAACAGTGTAGGAGGGTTCGCTTTTCTCCACACCCTCTCCAGCATTTATTATTTGTAGACTTTTTGATGATGGCCATTCTGACTGGTGTGAGGTGATACCTCATTGTATTTTGATTTGCATTTCTCTAATAATTAGTGATACTGAGAATCTTTTCATGTGCTTGTTGGCCATCTGTATGCCTTCTTTGGAGAAGTGTCTATTTAGATCTTCTGCCCATTTTTGGACTGGGTGTTTTTGTTTTTTTGTTTTTTTAAGCTGTATGAGCTGTTTGTATATTTTGAAAATTAATCCCTTGTCGACTGCATCATTTGCAAATATTTTCTCCCATTCTGCAGGTTGTTTTTTGTTTTGTTTATGGTTTCCTCTGCTGTGCAAAATCTTTTAAGTTTAATTAGGTCCCATTTGTTTATTTTTGTTTTTATTTCCATTTTTCTAGGAGATCCATCTAAAAAATATTGCTGCGATTCTGTCAAAGAATGTTGGCAGAGCAGGCTCTTGAACCAGGCTTCTGACTCCAGTGACTTGCCCAAGTCTCCAAGGTTCAAACCTAGGTCCACTGTACCCCAACTATGTGCCATACTGCCTCCCCTCCAAGATTATAAATCGCATCAGGTGAACAGGTCTCTTTGAAAAAAAACTCACTATCAGTGGCTGACTCTGCACAGACTGTCCTCATTGGAGGTCTAATCAAGTAATGCTGGTTCAGTTTCCAGCCTGAGCAGGAGCCATCCACCCCAATGTGTACATTTAACATACTGTGTTGTTGACATTAACCACCAGAACTTAGACTCAAAGAGTTGAATCAAATTTAAGTCCAATCCTAGTACTGCAGATTGCAGCAAGTTTACAGTGAAAAGGTGAACTGGTTGGCAAAACTGAATTTACCATACTAATTTTAATTTTCTCCTAGGTAGTGGCACCTCTGTGAAACAGAAAGATTTTAATTCCTGAGACTCAGAGACTGACTTGCCCATGGGCTTATAGCCAGTACGTAGTAGAACCTGGATTTGACTGACTTCTGTTGACTCCAAATCCTTCATGCCTCTTTTGCTTCCACTGTAAATTTATTTTCCTCTCTCTGGTGCCTAAGTGGGTGACAACCCCATTTCACAGGTTAATTGTAAGGTGGAAGTGTCTGAAACAGAAGTTACTAGTGTATTTTCTAGTCCAGCTCTTAAAAAAAAACCAAAAAAAAAAAAACACCTGTTCTTTTACAAGTTCCAGAGCTGCTCAACACTTCAAAAAATGTTTGACCTTCAGCTAGGATAATGACTTTGCTTACAGCTGAATCAAAGACATCTGACTACATGACAAAGTACCTGCTGATAAGCCGTGGGGAAAATTTTAGAGAAGCGGTTAATTACAGCACTTGATTTTCCTCTCAATGGGCAAGCTAAGTGCTCTCACAGCAATTTTCACCTTCACAAACCTATTCTTCTTATCAAAGCCCAAAGAAGTGTATTTTCACCTCTTAGTCAAAGTTAAAACAAAAACAAAAAAAGTTAACACTCTGACTACTATCACAGATAACACAGCCTGATATTAAAGCAGTAAAGACCGATATTATTCAGTAAACATTTGAGGGGAAACAGCTGAGCTCCATTCCAATTTGTGCACAGGTGATTAGGCATTTTGAAATAAGGGAGGGGAGTGAGAGTGGATGCAAGTAGAGTGAGAGGCTGTGCAGTGGAAATGTGATCAGGCCAGCTGTGTCTGCTAGCAGGCAATTAAGGAAGGGAGTTCAGAGGCCTAGAATATACAAGCAGTATATTCTCATGCCTGCAAAATGAGGTTTCTCAGTTAGGCATTTTACTGGGGGCTGGAGTCCTAAGAACAAAGTCTTAGGTTGCTAGAAGCCATGCTAGAGTTTGGTGGTCTCTCAGTGCAGAGGTTTGGAGGAGTCAGACTCATTAACTGGGAGTGCTACAGTTCTTACTACCCCAGGGGAGACCTGATGCTTATCTATTTCACAGCATTGCTTTTCTCCACAACTGACTTGCTTTCCAAAGTAGCTATTAGAAAGTCAGAAGGCAAAGGTAAAAACTAAACAAAAACAAAAACAAAAACAAAGCCCTCTTCACTTCATTAAGAGTTATATCCACTCAGGCAGAGACAGAAATCTAAGTTTAGGGTTTAAATGTAACTCTTATTTTAAGAGTCCTTGGAGATGCTGAAAAAAAATCAGGATGAAGAAAAACAAAAGGTAGGACCACAATCAACAGATCTAAATGTCAGAGTCAAAAGTGATTTTCTGCTTCTCACTGAAAAAAGAGAAAGAGGAGGCAACGGCAAATAAGAGCAATCTTCACTTTCCACACGTTATGTTAGGCACATTTGAGAAAACCTCAAAATTTTCCTTACAGACTAGTCAAACACCTAAGGAGCTACGCTTTCTTCTGCCAAAGAATTCAGGCCAAAAGAGAAAGCTAATTAATTCAACGGTCCAAGCCATGGGTTCATTCAAGCAACATTTTATGTGGACTTAATAACCAAGACATCTCTCAGCCTGGAGAGAGCTCACAGTTCAGTGGTAAATATATGTAAATCAATATCCACTTTACAATGTGATGTGTGATACTAACAGTAAAATCAGCGGACCTCCACAAAAGCCAGCTGGCCGGGCCTGTTCTCACGGTCCACTCTGGTTCACCCAGAGGAATGTGTGAGGGACCCTTCAGAGGCCCTCGGCCCGGACTCACGAGAAGAGACTGGGAAAAGCTGAGAGTCGGCCCAGGAAACAAGGAGCTTCACTGCTGGGCCAGGGTATGGAGAGACAGCGGCTCCGGGCAGGCGTTCCTTAACCTATGAGTGCTGCTGGTTCCATTGTTTTACTTACATTCGCGAGGGAAAGATCTCAATTCGGTCTTTGCCTGACATTTTGACGATGACTATTCGGCTCCGGTCCCTGGCCGGGCAATCGTGGCTGCAACACCACCAGCCACTGAGTCTTCCTCTACCCTGAGTCAGCTGGTTTTGTCACGTGACTCCCCTCGCGTTGCTAAGAGGCGGCCTAGCTCTGCCTTTTTCACTTCCGCTTCCTGTTAGTATGGGGATTGGGGGGGACAGGGCGAGGACGGGAGATGGTGATGCCCGGATGTTGAGGCGCGCGCACCCTGGAACCGCCCCTCAATTCCGGTTCGCCTTTTAGCCCCTCCCCCTCCAGCTCCCAGGCGGCTGTGCAACGCTCCGCACGCGCGAGGCGAAAAACAGGCGCTAAGAGTACACTCCTTCTTTTCCTCCATTAGTCATCTTTGGTCACAGCGCCACCTCACGGTTGACTGAAGCTTTCAGAAAAGATTTATTTTTCAGGAACAAGGAACCAGAGTCCTACCTCTTCCCTGCGTCCTGAAGGTTATTTGGCGAAAACTAAAGATAGCGAGAAAACGTACTTTTCCGGTACTCCCAAGGTCCACACTCTTCCTTGTTGTCGGAGGACCTGGACTCTATGGTCAGTGACGAAGAGGGGCGCTCTCCTGTCGGCGCTTGCGTGTTGCGAGGTGGTTCCGCATGCGCGGTGGGGTTGCGCGAAGCGCACGCTGAGGAAGATCGGCGGCTGTTGCGGGTCGTTGGCGTCTGATTTCTCCGATTGACAAGCGCGGCGCGGGACCCCAGTGCGGGATTCACACACATACCTCAGGTAACTAGTCCCTCAGATCGGTTTTTCCAAGGTTTGACTTCGGCTGTGTCCAGTGACATGGGTTGTCGAAAGAGCGTAGGCCCCAGGCTACCACCCCCTCCCTTTCCCATCCCTGCGCGGGAAGTGTCTCGACACGATGGCCACCGCCCGCCGGCTCCGCGTCGGTCTTCCTGGGTTGTACAGGTGTCAGGGTACGAAAGAGTCTCGTGACGGGAAGTGGGATAGGTGACTGTACAGCCTCTTCGGTATGCTTAAAGTGGGGGTGCCTGGAGTGGGGCGGCCTCGGGAGGACGCAGTGACACCCCCGCCCTGGGACGCCGAGCACTTTGCTCTCTCCGGGTCTGAGAATTCCACCCTATTTTTTTTCCTTCCGCCCCAGCAAATACTACCTCTAGGTGAAATCCAGACCGGGTACTTCAAGGAACCCGTAGGATGGGCCACGCTATTGACAGGAGCTGGGTTTGAAAGGATCCAAGAATAGTTTGTTCGTCTGATTAATTAACTTTTAAAAATTGAAGCTCCTGTCACCTTATCGCTCGAGTTGTGCGTTTCTGTAGAAGAGTCGCTCCTTACGTTGAAACTGAAAGATACTGTTGAAGAGGCTATTCTTAGTATCGATTTGCAGTGTTTCGGCACCGATGAGAATAGACGAGTAGAATTACACGCTGTGATCTTACAGTTAAGCTTAACTAAAGCACATGAGATAAGGGAATTTTAGGTGTCTTTTATTACCCCCCCAACTTAGGCTATTTTAATTTTCATTAAATAAGAAACATTGTTTCTTGGAGAAAAAGGTGTAGCAAAGAAGTCTTGGTTTTTCTCCCTGTTGAAGTTGTTATTCAAGGAAAAAATCTTGTTAACTCTGTCAGCAGTTTGAGAATTACTTACATGTTGCTTTACGTCCTATTCTCAGTTCATCTAATGCCAAATAACAGTTACTGATTCTCCAAGGATCTTCAAAAGACGCACAGTAATGTTTGTAGAGATTGTTGTTTCCTATTTCAACTACAGTGAAGTAATTTAAAACCTTTATTCATGTAGCACTTAATTTTTTTTTCCATGTAGCACTTCTATATAAGAAACTAGCATTCAGAGAGCGTAACAGTGTCAGAGGCGGATTAGAATTATCACAGGAATTGTCTCTATCACATCATACTTTATTTTGGAAAGGAATGTGGACTTCCTGTATCCGTTACCAGAATTTGAGCAGGCAGAATTACTGACAATGCAGGGTATTTGAAATTACCTTGGAGCTCAGTTGATTTTTTTAAAAGATGGGTATTCTCTACGGAAGAACAGATGTTGTGTTGTAGTACTCTGGCATGTTGAGGTTCTGTGGGTTAAGAAACTCTGGATTTAATGTCAGACGACCTGAATTTAGCTTCTGTTACACTTATTAAGCTTTTGTCCTTGAGGACATCATTTAATACTTTATTTTAATAGTAGACGCCGCAGAAATAATTGTTAAATTTAATGAATTAAATTACAAAATGGAAATGACACCTCGTGACTTTTAGCATTTTGTATTTGTATAGCACATTACACTTTCCAGATTTTTTCACATGTATTTTATCGCATTTGATACCCTCCACAAAACTGAAGCAGAGACTAAAAACTACGGTTAATGGGAATTCATTTCCCAAGCAGCCACGGCTAGTAAGTAGGAGAGCAAAGTCTGGAACCCGTGTCCAGAGCTATTCCCAAAGCTCACTGTGCTACTTGAGGACTTCTTGAGGGCCATACAGAAGAAGTCATGGTGCTTTGAAAATTATATGAAGGGCTGATAGATATCTAATGTGGGACTCCTGTTTTCCTGTTTTTTTTTTTTTTTAATTAGTGTCATTACTAGCATAAATAAGGAGATTGGTTCAAAATCTCACTACCAGTATGCAGGTTCTTTGTGAAATAGATTCTTTTTGTGCTTACTAGCTACTTTCTTTTACTGTGAATAGCATACATCAGCAGTATTCTCTTATTTGCACTATATATTGCAGAGAGACTTGTATCTCTCAAAACAGTAGCTTTCATATCTCTCTTCAAGATTCTTTTATAGTATTGCCTATGTTCTTTAACAATCAAGTTAAGTCTTGCTTCCCCAAATTTATCAGCTTTACTATTTGAAGAAACTTGGTAAGTAAAAGTGGTTAACACCTGTTAAATCTCTTAAAACTGTTTCACACATTACCATGGCATTTATTTTGATACTCAGTTTGAAAGTTTTTTAGCCCTCAAATGTTAGTACTTTCCATACATATATTTGACAGTTGTCCAGGGAGAGGGGAAAAAAGCTCTGTTTACAAAATGAAACAACTAACTCAGCTGTTTTATAGTGGGTAATTCTGGCCATTGAATGTCTGCTTCCCTTTACTTGCTAAATCCCTGTTTTGTCAAGCTTCAAGAGAAATATGTCTCTGCCACTATTACTAATATGCTGCTTTATTTTTTTGTTAAATAGGGTAAATTAATGCTCAAAGTTTACAATAATCTGTGGTTTTATGCTCCAGCACTGAATGTGAATACTGATAGTGCTTTTGGTTTAAGAAGTTCAAATTCTGGCTCTTATCACTTGTTAGCAAGTAACAGAACAAGATGCCTAATCCATGCTTCATGTTCTTCATCTATAAAATGGGGAATTTAGGGGGAAAGTGGTACCTCTGGGAAATAGGCAGTGACCAGATTATAGGACCTTGTAGGTAATGAGAAAGTGTATAAATCAATGGGTAAGCCACTGGGAAGATACATGCGGGTGCAGTTAGCCGTTCTCAGACTGCCCTGTAACAGAACTCTGCTGCTGTATGAGCTGGATGTGGATGTTCCATCTTTAAGATTAGTAATGGCAGCTGTATTTCCCAATTAGTAAGAAAAAAATAAGTAAATGAATTTTCACAAATTTTTCATTGGACTCTAGGTCTTACTGCTTATCTTCTGAGCTTTGACAGTAAATCAGTTGTTTAAAAAACATGAAAGTCATCAGCTATGATTACGTTGAGAGCTTCCTTTTAAAAATCTGTTTCTACTCATGGTATGATTTTGGGCTTGTGGATCATAAAAGGAGTGGTGCTGAAAGTAGGTTGGGTGGATCAAAGGGAATAGTTTTAAGTAATTTAAGTATTTAATATGTGGAGGTTAAGAGAAACTTGAGCTGTATATTAATGGAGATCTATAAAGCTGTTCTCAAGATTTGTGTATACCTATTCAATGAAAGAGAAAAATATTTGGAGTAATGGGAAAAGTAGGAGCTAGAAATTATGGTAACTGAATTAAATTCAAGTTTGTTTTAATAGGAAAAAATTTAGCGAGGAGGATATATTTTAGTTAAATTTAATACCTTTTGTGATTAATTTTTTTATCTTTACATGTGATACTGTAGTTTTGGCTGTAGTAAACAATGGAGTGTATCATTTGATTATGCTTAGGGTTAGGGTTTGAGTTGTTGAAAGTCTTCTTATATCGTGGATGGTAGCATATCAAGTCGTAGCTGACTTGGGGAAAGAGTAGCTTTAGTTTTACTGATAGATTTATAATAGTGATGCTTCCTATCATTAGTAATTTCTTAAAGTATTAAAATAGTATCTTAGTCTTTAATCCTTCAGTCTCAGATTACTTTATAGATGGTCACTATTTTTTATGATTCCTCTGAAACTAGAAGGTAGAGACTCACCCAAGCCTTACAAAATGTGGAGCAAAATAAAAATTAAAGTTTGATTCCTACACATTCATCTGTTTTCATTTAAGAAGTTTAAAGAGGTGAGAAGACTAGTAACTTCTTCAAGTGGTGAGATGTGGAAAATTTACTTTTTTTATATTGCCCTTAACTCAACACTTACTTGATTTTTTTGTTTCAATTGCAGAATGCCGGGTCTAAGTTGTAGATTTTATCAGCACAAATTTCCTGAGGTGGAAGATGTAGTGATGGTGAACGTAAGGTCTATTGCTGAAATGGGGGCTTATGTCAGCTTGCTGGAATACAACAACATCGAAGGCATGATTCTTCTGAGTGAGTTGTCCAGAAGGCGTATTCGTTCTATAAACAAACTCATCCGGATTGGCAGGAATGAATGTGTGGTTGTCATTAGAGTGGACAAAGAAAAAGGTAAGTGAAAAAAAGATTTAAAATCATATATATTTTAATAATGTATATTTAATAATTGATATCTGAAATTTTTCAGATTTAAAGTGACTTATTTTAAAATATATTTTTTGTAAATTGCCTACTGCAGTTAAAAATAAAACACCTCCTTTTATACTTAAACTCTTTTACATAGAAAGTTGTTAGAGAAGGATGCCAATTAACCATCTAAGTAAGACCTTTTAAGTTATTAGTGGTTTAATAAATATATCCCAGGACTAGTTTTTGTGGGTCAAGTAACTTTAATTTTATTTCCAGTGGTTATCAGGCTCTTGATAATTGACTCAGTATCAAACTTACCAAACTTGAAGAGACAAGTAAGCAAATCAGAGTACTAGCTCATTCATATTTGTCATGTCTTTTTACTGATTTAGAGCTAAATTAGTAGTCTGATTATTGGATGAACGGTGGAAATAGGACAGAGATAAGTGGATTTTAGGAATATTGTATGTCTTGAAAAAAGCAATATACTGTAAACACGCAAACAAAACCCAGATTATATGTCTCTCTGGTAATCAGAATATTTGTGACCTCCGGATCCTGTGGCATCTTTCAGGCAGTGCTGAATAGGGATTCATTTATTTACTCACTGGGTACCCTTTTTTGGGCCCCAAGTAAATCTTCACCTTCATGAACACATTTTTTTCCTAAACATAGTGTACAACATCATTAAGTAGATTCTGTCTTCAACTGGCTTAACGTAGTTAATATAATTGATTTCCGTCATCTCACTATAATTGGTTAGGTGTTTGTTTCAGTCAGGTAGTTACCAACATGCTTAAAAGACCAGTCATCCTGATTGAATTTGTCTTTCTGAATTTCCTCAGCCATAGAGTTAATTGATAATTCTGCAAATGATTAATTTTATACGTAACTTTTTTTCTGATTATTAAAATCTTAGACAATAAACTTCAGAGATAGCTTATATTATCCCTTAGGTGGTGACTGACACTTAGCACATTGCTTAATCTAAATGCTCTGATATGATTTACTTGTAGGTGTCCACTCCCCCTCCATGCCCCTAAGTATCAAACTACATGAAGACTGAAATTATTCTTGTGTAAACTTCGTATCACTGTGTAAGTCTTCATATCACTGCCCTGGTAGGACTTCAAATGATGTCTTATCATAGATTGCTTTCCTGTTATCTAAAATATATACACAAGAAAGAATCAAATACATTTTCAACTGCAGTCAGGAAACATGATACTTGTATAAGTATAGTAGATACATGTAAAAATTTGTTTTCATTGCAACATTGTACAGTATTAATAAAAAACGAAGCAACAGTCAGCATCGTGGTTAAATAAATCATGACATATCTATGCGAGGCAATTTTATACAGAATGGGATCTAAATATTCTGATATGAAAATATCTCCAGAGTAAGATAAGAAAAAGTGCATAAGATCCTATAGAGGGGATTCGTTTCTGATACTAGAAAATTAAGTCCTATTGGACAAGCCATTCAACATAACTGCTTTAAACCCTAAACAAGTATCTGTATGGGTGGTAAAAAGTACCCAAAGACAATGGGAGCAACCAAAAGCGGACCAGAACTGAAGGCAAGTCAACACTTGGAAGAAGAACTACACTGGATAAGTTTTACAGCTTTTTCTCTGAGTGCATGCTATGGATAGCTTCCAAGCAGGACAGCAGATATTCTAGTGGAAACCTACAGTCTTACTGGCTTGATAGCCAGAGACGAGAGTTCTGGACAACCACAGCAGTTAGAAAGTGGTGATGGGGATTAGAGAAAGGAGAGACACAGGGAGTCCTTAATTTATATATAAATTCTGCTGAACTCTTTAGCTGACCTCTGAAACTACTAATACACAGGGTAGACTGCAAGCAAGCCAACAGGGTAAAAATCTAAACAGATTTCACTTGCTTTCTACCTGGGGAAACAGAGCTTTGTGGTTTTGAATTCAGACAAGTTAACTGCCTTCTAAAACAAAAATTCAGTATTCGTGAGAGGAACCTGAAGGAATTCAGAGTCTGTGCCCCATATCTTTCATAATGTCCAGGATACAATTGAAAATTGGTAAGTATTTGAAGAAATAGGAAAATATTACCCATACAGAAAAGGTAATGAGTGGAAACATTAGGGTTTAATGTTGGAGTTACGCAGAGGAGAATTTTAAAGCAAAAGTTATAACTGCTCAAGGATGTTAGGGAAATATGCTTATAATAAATGAACAAGATGAAATCTCAATAGAGAAATTAGAAAATCTCATAAAGAACTAAAAATAAATTCTATATCTAAAAAATTCTGTGGATGGACTAATAGCAGATAAAAGATGACAGAAAGCTCCTTGAAATTTGAAGATAATTTATTTAAAAAGAGCTGATCTGAAGAACTGAGAAAAAAAAAAAGACCAACCTGTCAATGATCAAAAGCTCTATTCCAAAAGAAGAGAAAGAACAGAAAATATATTTGAAGAAGTCATGGCCAGAAGTTTCCCATATTTGCTGAGGGGATAAAATGTTTACAAGTTAGAAAAGTTCAGTAAACCTGAAGCAGGATAAATACTAAGACCACGTCTAGGCACACCAAACTGTTGAAAAACAGAAAACAGAGATAAAGAGAAAATCTTCAAAATAGCCAGAGGAAAATGACATTATTTACAGGGGACAGTAATGCAAATTACTATGGCATTCTTATTGGATGTAATGAAAGTCAGAGCATTGAATGATGTCTTTAAAACACTGAAAGAAAACTCAGACCAAAATTCTGTATCTAAAGAAAGTATTATTATACAATGAAGATCAGATGACGGTATTTTCAGGTAAATAGAAACTAAGAGGATTTATTACCAGATACACCTGCATTACAATAAATAGTAAAGGGAGTTATTCAGGCTGAAGAGACATGATTCCTGAAATGGAGACTATATGGGTAAATGTAAAAGACCATTTTCTTCCTCTTAATTCTTTAAAATACATTTGACTGCTTATCTCATTTTTGTACCCACGGAACTTTAATTTATGGAGGTGACTAGTGACATGCAGAGACTAAAGCCATGGAAAGAAGATTCTTATTACTTAAGTTTCCCAAGAGATGGGGACACAGCCTGCCACACAGAGCCACATGAGGAAGCGCCAGTTTTGATCAGGAGGCAGGAGGAGCAAGAGGAAAGCCTACGCCAGAGCCTTTATTGAGGTTTCCATGGGAAAGACAAGGCAGGTCAGGGAAAAGAGTTTAGGGCTGGCTCATTTGAATGGTCTTGGCAGGCCTTGGTGCATCAAGGCTGTCCTGAGTTGTCTGGTAGCTGGCCCTGTGTTGGTTCAGGGCAGGGGGAATATTGGCTTAATGTGAATCTTCAATGAAATGATTAGGGGTGTGGGCCCTGGGTTGGTTGATAGTTATGTGAAAGGTTGCTCCAGGGGAGCCCTTTGCTATCCCTGAGGATTGGCTAGTGCTAGGAGTAGGGCCACTGAGGCCAGGCAGGCCAGCAATGCCAGAGCTTTAAGAATACAGAAAATATAATAAATACAGTTGACCCATTATGAATGAACGCCAGATAAATACAGAATCTTTTGACTTCAGCTTTCATTTGGGTAATTGAAAATTATTAGTAGTTCCCTCTACCAAGGTAGTAGGGAATATACATTACATGCTTAAAATGCATTTCTGAAAACAAAAATCTCTCATCTTGTACTTCCTATGCAATATTTTGTGAATATAATCTTAGTGGGAAATAAGGGTAGGTATGCCAGCTCTACAGTCTGGTTGTGAAAATCTGTCACTGTGGTTCATTGGCACCTGGACAGGTAATTTTTTCAAAATTTTCTTATATAGGGTATATTGATTTGTCAAAAAGAAGAGTTTCTCCAGAGGAAGCAATCAAATGTGAAGACAAATTCACCAAATCCAAAACTGTAAGTTGATTTTTTAGTCAAATTAGTCCACTATTTGACATGTTTAATAAATAATCTGCACAGTGTGTTCCTGGCAGAAACAGAACCTATATTTTCTGTAACTATATTTCCAATTCCAGTTCTACGTTACACAGAAAAATAATTTGAAGATTTAATTTCAAGAGAGTGTGACTTCACTGTTTTTATCTCATGGTGTTACTACCTTAAAGCTTGGCTTGATGTGTGATATTCTCAGATCAGTTCTAGACATCAGCGTTTTCTAAGCTATTGTAGGTTAAAATGTGGGTGATTTCAGCTGACTTGGATTATCATAACATGTAGTTTTTGACTTTCAACCCTGTTTTGGGAATAAGGGTCACAGAGACAACCAGCTATTGTATGTTAAGAATGAGCCAAGGGTTTATAAAATGTCTGTGAATCCAAGAAAGCAAGGCAAGGGCCTATTACTTAGTATGGTTCTCCTCCCAACCCACCCTAGTTTGTTAGTTAATTCTTTTTTCCTTTTCTTAATACTTTTGCTGTAATTTCCTTCTTATCCACAGTAAGCACTAGTAAAGCAAAAACAGTCATTTCTTCACTCTTCATCTTTCTGTATTTTTTCTATTCTCTGATCCTATTTAGATTTTCCTTTACTCCCTAAATCCTCAGTTGTTAACAGCAGTTTCTATCATTTGTTTTCTCCATCCTTCTCTTGTGTATTTTGTTCTTTTCTGCCATGTGTGTTTCTGTCCTCAGGATAAAATGCCAAGAAAACAGTGTTTAAATGAAGAGATTTTTAAAATCTTGCTTAACACCAATAAAAGAGAATAAAAATCTAAAAGCCATCAGACCATCACCTCAATCTTTCTCTTTGTTTTACTGATATGTTTACTGTTACTGCAGTGTAGTTTGCACATTTGAAAACACTATCAGTAAAATTCCTTCTTGATAAACTCTTAAGACCTTGGCACTTAGAATATGGTCTCTGAACCAACCAACAGCTTTGGCATCACCTGACTGCTTGTTAGAAATGCAGGATCTCAAGTCCCACCAAGTTTGAGAATTCAGATTTGAGAAGCATTGCTCTAAGAAACTTGCATTTTGTTTTTGTTACCCTAGGATATTGTAAACTGAGTATGTTAGTAGATCTTATTGGGATAACAGAACAAAAGAAATACTAAAATCTCCATCCTGGTCCCATGCTTTCATATGGAATAGCAATAATAATAGCTTTAAATTTGTGTAATGTACAAATTTTATCCGTTTATGTTTTCCTGGTGTGCAGTTGTATACATTTGATGTACATAAGAGCTCTCTACAGCACAAAGGGGAAATACTAGTGTTTCCCTTTTCCGGGTGAGGAAACACATTCAGAGGGGTTTGTCCTAGCATTGACTTGATCTGGGTCTTAGGTTGTAAGTGCTGTTCTATTTCTTCTTGTTATACCAACTTGAGTTAAGTGTTATGGAAAAGCAAACATTTCTCTATGGAGGAAGAATTTGTTGTATGGCAGTCTTTTGTTGTTAAGAATTATTGTAGTCAGAGTAACTAAAGGTTTGTTTTTATGTGCTGTGTACTAAAATGTACAAATGTTTTTTTTAAATTGATCTCTTACATTTGAATTGTTTAGCTCTTCATTTTGTTTCTAGGTTTACAGCATTCTGCGTCATGTTGCTGAGGTGTTAGAATACACCAAGGACGAGCAGCTGGAAAGCCTGTTCCAGAGGACTGCCTGGGTCTTTGATGACAAGTACAAGAGACCCGGATATGGTGCCTATGATGCATTTAAGCATGCAGTCTCGTAAGAACACCTTCTTAGCTCTGCTTCTCCCTTCATACCGCTGCTGGGTCTAGCACATAGGTTGAGAGCCTGACATTTGATAGCACAACATCTATGTGTTAAGTCTTTGCCAAATTGAGATTAAAATATTTCAGCATAAAAGGCTCATGATTCGGGCCAGTCCTGTGCAGTGAGCCTGTATAATCTGGGGTCCCATACTTAAGTAGCCTATGGACCGTATGGTTTCCTCTCACACTACTGCCTTACACGTTTTCCTCCCCTACTTTTGCTATTGTCCTAGGTGACTTCAGGGCCAACATAGATGCTTTGTTTAAAACTGTAACCTCTTGTTCTTTTTACTTCAATTCTTTAGACCTTCAGCTCACACCACGTTAGCCAGTCTTCCATAAGGCCTCACCCTGGGTCTTACTATCACCAGGATTTCCTCTGCCTCCAAAACTTTATTCACACATTCTGTTCTTTCACCACAGCCTCCTGTCCTTCCAGCTCCCACATAGTTAGCCCTAATCTATGTTGTCTTAGTTCTTACATCAAGCTCTGATTCCAAACCTTTTTTTTTTCTCCCTGTCTTCATCCTTTCTTCTCTTTCTTACTCAGCATGAACACAGCATGGTCCATCATTTCAACAACTTTCTTGCCAGTATCATGAGCTTTTGCCTTGTTTTTCCTTCTGTTACATCCAGCCTTGGATCGATGTTCCTGCCTTCTCTGCACTTGTAGACTGCTGGGTGCTGCTAGGAAAAACCACAGTCTTGCAGGTTGGTGCCATTGCATACTCATGGTCTCCAACCTCAGCTGGGCCTTAATTGCCGTCCCACATTCTCCTTGGTCCTGGTCACTTCTTCCTCCCATTCTTAGATTGGCTGTTCTGGAGCTCCACGCTCTTCCTCAGATACCCACTCTACCCCTCTCCCCTCACTCTAACCTGATGCACTCACTGCCTATTTTATAAAGAAAATAGAAACCACTGTGCAGGATTGCCTCTACTTCCTTCCACTGTCTCCATCCCACCTGACATTACCTCCTGAGCTCCTGTCACACTGGAATTCTTTTCCTTCCTCCTCTCAAACTAACCTTACCACCTGTGCCCAGCTATTCCTCAGGGATTTCTCCATTCGTTATTTCCTCTCTTGGGTCTTCAGCCTTTCTCTTTATTGTTTTGCTCCATCAGCATAAAGATGTGCTCTGATTTCTCTCATTTATACTGAAAAAGAAATTTTTCAGCCTTACCTTTACTTTCTCCTATAGCAAGCACTGTGTCCTCTCCTTTTAACATCCCAGACTTCTTAATTTCTCTGTACCTGCTGTCTCTAATTCTGCACTTCCCACCTCTTCCTAAATGTTAATACTCCACAAGCGGCCTCACCACTTCACTGTTACTTTCCCAGCCCTTGTGCTGCCAGGGGATATTGGTGTCCTCAGCCCGCAGAGTGGCCAAGTTGGACTTAGAACTGTTAGAGCCTCCAGCAAGCCCACTCATCTGGGGCTCCAAATTCCTTCCAGTTTCCCCCTTCCCCCTATGGGACTTTTTTTTTTTTCATTCCGCATTGTGGGAAAGGTGAGAAGAATAACAGCTAACATTTACATAATTCTCACAACAACCTTGGTGTAAGTGCTGTTACTATCCCTGTCTTACAGATGAGGGTACTGAGGCAGAAGTTAAATTGTCCAAGTACACACAGCTAGCAAATGGTAGAGCCAGGATTCAAACTCAGGCACTCTGTTTCCATTCAGAGTTTATGCTGTTTACCATCAAGCACTGCTTTATGTTTCTGTCCTCCCTGACATCAGTCCTATACTCCTCAGTCAGTACATTTCTTACCTTGGTCTGCTGTCATCATTGGCCCCAGCTTCCCACTCCAGCACCCCCTCCATTACCACTCAGTATTAGCATTCTTAACAAATTAACATTCATCTTAGCAAATTAACATTCACTCATCACCCTTAACGTTCTTTTCTTGCTTCATCAGCCATGTTGCAACTGTCCAGATTTAACTCAGGATAATTCTATACCACATGTGCTTCATTTTTTTTAAATTAAGTACGATTTCTGAGATAGTTGGAAACAATATTTTGTTCCTCCCAACCTATTCCCTTTTTTGTTAAAATCCTACCATTCTTTTAGTCATTATTTTATGTTTTCCATTTGTTCATCCACTCAGCAAACATACCATTGACTAAGACCTTGGTTCCTGTCTTGTAGCACTTAGGAGGGTCAGATGAAATGCCACTTCATCCATGAAGCCCTTATTGTCCTCACCAACTGGAAATAAACCTTTGTCTCCTCACCCCAGGGATACACGTTAAAAACAATATTTTTTTTTTTAATTTTTTTCCATGTTTTTGTTCTTTTCAAGCTCTTTGAAGGAGGGACTGCTAATTATATAGAAATACTTAATTATAGTGGGATGTTAGATGTATAGGCATACTTCGTTTTATTGTGCTTTGCAGATACTGTATTTTTTACAAATTGAAAGTTTGTGGCACCCCTGCATCAAGCAAGTGTATTGGTGCCAATTTTCCTACAGCATTTGCTCACTTCATTTCACTGTGTCACACTTGGGTAATTCTCGCAATATTTCAGACTTTTTCATTTTATTATTTTATGGTGATCTGTAATCAGTGACTTCTGGTGTTACTGTTGAAAAAAGATTACCACTGGCTGAAGACTCAGATGACGGTTAGACTTTTTTAGTAATAAAATATTTTTTAATTAAGGTATATACACTGCTTATTTAGACATAATGCTATTGCACACTTAATAGACTACAGTTTGGCAAAACATAACTTTTCTATGCACTGGGAGACCAAGCACGTGACTCGCTTTGCTGTGGTGGATGCTTTATTGTGATGGTCTGGAATTGAACTCGAAATAACTTTGAGCTATGCCTATTTTAGGAGACGTTTTAAATTGCTTGCTTTAGCCAAATCTCTAAAATTTTTCTTTTAATAATCAGTTGGGTGTTTTCTGTTTGTCAGACTGGCCTAAGTGCTTTACTTGCATTATCTCGTTTAATATTACAGTCCAGTGACATACAATTTTATCATTTTACAAATTTGAGAAATAAGATCTGGAAAGGCCCCAAAACACAGTTATTTAAGTGTGAAGCTAAGATTCTGACACTAAAGCCTGTGCTCTTAAACATTATTCTGTGGTGTTGTGTTTGGTATCATAATTATCAGTAAAGTAACGTTTACCTTTTGGGGTGTGTGTTTTGTTTTTTTATCAGAGACCCATCTATTTTGGATAGTTTAGATTTGAATGAAGATGAACGGGAAGTACTCATTAACAATATTAATAGGCGTTTGACCCCACAGGCTGTCAAAATTCGAGCAGGTAAGTGATTTTTTAAATAATGTTTAAAATATTTTGCAGTAACAAAAAAGCTGTTAAAAAATGAGCCTCACCAAAGAACATGTTGCTACATGAATATCTAACTTTTTCTAAATGTTTCCTTTTCATAACAAGAAAAATAAATTATTTTTGCTTCTACTGAATCATCATAACATGCATAAAAATTGGCACAAGTAAATGAATTTATGTTTTTGTAAGGATGGGGTCCTACTATGCAAAATCTTCAACTAGTTTTTCCACTTGGTGTTTCATGGCTGCCCTTCCCTATGGAAAATGGGGATGTTTCTCATTTTGAATGGCTAGGTAATATCCATAGAATGGTAAATCTTGACATCAACCAGTCTCCTCTTGATGAGTGTTTAGGTTGTGCCAGTCTTTCTACTACAGTTGACCCTTGAACACCACAGAAGGGTTAGGGTTACCCACCCTCGCACAGTCAGAAATCCATGTGTAACTTAGTCAGCCCTCTGTATCCGTGGTTCCGCATCCAAGGGTTCAAATTCCGTGGTTCGTGGTGTTGCAGTGTTTACTGAAAAAAATTCATGTGTAAGCAGACCATGAAGTTCAGGCCTGTGGTGTTCAAGGGTCAGCTGTATTCAAAAAAACACTGCAAGTTAACACCCTTATAAATATACATTTACCATTTATACAAGTGTTCTGTAAGGCAAATTCTTAAAATTGCTGGGTCAAGGGTATGCAATTTTTAAACTGCTCTAAACAATTTGTGGTTATTATTTCATTTAGTCTTCATCACACCCCTCTTTATTTCCATTTAACAAATAAGAAACTGAAGCAGAGAGGGGTTGGAATCATGATTTTAACCCAGACATAACCAGAATTCGTTAAGTTTCTCTGTCTTTTATACATTCATCATTCAGGGGCTTGATGTGGATGAGAAGATATAATTTCACTGTGTATTCAGATATTTTAATTACAAAGCTAATAACTGGGATTGATTTCTAATTGAAAGGATGATGAAAGCCTTCATAAGTATTTGAATACTAGTGTATATGCCACATCTCTGATTTCTTTTAAACCTTTAAATGTTTTTGCATTTTTTGGTATAAGTTTTTGAATTTCTGTAATTTTAGATATTGAAGTGGCTTGTTATGGTTATGAAGGCATTGATGCCGTAAAAGAAGCCCTGAGAGCAGGTTTGAATTGTTCAACAGAAACCATGCCCATCAAGGTGAGTAGTCAGTTTTCTCCCTCCCTGCTGAAATAATCCACCTAAACCAAACCAAATCAGAATTTTTTTAATGATCATGTTTTATAACAAGTGTTATGAAAAGTGGTTCTTGATGATATTTCTAGGGGATGTTTACAATTCAGTGCAGGCTTTTTGTTATCTACTGCTCCTGTCACAATGGATGCAGATTCCTGTTGGTCCTTAGTGCCAGGGGACAGCTATGCTAAACCTCCCTTACAGTGCCCATAATGCCCATAGAATCAACTGGATGATTGTTACTCAGAATCTCTTAGAATTTCTTCTGTCAGTTTAGTTTAGAACCAAATAAGAATTTCTGTTTGGTAGAGACAAATTATCCATTATGCTGATGGTGGCTAGTTAGTCTAGCTGCCAGAGACCCCGGAGTCATAATTATTCATATTCAGTATTGCAGTGGACTGTTTATACTACTAAATTAGATCACAGCATCAGTGAGCTTTTGCTACATTAACAAACCACCCCACATTGCTGACCGACTGAATTGGGAGTTAAGTTTTGGGGTGATTTATAGTTAAGGCAGCAGATTAGCAAAACAGTTCTCAAATACCCTACTTGTTGTGTGTTCTACAGGTACATTCATAATTGAACTTTTGTCTTCTTAGATTAATCTAATAGCTCCTCCTCGGTATGTAATGACCACAACCACCCTGGAGAGAACAGAAGGCCTCTCTGTCCTTAATCAAGCTATGGCTGTTATAAAAGAAAAGATTGAGGAAAAGAGGGGTGTCTTCAATGTTCAAATGGAGGTGAGATCAATATTGGAGTCTTTTGCTTTGTTCTTAAAGGTTTGAAGAAATTCAAATCATCTAAATGACTTGCATTCTAAAATATCTAATCGCTGTCTTTTAAAACATGAGATACATTTAGGATCACAACTCTGCTAAATTTTAATACATTTCTTTTTCCTGTGTTGTTTTGTCCTCATAAATTTCCTCCATTATTTATCTACTGGAATTTATTAGTGATGTTTCAGCAATCAGAAGTAAAGACATACAGCAGAGCTGTTTAAGAGTTAAAATACCAGGCAGTTAGTAATATTGAAATTTAATTTATGTACTGTTTAACTACTTCACTTTGAAATTCTGCCTCTGCTTCCACAGCCCAAAGTGGTCACAGATACAGATGAGACGGAACTTGCAAGGCAGCTGGAGAGGCTTGAGAGAGAAAATGCCGAAGTAGATGGAGATGATGATGCGGAAGAAATGGAAGCCAAAGCCGAAGATTAACTTTGTGGGAGACGGAGTCCACTTTAAGGATCACAAAGCAGCCTTCCTGGCTGTTAACCCTAGACTTGAAAGTTTTCCAGTATTGAAAACTTCAAAGCTGAATATTTTTTATTTCTAAGTATTTAAATGTTCCAGCAGACCAAAACGTGAAATGCCCTCCTAAATGTCAGCTGTTTTCACACAGTAGCTCCAACACACTGAGCATTTTTTAAGGGAGTGGCCTGATTTCACTAGAGACAAACGTTTAAGAACTGTCATAAAATTGGGCTTGTGATTTCTATTTCTGATGTCTCCAGATTGGCTCCCATCTTTGTAGTTCAGTGCCTCCATGAGATTTACCAGGGGCATCCAAAGCAAATAGTCCCAACCTTTCTATATAAAATGTATCAAGCAAACATGAAATAAATTTCTGGGATATTTAACCATAGGCTTCTTCCTTATTGTCACCAGTTAAAGCAATTATGATTACTAAGACCCTAATTCTATTACCTTTGTTTTAGTCAAGATGTAGTAATATAAGGATAGGTGACCAGAGGATCAATATAGCAGATCCTTTCAAAAGGAGGGTTTAGCTAACATAATTTTAATTAGTGAAATTTGACTCCTAGAGGAAAAAAAGCCTTAAGATGCAATTAAAAGAGTTATGTTGGTTGTTTGCCTTTTACCTGTTCGAGACTAATGATAACGTGTGGTATGAGGGAGAATTTATCACACTGGTCCTTGCTAGTGTTTTAAGCTGCTTGCCTTGAGTTTATAAGTCAGGGTGGTAAAGTGTGGGGGTTTGGGGGTTTTTTTAAGAAAAAGATGCTGCTGCTTTAGTTATTTTGAATATCACTGTCTAACTTTTGATTTTTTTTTTTTTGCCATTGAAATATTTGCTAGGTGCCACCTACAGCTTCATTTCTCTTTATAGCAGAATAGGAATCTGAACAGTTACAATGATTTTTCTGTTTCCATCACTTTGATCTTTCAGAGCTAATTATTTTAAAGATACATAAATTTAAAGGTAAATAAATAATAAATATAAAGGTAAATAAATTTCATAGATAACACATGGTTTGCAGTTACAGCTACAGTACCCAGGGTGTTGAAAGTCTTAGTCTCCTTCATAGATTTAATCTTTTTAGGATACTTGAGGTACTAGATAAATTAATTTTACTAACTATTCCCAAGGATAGCTATTTAAAAATACTTAGAAGATGAAACCTAGACTTAACTCAGTGTTAAAGGGACTGGAAATAACAGTGTGTTGATGAGACAGTTTGAGCCATTTGTGAAGGTGTGACCCTTCATTTAATTTAGCAGCCTCTATTAGCTCTTTAAATCCAAAAGGCTAACTTCATATGGCCATTTCCACAAGGGAGCCAGGATTGCTAGCATGCATGCCATACCTGGAATGTTTAGAGGAGAACCTGGATGTACTTAAATTGGCACAAATAATTTTCATTCAGTCTTTTTAGGAGTCAAGGAAAAGTATAAAGCTTGCAGCATCAAGAATATTGTCAGAATATAACAGGTGCTCCTTAAACGTTTGTTACAGGCAGAGGAATTGAAATCTCACTTTGTTTACTGAATTTTTTAATACTTCAAAAGCCATAACTTTCAAGAAATACTGGTGCCTCCGTGGTGAGTGATTTTTATCCCATGCAGGCCTTTTGCACAGTTCCACAACAGTTTTGCCAGTGTAGGACCCTTGCCAGAGGAAAGATCAATACCTCACTGATAGCATGAAGGAGATAAGTAATAAGCTTAAAGCATACTTACACCCTGCTGACTTAAAGATGAGAACAAGATCACACCCCACTCCAGTAATTTGAACAGATTGACAAAGACAGTTGACCAGTTTAATCCAAGTCTTGAATCTCTCCCCACAAAGCTTCTTCACTAAAAATTGACAGCTTCTTCTACTCCCCATTCTGCCTTCGAGGTCAAGTGGTTATTGACTTAACTGAAAACGCAATATTTTGAGTCTCATGTATATACAATTGGAAAAAAAACAGCTGAGAAAAAATATGAACCTGCAAACCATTTTTCATGTTTTCTAGTAAAACAAGACAAGGTGGATGATGCTCAGAGATTGAGTGGGAACCTCAGAGATGCTAAGCACTGCGTCATGCTCAGCAGTGCAGTTAGTTCTCAGCTGCCGTTCTTGACCAGGCAACTTCTACATCAAGAACAAATGGTTGGGTTTTTTAAATGCAAGCTAGTACCTTGGAGAGAGTTGTTCTCTGATTTGCCTCAAGGTGATGGTCAACTACTTTTCAACACACCATACTGATGTCTACTATTCAGAGTGGGGTGTAGTTGTGCCAATTTGGAGTCAAGAAGCCATCAAACTAAATGCAGTTTAATTCAGATAAACACCTGTTGATATCAAAAAGCAATAAAGAAACTAATTCCAAGGACATAGGCCTTGGTGAAATGCCAAATGGAAAATGGTGCTTTAAAAGGCAGTCTCTTACAATGTAAGGAATAAAGTAAAAACTTCATTAGCTTGGAATTCCTGATCATTCAGATCAGGTATTCTAGACAAGATTAAGAGGAGACAGTTCAAACTATTTAAGAAAATGAATTTTTACCTAAGCACTTTGGAAGTATCCCACCCCCTTAAATGTAAGTTACGTATCTATTCATTAAAGGAAGTCTAAGCACTTGTACTTGGCAGATTACTGTATAAACTTGAAAAGTAATAAAAGTGTTTTTAAAGATACTGTATGATAAAGACTTTTCACTACTTGAGATTAACCTAACTGGTGAAACTTGTTGGTACCTATTTGTCTCCATTAATCTTCATTCTAAAAACAAAATTTCATGCCTTGATTTAATTCTTTCCCCAGTCACATCTTTCTCTGTCCTTTAGAGAGCGCCTGTTTCTGTCCTGTGGTAGCTCCTGCTCTGCATCTCTTTCTGAATACCATTTTTTTCCCACAAAAAAAAGCTACAGTTTTGCTTTTTTTCTGGCGTATGTGTGACTAATCTCTCCAACTTAGTCCATGATTTTTTTCCTGCAGTCTATAATACTTAAGAAGGCTTATGTTTCAAAGCAAAGCAATATTTTCAGCCAAAATTTTGCCACCATCCCCACTTTAGTACATCACCTGGGATGTTTTTATACCTAGTAATTCACATAGCCTTAAGCACAAGAAACCTTTGAAAACTACAAAACTTTGTACAGGAATTCTAATAACCAGGAATAAATGTCAATTTTTACTAATTCCCAAGGAGTTGAGTTGCTGACGGCATTTCAGAGAGCGCTACCATGAGCTTACAGTGTTATTTATTTAGTATTACAACAGGGCCAGTTTAGTGTGACAACAAGGGAAAACCTACTTTGGTGCCCAAGAAATGGCTGGTTGTGATGATGGGGGAAAGTCAAGATGCTGATGCCTAATGGCCGATCTAGCATTTCCAGGTTGTCAACCTGAAGCGGGGAAAGGAAATGGCACCTCTGCTGATTATAATCTAAGGAACTCCACCAGTCTCACTCCAAAGCAGTACAAAATATAAAAGAAGTTAAAAGTCTCAACACACTCCCATTCTCCAGGAAATCCTGTCTGTACCGTCTGGTAGGAGAGAGGACTTCCTAGTCCTGTTCCCCTCAGGTCATTGTCACGTTAGCTTTTTGATAGCTTCAATCCACTCTGAACGCTCAGCCTTGCTACTGGCCTGGATATAATAATGTGTGTCATCCTTAGTAATCACTTTGAAGAGATTTCCCTGGACATTTCCTTTAACACCTAGGAAGGAAAAAAAAAATCAGTGAATTTTCATATCTGCTCCCAGCTGAAACTCAACTGAGACATAGACAAAAACACATAGAATGAAGTATTTCCCAGGTACAAATGTATATGGTTAGGAAATCCCACAAGATGCATGCTGTCCTCTTTTCATCCCATCTGTTCCCTCCTCGTCGCCTGTGCCTTAAGTCCTCCTGCCAGTCTGGACACTCTTGGAAGCCCTCTTGGCCTGCCCCCATGCTAACCATAGATCTACAATCTCATTCCCATCAAAGAGTCTAGTATGTTTCTGTTAAAAGCAGGGACAGAGTTGGGATTTGACTTTGAATTGCTTAACTTCTTTGAACCTCAGTTTCCACATCCATAAAATGAAAATAATACTATCTTCCTACCTTAGCTGTCTATTGTGAAATGAGTGTGATAAGATATTAAAGTGTGTGGTCAATCTTTAAGCACTGTTGTAAGCCATTATTCTTAGGTGGAAGTTTATGGGCCAATAAGCATAGAAAAGGACAGAAAAAAAGAATAAACAAATGGGACCTAATGAAACTTACAAGCTTCTGCACAGCAAAGGAAACCATAAGTAAAACAAAAAGACAACCTACGGAATGGGAGAACATTTTTGCAAATGAAACTGACAAAGGCTTGATCTCCAGAATACATAAGCAGCTCATAAGACTTAATAAAAAAAAAAAAACCCAATCTAAAAATGGGCAGAAGACCAAAACAAGCAATTCTCCAAGGAAGAAATACAAATGATCAATAGGCACATGAAAAAATGTTCAATATCACTAATTATCAGAGAAATGCAAAGCAAAACTACAATGAGCTGCCACCTCACACCAGTCAGAATGGCCATCATTCAAAAATCCACAAATGACAAATGCTGGAGAGGCTGTGGAGAAAAGGGAATCCTACACTGCTGGTGGGAATGCAGTTTGGTACAGCCATCGTGGAAAACAGTATGGAGATTCCTCAAAAGACTAGGAATAGACTTACCATATGACCCAGGAATCCCACTCCTGGGCATATATCCAGAAAGAACCCTACTTCAAAATGACACCTGCATCCCAATGTTCATAGCAGCACTATTAATAGCCAAGACATGGAAACAGCCTAAATGTCCATCAACAGATGACTGGATAAAGAAGATGTGGTATATTTATACAATGGAATACTATTCAGCCATAAAAACTGACAACATAACACCATTTGCAACAACATGGATGTTCCTGGAGAATGTCATTCTAAGTGAAGTAAGCCAGAAAGAGAAAGAAAAATACCATATGAGATTGCTCATATGTGGAATCTAAAAAAAAACCCAAACAAACAAAACATAAATACAAAACAGAAACAGACTCATAGACAGAATACAAACTTGTGGTTGCCAAGGGGGCAGGGGGTGGGAAGGGATAGACTGGGATTTCAAAATGTAGAATAGATAAACAAGATTATACTGTATAGCACACAGAAATATATACAAGATCTTATGGTAGCTCACAGAGAAAGGAATGTGACAATGAATATATATATGTTCATGTATAACTGAAAAATTGTGCTCTACACTAGAATTTGACACAACATTGTAAAATGATTATAAATCAATAAAAAATGTTAAAAAATATATGTCCACAAAAAAAAAAGGACAGGAAAAGACATTAAAGACAAGGATTATTTAGTTGTGTTGTTAAAACACTAAGAACGCCCCACTTGCCCTTTCTCTAATTATGAAATGGGCTTCGAAACTCACACCATTCATTGTCTCACTGAGAAAGCCCTACTCAGCCCCCACAGCTCAGTCCTTCATCAGCAGAGCGTTACTGACAGCACAGGAGGGAGGCCCCTGAGATCTTCAGGCTGGGGCTGAAGTTGCACCTTACCAGCGGGAACACCATTATCCTCCAGAGCAGACACAAGTGAACCACGAAGAGAAAACCCACCCACTGGCCGGTTCTCTTCCTGCAGAGGAAAGGAGATCTGATTAGGAATTATGTGAATGCACAAAAAAGAAGAGTGACACTCTCACCTATCACCACCCTCAGTCAGGCCTGCTACAAAAGTCAGAGAGCGTCATTTCTAACAGAAGATGAGGCTGAACTTGGACATCACGTGGCCAAGTTATATGCATCAGTAAGGACGTTTGGGCTTCTTCATTCCTCAGCCAGCAGCAGCAGCGCAACACCCCTCCCTGTCCCTTGGTCCTCCCCGTGGTCCAGCAGGGTCCCGGGGGCTCCTTCAAATTCCTTCAGGTTCTCAGCTTACAGTGGGCTTCCTGACTGACGCTCAGTGAGGGAGGAATACCCACTCTTCATTACTTCAAAACAACAAGTGAAAATGACACATCTACCAAGACAAGCCCGAACAGGCTGACTAAAAGGCCATTTGTCTTCTCTTTTGATTGGAATTAGATCAACTCAGCATGCACTAGTACTTATTATCTGAAACTCAGAAGAGCAATTCTTTGACCAATAAGGAAAAAAAGAAAAGAAAAGACAATTAGTAAATTATGGCTTAAATATTAAATGATACAAGACACTGTTCAAAACACTCGAGGGGACAAGAAGTAGGGGGGCAGAATTCATGGGCTCTCTGGGTAGAAAGGGGTCAAGAGGCCGGAAGCACCAGTGAGGAGTCTCTTTATCAGCCCCCTCGCCCTCCCTAGGCACACAGCCAGCTTTGGGGAAGCTGAAAGGTGCTTTTCCTCTCAGAACAATGAAGACCCACTGAGCAGGCAATGATGTGATGGATGAAAGGAGTGATCAGACTATAAGGAGCAGCTCACACCGTGGAAGGAACGGCCTGGTGGGTGGGAGTCACGGTGGGGATGCTGAGGGGAAGGGAGGAAGTGGAGCATCACATGGCACTCACTTTGGAAGGGTCGTAGTAATGCAGGAAAGCGGGGTCCTTCCTCAGAACAAAGCGCCGCACCTTCCAGTTTTTCCTCTTGTGCCCCTGGGGAAGACAGGGTGCCAGGCTCGTGGGGGACAGCTCTCAGTCACTTCCTCCCACCTCTGTGCCTCTAATGCCAAACCTCCAAGCCAGCCCTGCTCCAGTGGGACTACTTCCTAAAAAGAGTCCGCCTGAAACCCTGGGATTGCTGTGACATGCCAGGGACTTCCCTGCTCAGGGACACTTCTGCAGAAACACTGTCACCTTTAGTCAAGTTGACAGAGCCAAAGAGGGTCAGCGCTGACAGAAAGGGGGAGCATTGCCTGGGCACTTGGGGGACAGGGAGTTCACAGGCAAACGTGAACCCAAGGGCACCAACTTTCTAAGTGTCAGCTTAGTCCAAAAACAAACCTACAGCTGCAGGCGTGCATGTGCATATATATACAGTAAAGACCACTTTAACCTTCTGCATCAGAAAAAGAGTAGGAAACGATCAATTACATGTTACAGTCTAAATATGTAAGACATTGACGTGTGTGACTCTGTGGCTTCACCCCTAGATCACAAAGCTTCGGTAGCCCTCTAGTCTGGACCTCCCCAGTCCCTCCCACACTCCCCTCCTCCTCCTCTCCCAGGACCTCACTACCTCCCTCCACCAGACTCCTGGCAGGCCCAGCCGAAGCAGGGCCCTTGGGATAAGCAGGCGGTTGAGTGGATGGTAAACAATCTAAGAGCAGAAGGGGTTCCTGATATGCAAGAAGCAGGTGACAATGACAACGTGTGCCCCGGGGAACGCCAGGAATGGCGCTGAGCAGCGTTCTCATCCGTTGTACAGACACGCACATCCACGCAGTGCGTAAGGAGTGCACAAACGAGGGGTGTGCAGGAGGTCGCCTTACATGCCATGTGCCAGTTCACGGCGGTTTGGTTCCCAGGCCCGGGTAGACATGCTGCAGGGGTGCCCGTGACCTGGTTTCCTCCCCCTTAATGTGGCCGGTCTCCCAACGTGGTTAGGAGCAGTGGCCACAATCAGTTTTTAAACACTCAGATCACACTGCAGAATTTCATCAGCAACCTACTGAAGTAGGTGGAGAAAATACTTATCAAGGGAGTGTGCGGAGTCCCACAGAAGCAGGCAGAGACCCAAGGAAGCCTCAGGGAGCAGCAGGCCAGCAAATGCAAAACACCGGCCAGTAGGCAGTGCCCTTCCAGGTAAGAAGGTGCACTGGGCGGTGACGCGGGTGTTGTTTTTTAACACTGGGAAAATTACTTGTGTGCACCCTTCCCCTGAACGCCCCCTGGCCTGAGACTCCTGTGGGCACGTGCAGGCCCCTTGATTTCTTCCCTGTGGCTGCTGCTGGACGCTGGCTTTAGCAGATTCTGCTGATAATTAGTGTCCTTTGGCAGTCTCAGCCCTTCCCGGCCTTTGAGGGGACTCCTGGCTCCCCTGAGTTTGAGAACCGTCCATCTTCTCCCTGCTCCAAGGCAGCCATACCTGCTTGGCCAGATAGCCTTGTTTCACTACTGTGCCACTTAACTCCACGGTGCTGAGATCGATGTCTTCCTTGGGGCTTATCTTCTTCTTGCAACTCTCAGCCTAGTGGGAAGGAGAGGGCAAGGACTGTTACCAAAAAGTCCCAGTTCCTGGCTATGGGGGCTACCACAGGGGAAGGGAAAATCCTCCTTACAGAAACCCCCCTCTACTGTCCCCCAAACTGTCCCTGTGAACTGAAACTGTGAGGCTGTCCCCCATACCCTGGGACTCTCACCCCAGACTGTGGACCCTTGACCCCCTTCCCTCTGCCTCGTGGCAAGAGGAACCCACTCTCTAACTCACGAAAGTGTACAGGGCAGTGGAGTCATCCAGGAACTGCTCAGCCAGGTCCCCAGAGCGAATGGCTCCAGTGCTTCGGGCGCCTACCGGCCTAAGGAAGTTCTCTTCCATGAGCATGGAGGCCAGGGTCACGGCCTCCAGACGGCTGGCTGCAAAGCTGTTGGAGATGAGCCAGTCCACCAGGGAGGAGCCTGCATCAGGGCAAGGGCAGCACCAGTCAGACCAGGCTCTTTGAGGTGCTTGGCTGTGAGCCCACTGATCTTGACCTCTCGGTCAGCTTTGAACAGCCTTGGAGCTCTGCCCAAGAGCAGACTGAAGGCCAGACCTGCTGCCCAGAGCTTTGGCCACACCCACATGTGGTCATCTCAGGCCTGCCCGTTGGCTGGCAGGCAGCTCTGGCCTCAACACAAGCCAGTCAAGCCCACTGAGTCCCGGATCACGAAGCCCCAGGTTTCCATGGCCTGGCCCACCCCTGAGAGAGAAGGCTCACCTAGGAAGGTCTTTTTGTAGGTGCTTCCCTGCTCCATGTTGGGGCTTGGACGAATTCCGCTGCTGCTGTCGTGCAGCTTGTCCACGATGCGACTACATGGAAGGAAGGCAGAGGAGAGGGGACCCTCAACACACTGGCAGGTATGAGGGAGGGTCCAAGAGCTGTTGCTAAGGATATAAAGCAAGTGGCAAATGGTGCCTGCGCATCACAAAGAAAGGGCTAGTCCAGTATGCAACAGAACTTGAGAGGTAGGATTTTAGGATGTTTCTTTTCTTCTTCCTCATCTAAATGTTCCACTATTTCTATACCAGACAGGTATTACGTTTGCAGTAAAACTAAAGAGCTGGGACTTGATTTAAAAACAAAAGAATGTACAGCAATGATTCTCTAGGATCTACCACATCGAAGTCCAAATTTCTCCAGCTACTTCTCAAAGTCGCCCATCACTTGAACCTACTCTCACCAGCTGCTGGTCCTCCCTGCACTCCCCATGGTTTAGCAGCGCCCTGGATGCACCACCGAGATTCCGGGGCCTGGTATGGAGTTTTCTGTGAGCCCAGGAATGGACTCATACCACATCTCTGATGGGTATAAAGTTCTGCTGCCTGGAAGTTTAGGGGGTGCTTCCTGCAGATGGGCTGATGTAACAGCTTCCATGGCGGTAACTCCTTCCATACATCCCTACTTCATAGCATCACCTCCACCACTGATCGATTCCTGCCACCAATGGAAGATCTTTTCTCACCCTCTATTTACGTACTTGGGCTGGAAAGCCCCTGAAGATGAGACTTTGTTTATTCCTATTTGCATCTCCTGAGTGCTTAGAGCACTGTATGGCATGCAGAAGGCACTCAATAACTGTTTATTTTTTAAATATTTTTTTAAAATATTTTTAATCAGTCTTTTTTAGGGGGAGGAGGTAATTAGGTTTTTATTTTATTTTACTAATTTATTTAGAGGAGGTACTGGGAATTGAACTCAGGACCTCGTGCATGCTAAGCACACGCTCTACCCTCCCCACTACTGTTTCTTGAATGAATGGATGGATGGATGGACGAATGGATGAGGAACCCCACAGAGCAAGAATGCAACTGCTAGCAGAACACATCATTCTTGCCACCAGGCTACAAACAATGACTTGGTGAGTGGAGATTCCTGGGGAGCTGTCACTTCACCCTGGGCACCCTGGCTGAAATGGAAGGGAAAGTGTCAAGACACCAAGAGGGTCGGGAGCAGCAGAGGTCCCAAAAGATCACTCAGGACCAAAGCAGGTAGGTAGGGCCACCCCTAGGCAGAGAAAACAATATAAACAGGACAGTGACAGCAGAGGTCCAAAGGCACAATGGTGGTACCAGTCAGGTCTATGTAGCAGCCACAGAGCACCCCCCACCCCCACTGCCCACAGAAGCGGCTGCAGCAAAGCCCAGCAGGGTGAGGAGCCGGAAGTCAGGCACTCACTGCAGGCTGATGTGAGGGGGCAGCTTGAAGGAGTTTCTCAGTATGTGGAGTTGCTGGACCTTCCCCGGCTGCCCGGCGTGAATAGCCCCTGTTATCTCAAAGGCCCAGGCGTCCCTCTCCTCTCGAGAACAGGCCTCCAGGAAGTACTCCGTGGATGTTTGAGTTTTCAGCTTAATGAGGAGCTGTAGGAAGAGACCGCCAGTCAGACCAGAGGCCAAGTAAGCAAGAGAATGCTGGTTGGGCAGCAAAAATGACAGAACTGAAGTGAACCTGGGAGGCCACGTGGTCCCGTGACTGCCTGACCTCTTGACCACACCCCAGCAGGTTGTCTTTAAAGATTCACTTGTACGACTCCAGTGACAGGGAGCTAATGGCTTCTCCTCTTTGGATAGACTAATTAGCATGAGGTCTGATTCCTGGACGCTTGGTCTCCCTGCTCCTGACTGCCTTCTAGAATCACATGGATTAAGCTCACCTCCCACGAGAGCCCTTGTGCTGAAGTGGGAAATGCACAGGCTTTCAGGTCAGACTGATCTGGATGCAAATCCCAGCTCTGCCATTTAGCTATGGACAGTTGGGCACATTAAGAGGCCGACTAAGCCTCAGTGTCCTCATCTGTCATAGGAGGGTATCAACACCGACCTCAAGGGAACCGGTGGTTCTGCTCCCTTTGATTCCCTTTTTGGTCGGGTCTTACCATCCTCAAGTCTTTCACACATTCCTCATATAATACGGTTTAAACTTTCTCACCTAATTCACACCCTGCTCAAGGTTCTGCAGCTGATCAACATTCTCATAAAATATGACCCTGGGAATGGAACAATCGCTTGAGGGAAGGTCTGGGGGGTGCAGGGCGGCATGGGCTGATAGGCTGAGGTCACATAGCAGTGGCAGCAACAGGGCACCGTGGACTGATGCTCCGTGCAGCCAGCTGAGAGTCTTGTTCAGTGAGCCACATCTCCTCTATCCTTTAAATATGCATTTAGGGTTTTGGAGTTTTTTCCAAACATTGTAGGATTTTGTATGCTGACCCTACTAAGTGTCATCTGAGTAGACTGGGCTTACCACTTGTGTTGGAACACAGGCGCATTCTGTTTCATTTTGATTCCATTTTCCAGTGTATTAGCTCCCACCTTGCTTTGCTTGCAAACTTAATCAATGTTTCTCGTCTACATTAACAGCAAAAATGGTGGGTAAGACAAGGCTGGCTCACAGTCCCAAAGAATACCATGAGGATGTTCCTCCAAGTTAACACTGATTCACTCATCAACACTGTGGGAGGATGAGTTCAACCAGCTCCCTGGACCCTCACCGTCCATCTGTAGTCCACCATTTTAATGAGAGGATTTCAGAAGAGACTATAAAATTCCATGCAAAATCCAGATACACTGTTTTATAGCTTCCCTAATTAAAAATAAATTATATACACACACGTATATGATATACTTTATAACTTGTTCTTAGTGAAGCTAGTAGCTACTCTTGTCTTCTTCCAGCTCAAGAACTCATGAACCAGGCAGATGACAGAATTAACATGAAGCTCAGAACTCCAGTTAACAATTTGTCTCCTTTTTTGAAACTTGAAACAAAGTTTTCCTACCGCCAGCCCATTCTTACCAGCACTTTTGCTCTTGACTGTTCCTTAGAGATGACGAAGTGGTATGAGGTCAACCAGTTAACCTACAAGTTCTGGGGTTTAATTTATTGAGATCTAGACCCTTTAATGCACTTAGAAAACTAAGTTTTCTTCTTAAAACTGTCTCGCTTATCTGTAAATCTTTCTTTTT
Source organism: Camelus bactrianus (assembly GCF_048773025.1). Classification (NCBI taxonomy): domain Eukaryota; kingdom Metazoa; phylum Chordata; class Mammalia; order Artiodactyla; family Camelidae; genus Camelus; species Camelus bactrianus. The sequence goes on along the minus strand of NC_133544.1, from coordinate 30,412,672 downwards.
TATGAAACACTTATTGAACAGACTTTTACTAAGAATCTGCTATGTGCCCAGACATTGTGTCTGGTCTGATGATGCTACAAAGAAGATGCAGACCCAAGTCTTTTACCAGGCTCAGCGCTCCCCAGAATTCCCATCCCCACCCCAACAGAGAGCTACCCCCTCTCTTTTAATCAGTGGCATCTCCAGGTTCGCAGTGGAAATTAAAGAATGACGTTTCACTTTCCTCCTAGACTAGAATGAAGTTCTATGCCTCCCTCTCCCTTGCCCTCAACATCCAGTCTACTATATCGTGTCAGTGTTTCCTTCATAATGTTTTCTCATCTTTGTCCCTTCTTTTTGTCTCATTTCATGCCTGATTATTTTAATAGCTTCTGTTGTTTTCTATTTGAGAAAAATTTTAAACTACAGAGTGCAAAAAAACCCACCAGTAAACTCACCACCTAGAATTGACCATCATTAATATTTTCTTAGAGGATTCATCAAATGGTCTAGAAGAGTCAAACAAAAAACCATGAAAAGGAGTAAATGGTAAGATCTCTTCTTTATGGATCTAATAATCTAATAATCTTATTAGGAACTGAGTTTAGGTCCTCATTTTCATCTTCCTAAGAGAGTTTTCACTAGTCCAGTCTCTCACTCAAACTTCAATGGCTCCCTATTACCTCCACCTGGTCGCAGCCAAACTCTCATTGCTCCTTCAGTGAACATTCCCTTTGGCCACAATGGTCATCCTCACCTCCAAATCTATCCCTATCTGTCCCCTTACTTTTACCCAAGACCTTCCACCTGCCCCAAACCTCTGCTTCTTTCCTCTTTCAGATCTTTGCCCAAATCTCTGTTCCCCTCAAATCTGTACCTGACCCAGACAGCCTATAATGACACCTTCCTTCTCTTCAGGAATACAGTGTTCTCTGTGGCTGTGTTTGTACCAACTTTGGAACTCTGAATGTTTTTCAATTAATCACTTGCTTTCATCATAAGATTATTAACTCAAGAAGAAGCAGTCTTACCATTTTCTTCCTTGACTCTTCCAAGCCTAGCAAATTTCTTGGCACATAACAGGCCCTTGATAATGATTAATTCAGATTCTTTTTGGATGGTAGGGTTGAAGAGGCCCCTGACTTTTGGAACATGTACCCCTTGGGGGATGAAAGCCATCCTATTGAACCCAAGTAGCAGTAATTACTCACATTTGCATAATGCCTTCTAGCCCACAAAGTGCTTTGACCAACCATTACCTTCAGGATCCCCATCACAACCATGAGAGATCGTCAGGTGTCATTATTTTATCCTATTTAGAGGCAGCACTAAGGCTCGGAGAGGTTCAATTACTTGCCCAAGGTCACATGCCTGGTATGTGGTGCATCCAGGATTTGAATCTAGGTTTTTCAGTAACTCCGCTCTTCCCATGACTCACACCACCCTCACTGAAGAGGTCATGGGTGGGAGGGTCCGGGGCAGGGAGCAGCTGGGAATCAGGCCCTTCACTTACCGGCCGGTTTTCATACTCCAGGCAGGGGCAGGTGATGGTGCAGCCATCCAGAAGGATCCGGCCCTTGGGAGGGGTCACCTTCCGACCCCCCTGGAGCTTGTAGTACAGCAGCGTGTTCTGCCGGAGGATGAACCATCGCACCTTCCAGTTGTGGACAATGTGACCCTGAGGACAGAAAGGAGAGCTCCTGGGTGAAGTGGCCAAGCAGACGACATGGTGTTCAGGGAGAGGTGTCCCGTCGCACAGGGAGCCAGACTGTGCCATGGAACCACCTCTCCAATATGGGGCACAGCATTATCTCTTTTTTGTTTTTAGCTTAATTTTATTTTTTTATTTTGAAATAATTTCAATTCAGAGGAAAGCTGAAGAATAAAAAACGTCTTTACAGAACTGTTTAAGAGTTAGCTTTTACTTATGGTTATCAGGGGGTAAACGGGGTGGGAAGGGATAAACTGGGAATTCAAAAATTGCATCTCTTGGGGAGTGATGGAAATGTTAGCTATCTTGATTGTGGTGGCGGTTTTATGGGTGTATACATCTATCAAAATTCATCAAATTGTACATTTGAAATATGTGTAGTTTAGTCTACAGGAACCATACCACAATAAAGGTGTAAAAAAAGGTTTTTAACATGATGTTCCAATCACATCTCAGTATTTTATTGTATATCTCCAGCGCGCGCACACACACACACACACACACGATATTTCCAACATAACCACAATATAACCATCAACATTAGGAAATTTACATTAATATATTATTTTCATTTATTCCACAAACTCCATTCAGGTTTCACCACTTGTCCAATAATGTCCTTAACAGCCAAGGAGTTCAGTTCAGAATCATATGTTTTATTTTCATTTTCCTGAAGAAAGTCTGATCTTTGTCTGGATCTCTTTGTCATCTATTTTGAGTATGTAACAAAGACCTTTGGTGTTGACTTTCTAGTTCCCATTTGGTCTTTTATTCCGGTTATAAATCTTGAAAGAAACTGCAAAGTAAATAGAAGAGAAAATCCTACTACTTGGAGTCAGCCATTGTTAACATTTTTTATTTCCTTCTTGCCTTTTTCCCTTTTAGTTTTTACTTCCTAGTTTAAAAAAAAATCAGGGCCATATTGCATATACGAGTTTTACTTTCCAGTTGTTGTTTTGCTGACGTTGCGAAGCATTTTCTCACACCGGTAAATGTCTTTAAAACATGCCCTTCACTGATCACTAGGTAGATGCATCATTTACTTGTCAATCTGTTTGTAATTGAGGTTGTTTCCTTTTTCACTATTATAAACAATTCTGCAATGAATAGCCTTGTACATAAATTTTGATCTGCATCTCTGCCTTTTTTACCCCTTAGGATATGTTACAAAAAAGACTAGTACTAGTTGAAGGATGTGGGCAATTTGTAAAGTTGAAGCCACACATTGTTAAGGACCCTAACAGTCTTACCTGGGCTGGTGTGGCAGGACTTAAGGCAGGGGTATTTGAGGGGGTCTCAGGTGGGGTCATGGAGCCAATGGACAGGATAGTCAGGTGATGGCAGAGGCTATGTTTCTAGAACAGACCAGTGGATAGGAGAATGTCTGCCAAGGAATCAGAAAGGAATGGTTTTGTACACACTCATGAAAGGAACTGATTGGCATATTTCCCAGAGCAGAGCCCAGTGAGGGCTGGATTCTAACCAAGAGAGATGCACTCTATCTGAGTCAGAGCCCATGACCCCGATTCACTTGTTTCCTTACCTAGTGTTTATTAATTTCAAAGCCCCCTTCCAGTCTCACATCTGCAATTCTGGTGCTGCAATTCTGTTCCATGCTCACGGTGTACTGAGAGTGTTAGGAAACCAAAAACCGTAGAAGAAGTTGACGGTGTGAACACCGGTCTATGCCCAAACAGAATTAACTGCGGCAACAAAATACAACTTATAACAAAGTCAATCTGACAAGAGTTTATTACTATGTCTAAGCTGCCTGGTGATCCACCTGTTCCCATGAGCGGACTTAGGGAGTCAAGCTGAATTTTTCACTTTGGCTGTCTTCACTCTGCCCTGTACCTAGCACCCACCTGTAACAGGACGGCTGACAGCTATCCTTGACACAAGCACACATGTTTAAAGAAACAAACAAGATTTGGCTCTGACTCCTCAGCAACAAGGTTGGGTACTGCTCTCCACAAGGCCCAGACTCAGGTCCCCTGGCCTGGCGACCCCCTGCTGAGCAGTTCCTGGCGCAGCGTTAGCACTAAAGGCAGCACGTGGCTGGTGCAGGGAAAAGATACTGGAATCTAAGTTGACCTTTTGGGGGCTGGTGTGTGGCAGAGAAGGGGAGGGGGCAACATAATCTTAAACCTTAAAACACAGATAAGGTGTTAAGGGCTGAATTATCCTCCCCACCCTCAACAAATTCGTATGTTGAAGCCCTAATCCCCACTCCTCCCACAACCTCAGAAGGTGGCTGTACTTGGAGACAGGGCCCCTAAAGAGGTGATTGGGTTAAATGAGGCCGCCAGGGAAGATCCTAGTCCAATCTGACTGCAGTCCTTGCAAGAAGAGGAAATTTGGACACAGAGATGTCAGGGAAGTTTGCAGGCAAAGGAAAGACTATGTGAGCACACAGGAGGTATGCAAGCTGAGGAGAGAGGCCTCAGAAGAAACCAAAGCTGGTCACACCTTATCTTCGACTCCAGCCTCCGGAACTACGAGAAAACAAATCTCTGTTGTGTAGGCAGTCCTGTCTGTGGGACTTTGTTACAGCAGCCCGAATAAACTAAAACAACAGGGAAAGGAGAAAGGAGCCAGGAAACTTTAGGGAGACAACTGTAACCAACAGATGTTGAGCAGAACAAACTAACGCGGAGATAACGCCACATTTCCTGGACAAAGCACTCCGTTTCCCAGAAGCCCTGGCACAAGGGGAACAGGGAGGTGACCAGGCTGCTGACAGTCCCACACGTGGGGCATTGACGCATGTTTGGCAGCAACCAAGTGGCAGGACAGTGGCAGAAGAACAGGTTCTCCTGACACCCAGTCCCCAGGGTTATCAGGGACAAGTGGCAAATGGTGTCGGCAGTGATGTGCCCACTAGAAGCGTCTGGTGGTGCTGTTGGGTAGTTTGGTCTGACTGCGTTGTCCCTGACTACGTGGCATCCTGGCCAGGTTCTCTGGCCCTCCCACATATTCCTGAGGTACTTAATATTTATTATTCTCCATGAAGTCCCTTCTGTTCAAACTTGCTTGAGTGGAACGTGTTAGGAGCAACTAAGAATCTCAACTGATAACAAAAGAGAGAGGTCTAGGGAGAAAGGCTGATGAGACAGGATCTACTGTGTGAGCAGAAAACTCAATGCAGCTGGTAACCTCATAAAAATATTCAAATTCTTTGACCCAAGAATTCCACTGCTGGGGATCTGTGCTAAAGAAATAATCTAGAATATGGAAAAGGGTTCTCTTTAATATTCTATTTATCATCATTTTTAATTAATTTACTTTGGCACGGGGGTGTAGGGGAGGTAATCAGGTTCATTTATTTTTAGAGGAGGCACTGGGCATTGAACCCAGGACCTCATGCATGCTAAGCATGAGCTCTTGTACTCGAGCTACACACCCTCCCCTGAGATTTTCTGTATTGAGACACTTAGAGGATCATTACTTATAATAGCAAAAGAAAAGAAAAGAAAAGAAAAGAAAAGAAAAGAAAAGAAAAGAAAAGAAAAGAAAAGAAAAGAAAAGAAAAGAAAAATATTCTAACTATGTAATAATACAGTGCCCAATACGGCTGCATGGAGGATTGCAGCCCTAACAGGCAGTAGGAGAGACCACTGCTGGAGCCCACGAGGTCAGACCACAGTCTGAGCCACCAAGAGGTACAGCAGCAGTGGTTGAGGGCAAAGCACTTTTACTTACATGACTTTATACGATACCTAAAAATAACTAGTAATTATCTTAGGAAATTTCTGGAAGGATACCCCAGAAATGTTAATAGTCATCACCTCTTGGGACTGAGACCGATACAGGGTGATAAGAATGGAAATTTAGTTTTCATTTTACACCATTTTGTATTTTTCTAGTTTGTAAAAAAAGTAATATGCATGTATTATTTTTATGATGGAAAATGAATTGAAACTCAAATAAACAAAAATCCTGATGGGATGGTTAATTCGTTCATTTATCTATTCATTCAGCAGTCAAGGACTGAACACCACCACACCAAGCACTGTGTGGCAGCAGGGAGGCAAAGATGAACACGATTCTGACCCAAGACAGCGGGGGAGACAGACAACAACACCACCCAATGTGATCAGTGCCAGGAAGACGACTGGTGGGGCCCCTGTGACCCCCTCTCTGGTATTCACATCCTGTGTAGACTATTCCCACGTTGTACCTGGCTGGTCTGTGTGGCCAAGGGAATATGGCAGAGTGATGGCTTCCCAGGTCTGACATTAGGTTATGTAAGACTCTGCAGCTTCGGTTTTGGGGGTGGGGCTCTCTCTCTCTCTCTCTCTCTCTCGTTCTTTCTCTCTTCTTGATCATGCCCACATCATGAGCAGCCCTCCCAGGAAGGTGAGTAGCTGAGCCCTCCAGTCACCAGCCACATGTGTGAACCTGGAAAGGGATCCCCTAGCCAGTCAAGTCTTCAGGCGACTGTCACACTGGGCAATATTTTGGCTGCAATCTCATGGGCGACTCTGAGCCAGAATCTTGCAGCTAAGCTGTTCCTGGATACCTGACCCTCAGAAACTGTGTGAGATAATAAATGTCTGTTGTTTTAAGGTGGTAAGCTTTGCGGTAACTGTCCCACAACAGCAGATAACTAATGATCCAAGTCACCAGGCAAAGGATGTCAGAGGTCAAAACTACAGTGGTACAAGCAGAAAAATAACCCAGGCCTCCCTCCACCTGGTACCTTCCCCAGCGCCACCCTCCCCAGGCTCCTTGTCCGTCAGTGGCTGGCTGGGACCAGAGGCCCATTGGACCATGAGCAGCTTACAGTTCCTAGAATCTCTGGGGGAAGGAAGAGAGTCTGTGAGTTGGGATGTAACCATAGGGCTGGGCTTAAGAAGCACAGAATGTTACAGCTGGGGGATCCTTTGAAAAAGCTTATACTACTCCCTAACTTTAATGAAGAAACTGAGGCCCAGAAGGGTCTTTCTTGCCCAAGACCCCAAAGAAGCAGAGATGGTACTTGTTATGGGTTGAACTATCCCCCCCCCCCCCACCAAAAGGTATGTTGAAGCCGTAACCCTGGGGGACTGTGAACGTGATCTTATTTGGAAATAGGGTCTTTGCAGATGTGATCAGGTTAAGTAGAAGTCATACTGGATTAGGGTGGCCTTAATGACACTAATACGACTGGTGTCCTTCTATGAAGAGGGAAATTTGGGCACTGAAAACACACAGGGAGAAGATGGTCATGTGACGACAGAGGCAGAGATTAGAGTGAAGCATCTACAAGCCAAGGAGCACCAAGGGGTCCCTGTGTGAGATAACGGAACACACGGATATTAGTCTCTGCCCCCGGTTCCTGGTACGGAGCTCCTGAAGCCCCTGTAATTTCCTGGGTGACAGGAGTGTCTCTTGTGCTAATGAGGCAATTCTGGGTGTGCTCCTGGGTGAGGGCTTGTTACTGGAAAGACCAAGCTGTGATTAGAAGCTTGGAATTTTCAGCCTCACTCCCCTCTCCATTTTCTGGAGAAGGGAGAAGGGCTAAAAATAAAATTAACAATCTATTGTGCCTATGTGATGAAGCCTCCATAAAATCCCAAAAGTATGGAATTTGGAGAGCTGCCGGGTTGGAGGACACATGGCGGTGCTGGTGCTGGGAGAGTGGTGCGCCCTGGAGAGGGCACAGAAGCTCCAGGCTCCTTCCCACATACCTTGCCCACATGTCTCCCCCATCTGGATATTCATCTCTTTCCTTTATCACATCCTTTAATAAGCTAGGAAACATAAGTGTCTCCCTGAGTTCTGTGAGCCCCTCTAGCCAATGAATCCCAAGAGGAGGGTCACTGGAACCTCTGATCTCTAGCCAGTTGGTCAGAGCACAGAAGACAACCTGGGCCTGTGACTGGCATCCAAGGTGTGTGAGGTGGGGGAGGAGAGGAGGGGGGAGTTTAGGGGAGCAGTCTGGTAGGGCTGAGCTCTTAACCTGTGGGCTCTGATGCTGCCTCTGGGTAGAAGTGAGTTAAACTGTGGGACATGCAGCAGGTGTCACAGAGAATTGTTTGGTGTGGGAAAAAACCTCCACACATTTGGTGACCAGAAATGTCAGAAGTGCAGTGTTCTGCAAAAGTGAAGGAGACCCACAGGATAAAGAAGCACACAGTCAGGAAGATCTAGGTTTTTCCCGGTACAGGAGGGAAAACTCTGGGTTTTTCCTTTACAGCCTGCAAATACCAGAAACAAAAGGGGCCAGGAAGGATTCTCCCCTACAGATTAAAGAGAACATGGCCCTGCTAACACCTTAATGTCAGACTTCTAACCTCCAGAACTCTTTCTAGACTTCTTTCCTCCAAGCAAACTTTTTCCTTACTCATGCCATTTATATTTTTACTCTTTGGATTTTAACATTATAAACTTTTAACATCTACATAACCATAATTTACTTGTAATCATTTGTTGCTTTGGGGGGAACATGCAGGCAGTTTTCCAGTTTTTTCACTACATAAACAACACTTTGTTCACAAAGCTTTTATGGCATTTCCTTGGGATACAATACAGTCCTACAAGTGAAGTTTCTAGGCCAAAAGGACATTGCCATGTCATTTTCTGATTCGTCTGAGGTATGAGCCAGGCAGCAATGACTGATGGGCTTCAGCCTCTTCTTAAAGAACAAGTAATCCTACCCATGAATCCGCCTTCCTTCCCCGTCACCCTCCTTTAAAGCCAGGCCAAGTGAGCGCCCTGTGTTTTGCCAGGAGCTTTGCTTCTTTCTTGTCTGGGCGGGATTAAGAGCCAAATCCATCATGCCCCTGCCCGTCTCCTGCTTCGCCCTCACTGGTGATGACTGTTCTGTACTCTGGGCTTCCAGCTTGGGCCCTGCCCTACTCCTGGGCTGTAAACCCTCCTGAATCTGTGGCATCGCACAGCTGCAGCCCTGCAACTTCTCCAGTGGACACAGGGGTTGCTGTTGCCATCCAGGAGGAAAGGGGAAATGGGGGAGAGGAAAAGTCCGATAGATCAGTAGGTGGAAACTGTTAGCAGGGGCCTGGGGGCCACATCCCTCACCTTGCAGGAAAGGGCGTGGCTTCCGCTCGCCTCCGGGTCAGGCTCCTGCTCTAAACTCCTGTCGTTGGGTTTGGCTGGAATGTGCTTTAGGTATTTCAGCCAAGCCCCATGGCGACTGTCCTCACTTCCCTGCACCCTGGACTCCCTAAGCTGCCACCCTGGACTGGGTGGCCTGCCCAGAAGAGGACTCAAAGCCTTCCTTCCCTCTAGCCCTCCCCTGACTCTGCGAGGTGGCGCTGGTGGGGAATCACTTAGGGTAACCCCTGGGGACAGGGGGAGGCCCACAAGGGCCCATCTGAGCGGGTTTGTCCTCCACAGGTCCTACCAGGGCTCAGCTATCCCGACAGTCAACAACACCCACCAAAAGCCCCTGCCCAACCCCCTCCCCCTCTCACCTCACAAGCTGCAGGAAAAGTTCCCCATAGGTTGTCTTTCCGAGGTACAGCTGCCTCCACAAACCCTGAGGGACCAATCTATCACTTTAATCCCGCTGACATGAAGCGGCTGTGGAATTTCGTACCTGCTTGTATCCGGTCTGACCCTTGATCTGCCACAGCTTCGTACACCTCCTCCTGCTTACAGTTTTGAGCAAACAACACACCCACTCCCCTATGTCAAATAATGTGTAAAATAACACGGCTACATTCCCTACTAAACTGAAAGCGAGTTGAGACTTCAGGGTTGATCTGGCAGCCAGGGGAGGCCATGGGAGGGAGGGCCGCCTTCACCCCCATTTCATCCATCCCCCTCCCAAAGCTATAAACTCAGTAGAAGAGCCAAAGGCTCATCCCCAGAGGTTATGCTCTGCTGTTAGGTTAGCACAAATATTTCACGTGAACATCAATCTTAAAGGAATTTTAAAAAATCAAATTTCCTCTTGCAGCTGTTTTTTCATTCATTTTCTACTTCGCTCCTACATGTGGGGTTTTTGTCTGGACTCTTGCTTGCTGTGGGAAAGGCCACGTGGGGTGATGGGGAAGGAATGAAGAGTCCCAGCTGTTACTAGCCCTGGGGCTCCCGGCAAGCGATCTCATCTTTCTGCCCCTCAGTTTCCTCATCTGTAATAAAGAGATAACGATACTGAACAGTGGGGGACGGGAAAAGGTTTGGAGCCAGCCTGTCTGGGATTAATCCTGCTCCATCATCCACTAGTCCAGATCCTGAGCAAGCTATTTAACCTCTTTGAGCTTTGTTTTCCCCTTGGAGAAAGGAGGGTAGTGTGGTACCACCGACCTGGAGGACTGTTGGGAGGATTAAAGGAGACAATGTCCGGGACTGGTGCACAGTACAGGTTTAAGAAACAGGCTTCCTCCTTGCTCATGGGTTATCGTGAAGAATAGAGGAGATGATGCACTACACGGACGGCGGTGGACTGCAGAGCCCACTGATGTCTTAATACCTCGTCGTTAAATACTACACGCTTCATCTTTTAGTAAGGTGTTCTAATTACGATGCCCACTAAGGCAGCCGCCACCTGTACCCCACACGCACTAGCCGAGGGGGATTCTCCTCCTTGCCTGTGTCCTGGCCTCTCTTTCCCGTCTAAAGCTCAGTCCCAACCACCGTCCACCCGGCTCTCCCCACGTCGCGCAGCCATGGCCAGCGGAGCCCCAGGCCGCCCGCCCGCCGCTCAGGTGAGCCGGCGCCCGCGGCGGGCGCACCCTGGGCGGTGTCAGGAGAGGCTCCGGCGCACTCACCCTCTTGACGAGGAAGCCCTCCTTGAGCACGCCGTCCTCCATGTCGCCGCCCGCGCGCCCTGCCCGCGGCGCCGTCCCGCGCCTCCCGCTCCTTCGCGCGCCGCTCCGCTCCCGCTGCGCCCAGGAAGCGCCTCCGACCCGCCGGCGCCGCCCCGCTGGCCCGCGCCCAGAGCCCGCGGCCGCGGGGCCTCCCGGGCAGGAAGTCAGTCCAGGTCTGGATTTCTGATGTGGTTTCCCCGCCAAGGGTTCCCTGGGGTCCATGGTTAGTCCTCTGAGTGCAGAGTCTGCCGGCTGCTAGCGTCCCGGCCCCGTCTCTCTCCATCCATGTGCCCCCAGCGCGCTCTGCGCCTCTTACTCTTCCCTTCTTTGCCCATCTTCCTCCCCAGCCAGCCTAAACCTGGTGCCCGCCTGGAGCTTAGGATATTGCCCTTGACTTATACTTACGGAATTAAACTGAACTGAAAGGATTTCAAGGATTTGGGCTCATCGCTGAACTCCATGGAAATGGAGGGAGGAGAGTAGATGAGGTGGAACCAGGCTGGGAACTTTATCCTGGTCTCTGGTGGAAACAGAAAAGTTCCCGTAAGCAGGAAGATCACAGGTTTAAGGAAGCAGACACCGTTTGCAGGGCCCCTCTGCCCCCCAAATACAGCTCTCCCTGGAAAAGCCTAGAGCTTTTTCCATCTTTAGGGACATGTAAGTGTATCAAGGAACTCGGTAATCTAGGTAAATAATATTTTTAATGCAATAATTTAAAATATTTTAAAGTATCTTTTAATAAAAATTAATGCAAAAAAAAAATCCATGATGAACAAAATCTCAAAAATTTAAGCGAGGACTGGGTGGACAACGAACCATATTGGAGCCTGACACAAAAGACAGCATCACCCAGGTCCCTTTGGCTTTTCATATTTAAATGTTTTAAACTTAAACATTTGTGTCCTAGTGATCCTTAAGACTTGGTCAGTTTATTCATTGTTTGCAATGCAGCATGAAGGACTCTGTTAGGACTTCACCAAGAAGGAGGAAAGGCCCCAGATGCCTAAAAGGATAGAGAAAGGTGCCCCAGGCTGTGGGAGGTGAGCTGTGCCTTTCAGAACCAGCCTGGAGCCCACTCCCAAACCACACTAGGTGCCCCTGCCCTGGAAACGACCAGTTTCAGCCTCCTGCACAGATTGACTTCGGTTCTCGGATGAGTCCAAAAGCAAAGGGGCCACTTCAGAATGAACACTGCCTCGGGACCTTCTGAAGCCAGGCCTCTATTGTGTGCTCAGTTTTACTTAATGCACAGCCACCCCATGAGGTGAGTTTATTATCCCATTCTTTCCAGCCAAGGAAACTGAAACTTGAAGCAGTTAAATAACTTACCCAAGATACACAAGCTTGGATTTTAACCCTAGGGCACTGTGAATGCACTTGTTTCTCAGGTCATGAGCTGGTGTGAATGTACTTGTTTCTCAGGTCATGAGCTGGGAAGAGGAGGAAAGAATAATCTGAGGTCTAAAAACTTGCTGGGCTCAAACCCAGGACATGAAGAGGTTGGAATGGGAAATTCTGATCCTCTTTGGCTCTAACTATAGTCTTTTATTCTTTCTTCCTCCCAGATGCCAGGAGGGCAGGCAGTTGGCACAAAGTCTGTTTTGGTCTTACCCAGACACAACCTTCTGAGGCTTAGAAGAGACAGATGCCATTTTCTTTGGCAAAGGGGTTCCTGAATGAGTTCACAGAAATGGGAAAGGGAGAATGATTGGTTCTCACTCCTGGTGGTGCCCCTACTAGGATGGAGCAAGGGCCTCTGCTTACTCAGATCCTGCTTCTCATCCTAGGGAAGCCCCTAGCCCAGGCCACCTCAAGTCTGACTCACTGGACCCAGGGCGTGAGTCAGGCACCCTCCTCCCCTGGCTGTGGTGCCACCAGCCTACCAGGGAACCAAAGTGACATAAGCTCGACTCAACCACAGGGAAGAGGATGGAGACAGAGGAAGCAGACAGACAGTGGTGAATAGCTGAGACTGGGGGAAGGGAGCCGGGAAGGGAAGGAAACTCAGGACCAAGAAATTTGTCTTGCTTTTCCAGGCAGACACATTTCCTCTCCCTCTTAGGGCCAGAGGCTGATGTGGGAGGGACCCTGACTCTCTCAAAAGGGCCAGCTAAAGTCTAGGATGTGCAAGCTGTCGACAGTTATAAGGTCAGTGTTTGGGTATAGGTGATTCATAGCCTGATGTGAAATTCTACCATTAGAGAGTCACTCTTTAAGCTATTCTAAGAATCCCTGGTTTAAGATACTTACAGTGGGGAAGGACAAATTATGGAACCTTATTTACAATGAATTCCTTGACTCTGAGTTTATCAGAGCCACAGAATCATCTAATCCAGACACTTCATTTTATAAATGAGGACCCCCAAAGTCCAGGTAAATAAAATGACTTGTCCATGGTCCCACAGCTAGTTAGTGGCAAATATAGAACCACAACACAGGCTAATAGTGTAAAGCTTGCTCCTGGCAAATGCAGGGGCGTTTCCCCCAGCAATATCCTGCATCAGAGCAGGACTGCAATGAGGGAGTTAACTGTGCAGGCCAGGGAGGGCTGTCTACAAAACCAGAAAAGACTTTAAACAATATTTTGTATGTTTTTTCTGATTATAAAAATAATCTGTGCTCATTATAGAAAATTTTGAAAATACCAAAAAGTACAAAACCACTCAAATCCCATCACCTAGACAGATGATGATATTTTTACATACACATATATTTTTATTAAATTTTATTTAAAAAACTTAAACCCAGCCTTTTTTCATTTATAATAGCTAATAAGAATTTTATCAAATCATTCAAGAATTCAAAAATATAACTTTAATGGCTGCATAATATTTTACCATGCCTGTGTCATAATGTATTTAATCATTTCTATTTAGGTTGAATTTCCTTTTTTACTGTGTAAATGATGCTGATAAATATCACGGTACATAAAGATTTTGCTCCTTTCCTGATTGTTTCAGATAAATGCCTAGAGCTTAATTTTTGGTTAAAGGGTACAAATTTTTTAAATTCTTGATACAGATCACCAAACTGCTTTCTAGAAATGTACCACGTGATGCCCTCACCAGCATTGTATACTAATGCTGGTCACTGGTGTCAACACCAGCATTAAGTGTAGCGTTTTTAGAAACCTTTGCTGATCTTCTCAGAACCAACACAGATCGTCCTCAGTTGCGTGTGCTCTACGTTATCTGTTTTATCTCTGTCGAGGTGGACCCCTCCTCCCCACGGGTCAGCCAGCTGGAGGGAGGCCCCCTGGAAGAGACTCAGAACTGGGAAGTTGCTGGGGAAGGGGGCAGAGAGAGGCCCAGAGTAGGGCACCACTCACAGGAAAAGGAGGGCGCGTGGGACAGGGTGGGGGCCCAACCAAGAGAGCACCCTGAAGGCATTTAAAAGCTTGGGCAGAGAGAAAAACAAGGAGAAGAGGGGAACTAGAAGTCAGACAGTGGGAAAGCTGGAAGAGAAATTTTGCCAATTCTTGGCTTTGCCCAAGGCCATCAGGTTGCCCTGTTACAGCCAGAAATGTATTCATTCATTCACACATCATTCATTCATTCACTGGAGCAGGAGACTTGTACTGAGTGTGTCCTGCATGCCAGGCACAAACCAGATGCCATGGGCAATACACAGACCCTGCCCCCAGGCCTCATACATCAGTGTAAACAAGATATCATTTTGATTAACCACGAATATCTCCCTGGTCGACCACAGCTCTCAGGGCAGGTCCCCCAGCACATAGTGCAGTGTTCCAGAGAGTGCTGCTCACACCATCTGTGGTGACAACCAGCAATTTTCATTTCCTCTGAGTCATGGACAATTGTGTGGTCCTACTTGCACAACTAGAACAGCCTCTACCACATGCAACTTACCAGAGACTTCTGCATCACCCAAACTGGTCCATATTCTGTTCAACAACATCAGGCTATCAATCACGTACTTGAACTTCACGGGCAATGTCCAGCTGCCATAAGTTTCCAAACTTACTCTCAGTTTCTTTTCTTATCTTGTCATAGAGCACTACCAAACAAATCAGTCTTGGGAAGCATTGCTCCAGAGCAGGGGTTTCAGAATCTAAAGAATAGCTTCAAATTCTAATTCTGTCCCGCATGACCTTTGGCAAGTTACTTATCCTCTCTGACCCTTATTTTCCTCATCTATAAAATAGGGTAATAATAATACCTACCTCACAGCGTTATTGGACAAAATAAATAAAACCATGAAGGTAAACTGCATAGTGTAGTGCCTGGCACATAGTCTGGACACAGTAAATTCTCTCCATTCCATTTGTTCCCAACCCTGTGAGGTCAGTAGAAGGAGTATTGGTAATAACTACCTCCAGAGTTATGGATAAAATACAAAATATGGGTAGGTGGTAGAGTAGGGAGTTTATATTACTGTATTCCTACTATGTGCTAAAGACTTAACATATACTCTCTCATTTAATCCTCGCAATTTTCCTGTGAACTGTGTATTATAACCATTGCACAGACGGAAATGAAGATTTAGAGAAGTTAATAACTTAGACAACATTACACAGCTAGTATGTGGCTGAGTCCAGGGTAAAATCTAGACCTGTCTGATTCCAAGCCTTTTTCTTTTCACCACTTCACACTGTCTCCTTTGGCCAAAGGATGTTCTCCCTTCCTTAGAAGGAATCCTCTTGGGCTAAGTCAGGGGCCTGACTCTGGTAGGTTGCATTATTGTTCCTGAGTATTCACTGCCCTATTCGTGCAATAGAATTATACATCCCTGCCCCAGGTCACGTGCAAGTGACTCAGGGTGGGTCACGCGATTCACTTTGACCGCTGAAACGCCATATCCTGGCGGAAGCTTTAAGCACCATCACTTGGTTCCACCATTGCTTTTTCCCTGTGCCACGGCCCAGCATGGCCCAGAGAGGGGCTGCTCCTACAGCTTGCGTCCGGGAATGAAGATGACTTGGGGAGAGGGCTGCAACCAAAATGAGTGAGAAGTAAGCCTTTGCTGTTGTAAACACTGAGATTTTGGTGGGGGTTTGATTGTTACCATGATGTAACTTAGTGAAAGCTGACTGATAACACCCATCTCTCGATCCCAGCTGCCCCTCTTGCCATAAAGGATGCTACAAGGCAATACCAAAAGAACTACATGGAACATCTCCCTGACATGAAAGAGTGGAGTGCCCTCTCATTAACACACTGAAAATCCCCTCTCTGTTCCACTGGAAAGACTGGAACACCTTGAGAGGGTTGTAACCCTCTCCAGAGTGCTCAGCTAGACTTTGGGGTAGAGCCCAGGCTCCCTGCTTCCCCAACAGTACTACCAACCCTGTCTACCCTCCAGAACCTGAAGGAGAAGTGCCCTTTGGCAGCTGTCGGGAAGGTAGGGGGTGGAGCAGGATGCGTAGCATGACTCAGCTGTGCACGCAGGCAGAGCTGGACCTGTTTAAAGTAGATAAGGCCCTCCTCTCCTTCTCGTCCCCCTTCCCTCCCCTCCCTAAATGTTAATCCTAGCAGTTAGGCTTGTGTGTGTGTGTGTGTGTGTGTGTGTGTGTGTGTGTGTGTGTATGCTTATTTTGTGTGGGTAAAAAAATAAAGGGTCAGAACCTTGGCCTGGGAATGTCTGAGGAACTCCAGCAGGAAGAGGGTGGCCATGGTGCCATATGTTGGCCAAGATGTGTCACATCTGGTCACATCCGCTCTCCAGGCCTCAGGTGCTCCCACCTGACAGCTCATCAGAATCACCTGCAGGGCTTTTATCAGCCCTCACCCAGGGCCACTGCTCACAACGGCTGAGGTTGTATTCTGCATAAAGAGGGCAATGAGGGCCAAAGTGCAGTCCACCCCGTGTTCCCTGCACCCCCAGGGCTGCATTCCAAAGAGGAGGGAGTTTATTCACCTACAGGCTCTGTCCACTTGCCAAGTCGCATCCCAGCAGGACTGCATCTGCCCAGAGCAGGCGCCTTTTTCTACTTCATACAGAGGTAGCAGGGACCCTGTCCATCCCCAGGAGATTCTGATTGGTGGACTAGGGAATCCTCATTTTAGAAATCTCCGCAGGTGAGGAAAGACTCTCTGAAGGTAAGCCGGTTCTGGAAAATTGCTCAGCTTCTCAGCCCTCCCCTGGGAAGAGCCCTCTCAACTCCAGCAACCATGGGTGCCAGCTGGAGATCAGCCCCCCTCGCTGATGCGGGGTCCCAAGTAGGCGCTGCCGCAAGGTGCCTCTGCCTCTCCCAGGTGATGTGAATAGCTTGAGCTGGCTTCAGGTGAGCAGTCTCCAGCCTCGCCTCCCCCTCAGGCTAGCACAAAGCCGCAGGCCCCACACACCCAGCTCCGCCCACCCTCCCCGCGTTTTCTTGGGGAAGGGCTCTCTGTTGCAGGGTGAAGCCAGCCCCAACAATCTCCAATGCAGTGACTTGAGAGGTAATGTGAGGGGTAAAGTGTTGCTACGAGCTTTCGAGCTTCCTGGGGTTAAAAATGGTAAGGGATGGTGAGAGGATTGAATTCTGACTCTGAGCAATCACGCTCTGTTTTGGTTGGAGTACCCTGCCCAGGAGCTGCTCCAACCAGAAATCCCCAGGACCGGAGCCTGGCGCTTCGAAGCGCTCCACGCGCGGAAAAGCGCGGGCGAGCACAGCGCAGCGGGTGGAAGCGCCAGCTAACAGGGACATCCCACTGTCACCTTTCACTCCCCGCTCCCCACCCCCACCCCCTCGTTTTCACTTTTTTTCACGTCTTAAGGAGGCGTGCATCTCAAAGTCTTGCAGGTGCGGAGTCAGCCCCCGAGGGCGTGTACCTCCTTAAAATTTGCGCCCTTGTTTCCTTAGCGCCGCGCCCTAGTCCGCCCGACCCCAGTCGCGTCCAGTCCCGGAGGGTTGTAACGTCTGAATTAGCTGGCGCTTTTGACAGCCTGTGGGACGCCCGCCCACGTTGTTCTAGGATTTGGGGCCTTAAGAAGCCCACTTCCGAGAAGCAGGGTAAATCAGCTCTCACTTGAAGATTAGAAATTGAGGTCTTTCCTGTGCGATTAAGGATATGTTTCCAGTAAATGCAGGTATGGAAGAAAATAGCAACCAACAAGGAGATTGCAGGCTCTGGCTCTGATCTTGTTAAGCACAGATCTGACTCTGGAGGGCTGTGCTGGGCTTGGGACTCTGCATTTCTGACCAGCTCTCAGCTGAAGCTAGCTATTGCCATTGGTCAGGGACCACAAGCGTCAGTTACTCAGTTAAACGGGAGACCTTGCACCCAAGACTGGCAACAGAATTTCAGGGCCCAATACAAAATGAAAATGTGGGCTCCTGGTTCAAAAATTAAGAATTTCAAGACATTGACAGCAGAATATTAAAACAATTGCTGGGCCCTTTGCCACTTGCCCGAGCCTCATAGGGTTGTTGATAGGATTAAAGAAGGTTAGCCATGTGTGTAAAGCCACTTAGAAAGCACCTGTGCCTGGTAAATCCTTGATAATGTAATTGATTGTTATTGCCCAGCATCAGATAGCCTCGTCCTGAACACACGGACTATCAGACCACGAGCTTATGTAGACCAACCTTGGTTTTACAACGGAGTAAATGGAACCCCATAGCAGGAGCTCGAAGAATAAACCTTGGGTGGATGGGTGACTCGGGCCTCCAGACACCCAGGCTAGGGCTTTTCCTTCTGGGTGGTCTTCTCCAAGGGAGAAAAGTGACAACAGCAAGTAGGTAACGCTGCATCTCTCAGAGCTCATCACTCACCTGTTGGACCTCTAGAGATGTATGTTCTGAGCCTGTTGGTAAGAGCACGGAATTATGCAGAACTGCAGAGATGCAGTCAAACACGGCCTCTGAGACAGACCCAGGCTGCTGTGTTTTGTGGGTTCGTGGTCTGCTCTTCATAGTTTCTCTGTGTCCTCCCTTACTGCCAGTTGCCTCTTTTCATTGCTGTCAGCATGCCCATCTCCACAGCTACTCCATAAATTGCTTACAATCTGATTAGACTCAGACAACTAACCTGGGTTAGGTACTTAAAATAAGGATAAATGGCATCTGAAAGCATTAGTGTTGTCATCATGTGCCATCTATTTCAGCTTCTCCGTTTCTACCTGACTTCTGATTCTGTGCTTTGTTTTGAGCATGAATGAGGTTGCCAGATACTGAATTCTAGATGAATGAGTTATCACCGTAGTAATAAGGAAATTGATAGCAGAAAATCTGCAGGCTTTAAAAACTGTTGTCATTGTTTCTATTTTAGTTGTCATTATTAGGGTAAAAAGACTGACAGTGAATTTCTGAGGTCATTCTGAGAATCAGATCAGGCTCTTCACTCCCTATTGCAAGTCAGGGTAATCCAGGCCATGGTGGCAGTAGTGTCTTCTCTTTCTAGAGGCCACCATCAGCCAACTTCTATTGAGGAAGGGAGCGGCCAGCCCACCTGCAGAGCCTGACCCCAACCCCAGACATCGCCTATGCAGAGCCCACGGGTGTCTTGTGGAGGCAGCTAAGAGACTGGGTGTGGGAGGTGTGATGTCCAGGGCCCTCCTCCTGCCTAAAATTCTTTGCTCACTGTCTGAATTCCAGCAGTGACAGGCCTGTTTTCTCTCTCAACATCTCGCTCACGCCCTCTGTCACACTTTTTAAGAAGAAAATCTAGGAGAAATTCTTTAATAGCTTGGTTTATGGGGAGGCAAAGAGGGTTTTGATAGAGAGGAGAGTCATTTGAAGGGTAAGGTAGAGGGAAAGGCAGGTCTAGGTGGAATTCCAGAACGGGTGAACTTTCGTCAGAGAGCCTTGAAGACACAGGGTTCTTGAGGGCATGTGGGATGGGCAGAGAAGCAGGGGAAAGACAGGGTAGGCCAGATTTGAGGGAGACACTGAAGGCAAACTTTTCAACCCACTTAAGCTTCATTCTGTTCCTCTCAGGGCTCTCAAGCCAGCCTGGTTCCCTCCTGCCCCAGGGCCTTTGCACACATGGTTCCCTATCCCCCCCAGCCCTCACTAGCTTCTGACTGGTACACCCCTCCCCTTCCTCCTTCAGCTCCCAGCTTAATCACTTTCTCAGGAGGTCTTTCTAGCTCCCAGGCTTTACATTGTATTGTGTCTCATGTTCTCACATCATCTGCTCCTTTCCTCCACGTGCTTAGCTCAGCTTCTAATTATTTGGAAGTAATTGTTAAATTACTGTTTGTTTACTGTCTTAATCTGTCATTGGATTCTAAGCCTCACGAGAACTGGGATCATGTGCCACTCTTTAAGTATTGGCTGAACAAGTTAAATGAATGAAGGTGAAGTGAACCCATCCACTGCAGAATTTTCTGCCCCTTTCCACAAAGAAAGGTTTGCCCAGACTAGTCACCAGAACTGTGACTTGTCCATTCCCTAAATCTCCCTTAAATTTCTCCTCTCATATGGGGCAGAAAATGTGTATCAGTTACAATGCTGTAGGCTGCAGGCAACCCAGAAGTCAACTAACAGTGGCTTAAACCCTAGGGAGATGTTTTTATTTTCTTAACAGAAAGTCCGGAGATGGGTGATTTCAGAGGTGATTCAACGTTGCTCGATGCTGCCTTTGAAAAAATCAGGCTTGTCCCATTTTTTTCTGCCCTGTCATCAGTGTTTGCTGCCACAGCAACAAGCATCACATTCTCTCAAAACAGTGTCCCAAGCAGGAAGGAAAGGGACAAAAGGAAATTAAGAGGGTATTTGTAAGGTTGAATTAAAAAAATTAAGTGGCCATCTGTATAAACCTCTAGGATAGTACTTCCGACATGACTTTGTAGTTATTTCTTTACTTATGACCACCCCTCCCCAGTCCCCCCCGGCACCCCAACCAGCTTCCTTAGAGCAGAGACTATGATAGGAGTCTCCTCTACCAGCCTGGGGCACAGCCCTGGCACCTTAAGGGGCCACAGGGCAGGGAGAGGCTGTGCCCACTGCCAGACTGGGGAACTCGGAGGGAAAATGGGGTAGCACGGGAAAGAGGAAGTGGGAAGTCTGAGAAAAGACCAGAGAGTGTTGTGGCAAATATTGGCACAGTCAGGAGGGAGCTGCAGAAAAGGGAAGGGTGTAGATGTCAAGGTTTGTGCCAATGAGGCTTCCTTTAAGTCCCAAGTGTTTCTTCTTTTTCAGTGGGTGTTGTTTTCTCCCAGAGAGGGGGAGTGTGTGGCTGTCACCCTACTCGGAAGCATCCAAGTGCAAGTGAGCCCTTGGTGTTTCTGATGGCTCCTGCAATAGCTGGATTTTAAATTCAAGGGTTTTAAATCCATCTCTTTCTTCTCACCTATTATGATACAATGGAATTGAGTGCTTAACACCAGGCAGGGGAGAGAAGCTCAAATATTGGGGGTAGTTAAGAGAGAGGAAGTGGAACCAATCCCCACCCTCATATTCCCTCTCACTTCCATTCTCAGCATCTGGCATTCTCCCCAGTCTTTGGTCCTGACTGGCTGAAGCTTCCAGGGAGGGACAAAACCGACATGGTCAGGCTAGCTCTCAGGGCATCATTGGATCAGGAAGGGTGTGCCCATGGCTATGATCCCATTTTGTGCTTGAAAGTCTTAACCCCTTGGTCTTAACCCAGCTCCCCTCCATTGCATCCTCCCCTCTCATTGCCTTAATTCTCCACAAGTTCCACTTTGAGAGGAAGGACATCATCCCAGCTGGCTCAACCACTTTGTCTTGCCTGGGGAAACAAAGTTGAATACTGGGAATGAGACCATTTTAATGGCTGGCAGATGCTGCCCCAAACAAGACGTCTCTAAGTGGCTTCTCAAAATAACACATCAAAACTCAAAACACACTCCACATCAAACATTTAAAATATTCAGTATGACTCTCGGATTACCTTTCCCCGCGGAAAGATAATCAGAGCAATAGCCTCTCGGACATTCTCCACACAAAGGAGAATATTATTGGATCTGATGGCATCTCAGCCGAGCTCCTGTTGAGGCAAGAGGATTTGAACCTCACCCCTGGGGTTTTTAATGATCTCAGCAGAGCTTGAAGCCAAAGGTGGGGGGATCATGGCTGTGAGAACTTTGAAAGTATGGGAACCTCTGTAACTTGCCCTATTGGAGGTTTCATCATCTGCTGCCCCCGTCACTGTAGGGACAATGGGTTAGCCTCTCAAATGGCCTCCACAGGCTTCTCCAGGCTCCAGGACCCTCTCCTCCACTTATAAGGAAAAACTAGATGAATTAAGGGAATCGGAAGGGGGAATGTTGGAGATGGCTGGGGAAGGGTGGGGGAAATATGCTCAAAGTGGCTGAAGACTATGGGAGGTAGGGGGCATACTCAAGCAGGAAACCTGCACTCTAATATTTGTGACCATGCCTTGTAACTGTAAAGCACTATCCAAATGCTATTATAAAATCTTCGTGTTTTTCTCCAATTTTAAGAGAACTTCTACCTAGTGGCCACTAGGGGGCAGCCAAACCCCACACGGTTAAGATTGTTTCCAGAGGATTCAGGTCCGCCTTGGTCCTCCCAGGGGCAGCCCTCAGAGGCTGTGGCCTGCAGAAGTTCTGCCCGCCGTGGACCCGGGGGCTCCAGGGTGAAGCTGAAGCAGGCCGCTTTTGTCGGGTTCTCTTTACCTACCTGCTCTCTGGGTTCCCCACATATGCCCAAAACACACTCTGACAGAGCTTCCTTTCTGCAGCCCAGATCCCCACCTATACACTGTTCTGCAGGAAAGTCTTGCTGGCCCCTCACCTGGTGCCAGACTGCAGGGCAGAGCCCCGAAGGAGAGGGCTGCATGGCTGAGCAGAAGGAGCCTTCCCCCTGGAGGCTCAAGGGACTGGGCTCCAAGCCTTCCATCCCAGAGAAGGAAGAAGGGGGCTTTCTTTATTGGCAGAGAGGTGACCCAAGTGGAGTGTCGAATTGACCAGCTGGTGCCGAAGGTGTCGAGGGGATAGAGCTCTGGAGGAAGCCAGTGGTGCACATGGAGGAGTGAAGTTTTGCAGTGAGTAGACTGATGCAAGTAAGTGTCCGACATAGCCCCGGGACATAGAATCGGGGGAGAGGACCCAGATGAGACCTCAGGACCTTGGATGGCCTGCCCATCACCTGGCAGGGGGTGGGGCAGAGAGCCTCACTAACCAGGGGCCAGGCTCAGCTTCCCATTCCAATCCCTTGGGGACTCTGATTCAAGCACTTACCTCTTGCTGTGCCTTCGGGATGAACACAGGACCTCAAAATGCTCTCAGAAAATGTCTTCCCGAATATACCTTGTCTCTACACACAGTCCTATAAGTTGCCCCAACCACTTGGCAGGAGGATTCCTATTCTCTCTAGATTTCAAAAGATAAATCAGACAAAGTGAAATCCATGGCAGGGCTAGACACCCAATTGTAGTTTCCAAATTCTGGGTGACGATGGAAACTGGCACACAGTCTTATTAGCTTTTCCCCCTTCATTACACAGTGAAATATTTTTAACCTATTATGTTCACTATATAATGTGGAACAAAAAGATATAGTGTGCAGTGTCTCTCCTGCCTTTTCCCCGTGTTCTGCCCACCCCTCGGGCAACCACTACTGATTGGTAACATCTGCCTGATGCTTTACTGT
The DNA here is from genome assembly GCF_048773025.1 of Camelus bactrianus. Classification (NCBI taxonomy): domain Eukaryota; kingdom Metazoa; phylum Chordata; class Mammalia; order Artiodactyla; family Camelidae; genus Camelus; species Camelus bactrianus. The sequence goes on along the minus strand of NC_133544.1, from coordinate 30,389,698 downwards.
TTAAACAACAACTGTTTAAATAAACTATCTCATCAGCTCCCAACAATAACTCCCTAAAATATGTTAGGCATAAATTTTTATTGTCTCCTTTTACAGATTGGCAGTCCAGCTCAAAGAGTTTAAGTGACCCGCTCAGAATGACCCTTCTAGTAAATGACAGGGTTGAAATTTAGACCCTGGTGGTCTGAGCCCAATTTCCGAGCTCTTGGAATTACATCACACTGCCTCCCTTGCAAAAGAGCCCTGGGTTCTTAGAACTTGGAGTATGCCATAAATAGTTCACCTTCTACAAAGAGAGGCTTGTGGTTGGTCAGGAAACAGGAAAAATCTCATCATTTCTTGAGTATTTACATTCCAGAGTGGGCTGTTCATTTTCCGCTTTGGGGCAAGTTTACAAGGACACTTCTCTGTGATTTAGATAATCCTACAATTAAGAGTCAGCGTTGGGGATGGTTTCAGGTGAGACCAAGGATCCCGTGTGGATGAGCTTCATAGGGCTGCCATAACATAGTACCACAAAATGGGTGGCTTCAATCAGCAGAAGATTCTCTCTCACAGCCTGGAGGCCAGAAGTCTGAAAGCGAGGTGTGGGCAGGGTTGGTTCCTTCTGGAGGCTCGGAGGGGGGATCTGTTCCAGGCCTCTCTCCCAGCTTCTGGTGGTTACCAGCCATCCTTGGTGTCCCTCGGTCTCCAGCTGCATCATCACTCCGATCTGTCTCTGTCGCCACAAGGCCTTTTCCCTGTGTGTCTGTGTCTCTGTGTCTCTGTTTTCTCTTTGATAAGGACAGTAAGGACAACAGTCATTGGATGTCGGGCCTTCCCTAATCCAGGTATGACCTCGTTTTAACTCACTACGTTTGCAAAGACCCTGTTTTCCAGAGAAGGTCACATTCTGAGGTTCTATGTGCACATGAGTTTTGAGGGGACACTTATTCAACTTAATGCATTATATCTTCCTGTTTTGTTCAATAAATAGGGATGACGCTTTTAGAATGCCCTAAGTCTTCCTAACCAGCTATGTCCTAACTCAGAAAGGTGGTGCCGGGACAGCTCCGTTCATCTTACAGGCGGGGAAAAGACAAGAGAGTGAGACAAAGGGAGGTATCCTAATAGTTGGGAATTAATTTAACTTGGAATGAATGATATTTTTTCAAACAAAAACTTAAAGTGGGAGAGTAAAGGAAAATCTGAATGAATGAAGAGCTATACTCTCGGGGGGAGGGTAGAGCTCAGTGGTAGGGTGCCTGCTTAGCACGCACCAGGTCCTGGGTTCAATGCCCAGCACCTCTGCTAAAATAGATAAAGTAAACCTAATCCCCCTGCCCCCCCAAAAGAGCTGTATTCTCATCCAGATTAAACAGTCTAAATAAAGCTAAGATTGCAAAGAATAGACGTTAAAAACACAATGGATGCCTCACAAGGTTTAAGAATTAAATGCTAAAACTCAGCTGGAGGATGAAGAGGCAAAATGCCAAAAAACGTTTTGGGGGAACTTAAAAGAACCAGACAGCCATTGCTATATTTTCCTGGGGTAAAGACAAGAAAAACTACCCAGGCGAACAGAATAGACTCCACAGAGAGAGACTGAAGTTATTTAAGGACTTGGTGTGTGATGAATAAGCACCAACACAAGGCTGTAAGAAAGAGTCACTATTTAACAAACATCATCAGAATTGTGGGGCAGCAGCATGGATCAGAATTTGCTTATATACATATTTTCTCGTATCGTGCTCTACAGTATGTTTCAAATGGGTCATAAAAAGCCAGAGAAGGAAATGTAAAAGCAAATGTGTTTCAACTGTGATGAGGAGAAAACCTTTTGACTATTGATGAGAGAGATATCAGGGACAGGATGGATGGATCCAAATGTGTTGTTAAAAGCCTTTTGTGCCACAGAATGTAATAAAGCCAACACAATAAAAGAAAGCCACAGAAGGGGGAGAAATATATGTGGCAAATAAAGCTTTCTATCCAAAATAGCTAAGGAATTGATATAACTATAAAAGGCCAGTATCTTGCTCCTTTTTTTGAGAAGTAGTCAAAGGAAATGAGTGGATAGTTTACACACAAAGCTTTACGTAGAAAAATGAGCAGCCCCATTATAAATCTTGAACTTGCAATTTGAACAACTTTCATATTGTTAGAAAAATTGATTTAAATGCTAAAACTTAATATTCAATTATTCAAATTCCTTGGAGGCTAATTTGGCAAAAAAAACTACAAAACAACTTCTAATGTTAAAGAAAAAAAAATCATTTCTACCAAGGATTCATTGCAGTATTTTTTAAATAGATAAAAATTAGAAAGGAACCACTTGCTCCATGATTTCTAAGTCAGTACTTCTCAAAGTGGGGTCTGAGAACCCCTTACATCAGAACCACCTGGGATGCTTGTAGAAATGCAGGTGCCGAGGTCACACTTCAGATGCAGTAAATCAGACTCTGTGAAGGGCCTCTGGGAATATGCACTTTATCAGGCAGACCAGATGACTCGGAACTACACTTAAGTTTGAGAGCCACTAAACTCTAAGCGAACCGCAGACCACGGGGTTGTTTAGAGGACTAGACAGCGTGTCAAGTGACAGACCCTGTGCCTGCAGAGAATTGCACAGAAGGAATCATGATGACCGCAGAGAAAACCAAAGTCCACAGGCAGTAAACGCCCTGAGCGAGATGCCCACAGAGCCGTGGCCACAACAGGATAGAATCACTCAAGGCCTTGGTGCTTGCTATGTTATATTTTGTTCTAGAGATTGTTTAAAAAAATTCATGGTCATACAAGTTTCCACTGATTTGTCAAACTCCCAGGAAGGTCACTTGAAGAGTTAACAGAACACTTATAAGTAAGCTCCAGAATTACTGGATGTCACCCCCTCCCTTTTTCCTCCCTCGGACTCCAGTCTCTGGGCAGTAAAGGGCCCCTTCTGCCTTGAATTCTCTCCAAGGCCTCGCAGCCCGTTGTCACCTCCACCGAGTCCTTGGCCACGGCTACAGCTGGCACTGCTACGTGGGATGTAATTTTCTCATTAGGACATTTTACTGCCCACACACTTTTGCAACAGACTGGAGGGCAGGGAGAGCTTAGCAAGCAGCTCGCTGGAGACTGCTGAATATTTCTGCTTCAGGATGAGGAGGGGAGACAGGTCTGATGGGGTGTGTTGCTAATGCAGTGCCGAGCTTCTGTGGCTCCCAGAGGGCTCACTTCCCTGCGGCTGATCCCTGAGGTACAGAAATGCCACCATAGTTCTGTTTCCCACAGAAGCCTCTTTCCTGGAACCTACAGATCCATTCTTGCCCAGAGCCTTGGGGCTTCTTGCCAGGATCTATGGATATCACAAGAAACTACTGTCTGGTCAAGGTTGGCCAACCTCTGTTAAGAAGGCTGGGCAAATGCCCAGGACACCAGGCGCCTGTGTGGGATGGGAGAACCCACTCTCTACCACGGAGCTGCCAGAGGATAGTGGGAGAGCCAGACCTCACCCAGCAATATACCCAAGATTTGATTCTTGATGCTCTGTAGCCCTGAGGGAAAATACAGATGCCTCCTTTCAAACTAGCATATCTGTTCCCTGGCCCTGAAATACCAGGTCTCACCCGCTCCTGGCTGCTCCCTCTGGGTGGTATCCAGCCTTTGGCATCCTGGCATGATCCAGCAGAGGGGACCCCTTTTCTGTGAGGGAGACCAGGCTGAGGAAGGAGTTCCCTCAGGATCCTAGAGTGGGCACTTAGGAGTTGCCACACTGCTCCCGGCCTCCATCTGTCACCTCATAACCTCACTGTCACCTTCAGCCCTTCTGCCCGTCCTTCCTGCGGGGTCAGAAGCCGGCCCAGAGAGCAGATTCAGCATGTCCCCAGCCTCCAGTGCAGTCCACCACCCTCTGGAGGAAGACAACGGAGCAGCAGCTGCAGGGGGGGCAGGGGGGGCAGGAGAGGCACTGGGCCGGGGTTCTCTTGTGACTCTCAAAACAGACCTTTCATCTTTCATCCAGAAGTATTTCCTGAGTTGCCAGATGCTGTGCTAGGAAGCTACAACCATGAGCAGACAGACCCCTGACTTGGTGGAAATTACAGTCCTGTGGAGGAGGCAAAAAATAAACAAGCAGCCAAAGTCACGAGATGACATATTTATACTGTAATGAGTGCTCAGAAGGAAATAAACAGGTACTGTGAGAGACCATAAAGCGGGGCTTTGCTCCAGAAAAGATGGTCGGGGAAGGCCCCTCTGAGCTGAGCCTGCGTGACAGGAAGCCGTTGACCAGCAGGGGTATTAGGCCAAGCGACCAGAAGCTACCAAGTCCCTGAGGAGGAAAAGAGCTTGACGAGTTCTTAGAACTGCAAGTCCATTGGGGTTGGGGTTCAGTGACTGAGGGCGAGACCCGTAGCCTGAGACGGTTGGGTGGGCAGGGGCCAGACCAGTCAGGCCAAGTTCAGGGATTTTGATTTTTGTCTGAGTAGAATGAGAGACCTTCGAAGGCTTTTAAGCAAGTGACAATATCTGGTTTAAAATTTCAAGCATCACTGTGGGTGTAGGTTTGGGAGCAGGCTTTAGTTACAGGAGTGGGGGAAAGAAGAGGATTTTAGGAAGCCCTGCAGTGTCCAGGTGAGAGAGGACGCTGCTTGGACTCGCTGGTGGAGTCGGGGGAGGGGAGGGGAGGGGTGAAGCTTGAGACCTGGAGGAGTGCTGCTGGGCTGGAGTGAGGGGCACGGAGGAACTGAGGCTGAATCCCAGACTTGCGGCTTGAGCAGCCTGATCATGCGTGGCGCCCCTCCCCAAGGCGGCGAGGACTGGTGGGAGGGAGGGGGACAGGGAGTTGGGGGGCAGGTATAGGACAAGATCTTCAGGCTTGTCCTAACTCCAAAGTCAAGGAAGTCGCTATCCCATGTTCCTTCCCAGCCTCTCGAGTAAGTCCTGTTAACCCCATTTTCCAGGCTGAGAAAACAAGGTAGAGCTTAATGAGTCAAGAATAGGGGCTAAGAGATAACACCAAGGAGCCAGTTTGCCATTTGGGACCTTCTACACCCACTTTCCCAGCCCAGCTATGAACCCTCCTCCCAAATAGCTCACCAAGGCCACTTGGAGCCATCTTGGCAACAGCTCCCAGGACAGGATGCTCTGGCCCCAAGATATTTTGTCTCATCCCTAATCTCCCTCGAGCCTCCCTCCTTTTCTCAAAATGCCTTTTCCAGTGCCTTCTCTCAGAGCAGTGTCTAGAAGGTGGGGTGCTCATGGCTGAGACAGGAGCCCAGGAAGCATGGAGATTTGAGCCTGACGCTGGCTTCAGCTCCTTCCTGGTCCGGGCCTATTACTTCCTTTCTCTGAGAGCTTTATATTTTTAACTACAAAAATGGGACACGATCCCCTCTTTCTTTATAGGGTTAGGAATAGAGGCTTTAAAGTCAGGAAGACCTCAGTTCAAATCTCAGCCAGCTGTGTGACCTTGGCAAGACACCTCTCTAAGCCACAGTTATGTCACCTTCAAAAGAGAAACAATAAACACCTTTCTCAGGGGCTCTTGTGAGGATAAAGCCAGATTATGGAGGCCAAGGCTTTCACCCAGTGCTTTGAGATAAATAACGTCTAGTGCCATTGTGTTGTCATTGGACACTTAAGGAGATTGTCCATAAGGGACAGGGACAGACATCAGTTCCTAAGGCAGGTGGGAAATTAACAGAACCCAGGACAATGAACTTTGGTCCACATGCCCCAAGCCTTAGACATACACATTTAATCTGACCTCTGCAGAGTTAGGAAAGTCCAAGGTCAATTGAGTATTATTTTTTGACTTCATTATTTTGTCTGCGCCTTCATGTCCTTATCGGCAAAATGCAAATAATCATTCTTCCTGTCTCGTGGGGTTGTTGTGGAAGTTAAGTGAGTTAGCTTTTTAAACACTAAACATGTCAAGTGTTTAGAATAGTGTCAGGATTACTGACAAATCCATTAGAACATTTTGGGGAAAGAGGGTCGGGCGGTGAGGTGGAAGCCTCAAAGAACCCTGACCTGAGAGGTGGAATTGAAGGAAGTGGGGATATTTGATTTAGAAAATAGAAGACTTGGCAGGGACACAGGGACGCTCTGCAGGTTGGTAGAGGACTGTCCCACGAGAGGGACCCTGTGATCCTCCAAGAGCCACACGGGGCCTAGAAGGTGGGCAGGACAGAAAAGTCAGATTGCAGCCCAGCTTCAGGAAGAACTTCTGATGATTTTGGCCAGCCTGGAGGGCTCACACTGTCTTAGGAGGGGTTCAGCTGGCCGTCACAAGGGCATGCCAGCCAGCTCAGTTAGAACTAACTGCTAAAGATGAGATTCCTGCATTCTTGGACCAAATGTCCTAACTCTGTACTCCCCTCCAATATTAAGATTCTCAGAATTACCTTAACTTGGTCACCCAGTGTGACCAGGAGGCCGAGGAAACTCTGATGTGGCGGAGGATATGACCTGTCCGCTGGATCCACATTGCCCAGCGCCAGCCTCTGCCCTCGTAGCACTTTGGGCCTTTGGAAGAGGGCCGCTGTGGGTGCTCAGGACACCCTGGGAAAGAGGCTCTTTCACTGCCCCCCTGTTGCTGCTCCTTGAAGCCAAGACTAGGAGGCAGGGCGTGGAGACACGGGGGCAAGGAAGAGAGATCTCCCAACAACCGTTCCAGCACCTTGTGGGCCGGTGGGCAGACAACACACTCTCAGAAATGACTTCGAGGCCCAAGTAGTGCTGTATGTGTAGTCTCGGGGGTCTTCTCCCCTCACTTGACAGATGAGGTCCAAGTGATGGTATGACTTAAGTTACTGGCAGGGCCAGAGTCAGAATTCTGATCTCCAAGGTCTTACAGGCTGCAGGCAGTGTAAGGCGGTGGTTAGGAGCACAGACCAGACGTAGGCCACCTGACTCTGCTAGTTACCAGCTATGTGACCTTGGGCAAGTTAATTTGCCTCTCTGTGCCCCATTTTCTCCATTATAAGGTGTGACTAGACTATACTTCAATTTAAAAAAAAAATGTGACTGGAGATAGCACCTACCTCAGAGGGCTGTTTTGAGAATGGGATTGGTTAGTATTTCCAAGGCTCAGAGATCACAGAGGCAGAAAAAGGCAGATCCAGGATTTGAACCCAGATCTGCCTGACTCTCAACACCAAGCTTCTCCTGCCCACCCCGCGTCTCACCACGCTGCTTTCCTTGGCCCACAAGTGGAAATCTTTTCTGTTATTATCTCAGGGATGGCTCCCTTGTTCAAGCTTCTGTGTTCTGGAAGCTTGAGGAACGTCTGTCCACACATGTGGGGAAACTGAGGCACAGACCATCACAGTGACATCACCTCCAGGAAGGGGAACTGAGTGGTGAAGCCTGTGTCAGAGGTCTTTAAGTCAGGTTATTGAGGGGGAAGTAACCAGCATTCCCACAAGCTGCTCAGATGACCCTGACAGTCCTGAGCTATCAACTTGGCCCTAGGCTGCTATGTCAAGGAGGCTGGCTTGGGTCCAAGTACCCCTTTCCTGGTTTCAGGTGTGTATGAGGCTGTCTGCCGGGCACCAAGGGAACCCCTGATGGATGGATCAGGGAGGGAAAGCATCCTGGCATCCAAGTGAGATGGAGGGTCTGCCAGAGGCTCCAAGCCCCACGTGGGATGCTGCACATGGACCACGCAGGTCCCTGGGATGCTGACTCGTTGAATCCTTAACTACCTTCCCCTAGATCAGGCTCTCGCCTTCCTGACCATCAGGGATGTATAAATAGATTTTATTTTTTCCCCAAAAAGCTGCTGATGAATTTAGCTGTTCCTATCTTGTGCCAGGTCAAGATGGTGTTCCATCTCAGTAGTGGTGGGTTAGAGGCTCAGAGCTGGGATGGGAACTGCAGAATCGACACGGTGCTGCTGAGTCAGAAACGTGCACAGGGCACTGCCATCTGCCAGGCCTTGGCTGGGATTCTCAAGCTGCCGAGGGAGTGGCCTACGACCCAGGTTCAAAGTTCATCCAAGAGCATCACAGGAATACCAGAGACAGTGAGGTGGCTGTGGTCATGGATCCCGGCTCTGCCACTTACTAGCTGGCTGATCTTTGGCAAATTAACCTCTCTAAGCCTTAGTTTTCTCATCTGCAAAATGGGGAAGAATCTAACCTCCCTTTCAGGGGGATCTTAAAAAGGATACCAATTCCTCAGCTGTATCAGCAGCAGAGCAAGGGCAGGCTTGAGGGCAGCATGGGGTCAGGAGTAAGAGCCTGGCTTCAGGCCCAAGTGCTTGGGTTCAGAGCCTGGCTCTGTCACTCCCTAGGTGCTCAGTCCTGGGGGATGTATTTAACCTCTCTGCTCTTCAGTTTCCTCACCTATAGAATAGACATAGTAGTTAAATACTTCATGAAATTGTTATGAGGATTTAAATGTTAAGTACTTGCAAAGCACTTAGAACAGTGCTTGGCACATAATACACGAGAGTCTGCTCAGTACCCAGTTCACATTCTTGTTCCTCCTTACAGATGCATGCAGCTTCCCCTGTCGAATTTCCTTTTTCATATCTGGTAGGTAAGTCCTCCATGAAACTGTTGTCTCTCCTTCCTTTGAAAGATGGTACTATAAATCCTTTTTTTCCTTCATATGGTACTAACTGCACAGTATCTTCTGACCTTTCTTTTTTCCAGCCTTCTGACTCCCTTCTTCTCTAGAAGTCAGCAGAGGCCCCCCTTCCACACCCTCCTGTTTGCAGCACAGGGCTCAGCTGGGGCTTCCTGAATGTGTGGAAATCTAAACACTGTCCGGTACACTCCATGACCTGAGGGCCCTGCCTTCATTCATTCATTCATCAAATACTAATGGGTCGTTCATCATGTCCTAGGCACTGCGTTAGACACTGGTGGCATAGGATGAATAACCAAGGTCTCTGCCCTCCAGGAGCTCACAAACCGAGAGATAGGGAAACCAAAAATAAGCAAACAAATCACTAAAGTAGACTTTTATGAGTTAAATGATAAGGGGAAGCTCTGGGTCCCATGGGATCACAAAGGAGGGGTCCTAACCTAGGCTGGGGGGTTGGGAACAGTTCCCTGGAGGAGGTGACATCTCAAGGGGCACCTGCCCTGGTCCAGGCCACCTATGGAGCATATCTGGGTGCTGCTGGCCATCTGCTGCTGCTCTGGCCTCGCCAAGGGGGCTGACCCTATCTCATCCTGCCCTCCCGGCTGTCCTGCAGTTTCTCCTCCTTCCACGCTCCCTCCTATGCCAGGGGCCTTTCCCATGCCATCCCCTCTTCCTGCCATATGTTTCTGTCCCCACTTTGGCTCCCAGTTAAAGGCTTTCATCTTGGCCTAAGTGGAACTTCCTCCAGATAGCTTCCCCTGACATCCCCGACTAGGGTCAAATCACCCCAGCCCCATCAGAGATGCTTGTATAAGTTGGTACCCCTATTATTGTAGCCCTGACATACTCATTATGTGACCAGTTAATTCACATCTCTCCTACAGATCAAATACAAGTTTGAATGAATAACTGAATGAAAGAATAAAAATCTGAATAATCAGTGAATAAGGCGGGACAATGTGTATTAATCGTGAGAGACTATGGAAATTACTGCTTCCTTTTAAAGTCATTTATAATAATCACCTATTTATAATAGCTATCCAGGAGTGGGTGGGTGGAGCTCAGTGGTAGAGCGCATGCTTAGCATGCATGAGGTCCTGGGTTCAATCCCCGGTACCTCTATTAAAAATAAATAAATAAATATGTAAATAAACCTAATTACCTCCCCCTGCAAAAAACAAACTATAATAGCTAGCATTTATCATATATAACAAACATTGCAAAAGAGTTCATTTGTTTATTCATTCATTCACAAATATTAATGAAACACCTACTTTGGGTCAGGCAGGGTTTTCAGTACTGGGATGAGAATGCTGTGAAAGAGTCAGACATGCACCCTGCCCTCTGGACCCTCCATTTGGGTGGAGAAGACAGAGAATAGAGAGATGAACAAATGCATACGGAGAGAAATCAGGCTTTGGAAAGTGCAGACCTTCACAGCCTGCGCTGTCCTTGAGGATATCACAATGAGAAGGATGACACTGACTAAGGAAATACAGGAAACCTCCTTGGGAAAGTCCAGCCAGTGGTCTGAGCTCGAGCCACTTTGAATTTTCTAGTGCAGGCTGCCAGGCATCTTGTCGTTGGTCCCAAATGTCCCAGGAGCAGCAGGCGGGCTGGGCTAGGAGACGGAACACCTGAGGCCCTGGCTGGTGGAGGACCAGGCATGGCTGCTCTCTGGTGCCAGGTGGCCTTCTCAGCTGGCCAGAGAGCTGCTGTTGGCTGCTGACTCCTATGGCCTGATATTCCCCTGCCTCAGCATCCAGGAGCGGGAAATGAGGGCGGAGCGGGCCAGTCCCTTGTGACAGCGAGTCCTGCAGCCCTTGAAACCTGAGGAGATGGGCTGAGGTCAGCGCTGGCCTCCACTCCCCCATCCAGGGTGAACTTAAGGCTTTGAATCTTCGCTTCCCTGAATGAGGGGCTCCTTAGAGTGGATACAGGGGTGACGGAATCAGGATGGGGACTGCTGTGGGGAGGACGGACGTGGGGGTGAAGCTGGAGTGGAGTGACCGCCTTCTCAGGCTCAGGGCTGATGGGATGAAGTGCAGTTCTCTGTCCTTTACAGACCCGTGATTACACCCGCCAATCCCCTCATTCACTCAACAAATGTTTATTGAGCTCCTACTATGTGCCGGATCCACACGTATAGGTGCTTGGGATGCGGCAGTGAGTAAGAAGTGGTCCCCAGCCTCCCCCAAATCACTTGGGCAACGTTTTATTCTAACACACTTGACAGGATCTCAAGTGGTCCTCGTTACAATCCTGTGTCCCATGAGAATGACTGTAATTCCCGTTTGATGGATAGGCAAGCAGAGGCAGAGAGAGATTAATTACATAATGTGCTTAAGGGGAAGCCAGAACCAGCAACCAGGTCTTGTTTAATCCTTTCACCAATCCCGCACCAAGGGAATCCAGGGAGGTGGTAGTTTGTATTGATTTTTAATGGTTCATTCTGACCAATGGAGTCTGAAAGTAAAACTTGATAAATTAGGGGAGGTTTTATGGAACCTCTGACCTTGTTTCCTCCATTCACTATTTCATTTTTAGCACCTTCTTTCCGAAAGGAACCAAAGCCCTTAACAGGCAAGGGGATACATCAGAGACCTATTTAAAGTTCTTGCTTTCATCACTCACGTCACACCCGGGTGCCCATCTTGACCAGCCCTGCTTAGAAGGCCTCACTGGCTGGATGCAAACCCAGCTTGGTTTGAAGTTGAAAGGCCTCCTGGGTTACACATAAGCCTCTTCAGGGTCAGAGACATGGCTTGTGCTTCTGTGCCTCCTCCCAGCACCAAAGAGCACCCTGTTTCCCACGAAGGCACTCAATAAACCCTAATTGATTAGTTGATTGGAAACAACAAACACATGGTGGAAGTGCCTGGAAATACAATCTCCCAAAAGCTGCCAGCCAGCCGGGGGCTCAAGGGGCAGGTGTTTTCAGATCAGTGTGCTTGCTCATCCCCAAGGCAAAGTTTAAAGTGAGTGACTGGGCATTATTTTAGAACAGTGCGAAATCGGAAACATGTAAATACCCAGCAGTAGGGGAAGAGCTAAGTTAGCTGAGTTATATTAAGATTCTGGAAGACTCCAGGAATTTTTTTAATGATGCTACAACACAATACAATACAATATAGAGAATTTTGTAGCAAGTACCCAAGTGGGAAAAGCAGAATATGAAAAGAATGGAGAAATACATCCACTCAGAAAGATAAGAAGAAAACTTGACTATTTAGTAGCTGCTTTTTTTTTTTTTTTAAGTTCACTAAGCAAAGGGAATGACTGTAACAAGGCGATGTCTGTCACACTGTGTAGTGTGATGGAAAGAGTCCCTGGGCCAGGTAACCAGATGACCCAGGGATCCTGGTGCTGCCAATTATGGGCCATGTGCTTTTGAACAGCCCACTATCCTGAACCTTGGTTTGTTAACTGTCAGGTGAGAATTTCAATACTTGCCCTGCCTGTCTCACAAGGTAAAAATTTATTTACCCCATTTAGTATGATATTCATAGGCTTCCTGTACAAATAAGAATGTGTTTGACTATGGGGTGCTGACTCACATATGGCTCAGGAGTTACAAAATATACAGCATATAAATGTTATTATTCTTCTGAAATCCAAAAAGTCTTGCAAAACCCCATGGGTTTTGCATAAGGAATCATGGACCTGTACTAAGCACATTCAGCATATAACTTATTTACCTTAACCTTCACAATAATCCTATAGAGTAGGTTTGATTATTCCCACTTTACAGATAAGAAAATTTGTGTGTATAGAGGTTCATTTGCTTTCCTATTGATAATGTGGCCCAGTTCAGATTGAGAGCATCTAAAGCCCGTGATTTTGGCCACCATGACCACGTCAGCAGGAATCCAGAAACACAGAAAGCAGGAGTGATACCTGCTTGCATTTGACTTATGAGACTAACAAAGGAGAATATTTCTCCTAATATCTGACACTGATTGCATGCCAAGCACTTGAGAAGCACTGTATCATCTGATGTCCACAACTCTGGGAGGTACTAATGCTAGCCCCATTTTCAGACGTGGAAACTGAAGCTTAGACAGGTCACATAACATGCTCAAGTGTGTCAGGGACCTGGGATTCAAACTCAGGTCCAATGACTCCAAAACCTTTTGTTGAGCAATCAGGAAGTTCCCAGGAGAACACGGAGGGTAGCTGGCCACAGGCTGGAAAGTCTGAGAAAAGGGCTGGTTACAAATAGAATTATGAATGTGGAGCAATCTTGTCCCTCCATTTCCTGGTCCTCTGCCTTCCCTCCCCACTCCCTTCCCCTCATCCTCCCTCCTTCTGGACAACAAAGTCAGCTGTCCTCTCAAAGACATGAAATATAAGCTATAGGGCTGGGTCCCGAGTGCCTTCAGCAGAGTTATAGGGAGGAAGAATACTTGGGTAACTAGAAGGGATGCACAGATAATGTCGGTCAGGAGAAGTGAGTTGTTTTAAGATATTCAAGGCCTGCACAAAGGCAGAAATGATGAGCTGTTCCTGCCAAAGGTGCCATCTGGTCCTGCTGGTCAGCAGGCCTGAGACCCTGGGGGAACAGATTGAGTGAAAGTCGGCAAAATAACACCTAACGTCATTTTGTTTCCATTTCTAAAGTGATCCAGGAAAGAGGCTTGCTCTTTGGTGTCGAAGAGGCCCAGACGAGGTTCTGCCTCCTGCCTTGACTCTTGGCTTTGGTTCAGCAGGACAGACTGTCCCAGGGAGCTGCCCGTGGGCAGGCCAGGTAGGCGGTGGGCATTAGCTGTCCTTGACTGTCTGCCCAGAGGTGGCTGGCAGATTGCCTGACTCTAAAGAATTTGGAGATCTTCAGTGTCCCCATCTGAAGATGGGGCTAATATTAATTCAGAGTTCTAAAGGCTTCCTGGAGACCCTACTGCAGACAAGGACAGCTCCTGACTCAGATTAATCCCAGTTGAATCAGGTCTGAATCCTGGAATATATACAAATTTTGAAAGGTCGTCATTTGCACTTCTGGGTGCTTTACAGTTTGTAAAAGAAAGGCCAAGTCTGGGGCATTCCCATGTTGGAGATTCCTCAGCTTCCAGCAGTGAACCTAAGGCTCCGAACAGGTGAAGGGGTGGCAGGAGAGACTGTGAGGGGCGAGGTCTCTTGGAGGTGGGGTGTGGGCTGGATGCGGGGTATCAGTTCAAGGCGTGAGCAGAGTCTCATGAATTAGGAAGGGGAGTGTGGGGGCTAAAGATATGATCACAGGTGACGGTCAGATGCTTAAAAGAAGTCAGGTGTTTAGCAGGGCTCTGGATTGTCAACACACAGAATGTTCTAGCTGCTGTGCGGAGAGTGGCAGAGGGGTTGCTTACCAGCAACAGAATCAACAGAATAACATAAACAGAAAAGAAATTCATTGCAAAACTGTGAGGGGCACCTCAAGGTGTCGAAGGAAAGGCCGAAGAACACGCTGAGAAAACAACAGGAACCCAAAGGCCTCTGGGGATCCAGGTGACCCGAATGAGTTATTGGACAGTCCCTTTAGGCTTTGTGTTGAGACTCTTTAAAGAGAAAGGGGCTGGTTGTCCTGATTTGGACATCTTTGTCCTTCCTTGGTCTGGGAGAGGAGGACCCACCAGGATCATGTCCAGCGGGAGAGGGGTCATTCTGCAAAGCAGGAACTACATTGTATTGGACTTGGTAAGGGTGTTGTAAACTCCCACCAACTAGGGTTACCAGTTTGCCCAAGACTTTTCCAGTTTGGGCACAGGAAACCCCTGCATCCCAGGCAAACTGGGATGGCTGGTCTCCTTATAATCAGCAGGTGGTGGGCCAGAGTTGGCCAGTGAAAAATCCCCAGGGGGCAGTGCCCACAAGACTTTTCATAAGAGGGGTGTGCTGAATAGTTCACTGTAAGACGTTGTTTTCTTGTTTATCAGCCGTCTTTCCCCACATTTCATGATATAGGCTTGGCTTCCCGCAGACTCCATCATTCACGCCTGGGCAGACCCACATGGTCTCCTGCTCTCTGTCTGAGTTCTCAGCCTCTGCATGTGCTCTTTTCAAATGAGAGACATTTTCTACTTCACCCTCTCGCCTGGCTGTAACAGACATAAACATATTTCCTGACCCCCTCAATCTAGTTAATTCCTTTTCCCCTAAGTCAGCCCATCAGAGTTCTTGGTGCCCATAATTTGGGTGAAGCCATCAGGCGGGGAGGGCAGAGATGAGTCTCCCTTGTTCACTCTTGTGCTGCAGGCCTAGTACAGGACCTGGCACTTAGTAGAGTGAATGCACAAACGAAGATCTGCTGCACTGACAGCACTGGAAGGACTTAGCCTCTGCGGCTGGCAGCTGTCATGCTGAGAGTTTCCAGGGAGACAGCTCCCATCCTGAGTTTGCCTGAACTAAATAGAGAGCTGGGACCAGGGAGAGCTTGAAGTAAACAGAGACCAATGATGCTGGCTGTAATTGAGCTCATCTGTCTCTAGTTGGGCTAAGAGAAGGAGTAAGAGTGTTCCAGGCAGATGAACCCAGGGCTGAAGGCCCAGAGGCAGTGAGCAGGGAGCTGCCAGGGGAACCACAAGTCATTCTCCCTGGATTGCGCAGGACTGAGGGGGAGGCAAGAAATGAAGCCAAACCACAAAGGGTGGTGTAAGACTTGCTGAGGTGGTGAACTTAATCCTAAAGGTAATGAAAAATCATTAAAGAGTCTGGAGTAGGGAGTGGTCAGATCTGCATCTAAACAGAAAAATCGTTGCAGCTACAAGATGTGCCTTCAGCTGGAGAGCTCCAACCCCAACCGAAATCCTTGAGTTCTCTCCCACGTTATCCCACACTGTACTTCTAGCTCTCCCTCTTAATGGAATTCCTAACTGGGTACAGGATGCAAGGGCTTCGGAAGACATCTCCCTCCTTAAGCCCTGAGTGGTTCCCCAAAAGATATAACCACATCCAAATCCCTGGAATACATGAATGTGACCTCATTCAGGAAAAAGAATCTTTGCAGATGTGATTAAGTTAAGGATCTTGAGATAAGATCATCTTAGATTATCTAGATGGGCCCTAAATCCAATGATAAGTGTCCTTAGAAGAGAAGACACAGACAGAAGGGGAGGAGGCCATGTGACCATCGAGGCAAAAATTGGAGTGATGCTGCCACAAGCCTAGGAAGCCAAGACAGGCCAACAGCCACCAGAAGCTGGAAGAGGCAAGGAACGATTCTCCCCTAGAGCCTTCAGAAGAAAGCCTGCTGACACTTTGAGTGCAGACTTGTGACCGCCAGCCCTGTGAGAGAATGCATTTCTATTCTCTTAAGCCAGCTAGTTTGCCGTAGTTTGTTACGGCAGCCACAGGAAACTAAGAAGTTCCCCCACACGTGACTGAGAAGGTGCAGCCTCAGGACCCTCCACCCGCAGTGGACCATTATAAACCAGGAAACCTCCATTCTGTTTGGAAGGTGTGCTTGTGACAGAGGCAAGGAGCGAGACCAGGCTACCAGTGGGTCCTTCTTTGCACCGCCTGGCACTGAAAGGACACCTTTGCCCACATTAAGAAAGTGTATCGCCAGAATGAAGCAGTGGACAAAATCAATGGAGCTGGGTCTTTGGCCAAGGTCTGAAGACTGTGAGAGTGAATTTGGGATGCTGGCAGGGCTCTGTGGGGATTAATGGTTTGGAACGAGGGGGTAGGACCATGAGTTGCTCTATGGCAGTGGGCACAGATATGGCAGGGATGGTTGCTATTCAAACAGGATTCCTAGCTAACACCCGTGATTCTCTGCAACGTTCAGCTTGGCCTTTATGGTGGGCTCACTCGGGCCGATGTACCAGAAGACTTCATTCATCATGAGTTTCTTAAAGCAGCCACTGTGTGCTGGCTTTGTTCTGCACTCTACCTGTCTTGGTACCTCCCAGGGCACAATGTCTGTGTTTGGGGCCAGTGAGAAGCCAGCCCTCCTCTGAAAGCAGCATTGCTTGACCTCTGCACTATGTGTCTCTTCCCTGGGGAGTCCTCCCCTATCCCTGTGGGCAAGTCAGGCTCCTCTATCAGGCTTCTCTTTTGAAGGGTTGATCAACATTGTACTGATATAACTATCTTCATGAGAGTGCATTCAATGCCTTTCTCCTGGCTAATTGTAAGCACCCCAGTAACTAGCCTGGTCCCTGGCTCATTATAACTGTCCAGTAAGAAGTTGAAGAACTAACCAGGTCAATTCTCAGGCACATCTGAGTTTTCAAAAGGAGAAAGATTTCATCTGGAAGTTTCAAACCCTCTGAGAGTACCTACAGCGAGGGGCTCAGGCTTAATCTCAAGCGAAGGAAATAGGATCAAAGGGGAAAGGCCCCAGGCACCAATAAAGCTGCATGTGGGAGGGAGAGAAGATGTCAGTTCTAAGCCCAGAGTTGCCAGAGGCCAAAATTTCACAAAATTTCTATGAAGAGGGATCCTTGTGCCAATTGGTTTAAGTCTTGGCCGAGATGGCATCCCATACTTCCTTATAACCCCATCTCTCCCCCGAACCGCCCCCTCCTGAACATTAATTTCTCTTTGTGAGTAACACCTGGAGGGGCTGGACTCTAACAACATCCGGAATCTCATCAAAGTACAAAAGGGCGCCTGACTCCTCACGAGTTCTCCCTGGAGGGTCCTCTGCTTACACTGAAACAAAAGAGTGGTGTGGCAGATGGGGACTGTAGACTGGTCACCACCAGACCGCCTCTGTAGAATAGGAAAATACCGGTTCTCACCTCAGATGGGAGAAAACACGAGAACGAGTGTGAGCAGTGCCTGGCCGGGGTTGCAGTGCCAGCAATGGAGGTGCTAGCAGTGGTAGAAACCACAGCTGTTGTTAAAAGTATTAAGACTGGCTCTTCTAACCTGTGGTATGATGAGTCAGAAGATCTCTTTGAACTGGGTGAGGGTGGGGCAGAGCAGGTGAGGAAGGAAAGCATCAGAAAAGTATCCACTGGGTAGAGTACGGCCAGTGAGGAAGGGTCCCGTATCCCCTCAGACTTCTTGTTCTGGATCCTAGATCTTGCCTCTTCTCTGATGATCCATCTGATAGACCCTGTTTCATTATGCTTGCCTCTTTCTTTTTATAAAAATCTGCTCTAATGGACTAGCCCTTATAAATTTGTTTATACTAACATGTAAATGACTGCTGGGGCTTTATGCTTGCCCACTTTTATAAGGGGAGAAGCTTTCAAAGAAATGAATACCATCAAGTGAGTAGGGGAGGCAGAGGGCCTTTTCAGGGACTCAAAGCACACTGCCTACTCCATCCAGAAAACCAACAGGTGTTATATAGCCTGGTTATGCCTGGGGGTGGTGGGGGCAGGCTATTTTGGTTTGGTTATACTGGCTGAGCAAATTCTGAACCCTCCATACTCTTCCCAGAAGTAGAAGAGTAGACAGGAGCATGGTGGGGGAGAAGAGGACAAGGGATGCTTGATACAGCAGAGGTGCACAGAGCAGGGAAGGATGACTCCCTCCAAATGCACTTCTCCAGAAAGCAGGACTGCCAAGGGGAGGCAGAACTCTGTTTCTCAAAAGCGTGACTTTCAAGGTAATAGAAGTAAGGGGTTCTGGCCTTCCAGCTTTTTGGGGTACCATCAGCCTCCTCTCATGGGCCCTCCCGCCCCATGAGACATCACAGGTCATGGCCAGCATGTCTGACAGGAGCCTATCTCACGGGCAGGTGCAGCTAACCTATAGCCAACCTGGATACTGTCCTGGCCTCCACACCTGGGCCCCAAATCAGGAATGGACCAGATTATGCTACTGATGGGGAGTGGGGAGTTGGGTGGAGAATTCAGGTTACCAGAGAGGGTCAGAGCGGAGATCATGGAAGGGACTGGTAGAGAGTGCCTCCCCGCAGCGTGGCCCCATCCAGCAGCAGGGAGCAACGTAATGCCAGAGTTTGAAGGGCCTGGCCTCCAGCAGCCCCAGGAAGAGGGCTCCAAAATAGAAGAAACAGATGGGTCAGAGCCAGTCCTGGAACACAAACACCAGTATATTTTATGTGCACGAATGTGAAAAGAAAGAGACAAAGAGACCAATGGAGACGGAGCAGGCAATGGGCGCACAAACCAGTCGTGTGTCCTTCTGAAGAGCTGCCGTAGCTGGGAGACAGGCCCACCCAACTCAAAGGCTCTTCTGCAGAGCAGGGACCTGCAGCTTCTCCAGGCCCGGGGTGGCCTCACGGTGGAAGGTAACTCTCCCTGCCTTACCCATAGCTCCTCCAGGGCTGGGCCTCCCACCTTTCTGCATCCCCTGTGATGACATCTGCTTAGCCCAGAGCTTCATAAAAACAGGTTCTCACAAACTGATCCACTCAGTGGCTGCCTCCCCAGGAGACCCATGCAGAAAGCGAGGGACCAGGACAAAAGGACTTCATGGACACTCCCTAGGTATTATTGCTGTGAAAAAGCATAGGCCATTGTGACTCACTGGCATCAGAGGGGACAGGGTATAAGGGACAGGATGCCTAGCAGACATCAGAAGCGATTCAATCATGCAGGGCAGCACGTGGTGACCTGTGACTCAGAGACACTGTCATGTCCAGTGGAGGGAGGCCCAGGACACCAGACGTTCATGAACAGTGAGCAGATTATCTCCTGCTTTGCAGGGCTGAGATTCCTCCTAATTTTGAGTCCCTGGGCACTAAGGGATTGAGGCCCTGAAGAAACCCAAAAAGCAAGAGTTGCAATCTGGGCGACGTCTGGTGAGCTCTGAGCCTGCAGATCCTGTGGACAAGCTCCAGGTCATCCCCTCCCTTTGCTGGGGGCTCTGTGCCCTACGAGGGACTACAGGAGCCATGGGGCACCTGGATGAAGCAAAAGCACACTGCTCTGCATGTTGCCAGGCTGGCAGATTTACTTGAGGACCTCCTGTACTTGGGCATTTATATGGCCCAGAGAGATGGTGCCAGGGAGCACGGACAGGGCAACATCTGAACAGCCAAACCCAGCGGGCCATCCAAGGGCTTGCTCTGGCAGAGAATTGTGGAGGCCTCCGGCTGGGAGACATCAACAAGCGGACCACCAGATTCTGTTGTGGAGAGGAGAGCACAGGTGAGTGGTGTGGTCCAAGGGCCCACAGGGGGGCTTGGAGGGGAGTTGGGGTCCAGGAGACAGAGACACCATGGAGCAGGGGGAAAAAACCAAGAAAACAATTACCCAGAGGGAACAGGGAACCAGACAATATTCTTCCTCTGGAATGCCCTCCACCTGTAGAAGGAAAGTAATTGATCCCCACTGGAAGCCTGCATCTGGAAGTCCCAAAGCCTTGGAATTGAGGCCATGGGGAAAATCAAGGTAGGGTTAACCCCTACAAAATGTAGTTCGTGCCTGGACCTGAGGAGCCTGCCCAGGACATTGAGGCTGGAAATCGCCCTTCATCTTGTACTGGACAAGGTCAACCGCAGAAAGCAAACCTGCCAAAGGCACAGTCTCCTAGCCTTTCTCCCAAACTGGGACCCCACTCCACCCACCCCCAGCAACCACTACCCTGACCCCTGGCCCTAGCCTGTACCCTGGCTGGTGCTGTCTGCACAGTCTAGGTGGAGCAGCACAGCAAGAAGAGGAGAATCTCTCCACGGGTGGTATTATCACTTTTAATGTTCTATAAAAAGGGAAAGGCTAATTTCTACCTATGAGTCGTAAGGTGGTCAGGAAGAGACCATGTACCAGGCGATAGGCTGCGTTCTGATGCACCCCTCCCCTCGGGGGTGGGGACAAAGCCGGAAGTGGGCTGCAGTTAGGATTTCACCTGTCCACTGCCAGCAATGGACCTGTCACGGGGGAAGGCGGGCAACTGAGATGACAGTGCCCATGGGCATGGCAGGATTAATATTGTTTAAGGAGCAAGCTCAAAGGGTCAGCCTTTCTGGGAGGGGTGGGGAGGGGGTAGCCCCGAGGGGCTTTTGCTACAGGGCTGGGGCTATGGCAGATCCAGAACTGACCCCTTCCCACTAAGGAGGCTTCAAAGACCCTCCTCTTTTTCTCCATCACTCGTCCTCCATGGCTCTCCAACACTGGATACCTGCTCCTCCATTCCCTAGAAAGCTATCTAGCCCCTGATTGGTTTGAAAATAAACCAGTTGGGTGCCTTTACCGCCCCCACCCCCACTCCGAACTGATTTGTCTCTAGGTCCCCACTGCGGTTCTGTGGGGCCCATCCTGGCCTGCCCGTGTGTTGGGGGTCTCACTCGTTTCTAGCCGGGCCACCGCAGGGAGGTGGCATGTTGAAGAGCACCAGAGACACTGCCACAGCCTACCTGGCCAGGGGTGTGGGGAGGCCTAATGGGGAACTTCCCAGGCATCAGGCCACTGGAAATCGTGGCGGGAAGGCTGCAAGAGGGAGGGAGGTGTCTGCTCAGGGTTCTATCTCTGGCAGCTGCTGTGTTGGCTAGGGAGTTAGGAGTGGGAGCAGGTGGGGTGGTTGACAAGGATAGAGGGGCTGCTAGTGGTAAAGGCTTTGAAAATAAGAGAGAAAAGGGGGGAAACACCACCGAACACACAGGGATTGAAACCTCCAAAAGCCCAAGGTTGGTGGGAATCCAGCACCAGCGGGGAGCGCCCCAGAAGGCCAAGGGAGCAGTGTGGGGTCCTGGGGGAGGGGAGAGGAGCCAAGG
Organism: Camelus bactrianus; assembly: GCF_048773025.1. Taxonomy (NCBI): domain Eukaryota; kingdom Metazoa; phylum Chordata; class Mammalia; order Artiodactyla; family Camelidae; genus Camelus; species Camelus bactrianus. The sequence goes on along the minus strand of NC_133544.1, from coordinate 30,368,526 downwards.
GAAGGCCTCCCAGGCCTTGAAGACCAGCACTTCTGCCAAGCAGCCTCCAGGCTGCCCTGTCTCTCCTTAGGCTGCAGCTCAGCAGGCCCCCAAGGGGAGGTATTGGTTGCAAGCAAGCACCTGAATATTGCCTAATGGAACCAGCCAAGCCCAACTAAACCAGGTGAGAGGGAGGCAGGAGGCCGCTGCAGCAGCCCAAAGCCTCCTCAGGCCTTGCTTCCCGCCTTCTGCCCCATTCTCTGAGTGCCTTAACCAGGACAGGTGCTTCCGAGGTCACCCACATAGTCCAGTCGGTGCATAGCCGCTGGCCTCCCGCCTCTAGCCGCTGAGCTGGGCTGAGATCCACAGACCCTTCCAGAAGTTCCTCTGCCGCCCCCACACCCCACCGCCAACACCTGGGCACGCCCCCAACCCCCACCCATAGTGGAGGGTATGGGGGTCGTGTGTGTGCCCTACTGGGCAGGGCTTGTGCTGCACAGAGAGGGCAGCCCCGCCAGCTTGGTACCCTTGTCCACAGGGTCCATGAGAGCCCCCAAGGCCCCGCCCACCAACCCCCGACTCAATCAGTCTTGACGTGGCCATTGGCCAGGGCCAGGGGGCCGCTGGGCTCCCCGGGCTCGGCGTCCTTGTCGAAGCGGAGGCGGAGAGTGTTGCGGATGATGAATTGCTCCACAATGAGGGCCCCGCAGAACCAGGGCACGGCGTACTCCAGGGTGATGAGGCCCATGAAGTCAAAGTCGAACTGGGAGTAATCCCAGGGGCAGGCGTTGAACTGGCGCAGGATGAAGCCGGTGGTGAACTCCCACAGGTAGGTCCAGAGCGTGTAGATGAGGCAGCGCACCAGCAGTGGGCAGCGGCCGCGCAGGCGCAGGTACATGCGCTCCACGATGAGGATGGACGTGCCGTAGATGAAGAGCGCCCACACGCTCGTGACCCCCGGGAACTTCCAGTTAAAGTTCACCACGAACTCCCAGGCCGCCGTGAACATCACCTCGCAGAAGTAGCCATGGATGGCGTACAGGTACCAGCGGGACAGCGCTGTCAGGGGCTCGGCCGAAGACATGGCTCCAAATAGGGCTGACTGCTGGGGACACAAAGGAGACTCGTGAGGGAGTAAGGGATAGAGGGGAGCCCTCCTGCTGCCTCCTACCGCCTGGCCCAAGTCTCTGAAGTGGCCAGGCTGGAGGGGATTTCAAACCTGACTACATTTCTCTTTGGTTACCGATCATACTCCTGACCCTAGTCCATGTTCCTTACTTTATCCCATATTCCTTACCTGAACCAGGTAGGCATGAGAAACGAAGGAAACAAACAGCCCTACTGGCTTCCTCTGAGCAACTCTACTCAAATACTACTTGGAAGGAACATATCTACTACACTCCCGATAATAACTTTTCAGAATAGTTTGTGGTCCGTGGAAGAGTTGGTTGTCCTGGCCCACCAATCACCGCCATTTCCAGGCTACTAGCTGATGTTTCACCAGGCCCATCCACTGAGGCCCCTGTGTGTTCCCCTACTTCTCAAACAGGTCCACATCACTCATAAGCATCCTAGCTCATTTGTCTTCTATGTGTGTGTGTGTACGTGAACATATACAGAACATAAAAGTTACAACTTTAACCATTTAAAATTGTACACGCAAGTGGTATTAAGTGCATTTTCATTGTGGTGCAACCCTCACCACCATCCATCTCCAGAATGTTATCATCATCCCGATCTCCTTTAACACTAACTCCCCATCCCCTCCCCAGCCCAAGGCAACCACTATTCTACTTTCTGTCTCTAAGAATTTGACTACAGTAGGTATCTCATTTAAGTGGAATCACACAGTATTTGTCCTTTTGTGACTGACTTATTTCACTGAGCATAATGTCTCCAAGGTTCATCCATGTTGTAGCATGTGTCAGAATTTCCTCCCCTTTTTATGGTTGAATAATATTCCATTGTGGTCTGTCTGTCTAGGTATGTCACATTTTATCAATTCATGAATGGGATGCTTCCACCTTTTGGTTATCATGAATAATGCTGCTCTGAACCTGGGTGGACAAATACCTGTTCGAGTCTCTGCTTTCACTTCTTTTGGGTACACACCCAGAAGTAGAGTTGCTGGGTAAAAAAAAAAATGCTATTTTTATTTTCTGAGGAATGGCCTTGTTGTTTTCCACAGCAGCTGTACCATTTTACATTCCCATCAGCAATGCACAAGGGTTCCAATTTCTCCACATCCTTGCCAGCATTTGTTATTTTCTGGTTTTTTGATGATGGCCATCCTAATGGGTGTGAAGTGGTTGCTTGCTGTGGTCACATTTGTCTTCAACTGCTCCATTAAGTGGGGTTTTGGTGTTTAGTTTCCATGCTGAGAGGAAACCAGTGGGCTGACAAGAAGAGAGAGTTCTCCCCTCTACTTCTCATTCCCTTCCCTTCCTCTCTTTTAAACCCCGTCCCGCTTCCCCGAAGACTGGCCTGGCCCTCCTCCAGCAACTGTGTGGACCACTTACTTGGCCCTTTATCCAATGCCATCCTATTTACTATTTTGAGGCACCTGTCCTCTTGATCCAACCAGCCTGTGTACTCCTTGAGGGCCAAGACTGTCTCCCCGTCCTCTGTTCTGCAGCCTTGGCATAGGCTTCCCTTAAGCAGGCTTTCTCTATAGGACATATTTATGTGGAGGGTGGTGGGAGAGTTCAGGGTTACATCAAGAACAGGAAGGCAGAGCATGAGAACAGGAACCCTTGCTCTGCCAGCTGCCAGTGGACCCCAGGCCGACACCTCTGTCAACCCTCTCTCCCCAGTGGCAGAGAGAACAGAGGTTAACAGGATGACATCCGTAGTCTGTCCACCTGTCTGGGAATCCCAGCTTCATCTTTCAACTAAAGCAGACCTAGTCACAGTAATACCTTCCCTCATGCATTGCTTTGTGGTCTTCCAAGCACTTTCATTCACATTTTGTTACTGGTTCTTACAAAATTAAGACTATGTGAAGGACAGGGAATTTGACTCCCATTTTTCAAGAGAGGCAGTTGGGGCTCAGAGAGAAATCATTTGCCCCATATCCCAGGGACAGTGAATGGAAAAGCTGAGACTAGAATCCGTATCTCTTGACTTCTACTTCAAAACTCTTCCCACCACATACTACAGCCATCTCCTAGACACGTGTGCCTAACGTCATTCCCCTGCTCAAAAACATTCAAGGGCTCCCCATTTCCTAATGAAACGCTAGTGTCCTTGGCCTGGCATTCAAGACTCTCCATGATCTCACGCCAGTCCACTTTTGCAGGCTTATTCTCACAGCCCAGCCTTCCCTGTCTTACCTCTGTGCCTCCTGCAACCTGTCTATCTATCTTATGTGCCTTGCTCCTCTTGCTTCCACAAGTACAAACACAGCTTAGAGTTTATGTTCAGAACAAGTCTTTTCCCTCCTCCCAGCCATAAATCCTTTCTTCTTCCTCTGAGTATCCACAGCACATACTCTGTCTCTCTTTGGTACAGATGACTTTCTGTTGCACTCTGTTGATAACTTTCAGTCCCCAACAACGTCTTTCCTGTGTCCTCTACCTATTATCCCACCCCTTCCTGAACACTTCCACCTAAATGTCCCCTTTCCTAAACCAAACTCAGTATCTTTTCCCCAACATCTGTTTTCTTCCTGTGACCCTATCCTGATTAATGGTACCACCATCTGTCTGTACCCAGCTAGCAGACAGAGGCCCTGGTGTCACTCTCGCTTCCTCTGCCATCCCCACTTTAACATGAACTCCTGGAAAGTAAGGACTTTGATTCAGTACTGCATCCTCAGGTGCCTAGAAGAGTGCCTCACACACAGTGAGCATTCAGTTCAAGAATGAAGACATTCTTTATCACTCAGCAATTGCTACATAACAAATCATCCCCAAACTCAGTGTCTTAAATCAACTCTCAGTTACTATTACAACTCACATGCCTGTGGGTTAGCAGGTCTTGTCTGGCCTCAATCATGAGACTGTGAGTCATCAGGGTGCTCTGTACTGTGCTTGGCTGGGGTGGCTCTGCTCCACTTGCCTCTTCTCCTTCTCCTGGGCCCGGCAGTGTAGTCCCCGGAACCTTCTTCTCGTGGCAAGGGCAGAGGCCCAAGAGCAAGCAACCCAACTGTACCAGTGCTTTTCAAGAGTGGTTAAGTGGTTAAGTCATGCTTACTAACATCTTATTGGCCCAACCAAGTCACATGGCAAAACCACCAAATCAGCCACTGCCTCCTGTCCTTTCTGCCTCTTAAGTATCTCTGAAATCCATCTCCAACCTTCATTCCTCTTTCTTGTTGCTGCCCTAGTTCAAGTCTCATCATGTCTCACCTGGATGACTCCAGCAGTCTCCCAGCTGGTTTCCTGGCCTTGTCTTGCTCTTTACAGTGAAAGAGTGTGTAGAAACAGCAGCCTTTCTAAAATGCAAATCCGATGTGTCTCCCGACTTAAAGCCCCCTAGAAGGTCTTTAATAACATCTACGAATGAATGCTCCACCCCCAGGCATGACTGGCAAAGCCCTTCGTGACCCACCTCTGGTTGGGAGCCTGTCCTCCAGGTCTCTATGTTGCTGTTTCTGCTACCTGGGGTGCCCTTCCCAATAGCTACTGCCACCTCCACCCCCCCCAACCTGTGGCCCGAGAAGCCACAATCCTCCTTCAAGACCCAGCTCCTCCTCTGTGAAGACTTTCCTAAACACCTTCAACTCCACAGCTGCAGTCCACTGCTCTGTCCACCTCTGCACCCAGTTCGGCTGTCACCTCTGCACCCAGTTCGGTTCTGTGATGACAGTTAGCACTCAGCTTTGCCGCGATTTGTCTGAGGGCCAGCACTAGTAGCCACTGGATGAATGTTTGTTTAATACAATATTCAGAGAAAAAAGCAGGATGCAAAATGGAATACTTAATATGATTCTGATTTTGCAAAAGCATACATACATGTAAATACCCAAAAAATTTAGCTACAGTCATCTCTGGAGGGTGACATTGTAAGTGGTTTTATTTCCTTTATACTTTTCTGTAAACTATAAGATTTTTTTCTTACAAGAATGTGAACTTAGAAAAATTAATTTTGTCTTAAAACTTTTTGTTGAATGACTATATAATAATCATCTTTGTGCCTTGTATATAGGAGATGCTCAATAAATTTGTCAGACAAATGAACCTAAGGAAACCTGAAATCATGTAAAAGCATCGCAGATTCTTCCCTCCTGGGCCGTCCCCAACAGCAAACCATGACCCACAGGTGTGAACGGCACGCAGAGGTCAAGCACAGGAGCTCCAGATCCTAACTGCCCGGGTCTGTGTCCTGGATGATAATATCCCCGACCTGTGGGGTCTCGGGCATGTTACCTGATCTTCTGTGCCTCAGTCTCCTTATAATAAAGTGAGGATAATAAGTAAGCACCTCTGAGGGTTACAGTGAGGATGAATGAGCTAACAGATCAACACAACTACGGATACAGCAAATGCTCATAAAAGGATGGCTTTCATTTCCGGCACAGAGCTTCCTGGTCGGCTTCTCCTTCCCCGCTGCGGTGGGGTCATTTCCCCCACTCCCCTTGCCAGCACTGGGCAGCCTTCCACACCCAGTGGGTCTTCAGCAGCCCAGCAAAACAATCATCACACATTCCTCCCATGGGAGATCAAAAATTCAGCTGAGGAGAGTCAACTCAAGCTTCTGGCTCCCGTGCAGCTGAGAAGGTTGGAGGAAAAGCAAGTGTTCTCGGAACCAGCCCTGGGAGGGCCAGGCTTCAAAAGAAGGGTAAGTAAATGGGCCGGCGTTGCTGGCAAAGCTTCTCACACCCTCATTTTACCCTGAGAACCCTCACCCGCCCTAACAGGTTGCTAAGCTCTGCACCCTTCCTGCCGGGAGGGAGGAGAGGACAGAGCTGGGCTCCAGGGAAATTTACTGAGGACCGAGGAGGGGTCCACGGTCCGAGGCCGGTGGACGGCAGTGGCCTGGAGACCACTCTGCCTCCTGCCCGACTCAGGTCCCTCTGAACTCAGTCTGTCCACCTGACCGGCACTCGTATCCTGGGCTCCTCTGTCCCACAGCATCCGCAGGAAGGGGCTTCTTCGGACGTGCTCTCCCGCAACAGCCCGACGTGACCTGTGCAGTTATGACTCAGGTCAGCCCCCACCTTGATGCTGGTTTTAAAACCCCCCTCTCCTTGCCTCTTGACCTCATCTTTCGGGGTGGCCAAGAATATTTTCCCAGTTAGTTAGAAGTCTGAGGCTCCAGTCATCCCCTGCCCCAGGGCAGGTGACTTGGAAGAGCTGGACCCCCAAGCCTTATGAGCAGAAACAAGATTAAAGGAGTAGCTGTCAAAGGGAGAGAGAGAGAGCAAGCTGCCGAACAGAAGAGAGGATGGGGGAGAGAGAACAGGGCGAGCCCGAGGCCTGGGTTCTGTTTTTGGAATCCGCCGTGCCTGGAAGGACACAGGTAGGCGGAGGGGTAGCATACCTAGGCAAGGTCAGCTCACGATGGAGGAGTCGTCCCAGGTCTGGTCCACGAAAGATGAATGGGGAAAGCTGGCTGAGGCCAGGAGATAAGGGTGAAGACAAGGACGGGGATATGAGAGTGTCATCAGCTGGGATGGCAGCTCATACTGTGATGGGACAGATGCTAAAATTAGACCCAGGCCTTGGCCTGGGTGGATTTTCAGAACTCCAGTCCCCAAACCCATTTCTCATAACCACCAGAGCCGTGCTTAAACTTTGAGCTAGGACAGGCTCACCCACCCTCTGCTGGGCCAAACAGCCTCCTATTCCTGCCCTGGCCTCCCCCAACCTGAGTTATTTGCCCTGGACTCTTCCAGTACCTCCTTGTTCAGCCCTGGGATCAGAGCCCCAGGAAAATCTGCATCAGGAGGAACCAGCAGCTCGGGGACGTTGGCTTCTTTCTCCTGGTGACACAAACAACCATCCTGAGGACCATGACACAAAGACAGGACAGCCCAGGAAAGAAAACTCAGGGTAGGTTAGAAAGGAGAGCACGGGCAAGACTGAAAGCAGAGAAAAGAGCTTGGAGAGAGTGGACGGTTTCATAAGTGGGATTTGGGGGAACAACACTTAAGTACAAGAGCCCTCATGTGTGATGAGAGAGCCAGGGCACACAGAGTTCCAGGAAAGGCCCGGAACTCAAGGTGACTCGTCAGGGCAGGGCGCGGCCCCTCCAAGGAGACAGGTGATTGTGAGGGAGGAGGGCTGACTTTCAGAACCCTGCTCCGTACAAGTATCTCCCCTGCCACTCTCAGACTCTGCTGAACTATTCCTCCAGGTGGCAGAGAGCAGAGCGAGCAACTGAGAGGGGCAAAGAGAACACCATGAAAGTCAGAGATAGGCTGGAGACAAAACCAGATGGGATGATTGTTCTTGGTTTTGCCCCAAACTCCCATCTTGTTTCAGGAAGCTAAGGTGATAATGACTCTGGGAACTTTTGTCCAGAGGAGCATCTTGCTAGAAAATGGGGATTTCCCCTTCCATACCACCTTCCTTTTTTACCTCATTCACTTCCCAGATTTCACTTCCCATCCCCAGGCAACAAAACCACTACAGTTCATTAATGCCACGACTCTGGGGAGAGGCACAAGCCATGTAGGGGTCCCTGAGGGCAAGGCATTGGGGGCACAGCTTGAGTGACCCTGAGTCTGGACTCCTGGTAAGGGAGTGGAATTAATGAGAGGTGGGCAGTTGCCTATCTGGGTGCAGATGCCTCAGCCTGCCCTGCAGTCATCAGGCTGAGCGTGGAGGAAAACATGGGCTTGCTTCAGGGCCAGAAGGGAAGCAAGTGGGGGAAAATACCTGTGGTCACTGGCTGGCCCAGATGCCTTAGAGTTCCATCCTCTCTCGCTAAGGGTATCCCCCAGGAAAGCCCCCTGGGATGGTCCTCCCGCCTCTTCCCAAGTCACAGTAATCAGGTACTCTTCTCAGCACTTCCCATGTATTAACTCAGACAATCTCTAAGCCCGTTTCACAGATGGGGAAACTGAGGCACAGAAAGGCTAGAAAATTAGCCAGAGTTCTTACAGCTGTACAAGGCAGAGCTGGGATGCAAACCCAGCTTCCGAGCCTTCACTCCCAATCCGCACGCTGCACTGCCCTTGAGCCTGACTACAGGTTCCTCGGAGGGCATTGCTATTTTCTGAGTTTCTGCTTCTGGAAGCTGAGATGGTAGATGGAGAGACAACCGGATGCAAGAAGGACATGAGCTTCTGGGTAGATCATCAATGAAGCCCAGAACTGGTGTCAGAGCTACTGAGGGCTCTCAGCCTGTTCTGAGAGGCCCAGTTCTGTTCTGAAGCCAAGTTCTAGCAGGACCTACATGAAGGTCATCCAGGGTCATAGCTGACCCTCACAGGACCATAGCAGCAGCCTCTCCTTTGGGTCTTAAGGCATGTGCCATTCAAAGACTGCTCACTCGGACACACATTACTCAGAGCCTCCCTGACTGCCAGCCTGCCCCAATGCTACTGGGAATCTCAGAGACCCCAGCCCTGCCACGGAAATGCCAGCCAAGAGCAGTGACCAGCATGCAGGCTGCCCAAAGAAGCCGGGTGCCTGAAGCAACAGCAGCCAGAGTCAGAAGCAACCGATCCACACAGGGCGGCAGGCGGGGGAGGATTTCAGACGGCCTCAGATGCTAAGCAAATCCCAGCTGGCAGGTGCAGGGGGGCAAGTGGGCTCGGGGAAGGGAATCAGCCTGGCACAGAGGCTCACTAGGGCTTAGGCAGCAAAGGGCAGCCTGCGGGTGGGGCCCGCAGGCTGGGCATCCTGTGTGTTGCCTGCAAGACCCTTCCCAGACTTCACATGGCTGCCTCCCTGCTGTCATTCAGATCTCAGCTCAACCGCCACCCCTCAGAGAATTCTCTCATCTCTGATCCAGAATAGCCTCCCCATCACTCACATCATCCCGTTTTATTCACAGCACTGTCACTTGCTGATACGTTGCTACTTGTTCATTGTCTGTATCCCCCAATTAGAATGAAAGGTCCATGAGGCCAGGGCTCTGCCTTGTTCACTGCTGGGTAACCAAAGCCTAGAACAGTGCCTGGCAATAAGACCCACTGATACCTGTGAATGAATGGATTGAATGAATGGGCCCCAACAGGCGCAGGCCCTTAAACACAGATGAGAGCAGGTATGAACAGCTAACCAGCTCAGCCTTTCTCTTCTCCTCGTTCTTGGGAGATCAAGCCTTTAAAAAATTTTAATTCTAGCATGTTAAAATGTCTTTATTGCTCCCAATTACAAAAGGGACATGTGCTCACAGTTGAAATTTAAACATTACAGAAAGGAATGACTTAGAAAGCAAAGTCCCCCACCATCCCGCATCTTAAAGAAAGTCACTATTACTGGTATGTTGTGTACTCATCCAGATTTAATTTAGTTTTCAAAGAAACAAATCCATGCATCATGGAAAGAACAGGCATTCATAATTCCAGCAAACTAGCAGCCATTATCATTTCTCCTTTGCAATCTTTTCTCGTGTGTTTATTTTACAAGTTATCACAATGTACTTTTTCTGTAACCTGACACTTTAACTCATTGCATCACAAACATTTTTCTAAGTTTTTTTATTGCCTACGTTCTCCTTATTCTAGTGGCTGTATAATAGGCCACCAAGCGGAGAACTATAATTTATTTAACCTAGATGTTCAACAAAGGGAGAACAACTGTTTCCCATTTCCACTGTGACAATGACACCACAAGAAACATCTTTTTTATGCCTATAACAAGAGAATTCCACCCTTTTCTTGGCTGGGACTATTTCCTAATGAAAGATTTCTTAATTCCACAAGTGGGTTCACTGGATGACAGGGTACAGCTGTTTTAAGGCTGTAGACTGCTCTGGGGAATTCTGCGTAATGCGAGGAATAGGTCTCTGTCTGAGTCACCGCGTTCCCACGGTGGCCCCCACGGCCATCTCTCCACGCTTCCCCACCCCACTCCCATGGTGCAGGCTCTCACACACCACCCCGCCTCCAAATCAGCTCAACAAAACACTTCCTGAAAGACTTTCCAATCACAAACTGATTTCACAAGCCTAGGCTGAAAAATAGATAGAAAATGAAAAATAGATTCTAGCCCTGGCTTTTAAACTCTCAACCAGCAGTGGAGTCAAGATCTACCTAAAGTTGAGAAATACCTGGCTACCCTTTTCCTTCTCTGCAAACTCCCACGTGGAATCTAAAGGCCCTGGGCTCCCGTGGACCGGTCCAACAGCTCCGAGGAGCTTGTCCAGTCACGAGTGCAAAAGCACCAGTCCTTCCTGCCCTGCCTTCCAGGGAGCTCTCTGCCTGCTGGTCCCTGAGCCCACAGTGGGACTGTCTGTCCTATCCAGACAAAACAGCCTTCAGGCGGGACAGCCTCTAGGGCTTGGGAAATCAGCCAATTGTCATTTTTAAAGCATCATCAAAGAAAAGCCAGAGGCTGAGGATGGAAAGAAAGACTATGTGAGGACAGGCGAGACTCCACAGTCAGGGGCCCCTCGCCCTACTCATCTGCATGAGGAGGAGGCGGGGCTGAAACATGGTGGAAGCAACAGAGGACTTGCTCGTCTTGACCCCCTGGTAGCCACTTTTATGGCAGCCAAGGCGCCACAAATCCCTCACCAGCCAGTGTCCTGGATGCTCTACCCCAGGCCACATGAACCATTCATGGAATCCTAGGTGAGGTGCACAGAGGTAAAGCCCAGGGCCCAAAGCATCCATTAGCCTACAGATAAGAGAGAGAACTGGGGAAGATGCTGTCTCCTAAGTGCTGGGTGTCTCGCATCGCTCAGGTCAGCCAGTCTGGGTCTGGCCCCGTTTTTAGAGGCCATGGGCTGTAAGATGGCCCAGCATGTGACATGGCCTGAAACTGCTGGAAACCCCCCCTCCCATTCCAGAACCATAGCCCTGTGACAGGCCCTTGGATGGGAAGCAGGCTCAGAGCTGGCACCTGCAGATCTGTGTCCGTGCTGCTGAGGCAGGAAGAGCGGGTGATCCCTGGGGAGCCAGTAACATACTCACTTATCACACCCTTGAGTGCACGGCTCAGAACAGACATCAGGATCGCCGTCCAGGGGTGTCCCGGGTTAGCCTTTGTGCTGGTGCCTGGCTGGGCCTCGGTGCCCTTCTCAGCAGTGTGGGCAAGCATCAGCCCCAGGGCTCAGCTGACCCTTGGCCAGTGAGCGGGTGGCTTCCATTTGTCCCTGCAATTAAAGAGGAGGGGTTCATTAGCTTAAGCTGCCCCCAGCTCCGGGCCACCAAGCCAGCCAGAGAGGCAGCCTCGTGGCAAACACCACGGCTCCGGGCTCTGGGCTTGCCACCGGGCCCCCTCTCTGCCATCCTGTTTGCCCGGTCTGGTTAATCCCGCGATGAGAGCCAAGGATGGATCCAGGCAAGGGGGCTAGGACTCGGGGCTCCCCGCGCCACGAGTGAGTGTGTGCACACTTGTAAATCTGAGCAGGGATATAATTTTAGAATCCAGCTCCATTCTCATTTAGCTTCAAATTACACTCTCACCTTCACCCTGCAGTGGGCGCATCTGTTCTCAAGGGCACTCAAGAACCTCACAGAAGGCAGACAACATACAACCTTTGTTTTAGCGTTTGGGGAGCCAAGCACAACTGCACCCACAAAAACAAGCACACCAACAAGATGTGTGCTAAAACCCTCTACCCACAATCCCACACTGTGATACTTAACTTTATTCGATTATTTTACTGTTATTGTTGAGGCCCTTCCTATTAACATGGGTAACTGACCACATGCTGATATAAATCTGCATATATATATATATAGTATCTGCATATATTTACAACATCCTTTGCCACATATATATTTTTAATATATCCCTAAGACTTGACCACTTAATAGAGATTTCAACATTTTTGTTCTTTTAATATGAAGGTGCTGAAGTTTCCCCGCAAACCCTTTGGATACGGCACCTTCTGCACGAGCCCTAGGACAGAGCTCAGATCGAGCCTGGCCCTACGAGAGGATGGACTGGCTGTTCAGAAGCCGAGAACACTATGTGGCGGTGGGTGGGAGTCAGCATCATCCCCCAGCGAACGGCCAAGCAGGTGGGCCACAGAGGCACCACCCCGTGCTGATGCCCACGGCCACCCTCCTCCCCCCGCCCTCCCTCCCAGGCTCTCTGAGCAGGGGTGACTCAGGCCTTTGCTTCCTAAGCTGACAACTTGCAAGGCATCAGGGGAGCCAAGAGAAGTAAAAGGGCAGGGGTCAGGGATGTGAAATTCACAGTGTGCACATGTGCTTGTGAGCAGGGAGGGCGTACACCCCCTGGGGCCTCCACACTGAGAGAAGGGAAGGACAGAGGATGTGCCGAGGGCACTATGCTCTCCTGGTCTCTGTCTCCATGCAGCTCCTCCACAAACAGGGGCCTCCAACCCTGCCCCACCTGTCTACCCCCTCCCTTCTCCCAGCCTGCCTTATGGTGGGCAGGGGTCACTCTGACACGTACCTACCACTGGTGGAAAGAGCTTTAGTGAAGCATGTCCAACGCACCCTCTGCCCCGAGCGCCACCATGACGCTGTGCCTGGGGAGTTCAGTCCCACCCACGGGCACTTCCCCTTCTCTGGGCCCTAAGCAGGCCACACAAATAGCACAAGTCAAAAACAAAACAGAAACAGAAACCAAAGCCCACATCCTGGCAGCGCAGCGCACCTGTCGCCTGTCGCTGCGGCAGCCCTGGGAGCCTGCTGCTGGCGGAGGTGCTGCCCTGGCCCACGAGGTGCGGCCATCAGAACAGACTCCCTCCTGGGGCCCGCCTCGCGCTGGACACCTCCTGCTCCCCGGTCTGCAGGCTCTTCCCCAGGGAACTGGTGGGGGCTGGACATGCAGGTGATGGTACAGCAGGGGTCCCACCTCTGCCTCCAAGCTGCCCCCAGACCCCTCTGACACTCCACGGCCACTCAGAGCCGGTCCCAGCTGTAGAGGGAATGAGGCTCCCTTGTGGACTGCGTGACCTGAACCAGAGGCTTTAGAGCAGAGGAATGTGTGAAGTCCTTATACAACTAACATGTGGGTAGAACTCAGGCTTTTTCAAGTGTATCATCTCTCATGATTCTCCCAAAACTCCTGTAGGGAGGGCGGGAATTATCCTAACCTCCCCTGCCTTGCCCCGCCCCCACCCCAACTCTGCTTGCATTTTAAAGATGAAAACACTGAGTCTCAGGACATTAAGAAATTAGGCCAAATCCACACATTTGATTCAAACCCTGGTCCTGGGGCTCCAGAGTCAGCCCTCTTGCCATATAGCATCCCTTCATCTGCTTCCCATTTCAGTCTCATTCTTAAGGCACATGTCCTTCATTCAGTGTAATCTGCTTAATGCATTCGGTAAACCGCTTATTTGTAACCATACAGCCAAGTCTGTCCATCCAGCTTCTCCTTCAGCATGTCCAAATGCCCTGGAAACTTGAAGGAGCACACACAGACCACCATGGGGTTTCAAGCCCTCTCTACCTGCCCTCCTCTGCAGCCCACCACACACACTCCGCCTTTGAGACCCTGTCTCCTCTTCATTCCTTTGTGACGCCACCTTCCCATAGTCTCCAGTTATTCCATTACTGATGTTCCCACAGGACTCAGGACATCCTCCTGTTGAAACATGTTGTCCCATCTTAAAATGATTATGTGTTGTTTCCCCTTCCACATGGTGAATTCCTTGAGACCATGAAACTTCTGTTAGATAGATGGACAAGGAAGGTAGAGAAGGGTCCAGCTAAGTTCTTGGGTGATTGCAACATCTGGTGTTATTAACCAAACATAGTGATGCCTGGTATTCTATAGTTTTTAGGACACCATCATGGAAGGGCTCTCTCCCACAAAGCACCATAAACATTGGTTTACAATGGCCAGGGCTGTCTCTGAAGATCAGGGAAGAAAGGAGGGTGCTCACTCTCCTTTCTCCCACTTCCAAGAGCCATCACTGGAGCTAAGAGGTGAGGCTAGAAGGGGTGAGTGCCTTGGGTCTGGACAATGCAGAAGACACGTCACACGAGGAGGGATGGGGCAGGAACAGAGCATCCCAGGCATCCCGGGAAGCACTGCAGGCTCTCTCGTGGGCAAGGGGCCAAGCTCAGGCTCAGGTCAGAGAACAACAATGCCTATTCTGTTATTTCTATAATGTGCTTGCACTCTCAAAGGGCACATCCAGTTTTCATGCACGTAGGGTTCATCTCCCAAAGAGGTTTAACCAGCAGCTGCTGGCAGGAAATTCCCTCTGCATCATTCTCTCTCCTCCCCTGTAACTATGTAGGGTAAGCTGGGCTTGCAGGATTGAATCTCTTCTTCTCTCAGTGGAACATCAAAACCAAATCTACCCCCATCCCTCACCCGTCTCCATGGCCCAGAACCTAAGACAGAAGCCAGGAAGCGGCAGGCAAACACTATTCCTTTTTCTCCCCTATTCTCCTTTTCCCCAAACCCCCCCAACCCCAGGTGCCCATGAAGTAAAGATACCCCAGAGACCCACTGGGGAGCCCTCTGGTTACTCAAAGCCTCCCCAGTTCTTCCCATGTGACTCAGAACAATTGCTTTTACTTGTCCTGTAGTAAGACCAGCCCTGAACGCAAGTGGCTTTGGCAACTTCCCAAACCAAGGAGTGACTACGCTCAGCTGGAACTCTAAATCCCCCCGATCAGGGGAAAGGCTGTGTCTGGTCAGCTTGGGGAGCAGAGAGTCTGCTCTGGGGCCTGACTGGCATGGGAGAAAGGGGATGGGCCCCCACTCCACTCAGCTGTATCCTTCCACTCCACGCCCCTCACTCTGAGCTCGGAATCTGGCTGTCCCTGCCTGCTGGACACCTTACCACCCTGTCTTCTGTCTCACCTGCAGGCTACCCGGTCCTGACACCCTCCTCTCCTTCCTTCCTCCTCCCCATCCAGCCCACTCTACCTGACATACCCTTCCCGATGTCCCCCCTCCCCGAATCAATCCCGACTGCCCATTCCCTCTGCCTTGGAGGGTGGTCTCTGGCCCACTGCTCCTTTTCCTTCCCTCCCTTCCCACCCCCTGGCACTGGGTAGCTGCTGCTCGCTGCCTGAAAGGCTGGACAGCTGCTGGGCTCTCTAATTAGCTGTCTGGCCGCCGTCCCAGAGCGAGGCATGTGTTACTGTAAAGAGCTGCCTCACCTCCCCTTCATCAATAATCCCCTATGCAGATCCCACCAGGCAGCAGCTGAGGGGCCCTGAATCCTCGTCACGTGTGAGCAGCAAGGCTCCTTCTGTCAGCTGGAAAGGGACAGGCAGTGGCCTCAGAGCTTCACCTGCAAAGTGACCAGGAATTAACTTATCTTGCTTCTCCCTATTATTGCCAGTGTCCTTATGATGTCCCGCAGGTGAACCTTTGCCTTTGGAGCAGTGGGGACCCTGCCCCTTTGTTGCTCCCCAGTGGTGGCAGAAAGAAGCCCAGTGGGTCTTTTGGAGGACAACTCTGGACCCCAACAGCATGACACCCAATATCCTACTCTTCACAGCCGTCTATAGCCAAGTCACCCCCAGAGATTTCTAAACAACCAGCGGACCTGGTCCAAGAAGCCCTGCGGAGGCTGGTTTGTTTATATGAGGTGTTGTATTCCAGTAATCAACAAATATTCGCTGAGTCCCTGCTGAAGGTCAGGCACTGTACGAAGTGTGAGCAAGACGAGGTTCCTGCCCCCTTGGAGTGCACAACTCTCTGGGGAGACCGACAGTAAGAAAGGCAGCTGACACATACTGTAATGTCTGCTAGCAGGCCACGAAGAAGGGGAAAGGCCTGGTAGGGACAGAAAGAAACTGGCTGCCGGAGGGCGAGTCATAAACCTAAGGAGCTAGCACTGGGGCATAGAAACCGTGCATCTCTCTCATCCCAAAGAAAGAGCTTTGGGAAAAGCATTCCAGGCAGAGGGAACAGTAAGTGAAAAGATTCTGGGTGGGGAAGGTAATAGCTCAGTTGTAGGGCACATGCTTAACAAGCACAAGGTCCTGGGTTCAATCCTCGGTACTTCCACTAAAAGAAAGAAAGAAAGAAAAAAGATTCTGAGGCAGAAACAAGCTAAGCAAGTTTGAGAAATAGCAAGACCAGAGTAGCTAAATTTAGTGTAATTAGGAGTCAGACATTCCCTGCCCCTGATTGCAAAAGTCCTCATCTAGTGATCCCTACAGGGCCAGCTGGGTCAGGACAAAGCACCTTATTGCCAAATAAATGCAGCCAGTCAACTGAAGACGCCCCCTCCAGGCAGGGGCTGGACACTGTGAAGTCCGCATCAGCTGTTGGCAATTTTATCAACCAATGAAGGGAAGGTGAAATCCTTTGCCTAATGGCCTGGAATCTCCATCTGCTTCCGATCAAAAGAATTTAAGCATGTTAGCAGGTCCTCTCTAGCCTGGGTGTGTCACTTTAACAGGAAAGTGAATATGTCTTTTTACTCCAACTAGTTTGTTGGATTTTCTGTCACTTGCAATCAAGAAAATCCTGACTAACAGAGGTGATTTTCCCTCATCTGGAACATACTTAGTCAGCATGAGAATCATGCATCTGAGCACCACCTGCCCGCATCTACCGCTGTGAACACCAGTGGCTCTGCCCCTTGCAGACAGGAAGGGGCGGAACTGAGAGTAAACAGGTCGGATGCCTAGAACAGTGGGTCCATCTCAGCAGCATGGCGATAGCTTTGGGGGCTCCAAATCACCCTTCTGGGCACCGCTCAGATTTTGTCTTTTCCTCTTGATTCACCTGGCCCTTGCCAGCAACCTAGCACATCCTGACTATCTTCTGCAAACAGGGCATGTGCAATCTAGCAGCCTGGAGACATGGCCCAGACCAAGAACAGAAAGTACATAAAGGGAGTCTTTTTCTACAAACTCCAGAACTGCATTACCCAATTTGATAGCCACTAGCTATATGTAGCTATTTAGAATTTAATTTTAATGAACTAAGAATGAATAAAATAAAAAAACTCAGTTCCTCCGTCACACTAGCCACACTTCGAGTGCTCAAGAGCTACATGTGGCAAGTGTCTACCATATTGGACAGTGCAGATGTAGACCACTGCCAACATCACAGAAAGCTCCACTGGTCTGCGCTGCTCTAGAACTTACCAAGGGTGCCCAGAAGGCTGCCAAACACACAGACCTAAAGCTGAGCTTCACTTCCTTGCTCTTGGAAACCCTTTTTTTCTGAACAGACACTCCCTGCCCTCCCTCTCTTCCTCGGGCTCAGGCCTGGTTAACCAGGGCCACCACTGTGAGATGGGGGAGGATAAACCCTTGTTCCATGAAAGTCACTGTCCACTGTCTGAAGAGTGACATATCCAAGAGGCCAGGAGACGCCTTGGCCATTGGAGAATAAGGCCAGCCCCTGTGTCTCTGGCTATCACTCAGTGTAGGGGGTGCTGCTTGGAGTGTTTAAAAACCCACGTTTATTGGGCACCTTCTGTGTGCCGGGCAGCTGTCACACAGGTCATCCCACGAGTCCCCTGCACGAATCCATGAAGCAGGCATCAACTCCAATTTACTCAGGAGAAAAGGGAAGCTCAGAGGTTAATTGACAGCTAGAAAATGGGAAGGCCAAGGTTCTCCCCAGCACACTTGCCCCTACACCACTCATGAGAGATGCACATGTGTGGACTGGAATTAGGAGACTTAATTTACCCACGGCAGTGGGCCCCTGGAGCTGACCGTTGGGTCTCATGGCAATCTCCTGTGAGCTTCCCCTTCCGGCTTGCTCAAGTCCACCCAGACGTGGGAGAGCTACCTTCCAAGACCTGCCCACAAAGGTCGGGTGACTGGAAGATACCACATCAGAACCAAAGGAAGGCCACAATCCAGAAGATAGACCCAGGAAGGGGGAAGGGATCATAACACAGAACATGTGGCATTTCTCGTGGGCAAAGAGGGGAGGACATGATCAAAATTTTGTTTTGGAAAGCTATCTGGACCATGAGTTCCTTGTCTTTGCATCTTTATGTCCTGGATAAAACTGGACATACATTAGGGACTCAGAATCTAAGGGCTGAATGGGGGAAAGAGGAAGGGGGCAGGTCCTCCAAGAGCGACTGGCCTGGCCAGGAGGAGCCTGGAGGGCAGGTGCATGGGGGGAAGATAAGAATGAGCTGTTCTGGGGGAGCTGTGATAGTTGCTGTTTGCTACACATGACCCAGTCTGACTGTCCCTTTCCTTTAAGTAATGGTCCAGAGGAAAGGCCAGCATACACTGGGCTGGGAACTGACTGCAGCCAGTCACTTCCACTCTGAGCCCTGAGCCCAGCAAACCTGGCCCCTCACTCAGCCTCTCCCGGACAGCTCCATCTACTGTGAAAGCACTGAGCCTTGCCACATGCTCAAATATGGTTCCAAACAGCACTTAGGCAAGAGTAATTAAAGGGAATGTTATCTCAGTCAGGCTCTCATTAGCCACGTAATTAGACTGCTGAAAATAATTAACATTCCTTTTGACAAAGGAAGCAGAGGACCCATTACATTCATTAGGACAGCCTCAAACCAGCCCGAGGAAGACCAAGAAGAAACTCATTACCTCCCAGACCCACAGAGGACAGAGTCAACATCCAGGAACCCAACCCCAGTGGCGACTCCTGCCCTGGGCCAGGCTCCTGTGCAAGCGGACACAGGTGGCAGCGGATGTCCTCCTCTGTGTATTACAGACAAAAACAACACACTCGTACATACTCACAGGAAAGAAAAAACTTGGAGGAAATGCATGACTCTATATCAAGATCACAGCCCAGAGGCAAATACCTGTCTTCCCCAAGGACCTGGAAAATGACAGAAAAGATGTCTTCTAAGAATAAATGCATTACAGCACCAGAAAACAAGAAGGAATTATATGGACTCCCTGAAGATGGATGCCAATGAGGATAAACTGATCGAGAAAACATAACACCCCAAAATAAAACTAATAATAATAATAATAATAATAATAATAATAATAATAATAATAATAATAATAATAATAATAACGGACACTCATGCACCACATATATCTCTCAAGCACTGTTCTAAGCACATATTATCTCAGTTAACCCTCGGAAAAATCCTTTGAGATAGAGACTGTTACTTCCACCACTTTACAAATCAGACCCAGAGTTACATAGCTTTCCCAAGGTCATAGTGCTAGTTAGTGCCAGGGCTAGGATTTGAACTCAAGCAGTGTGACTGAGGCGTCTACACTCAGTCAGAGGAGGGCTCCAAGTTTGGAGCGAGCAGACTAGGGGCCCAGGAGAGGTCCTGAGTGGTTGGTCATTGGATTTGGAGCAGCAGGGCAAGTGGGCCCCTGCCCCACCTTTCCACCAGGTTTGTGCCAGGAAATTAGGATAGGGAGAGAGGGGACACCCAGACAGCTCCTGCAGGTCCCCAGCAGGCACATCCCACCCTCCCGTCCACAACCAGGGGCGGCTAGCTCTAGAGCACGGAATCAGGCTTCATACTGAAGAAGCGACTGAAGAAGCGACTGAAGAAGCTCATAATACTAAGAGGGGAACACAACCAAGACTCACTGAACATTTGACAAAAACCCAAACCCCCAAAGAAGCACTAAATTTAAGAACAGAAGTTCTAGATAAAAAACAAAATGAATATAAAGTCAACAGAATGAAATGCTTTTTAAAGTACAATTAATATTCTCTGAGGAGTTAAGAGAGGTTACTGATTCTATGGCCCCAGACAAAGGTGTTGCCAGAAGAATGCTAAAGATCTTAGACGGGAGGAAATACACCACGGTTAACCGGTTCTCTCTGGATGAAACAATACAGTGACTTCATTACAATTTTTCTTTATATAACTATTTTTCTAAACTTCCTATACCAAACATGTATTACTTTTGGAGTCAGAAAAGTTATTTTTTAAAATGCCTGGCATGAGGTAGGCGCCCCCTACACCAACCCTTGGCCCTATCCAGGCTGGTCCATAACTCATTGTGAACCAATCGTTAGATCCATGCTCCCATCTCCCAGTCCCTGTGCACACGGTCCCCGCCCCCAGAACGCCCTTACCTATCGCCGTTTACCCACATTCACCCGTTCTTCAATGTCCACTCAAAGATTATCCATGTTAGTGAAAAGGTCCCTGCTTCGTACCTAACCCACTCTGATCCCTCCTTCCCCAAACTCCCGGGGGACCTAATTCTCCAGGGTCACAGGACAGCTCTTCTCTAAAATTTCTCTAAGACTCTAAAACATTGAGCTGTCCTGTGGGGTTACAGTACTGACAACTTACAAGTCCCTTACCTTGAAGTGACCAAGTCTTGTCTCCCCAACCCTACAGTAGGCTTCTTAAAGACATTCAGAGGGCACTAGCTTTCTTTTTATACCCCACTGTGCCCAAATAAAGCTGAGAAGCTTTCGTAAGAACACTCTTAGGTGTCAGTTGAGTGAATGACGAATGAGCTTTTGTTCCTGGTGGGAGTAGGAAGAGGCAAACTATTGTGGAAATGCGGTTACACAACAGGGCTGGGCCCCACACAGCAAGGCCCTCCTATCCGGGCAAGGCCCTCCTATCCGGGCAAGGCCCTCGAAAATGGGTTACCTGGTCCCAGACAGCTTGAACTCCCAACCTTTGCCTGGGATCCAGAAATATGTGCAAATCCAGGGGAGATAGTAAATCTTGAGGCAAAATGTTGATGCCGAGTAAGATATTTCTATGGTCTTAAGGTGTCTTGCCATAGATTGCTTATTAGTAGTGAGGGAAAATTAGAAAGTGCACAGTGAAGAAATAGGACAGCACCTTGACCAAGTGATTAAACTTACCACGCATAAGGGACAGACGGCCCTCTGGTGCCTCTGGATGTAACACACAGTAAAGGACACAACATCACTCACACATATGCCGGACGGGAACATATAACCCACTGTCTAAACGTGGGGCATCAGCACACAAATCCAAAGGGAAGAATATATATATATTTTTAAGGGGAAGGAGGAGGCTATATTCTTCAAAAATGTCAATGTCATGAAAGACAAAGGCTGAGGAACCGTTCTGGATGAAAGGAGATTAAAGAGACATGACAACTAAATGCAGTGCGGGAGCCTGGACCAGAGAGGAAAAAAATGCTGTAAAGGACGTTACTAAGTCAATCACAAAACTGTAATACAGCCAGCAGATTAGATAAACTATCATATTAAAGTTCAGTTTACTGAAGTTTCTATAAAACAGTATCCTTATTAGGAAATCCACGCTGAAATATTCAGAGAGAAAGGGCCATGATGTAGGCAACTTGCTCTTAAAAGTTTCAGGGAAAAAAAAAAAGGTTCAGAAAAAAGAGAGAGAGAGAGACAGAACATCAATGATGAAGTAAATGAGGAAAATGTTAAAAATAGTGACTCTGGATAAAGAGTATATATCTGGACTATTCTGGTAACTTTTCTGTAAGTTTGTTTGAAACCACTTCCAAATAACAAATTTGGAGAAAAAAACAACAAAGGGGCCCCATCCTTTAAACAGGGAGTTGGGTGGGGTGGAGCAGACGTGCAGGGTGAATCCAGGAAGGACATTGGTCATCACATGTCTACACTGGATACAAAAATTCCAGCTCTGCCAAAAGGTCCATATAAGATACACCTCATCTCCGGTGTGGCCCTCCCCTTTTCTTACTTCTCCACTTATTTACTCCTTCCTCTCCCCAAGATCAGCAATCCTCCAGGAGGCCTCCCTATTAGTACCAAAGGACAGGATTGATTAACCTTCTGGATCTATTCTTGTATGTAGTTAATATTTGCTGAAGATGTTTTGACAGCCACAAGCCCACGGTAATGAGTCAGGCTATATGTGTTAAGCCACAGCCTTCTGAGTGTTTCATGGTATTTCATCACCACCACCTCCCACAAACTTGTGGCTAGTCCCATTCATACTGCCTGAAGTTAGGACTTTATACCATGTTCCTCCTTTCTGAGATCTCACTCAGGCTTTCTATACCCCGATTCCTACATCCCACCACCATCACTGCCACCCAACTCCAAAGTAAACCTCCTCCCTCCCACACAGACGGGCACAGCCTCCCTCCCCAGGTACCCCGTCTGTCACAGCTGGGTGTGGCCTCTTGAAATAACGCCCCTCTAAATAAGAGATCGCTGATGGAGTCTCTTTAAGGAGACTCACTGCAGGGAAGGGGTTGGAGAAAACCATCCTGTTATCCAAATTCATCTGTTTATTAATTCAGAAATCCTTATATGCACCTATTATGTGCAGACTACTCAACACTAAGCTGGTTGGGGTGCGAAAGCTGAAGTTTAGCAGAGGGGCTTGTTGTTTTTAGAACATCGGAAATATAAAATCTTGGAAATTCTACTGTAGTGTCAAATACCAGAAACCTAATAACAATAATAACTTCCATTCTGACAACCTTTTACTTAAATGAACTTCCTTCAAGTTCACCCCATTCTTAATGCATTCATTTGAAGGGGCA
Organism: Camelus bactrianus; assembly: GCF_048773025.1. NCBI lineage: Eukaryota > Metazoa > Chordata > Mammalia > Artiodactyla > Camelidae > Camelus > Camelus bactrianus. The sequence goes on along the minus strand of NC_133544.1, from coordinate 30,346,121 downwards.
AAACCCACAAAGGGACCAGCAAGACCTCCCAGACAGGGCCATTGCCTTCCTGCTTTTGTGCTTCTGTAAAATGGCTTGCTTCTAGGAAAATGAAACTCCCAATTGGTCCATTTCTAACACCTCATTTGCATTTACCCCTAAAATTCCATTGCTCACTCCTGATTGGTCCATTTCTAACACCTAATTTGCATATGGCACAAACTTAATCAAAACCTAAAACCCTATAAAAGCCTGTGTAAACCTACAGATGGGGTCCAGAGTTTGGAGTATTAATTCCTCTGGGCCTACTGGCATAATAAAGCTGAGTTCTTCAACCCTCCAAGTGTTGCTTGGTCTCTCAACAGGATTCAGGTTGCTGTAACACATTCACATGTTCCTTTAACAATTACTCAGTATCTATGTCCACCACCAGGGACATGCAAAGACCCCGGAGGCAAAGACCCAAGCCCGGGCCACAGCGGCTGACATTCTAAGTGGTCCTGGACTGCCCGACTATCCTGGTAGACATGTGCTTAGGGCACTGGCCATGATGGGGCACCAGAGAAAATTGTTTTAAAGAGGAGAAGATGAGAGAGGTTCCAAAAGAAGCTATTGTGGCTTCAGTACACAAATAAATTCTGTTATTTCCAAAAACATGATTTTATATTCTAATTGAGAATTATATTGATGTATTTTTAATGACTTAGGGGACCCTAAGCCTGTCAGTGAGGAGGGGCTCTAAAGATTTTAATCCAGCCCAAACAGTAAATAGAAATTGTCATCCTAAATGCCGACAAGGGTCAAGCAGCCAATTAGTGAAGACACCAGAGCTATTAAGAAAGTAGGACTGACAGGGCTGGGTGAGGGATTTATTGGGGGTGGTGGGAGGGAGAGGAAGAGAGAGTTCGAGAAAGGCACCCAGACTTCTGACTTGGGCAAGGGCAGGGTCATTCCCAGAGAGGAGGACGCAGGCAAAGGTGTGTATTAGAGGAGCCACATGATGAACTGTGTTTCAGGTGCTCTAAGTTTGAAATGCCCCAGCACTCTAGGCTGGAGGCAGGTGTCAGACCCCTGCTGGATGGAGCAGTGGAGAGGAGGAGCCTGCAGGGGAGAAGGTGCAAGGGGTGGCATCCAGAGCTGGTGGAGGATGAAGTGTTGTGAAGGGGTCTCGGAAAGGGCCAAGAAGGGATGAAGACACCCAGGAAGGGACCTCGCCAGGGAAATGGGGGCAGGAGAGTGTCAGTGGTCGTGGTCAATTGCAGAGACAAACCAGACAGGGAATGAAGAGATTTAGCAGCAAAAAAGGTCATTGAGGACCATTTAAGAAGGAGGAGTGACTGCAAAGGGAGGTGGCTGAGACAGTGTGGACGGGTGACTCTTCAGAAGTTTGCTTGGGAAGGGAAGGAGAGAGAAAAGCTGCTGGAGCAGGGGGGTCCTTTCTCCCTTCCTCTTTTCTTCTTTCCTAGATAAGGGAGACCTAAGGATGCTTAACACTAAGGAAAAAAACCACAGCAAGGGAGAGCTTGTGGCTGGGACATATGTTGTGGGGCACATGTGGATGCTCAGGGTGTCCTGAGGTCATGGAGGGGAGCACGATGAGCCACAGTCCCAAAGGCCAGCAGGACATGAGTGTCACTATAATCCCTTTACCGAGAGGAGACCCAGGCAGCCAGAGTAAAGGTGGCATAAGTACTAAGGCACTACAGCCAGACCTAGAAGACAGGTCTCCCAGTTTCCAGTCCCGGTCCTTCTTCCAGAACAGCAGTTCTCAACGGGGCCACCCCATGGGATGGCGGGCGGTGAGGGCCCTCAGTCTGCATCACTTGGTGGGTGAGGAGTGCTACAGGTACTTATTGGTGGGGACCTGGAATGCCGGACACCCTGCGGCTCCCACAACAACTCACAAAAGAACGCTCCCATATGACTTTAGAACATTCAGCTGGGCATTCACAGAGGTGAAAAGTCCGTTTACAATTATCTGCATCTAGAACCAAACTCCCTTTCTGAAATTAGCATAGGATTTTTGCATGGTTTCAGCATACACTGAATTTTCCAGGAATGCCATTGGAGGGCAAATCAAGGGGATCCTTTGCTTTTTATTCGGAGCTTTATCAAGAGTGGTTCACCATGTGGGAAAATCACGTCAACCTCAGCAGCACCTCTCCTGGTACTGGAGTCACCCACACTACACACCTGCCTGTTGTGTGTATTTGTGGCTGTTTCATTCGCAGTGATTTTATGTACAGGTTCAAGCACTGGACTCCTTCCTTCTGTTTTCTGGGGAGTCATGCCCAAGCAATTACATATTAGAATATGTGACATTGTATTATAATTAACTTTTCCTTTATTTCTCTTTTGTATTACAGTTTAGGCATTATGTTGATTTTTAAAAAATTTATGTATGTAGGTGTGTCATATTATCTATGAATTTGAGTCGGAGTAATTAGGAGGCATTAAAAATATTTACTTGATAAAAGAGGGGCCCCTACTTTGTGCCCCAAGAAGCAAGGGAAACTGTGGTGCTGAGGGAAATGGAGGGGTGAGCAGACTCAGGGGGCTTCAAATGATCAATCCCACAGGATAAAGTCAATGGTCTTTTATAGACATCAACATGAAGTTCCTGAATGATGGGTACACGACGTGGTCGGTCCATGGGGCTTAAGAAAATGATTCACTTGGGCACCTTTGGGGAATTTCATTTCACAATTTTCACGGGACTTTCTCAATTAATTTAAATGAGACTAACCTCAGCATTTTCCAGCACGTAATGACAAGAGGTAGAAGACCACAGGCCATCTGCAGGCCCCAGGGAAATGATAAATGGTTGAATGTCTGGAGGCAAAGATGTGTTTAGAAGAAGTCAAAGAAATAGGTGCCAGACTTGGTCTGGGGAATATCTTCTTAATGGATGAGAAGATTGAGTAAACAGTATGTAAGAAGATGCTTAAGGATATTTATGGAAATGCTATATCACAAGGAATCATGGACAGGAATAGGGATAGAGGAATGATCTCAGAGGACCTCCAAAAGGTTAAAAAGGCAGGTCAGAAATACTCAGGGCTCAGAATCTGAGAGAAGCTGGTTATTTAATGGTAGGGAAAAGGCAGGCTAAATTCCCACAGGCGTGCCCATCACTGCCAAAGAGGGACAAAGGGTTAAAAGAAGTGTCCTTCAGTCAAGAGGGGATAGCTAACTGATTCATGTGTCCTCCCCACCGAGGACACCTGGGGACTGGGAGGAAAGGAAAGGAGCAGCCTGCCATTCTGGGATGCTAGTGGGTGGTCCAGAGACAGGGCTTTCTGAGCCTGGCTCTTGCACTAACCCTCACAACTCTATTACCTCTCCTCTCAGTTTTCCTCATCAAAAAAAATGAATAAAACACAATAGAACACTTTAGACTCTATCATTGTACATTTTTCTATTGTATTCATGTTCTTCCAAGAGTATTTGTGTACGTATTTAAAAAAATTTTTTTCCTGGTGTTTATTTTTTTAAATGGAGGTACTGAAGATTGAATCCAGGACCTTGCACATGCTAAGCACGTGCTCTACCACTGAGCTGTTACCCTCCCCTATTTTTTAATTTTAAAATGTCAGGTTGAAGCAGCTGTATGGATTAACAAGAAGACGCTCAAATGAATACCTGCATCCCTTCCCAGAAGGAAGTAGAGGAACCTGGCTCACGTGGGCTCTGAAGAAACATTCAGATGTAGGAACCAGTTTACGAGTCTCTGCAGCGCTGACTCAGCCAAGGGGCCAACAGCCACCCCCTCCCACCCAGTATTAAAGTGAAGTGCAGACACCTAGCAGGTAGGTACTCCCACCCTGATGACACGCCGGTTCACCCCTGAGACGTCACAGTAGGAAGAGGGAAGCCTTCGTGGTTTAGGAGTCAAGCAGGGCTGGGACTACGGTGAGGCAAGAAAGGCACTAGACTCGGATACAATACTTGAAGAGGTGCCAATAAAAAGCTTAGTAATCAGAATAGATGATAGTGCGATGCAATATTTGAAAAAAACAAATTGGTAAACCCAAGGTGTGGGCTGCTATTGTACTGGAACCAGGGCCGGGATGAGGGCAAGGCCAGTGAGGCAAGGTCACATGAGGGTCAATGATGTTAGCATAGTCCCGCATCGCAAGAACCCCTTGCTGCGATTAGCACCCCTGGAGAAATACCGCAGAGCTCCACAATCTCTGATCCCAAACACTTGGAATTCAGAATTGTTTAGATTTTGAAAAAGGTAATATAGAACACATCCAGTAGATTACATAATCCCCACAGCAGCGTCCGGGGCGGCACTGCCAAACACATGAAGATTTCTGCAACCAGAACTATGAATATTCACTCTCCGCAGAGTAAAGAGACCACCAGTGGCCTTGCGTTCGTCCAGGTCAGGCTCTGCCATCACGTGAGTTAAAAAAAAGCTTTTGGTTTTAGGATGTTTTGGATTTTGAAACTGCAGATAAAGGCGCGTGGGCCTGAACAGCATTGCATCGGGTGTCTTAAAGAAAAGAAGCAGCAGATTAGACCCAAAACTTTGGTTATAAACTTGTGCAGAAAAGAAAACTGTGAAGTCTTCAGCAGTGATGACCCAGAGGAAGGCGATTTCTAAAAGCTGGGTCAAGCCCAGAGCAGACTTACAGCATTTCCCACCAGCCAACCAACCGCTACTGTTAAGTTCCGTCTGTGTGTAAGAGCTTGTGCAGGGTCCTGGGCTGTACTGAGACACGCCGGACTCAGGCCCCCTCTTCAAGGGCTGAAAAGTTAGGGGGGACTGGAAGGCACAGAATACTGGACACTGAAAGGAGCTAATCCACACCTGCACTTTAAAAATGATGAAGCCAAGGTTCAGAGAGGTCAAAGTTCTTGTACAAGTTAGCAGCAGGAAGTTAGCGGCACAGAGCGATCAGATTCTGGGTATGCTAACTGCCCTTCACTGCTCTTTGCATAAAAGTACAGAATAATTGCCAACTTAGTAAGGAAATTGCAAGAGGAGACAAGATCCCAGCTGAAGTGGTTTTCGTCAAACATACCTTTGCAGCAAAGGCGGGTTCCGACTTTTAAAAGGACTGGAATTTGGGAAGGCAGCAGAGCAGATGCAGGGCCTCCTGGCAGGAAAATAATATGAGGTATGGGGTTGGGGGCGGATGCGCAGCAGGTGAGTTGGGCATGTGGATTAGGCGCTGGTGAAGGGCCTAGAAGGAGTTATTGGAAAAGTAGGGAAAAGCAAGGCATGGAGAGCTTAAGTGCCAGAGTGAGGAACCTACAGTATGTCCTAAGGCACGTTTCCCAGTCATTTGAGTTCTGCCTTCACGACTGAAGGCTGCCCGCTACTCTTGCAGGAAGAGGCAGAGTGTAGCCATTTAAAAGAGCACACTCTGCGGTCAGATTCTTGCCATTGGAATCGGGTTCTGATGCCAACTGTGTGACCTCGGACAAACTGCATAACCTCTCTTTGCCTTGGTTTACTCATACGTGGCACAGAGATACTACAAGTACCTCCCTTGTGAAAGTTACAGGAAAGAGCATGTTTACTGTCCCGAACACAGTCCCTGCCATTATGAGTACTCAGTAAGTGTGAGTTGTTGTTAGCCTTTTTTATTTGTTGTATTTGCAGTTATATACGTACTGTAGCCTCATCCTAAGCAGTAACATCCATGAACTCCTGGGCTTCTTGTGACAGCTATGGTTTGATGACACACACACATAACAGGAGGTTAACTCAAAAGTCTTAACCAAGGCCCTGGATACAACAGGTCTGACACTCCCAAGCTGCTGAGAGGTCCTTCAACAGAACCACTCGGGAGATCTGATATCTGACCCTGCACCCGAGAGGACAGGGTGGACTGGCACCTGACCATACCTGAGACGCTGGAGGTGAGAGATGCAAGTTGGCCATCTGCTATGGGCAGAGCTAAGAGAGACGGCTGAGCTGGGGAGCGGGCCTGTGTTCCCAGGTTAATTGTGCCAAAGGATGTGTGATTGTTTCCTTGGATTATGTGGGCCACGTGCAAGAGGGGGCTCACACGAGTTCAGAGGAGGTCTTGTCCAAGAGGGTGGCTCAGACGGATGGAAGGACCTTAGCTGAAAGTGGCTAGAGGTGAATCGCTGGATTTTAGGGGCTGAGGAAAGAACAGGGATCTAGAATAGAGGATAATTTGCTCTTTTCAAGACAACTGGAAGTGAATGGTCCCAGTAATGGGGGGAAAGAGTCTCCGAGAAACTGATGACCATGGCCACAAGAAGAGACTCAGCATTAAGTACCTGCCAAGCCCAGGAAGTTAGGAGCTGGCAGACAACAGTGCTGGCCAAGTAAGGCCTTTCTTGTCCTTCCCAGCCCAGTGACAAAGGACTGGACATATTAAATACTGAATTGAGACTATGTTTGTGACTTAAAGTGACCACAAGAACTTCTACTGCCTAAGAATGACCTGGAACATTATGGGCCTGATGGAATTTTCCTCCCAGGGCAGGGGAACAACTAATGCCACTGAATCAACATAAAGGGACAGTGGGAGACAAAATTAAGTCACATTATGAGTACATACCAATGAGTCATGTTTCTTTACACTCATTAGAAACATAGCTATTAAACTGAAATGTTTTTCCCTGTTCCAACAAAAATCATTTCTCAGATTCCCAGTGGTATGGTAACCACAATTAGAAATCACTGACATAGGGCAATAAGGAACTCAGGAAAAAAAGCAAGGCAGGCAGGACAGAAAAGATGGGTTTGGTGGATTCAGTAGGAGATCATTTGGTCTGCAACCTTGGATATGATGAAATTAAAATAGAAGCGGTCCCAGTGGAGAGCAGAATCCTTGGACAAATGGCTTGTTCAAAGGGAAATTGAGGCGGCCCAATGTCATGAACAGAGAAGCTGTGACCCCCTGAGTTCCTAGGCTGAGCTTATAGTATGATCTTGCTCCTTCATGGGGAGCCAGGGAAGCAGAAGTGGGATATGTTCTCACTAACTCAGAGTCACCCGGAAAGCCTCAGCTGAAGTCTCCATGCCTGGGAGCCCTGGGAAGATCCTGGGCTGAACCAGGCCCTGGAGTCTGCAAATCCAAGTTCAGAATGGAAGACATAACCAAAGCATGCCTTCCCTGCTGCCTTCACCTGGGGACAATCAGAAGATGAGGGGGGTGTGAAGTTTAAGTTTTAAAACAAGATACAAGAGGTGTGCTCCATGGTTTAGAAGACGGCCAGTATAAGGGTGAAGACACACAACTTCTCAGCTGCCCCATTTAAACAAAGAAGGAATGACCAACCCAGTCCCCCTTTCTAAGAAGGGACTTACTCCAGCTGTGACTTTGTCCCTTAACTTCTAATGTGGCTTCCTTTTCCTTCAACCCCACCTCTGCTCTCCCAGCTCTGACACCCTGCAACTCCAGACCAGCTGAGTTATCATCTGAAAAAGGACCAAATTATCCAGATTCCACTGGATCATCCAAGCATTACTGCTGGAGATGTGAGAGAATATCTCTTCCAACATTTTTATTTTATGGATAAGGGAAAAAAAGGCCAAAGGTCTCAAGTCACATGCCCGGAGTCACTGAACTGAGACATGAACCCATGTATTCTGACCCCTAGCATGTCACTCCATTCTGCACCAACATGCTAACTCTCAAAGGGGGTCAGCCCCTCTCCCAGGCCACCACCTCAACCTTTGTTCCTCTTCCACAAACATCTCAAAATGTAGAAAAGCCACAGTGTTAACTTGCCTGGAACAGACAGGGATGAAAGATATGAGAATCACTTCAGTGAACTAGCTGGTCACCTTTGAATGGAGTAATCAGTGGCCACAAATATTTTCTCAGAAGAACAGGATAATCCAGAGCTTGCTGTACTTTGCAGAGTATACTTGGGCCCCAGGGTCATAATCAGGGTGTCCACAGCTGGACTGTAAGGATGGGCAGGGTAAGGTCCAGAAACTAGGTTGGAGGATGAGGACTGGAGTCCAGAATCTGCAAAGATAAACTACTATGCCTAGTGGCGGTAGGGTGACAAGAAAAATGCTGCCCAGAGAGCCTGCTGAGTAAGAGGAAAACATGGCATCACAATGAAATGGAGTTTATGAGATATATTCCTATGCCAAGCAGAAAGCCTGGTCTTCTTATGGTAACCCCTGGGCCATCTGGTCTACTTCCCTAAAGCGGGGTACCGACCTCTCTCTTCTTCCCAAACATTCGCCAGGAAGTTGATTTTCAAAAGAGAATCTTGACGTCCATCTCCTTTTAACTAGCTGTGTTTAATCCACACCAGCTCTCCTTCTTATAGTTTAACTAGCAGTACCTCCTCTCTTACCTTCTCCCAACATTTATTCCACCACGACATCCAGGGCTTTAGAACACGATAGAATCAGATGGATGTCCGTTCAAACCCCAATTTGGCTACTATCTGGCTGTGTGACATGTGCAATGACTTTATCTTTCAGAGCCTCAGCTGTAAAATGGAGATAATCAATAATAGCTATCTCATTGCCGTGTGAGGAGAACCTATATCAAGTGCTTACTTAGCCCAGTGCCCGGCATATCATAAGTATTCAATAAACAGTGGCTGTCTTTGTTATTGTTGCTATCATCACTGAAGCCAGCTACAGTTCCACGTGTGGAATTAAATCTCAGAGGGCGGAAACAGGCCATCCAAGGTCGCACAAGGGAGTTAGGGAGGGATCCCAGATTTCCTAACCCCGGAAGCCTTTGCCAACCATCAGCTCCTACACAAATGTCATCGCCTAATGACCTAGAAATCTGGGTCTCTGATCATATCCAAGGACCACAGCTGATGATTTAATAGGTACTCACTGTGTGCTAGATACTGGGCCGGCTATATGAAAGTTTTAAGTCATCTCCTTGTTTGTAGCAGGCAAAAACACAATTACAAAACAAAAGTCTGGAGTCACTGCTTATGTTGCCCAGTGGTGACAATATTTCTTGTCCACGGTTGTTTTAAGATGGGAGATGAAAGTAAGACCAATGCCCTGGCTGCCTTCTTTCTGGTTTTAGAAAGCCTTTTTCAACTGGGAATGGGGGGGGGGGGGTCCTAGGGACTGGAGACTAAGTGGGGTCTGGCCAAGGACAGCTGTGGAAAAGAAGATGGGAGCTGGCAGTGGCCTAAAAATGGGTCCCCATCATTGCTCCAAAGAACAGCAGTTATTTTCTGCAAGGTGGACCTCTTGCTGTACTAGACCTGTCCCTACACTGACTGTGCAAACAATGAAACCAGGGTGCCCCAGGAAGCACATTTTATCTTGAAGCATGAATCACCCCTTGGAAGTCCAGAAAAGAACCCTTTCTTTGTGGTCCTTCAATCTCCTTCTTGGCCAGCATCCCTAGTTCCTCAGGGGTGTCAAGGCCTTAGGAAAACTCTGAGTGAGTGACCTTTTTGATGGAAACAGACCATTCCAGAAGCTCATGTGACAGGAGTGCCTCTTAAAAACTGAAAGGAAACAATGAATGAATGAACCAGCCAGAAGGCCTTGGTCATTCAAGTCCAACTGCGAAGGCAGCTAGAAATGGCTAATCCAGTATGTCCTGAATGCAGGGCTTCTGAAGAGGAAAAGAATGGCAGAGAGAGCTCTCTCCAATCATGCCCTTGATCTGTGAGATCTCCTTACGGTAACTTAGGATTTGACAATGCAATTGCAGGTCATGCCTTTTTTTTAACTGTCATGCTTCTAGAGGGTGGAGCAGCAGAAAGGCACCATCTGAGGACCCAGGTCCTGCCCACGTCAACTGTTGGCCATAATTCCAAGGATGCTGTCCCTTGTACAATACCAGCCACACTGGGAGCCAAAAACCCTGAGAGGATATCAAACTCCCTGTTGAGGAGTCAGCAGAGTAAAGGACAACGGGGAGCTGGATGTTCAGAAAGAGGAACTAGCAATGACTTTAGTTACCCCTCAAATTGCCAGATTGGATTGTGACCGGCCCCAAAGGTGTGAGCACCAACATTGGCAGAGGGTGGAAAGTTCCCTTTCAGAACCATCCTCTGAGGGAGCAGTGGGCCAGTATCATTCTGTAACCCCACTACATTTATAAGGGAACTGATGTTAAAATGAACATGGAGGACAGACTTAGGGCAGAGGAGGGCAGGAGTCCACACCTGCAGGGAGGATGTGAGCAAAGGAAAGGGAGCAGGCGCTCCTTTTCACCTGGGAATGTGATAGATTCCTTATCCAGCCTCAGTTCTATCTATGGATGTCAGCTGCAGGGGTGAAAACCACGTCCCTCTCCTTGACTCACAGCAGCATGGCACGTCCCACAGCTCAAAGCCTCAGGTAAACGTACATTTGAAATTAAATCCATGGGTACCCTATCTATCAGTGCATCTTTATCACACAATGAAAAAGTGTAACCAGTGTGTCTCCTCCAGTACTGAAGTCTAAACACTCTTAAATCCTAGGAAAGGAAAACTTCCTCTGCACAGACATTCAGGCATCCCACAGCCAGTGCGTTAATCCTCAGTGTGACTGTTTCCTTCAGTGGAAACCACAGTCAAAAATGCCACCTCCTAGCCCTTCCCCCAAATCAGCTTACGCTTTACTTTTTAAATACAAAGTCTCTGATTTCTGAGAGGTGGGGATGGAGTGGAAGCCAAAGACCAGGCCAGCAAGGCTGAGTTTCTTCCTGCTCAGATGATCAGACTCCCTTCTTACATTCCCTCCTTAGCCAGGTGTTGCCACAAAGGATAGCTCAGAGTTTGCCAAGTCAGAAATTACCCACATCTTAAAAGGAATGTTCCTGGAATAAAAAAAAAAAATACAATAAAACCCACACTGCCTTGTCTGTAAATCCGGGGTAGGGGAGGAGGGCAGAGGAAAGTAAAGAGATACAAGTTTGAAAGCAGCCAGGCTGTGCCAGGGTTAGATCTCCCTTCCCTCAAGGACAGCCAGATCTGATGGTGCTGATGATAAAGTCGTGCGGCTTCACTTTACTGCCCCTACCCAGGTCTCAGCCTGTAACATCAGCATCCCCAGCACCATCAGAGACCCTGCTCAGAGCTCAGAGGGTGACTGCCACTGACATCCAGGCTGTGACACTGCCTACCAGGAAACATCCTACTAGGAAGGAGCTGTAAGGCATCTGGAGAGCAAAGGCAGACAGAAAACACCTGCTGCCAGTACGCTGTCCCAAGTGCCCTTCTGATTAAAAACTACACTTTTAAAACCAACACTGAGCTTCCCTGATGACAAATGCTGAAATGTAGCCCTTTCCTGCAAAAAGACACCTTTCCCTTTAGAAACGATACGTGAATCTGATACGAGGAAAATAAACACAGTATAAGGCTGCCTAACTCATTTAACATCTTTCATTCAAGAACCTGAGGCACTTAAGTCACTTTATAAATGTAAAAATTCATGCCTCATCACTTTAAAAGAGGGAGTCAGAGGGAGTATCATGTTCCCATCTTAGGAACAGTCAACCGAAAAGCCCCTCTCTCACCAGTGGAGGTGGGGCGGTCAGACCTTCATACCATTATCCTCAGCTCTGAACAGCTTGGGATAAACCCAAAGGAGGACTGAGCCATAATCAGCCCTGTCTATTTAAAGGGGAAAGGGCCCTAGAAGTGGGACTGGTGGTGCTCTCTAGCCTAGCGCCTGCATCTGACTTCGGCCACAAGTTCCAGAACCATATAGATTTATAGCTCAGGAGACTTCATTTTCTCCCACTATCCCTTACTGGTCCTGGAACCTCCCTCCCTCCTGTAACTTTAAGTAGCCAAAGTCAACACTAAATTAGCTTGTCATTTCCCTCCAAGGACCAGATAAAAAAAGTTGATTCTGCCTCTACTATCTGCCCAGTTACCACTCATTTCTGACCCCAGATATAAAGCCCTGGGGAGGAGGCCAAGCCTCATCTCAGCCCACCCCTCCATGCCTTGAGGGCAAGGTGTCCTGGCAGGCCCACCTCTGACCTAACTACTCATATCATTAATTCATTCACAGGAACAGACAGGAGTCACCCAGCAGTCCAGCCCCCACCGCCACCCAGTGCCTTCTGTCTCCACAGGCAAGCAGCTGTAGCTCTGCCTTGCAACCAGGGGGAACCCCTACTCTCAAAGGGCTGTCCTTTCTAAGAGGAAGAAAGGCAATGGGCAGTCCTGCCACAGGATGGAAGTCAGTGGTCACATGCAAGCTGGCTCAGAGCTGGAGGCACCTTGTTCCTGGAGACATAAGGTCGGGGAGTGGGTACCTGGAAACTGGCGCCTTTTGTTTTCTAGAGAGAAAGAAACTGTATCCTGCTCCCCCCTCCGCCTGCCCAAGGAAGGCCATTCAACCCTAGCCTTGACCCCTCTTCCTGGTTAGAGCAAAGAGAAAAACCCGGGCCTCCTGATGACCCAAGTCTGAAGGCCAGAGTAACAGCTCATTTGTTACTGGCTGCTGAGAACGCAGGAGAATTGGTGAGTAGAGCCCCCAAGGTTACACTAGCACAGCTCCCCGGGGTCCTGCTCTCTTCCTCCTAGGAGGGCTTGAAGTGGCATCAGAACAGCCTGCCACCCTAAGCTCTGTACCTGAGGCAACCAAACAAACATACCCCCAAGGAGACTGTGGAGACAGAGGGAGACATAGTCCAGGAAAGGAAAGGAAGGGGATCAGTTTCTGACTGGGCACAGAAAGAGAGAAAGGAAGATACCTGGGAAAGAGGCCAGTATCTCCCTGCCCTTGCGGTAATGGTCCCCATCCCAGCCCCGCATCTGTCACAGTGCACGGGAGAAAAGGGTGGGCAGATGGAAAGCTAGCAGCCAGGGGGCTGGGCTGGGCCCGAGGGCACGGATCTGGGGAGGAGAGGACGCCTAGGTGTGCAGTCCACCATCACCTAGTTTTTCCATGCACCCTGGAGAGAGGGTTCATCTGGCACAGTTCCCTCCCCTTCAGAAAAGTCCTCAGCCTCAAACTCAGGAGGATCCGTGGTTCCCACTTCCAAGCTCTGGCTCTCTAGCTTCCACCCAGACTGACGCCCCCTCCACCCTCCCGAGGCGGCTTCGGGGATGCTCTCCGCCCGCCCGGAGGAAGAGGGGGTGTCAACCTTCCGCTGCCGGAGATCCGCGGCTGGCCCCTTCCCCTCACATCTCCCCGATACCCTTTTGTTTCAGGCGGGGAAAGTTGCCAACCTGCACCCCTTTCCCAACACGCCCCCCTGTGCGCCCATCCCCCGCAGGGAATCCAAGCCCGAGAGCACCATCTAATCTGCGGCTCGCTCTCTAGCCGAGGCAGCCGCTTTGAAACCGAAAGCAAAGAGGAAGCGGGATCCGGCTGCGCCCCTAGCCCGGCTGCCGGGTAGCCGGATCTTCCCCATCACCGCACCGTCGCCCGCGCCCCCCGCACTCGGCGCTGCCCGCCCCGCGCGGCCACCTTCCCCGGCGGCGGAAAGGCCTCCCTGCGGACATCGGGGGCACCTACCGGTGCGGGGCCGCGGCCGCGAGCAGGGGCAAGGCAGGGCCGGCAGCCTGCCGGGCGCAGGTGCGGCCAGGAGCGCGGTCTCCCCGGCTCGCTCCCGCTCCTCCTCCCGCGCCGGGACTCGGGGCGCTCTCCTGCGCCGCCTGCTCCCCGCCCCCACGCCCGGCGCTCGGGCTCCCCCCGCGCCGAGTTGCGGGCCGTGCCTCCCCCACGCCGCCGGCCCTCCCGCGCCGCACCTAGTCCCGCATTGTGTGTCGGCGCCCGCCGCGGCGGCGCGGGGGTCCGGGGGCTGCGGCCGCCGCTGCCCGGGCCGAACGGAGCCCCCGGCGGCGGCGGCGGCGGCGGCGGCGGCACTCACCCATAGTATGGATGCGCTGCAAACTGCACATGCTCGCGTCTGACAGGCGCCCTGCCTCCGGCCCCACTTAACTCCTTGCTCGCCCGCTCGCACGCAGGGCCGCTGCCCCGCCGACCCCCACGTCTCCCGCCGCCGGGGGTCGGCCGCGCCCGGGGCGCCTGGAAGCGCGCCTTCGGCTGGGGCCTCGGCGCAGGTGGCTGCAGTGCAGAGCTCCTCGGTCCTCCTGGCCCCCGCCACCTCTCCTGCGTTTGAGGTGTCTGCAGAAACCCGGAGGAGAGGACTGGCCAGGATCCCTCACCTCCCAGCTCGTAGGACTTGAGGGGACTGCTTGTACAGCACCCAATGTGGGTACTCTGTAGGTCCCAGCTACCCAAGGGCCATAGTCCACACGGTGTTGCAGACCCACTATGTGCCAGCATTGGGTTCCGTGCTGTCTGTTCATTGAAACGGGCCTGCAAGATCGTTTTCATTATCCCCATTTTCAAGATGGAAAAACTGAGTGAGGCCTATGGAAGTTAAGGAATCTGCCTAAGGCCAAGCCTGAACCTTCAAGGTGCACAATTTGGTTTATACCACAAAGATTAAACAGAAGATGTTCTTTCTGAAGTCAATGTAGATTCTACTATTGGAAAGTGGAAAAGAACAGATGTCATCTAGAAAGCCTGGAGACTCTGGTATGAGGAACTGTGGAAAATTGGTGACAGACAGAGGGCTCTGACTTGAAACAGGCCCCTCAGGCGGGTCCCAGGTCCTGCAGAAAGGCTGAACCGGGAGTAGGAATGTATTCCAACCCTTATTCCCACGCCAAGCCTGGGTCCCAGCACTGGACACTGCAGCCAAGAGGAAAGGACAGTTTTACAAATTTAAAACGCCTCCTGAGGGTGTCTTTTTGTAAATAATCCGTCCAGAGGGGGCGCCCTTTTCTAACTCGCACACCCACTCTGTGTGTGTCTAGGCCTGACCTGAGAGGTCTGATGGCTGATTACCTCCAACCTTCTCCCTCTTTTTATAAACACGCCAGTGACAGAGGTCTAAGGCAGCACAGAGTCTTCTAAGAAAAGGAACCTGAGGTTCATCCAGCTGGTCTTGCCTCACTCTGGGTGAGAAATTGAACTGCTATCCTACTGTCTGAACCTAATCTGATCCTAAGTCTTCCCCTAATTGCCTGATAGAGTCATGCATTTTCCATCAGCTTACTGGCCAGGATTTTCAAAGATCAGCAGAGGGATGGGCAATGTGGACAGGGAGTTCTAGGTCCATCGCATGCACATGCGTTCTTGGGCTGGCTGATAGTTTTTTCCACAAGGAGGGCACTGGGGTTTGATAAGGGCAGAAGCAGTTATGTGGGGTTTCTCAAACCAGTATAGAAAGTACACAGCCATGTGGTGCCAATGGCAAGAGCTCTTGGCTTCCCTGAGTTAATTTCTTCCTCTATGATGGAGATAATATCGCCTCCTTCATAAGTATATTGTGATGACCCAATAACATAATGCATGTAGAGTCCTCAGTACAGTAGCCTTCAATAACAGGTAAGTGTTTTCTCCTGGGGGTAAATCAGGGATGAGGGAGAAGCAGGGCTACAGTGAAGCATGTGGGCCATCCTAGAACACTGTCGGAGACGAAGGAAACAGCTTCCTCTCAGGAACACCTTGGCAAAAGAGGCATCAGTAAGTCTGGCAGTAAAACCCACCTGCTGAAGAAAAGACCTCCCTGGCACCCCCTTGCCTCAGAGGCCCAGTTCTCCTGCTGGGGCTCTCAGTCTGTGCCTGGCAGCTGATTCCGCTCCCTTCCGGCTCTGGGAGGCAGCATTGCACAGAGGAAAGCATAATGGGCTATTAAGGCAGGAGATCTGAATTTGGGATGACTTATAGTGTGCTATACCACAATATTTTTAGGGCCCATGAAAATGTTTGAGTTTCCTTTAAAATCAGAGGCAAAAAAAATGAACTTTGAGGTCAAAGAAAATGTGTACACGTATAATTTTAGTATAGAAGCCATAGTATATAGAAGCCAAGATGCCAGTTACAGAATCCAAAAGAAGGAAGAGTTAGGAACTAAGGCACAAGACGTGGCATCAGCCAATCTCTACTTTATCCAGCTCTCCCATGGACTTCTCTCCATCATCTGGGTCTTCCTCATTCTAAATTAAGAATCATTTCTTCCCAACAAAAATTTATATAATGCGTTACAATTGCTTTCTCTTTGGGTAAGGGAGCTATTTTTAATCCTCATTTTATAAATGAGAAAGTCAAAGCTCAGAGAGATTTGTGGTTTGGTCAAGGTTATATTGCTAGTGAAGGCAGAATGCAGTTCAAACTCAGGTCTTTTGGCACCCCATCCAAGGTCCTTTCCATCTGCACCTAGATTTCAAATAAGACCAGGTGTGTACAGGGCAACGCTGTCTGCTGCAGAAGCATACCTAAAAATGGTATCTGTAGCAACGAGTGGGTCCCTGGCTTTTTACCCAAAGAATACTGAGACATGCATACAGTGTTGGGGGATGGGTGGCCCTGGGTGAAGGTAGGCACAGTGATAGCACAGTGATCATGGTTCTAGTGATTCAAGTACAGATTCAAGGTGAAGAGCTCTGGGACAAACCAAACCCCACTGCACTAACACACACCAAAGATGCCAGCCCTGCCTTTGACTTCTTGTCTTATCAAAGCAACCATGATCTGAGTTCAGACTCCACATCCTAGCCAGAAGGCAGTGTATTTAAATTCCCTGAGCCTATTTCCTCATCTGCAAGGTGCAAATGGCAGTAATAGTCAACCTCCTGGCTGTTGTAAGCATAAATAAGATGATGCATAGAGGTACTTAGTATAGTGCCAGGCACATATACAGAGTTTGAGGTCCCTGTCACCATAGGGATTTAATATTCGTTCTCTTCACATCTCTCTTCTATCACCAGGTGGGGGGAAAAGAGAGTCTTTTAAGTGTCTTTGTAGTCTCTAAAGTGCCTGAAATGTGTTAGGTTCTTAACCATATTTTCTGAGAGACAGGAACTTTTCTGCCCTTCAACAAAGTAAACCACCCATAAAGCAGTAGCTCTTGTCCACCATAAGTAATTTTCTCAATGACTTTCAAGGGGAACCAGAAAGACTTCCTTATAATCGGTAGAGAGGATCGGTTCCCTGGGGGCTGCCCTCTGACCACAAGTCAGGAGAGATGTTGCTCAAGAGGGTGATTTCGGTGGAGGGACTGGGCCAGCAGCCAGAGCAGGAAGGACCTGAGAGGGAGCTGGAGCATGGAAGTTGGAAGCCAACAAAGAATTATGTACAGTCTGTCACAGATGCTGGGATAAGAAAGAGAGAAGTGAGGTGAGGGGCAGAGGAAGCATTGAAGTCAAAGGCAATCTTGAGTTTGGAATTACTTGGACCAGCTTTAGAGGAAAATAAGACAGGTGAGAAAGAACTGGGGGAACCCCCATGGAACCAGTCCTCCCTGACAAGTATACAGAAATCCCTCTGTTCCCTTTGAAAGTCAGCATGAAAGCTACTTATGGTGGACAAGATCTACCACTTTATGGATGGTGTGCTTAGTAGGAGGGCAGAAAAGTTCTTGTCTTCCAGAAAATACAAACGTGGTATTGGCTGTAAGAAAGGAGATCAAGGTTATCTGCTGGAGTTTGAAAATGGGGAGTCTCTCTGTACCATCCTTTTCTGGAAATAGGA
Source organism: Camelus bactrianus (assembly GCF_048773025.1). Lineage (NCBI taxonomy): Eukaryota > Metazoa > Chordata > Mammalia > Artiodactyla > Camelidae > Camelus > Camelus bactrianus. Next base: position 30,328,708 of record NC_133544.1, on the reverse strand, counting down.
AGAAAAGAGGCATAAAGAGTGTAAGGACTATGAACCTGCATCATTTAGGATTCTTTGGCTGCAAGCAACAGAAACCAACTTTACTATCTTAAGTGTAAAAGGACAGTATTGACAGGGTATGATCAGGTGGCTCACGGATTTGGAGGGGATGCTGGCAAAACAGACTTGAAAAGGCTGGGACCAGGATGGCTTTGGGAGACCAGGAAATGGGAAGTAACTGAGAGTCTCCTTAGGGTTCTGCTGCCAGAACAATGGGACTTAATCTTATCACTTCTGCTCAAGTGTAAGAATCAAATTTGCCTAAATTGATTATGCATCCACCTCTTGGCCAGGGAAGAGCCAGCAGGATACCCTGATGTAAACTCCACAACTGAGAAGAAAGCAGTGACAGAGAAATCAAAATGCTGTTACCCAAAGGAAGAGAAAGGCTCCTAGGTGGCCCCTGAAAAGTGAGTGTCCATGGCACCAGGGAGGCAAGCAGCACAGAGAATGAACACCTGACTCAGAGCCCCCTAAGGTTCTTGGCTATAAGAGGAGGTGAAAGGAGAATCACAGAAGCTTCCAGAAAGTAGCAGGAAGCTCTGAAAAGTACCGGGACAGGAAGGCATAGATTGCTGTATAAAAATCACTGCTAGTGCTGGGGTGGGCATAGAACTGGAGACAGGCTAACTTTTTAGGGACTTCGCACTGCTATGAGCTGTGCTCAGGAATGGGTGAGCTGTGCTCAGGAATGGGTGATCTGTGATAAGGGAAGCAGGTGCAAAAGGTTACTGAGGATGCCCTCGACTGTTTATGAAGTGCCTCGGAGGGGTAGAAAGGGGTACCAGCAGAGAGAGAAGAGGCATCAGGCCCCAGGGAAATGGTCAAGTTGACTGCAGGTTTATCAGAAGCTTTGCTATCCATACGTACCTTCACAGAGCTCTCAAAATAATATATGTTCCTACTTTGGGGATATTTAAGAGTCATGTCCTCTCTCCTTTTTTTAGTCATCAGAAGAAAACGCAGTGGGTAAGAACTATGCAGTATTCATGAACACCTTGAGCATGAAAATGAGGAACTCACCATTCTGTGATAATGTGAATTCATCCATAAAGCATTAAGACATTAATGTGTGTGCACGAAGACAGCCTGGAAAATGAGATGCATGCAGGTTCATGAGACTAGCAGTAAATTAAGGGGCAGTGGGGAGGTCAAGGCTAAAAGAAGTCAAAGTGAAAATTTGAACAGACATTGAAACTACACAGGTTCATAGTTGTACATGTGAGTTTAACCGTGAAGGCTGTAAATTTGGGGTTGTGGAGGGGATAGAATTGATTATAAAACTTGGGAATCATGAGGAGAACCATCCCCATCCCCAGCTGCTCTCATTTCCGACTCAGCAGTCAGCCCAGGTGCTGGGCAAATTTGAAAGAATTTCTGCCCTGGAGATTAGAAACCAAACTCCAAGCTGGTCACCTCCCCTCTGTGCCTCCCTTTGCCAGGATACAAGGAGCTTAGTCGTTTGAGGAGGGACAAAGGAGTATTGTTAAGGTGAGCCTGGGTATGAGAAGGCTTTGCAACTAAAAGCTTTTATGCTGCTATCTAAGTAAGCCATTGCCTGGGGGGACACTGTGTGCCTGTCCCAAGTTCATATATTGGTTCAAAGAGAAATTTCAGCCAGACACGGTGATTGCAGAAGGATATCTTGGGACTTGGCAACATTAATTGGTTAAGAATTTTGATCATAACATCTCATCCAAGACCCAATTCCTGGCCCCACTAGGTCCTGGGATGGGTTAGAGTGGGAAAAATCTATCTCTTTGTAGATCTGAGTCAAAAGGTTTCTCCCGTAGGAGCTGGCTGAGAGGCAGCACAGCTTAGGGGTGGGAGTGGGCTTGGGTTGGGTAGGGTGAGTGTCCAGATTGTATCACCAAGGATCGGCTAAAATCTGTTTCAGTTCTTTACCCTTTGTCCTGGCTCTTCTAGGAGAACTCTGCCCCCTTCAGGAAAAGCTGCATAAGTCTGAGAGGTCAGTGATCTCAGGGACCCCATCTTGTCTGGGGATTTAGTTTAGTTGAAGTGTCCTAGAAGTCTCAGGTGCTAGCTAATTAATGTTAAGTATTTAAATGTCTTCTCTCCCCTACTACTGTGCTGTTGTGAGGACTGGACTCCTGACTTCAAGGAAGTTATTATTCAATTCAACAATCATTAATGTACCATCCACTGTGCTAAGGATTAGGGTCATGGAGGTAACAAGATTGTGACCTACACATGTGGGTATGGGAACAATACCCAACAGTCTCTGACAAAGGATTACCCCTGCTCCTCATGACTGCAGTTTTGTACCTCCCGTGCCGTGGAAGGTCTGTGATTATTTGTGTTCTCAGATGGAGCAGTTACCATGCTAGGCTTTATCTCGACCACACTTGATTTTTAAAGTAAACTCTCAGGCACTGGCTCAAAATTGACTAGTATTTGCAAATTGACACACTCCTTCCTGTCAAAAGGCTCTTTGCCCCTCTTTCCTGCCCACGGCTTAGGTCAAGGTTTGCTTTCTCTTATGCCCTTCAACAAGATGCAGACTTAGGAATCCATCTTTGGTGGATTCTTTCATATCTGTGAGCAGTAATGCCAGGTATAGAGGGGTGACCTCCCCAGGGAAGGTAGCAGAGGGGTCTAGGAACAGGGAAGGAAGAAGAGTGGGGTTCCCGATGACACAAAGGAAGACCACAGAGAGGATGAGTGCATTGTCCTGGGACTGCAAGTCTGTTCAGAGTGCACAGGCTGAGAAGGGGCCTGGTTGCTCGGGGGCCTCATCTTGACCTGTTAAGTGCCCTTATGGGCATTTGTATGATGGGAGATTAACACTACATCATATCCTGGAGCTTTTACTATTTAAATCCAAATTCATGTTGTAGGAAGACACTGGGTCCGTTGGGTCCCACCCCGTGTCCCAACTGCTACTGTTCACTAGGCTGAATGAAGCTGGCTGTTGGCCCCAAACTCTCGAATGTCAAAGGAAGGGCCACGAGGGTCTCTGGTGCTACAGTCAAGATGTGTGGATGAATGTGGGTGGGTGTAGAGGAGTGAGAAGGGGTAGAGGGAAGGAAGGGGGAGGAGGTGGAGGGGCTCCAAACTTTCTCCTTGAAATCACCCACCAAGCTGCTCCCGCCCAGAACTTCACAAACTCAAGCCTCTGGACTATACCGAACTAGCATCACATTTCTTCTTTCCTCAACTAGAGACCATGGCTGAATATGTCATTTCCCTTGCAGGATGTAAAATGGGCTTGGATTAGAACTAGACCCAACTTAACTCTGTCCCCAGACTTGTGTCTGCTCCTTCAAGACCTGGACAGCTACCAGACCACAAGGACACAGTATATAATAGGAATCCAGTAATGCCGTTGTGGTCTGAGCTCAGTTGCTCTGAAGAGGTAACAGGATCCAGAAAATATCCAAAGAATGTGAGTCCCCTCTGATCTCAGCATTGGTCCCCAGCTCCCCACTTGCTATATCCCTGCCCACGATCTTCACCAATTGGAGGCAGTGAGATGGCATTAAACTTGAAGGATGGGAGGTCATGAGGGCAAATTCTGCCTCTTTGGCAGATTGTGGCTTTATTGAGTTAGTTGTTGACTTCCCCACATCTCAGCTTTCTACTTTACTGATGAGATCAATATTTTAAAAACATTTTAATAGCTTTATTAGAAAAATGATTCATACTCCTTTTAAAACATTCACATAATATAGAAAAGAACAAAGCAGAAACTAAAACATTATACCAAATTTCTACAGCCAAAGATATCACCATTTATGTATAGGGAAAAGAATCTACCTATATTTATATACATAGATATATATAGTTATGTAGTTGCACATAAAGTAAACCCTGTTATACATACTTTTCTAGAAATTGTTTCATTTGACATTAAGTAATGAATATCTTTCCATGTCAATAAAAATAACTCTTCACCATAAATTTAATAGCTGCATAGTACTTTATTTTCTAGATGAATCATAATAATTTATATTCCAGGTCCCAATTGATGGGCATTTAGGTTGTATCTTTTTAAAATTTGTTATTACTGCTGCTGGAAATGTTGGGGGCCATACAGTCACTTCAACCATCCTACTCCTAATGAGAAAAATACTGAATGATGTAGCTCAAGGAAAGGCACGAGAATCATGAAAGCCTGTCAGTGAGAACAGCAATTTGGAGTGGAGGAAAAGGTCCTAGGAAATTTTTAGTGATCCTCACCTCTGTAAATGGTTTCCAATCTTAGATACATTACTACATAGTGTACATAATGTATATTACTCTTCTACTGGCTTGAGTGGCAAGTATACTTAGGGAAATTTCTCATTCTGAATAGTCAGAATGAATATTTTGCTTCCCAAAAGAACCATGAGTGTCTTTGTTCAAGGGATCCTGGGCCCACAGAAGCACAACGCCCTGGGCCCTGCAGGGAAATTCCTGCTTTCAGGGTCAGGCCATTCCTGAAGCCATCTGAATGTTTCCCCAGTGGCCAGTGGGGCAACACGTATCTTGAAGGAGCAGCAGTCACGTATCACCCCCACAGCAATGCCTGTTTGTTTCCCATCCTAGGAATAGGTGCGTTCTGCTCCATCGCTGACCTCCCCTCACATACAAGACCTGTCTGTTGGTTCTACCTGATTCCTTTGGGTGGACCCCACTCTGTAAGAGGGAAAGGGCTAGCGCTCCCTCTTCCTGACCTGGACCGGGAAACTCAGAACCTGGAAATGTGGATACTCCTTTCTGGAAAGGTGCACTGTCCATACAACCTCTCTGAAAACTCCAGAGCTCGCTTCTGCATGAGGAGAGCTCCCAGAACATGGGTTCCCTCAGCGCTCTGAGCGCAGCAGTCTGGTTCCAGCTCCGTGTCCCATCACTTTCTCTGATGATTCTTAATCCTCGACCTGGACTTTGTGCAGAAGGGACTCTTCCTGTGCCCTGCTCTGATGGCACGGCTGGGTGAGAGGTGCCTGGGGTAAGTGCCAAGGTGATGGTCTGTGCACTGCTGGAGCCAAGCATTCACAGCTGGGTGGGGGAGAATGTTCTTTCCATCTTTCCTTACTTCACCTAGTCTTTTAACTCTCCACTAAATTCTCCAATTCCCTTCCCTGAAACTATGTAGAGTTGAATAGGGACAAAAGACACAGAGTTTAAAGTCTCCACTTTAGGCAGAGCTTAAAGCCTCATTAATTACCACTTTTCAAAATGACCAAAGCCTGCAGTGGTCAGATCAGAAGAAAACGGATCAGGTCTGAGGTGCAGCTGGGAGTAGGAATGGGGGGCACCGGACCCTTTAGGAAGACATGCCATGCCCACCACCAGATGGCGCTAAGAGAAAGCCTGCGACGCCCTAGCAGGTCCTGGGTCATGCACAGGACTTTGAGAGGGAAGGCAGGCTTTGTCATCTGGACTAATCCTCCTTCACAGAAGGGAGCTGGCAACAGGAGCTCCCAGTAGGATATAGGTCCTGACACTCGTAAAAACCCGAACCTGAGCATGACGACCGGAAGCATAAGGAGGCAAAGTTCTGACTGATCAAAGGAGACCTACTGATTTCATTCTAAACCACCGGGGGTTGGAGAAAGAGCTGCAATGGCTGTCTTCTCATTCCTTCAGGTATTTCATGCCTTCCCTTCTCTGTGAATTCTGGGGCGCTTGTGGGCCCACTCTTACAGCAGCCACACCCTGGAAGGCGGCCTGCAGGGGAATGCGGTATCCTTGAAGCAGAGGGTACTCCCAGCCCTTTGTGTGGGTCCCCACCCACCCAGTCCCTAGGCCCCTTCCGGGCAGAAGAAGCATCTGCTCAGAGGGGAAGCCAAGGGGCTCCTCAGACTGCTGGAGCAACTGCCACCTGCTTGGAGCTGGTCCCCTGTCTAGCTCCCCCTGCCCCTTGATGTGAGCAGCCATTTTTTTCACCTGTGATGGAAGCTGATGGAGACATAAGACAGCTGGTTTCAAACCATGATGTTGCAAGTTCTCAAATGATCTAGAATCCCAGTGAGATGGCTGGGTTTACCAGGTTCTCATTCCCTGAGCTCCGTCAGCTCCCAACTCAGCTTCCCTTCCTCCATCCCTGCCATCTCCTCTCCCGCCGGCTCTCTCTTGCTTAGGGAGCCCACAGCTGCACTGGACAGATCATTTTGCATTGACATATGTTGTCATTACATCAGTTCTACCCCGTGTTCCCCTCTGGGGCTGTTGTGGAGTGTTGGCATATGATGCATCACAAACCAGTCAATACCAGGCACCCAACGGGTCCTAAGAAGCAGGAAAATACAGACCCCTGAGCCTGCCACTCCCAATGCCCAGGGCCTGAATGCATATTTTTAATAAGCACCCCCAGGATTTTGTGATGTGAGGCTAGATGGGGAATCACTGCCTACCTTCTCATTGGAATCCTTCTCCTCCAGGCCCTCCTTTTATCTATTCCTCTTAATAGTTAGTTTCCAGGTCCCTAGTCTTTGCACGTCTTCCTAGTCCTTTATCCCTTTATACCTTCAATTTCCCTTAACAACACTTACTAGGTGCCCATCATATACCTTTATCTCCACCTTTGCAAGCACCCTCAAAGATAAGCATTCTGATCTCTGTTTTCCAAATGCAGAGCCCCTCCCCTCCCCGGCTTTCTCTGGCTCTGGAGCCCACAGCTGCACTGGACACATCATTTGTGGGGATACAGGTGGTAACTGCATCAGTTCTTCCCCATGTTCCCCACAGGGAAGAGGCTGGGTTCGACGGTAGGTATGTCTGGTTCTGAAGCCTGTGCCCTGAGTTCATCCGTCACACTTGCCACATTTTGTTTCCTCGCACAGTGCCTGTAAAATAGGAAGTGCTCCATAAATATTTGTTGGTGAGTAGCTGAGTGAATAAATGAAAGAAAGATCCATGCTCAAGGTTAGAACATCCCCCACCTCACTGCCCTTCCAGTCCCACCTGGATGATGACTGAGCCTCTGTGACTCCCACCCATGAGATTCAGCAGCAGAAATAGCCTCCTGACTTCTCTGTAACAAAAGAGCTACCAAGCTCTGCCCTGGCTCCTGAGGCAGAAGGCTGCCCCCACCCCCCCCACCCCGGACTGGCCCCAGGGCTCCTGGAATCTGAGGCCCCTCCCCCTTCTCCTCCTTGCTCTCCTTCCCCTTTACCCTCCTTCCAACAGCAACTGAGAACCAGACCCTGAAGGCAGAAGAAGGGCTGCTTTGATTTGGGAGGGTTTCATGAAGCAGGAGGGATCTCTTTGGAGCCCAGACCCCCACTCAGGGAAAACAAGTGAGGTTGGGAAGTGAGGTCTCCAGAAGGCCCAGGCCATAGGTAAGATGAACCCTCAAACATTTCACCAGTTCTCCTAGAGTTATTGCCGTCTCTCAAGCCAGCTTGCTAAATGATTGCAATCTTGCAACAAAGAGAACTCCTTGGGAGCAGAAACCACGTCTGGACCCAGCAGAGAAGATGCTGAGGGAGGGACACGGGAGAGTGTATGGTAAACATTAGACCTCCAACAAGTACTTGTTCAAAGAATGAATAATAAAAGGTCCCATTTATACAGCTCTTGTTAAGTGCCAGATACCATACTATCTCATTTAACCCTCTCACCAAGCCTAGGATGCAAGAATTATTATCACCATTTTACAAACGAGGTGTTAACTCAGCAGGCTTAAGCAATCACCCCAAGGTTACATCAGCACATATATAGTAAAGCTGAGACTTGAACTGCGGGGTCTGTTCAGTTCTGAGGTCCCAATTCTTTCCCACAGTGCTGCCCAGGGAACCAGGCGCACAGCAGGATGCTGTTATATTGGCTCTGGAGGTTATTTATTTATTTATCTATTAATTTATCTTTTTTTTTTGGAGAGAGGAGGAGGTAATTAGGTTTATCTATTTACATATACATTTTTTTTAATTGAAGTATAGTCAGTTCACAATGTTGTGTCAATTTCTGGGGTACAGCACAACGTTTCAGCCGTACATGAATATACATATATTTGTTTTCATATTCTTTTTCGCCGTAAGCTACTCCAAGATGTCAAATATAGTTCTCTGTGCTATACAGTATAAACTTGTTTATCTATTTAATATATACCAGTCTGTATCTGTAAATCTCGAACTCCCAGTTTATCCCTTCCCACTCCCTTCCCTCCTGGTAACCATAAGTTTGTTTTGTCTGTGAGTCTGTTTCTGTTTTATACATAAGTTCAATTGTCTTTTTTTTTTTTTTTTTAGATTCCACATATGAGTGATATCATATGGTATTTTTCTTTCTCTTTCTGGCTTACTTCACTTAGAATGACATTCTCCAGGGCCATCCATGTTGCTGCAAATGGCATTATTTTATTTTATTTTTTATGGCTGAGTAGTATATACTGCAACTTCTTTATCCAGTCATCTGTTGATGGACATTTAGGTTGTTTCCATGTCTTGGCTATTGTAAATAGTGCTGCTATGAACATTGGGGAACAGGTGTCTTTTTGAATTAACGATCCCTCTGGATATATGCCCAGGAGTGGGATTGCTGGATCATATGGTAAGTCTATTTTTAGTTCTTTGATGAATCTCCATACTGTTTTCCACAATGGCTGCACCAAACTGCATTCCCACCAACATATATATATTTTTTAATGGTGGCACTGGGGATTGAACCCAGGACCTCGTGCACGCACTCCACCACTGAGCTATACCTTCCCCCCTTGGAGGAATTTAGTTCTTAACTATTTCAGTCTAAACTGAGTGGTGTGTGTATTTAAACTGATTTTCCTCTCACCCCTAGAGTGGTTAGTTAGCATCTGAAGTACTCTAATCAGGGATCTGCACTCTGGAGGGTGGTTACATAAACACTTCAAACGCCATCAAAATCTACGCTAGTGGGCTGAATGTGCTTGAGAGATGCCAGAAATCATCTTTCACTGGTGCAGTAAGTGGTTTTCAAAATATGGAGTTGGCTAGAAAGATGATGTGGGCCCTCACATGAATGACAGGTAAGAACCAGACCAGGCCAACTCCCTGGCTCCCCTGAAGCAGGCTGTGGGATTTTGGTGCCTGCTTGTAACTGTTGTATACTTGGCAGATTTTGGCCTTGGCTGTTTTTCATACCCTACCTACAGGAGGTAATAGGAGAGGGGACAAAAGGCCACTCATCTCCAGTGGCTACAAATATAGGAACTTGACAAGCACCAAAGGGACAAATTGGTTCAGACCTGTTCACAACAGGTGCCCATCCGTCCTCTCAGAAGATTAAAAGGAGGCCCTCAGCTTCCGTGGCCCAACTGACCCTTCAAAACTGAGCATGTGTTGGCTTCCTCCCCTTCTCTCTGTTGTCAAGCCATTTGCAATAATAAGCTAACATAAACAGAAACGAGCTTTAGGTGTGGTGGGCACCATTTCCCTATGGCTCCTTAGAGAGGTCTGGAGCCCCGGTGCCTTTCCCCTAGACCCAACCTCCCTCCCTTCCCCCTACAGCTCTGGCCCAAGATGGCACCCAGCATGGCATTTTTTCTTTACCTCAGTTTTACAAAGTTCCCCTTCTGCCGGAGTGATTCCCTCATAATCCTGCCTTTCCCCCCAACTCTCCAGGGTAAAGGATAGCTGTGCTGAGGAAATAATTTCCCCACTTTACAGCAGGACAAACTGAGGCAGGAAGCAAGAAGATGGTTTAACCAAGATTACAGGTGTGCAGCTAATGGAGTCCCTGGAACAACTTGAAAGTCAGCTACCATAAATGAGTGAATGAATGAAAGGAAAGGAGGAGGGAAGAAGAGAGGAACATTGGTGTCAACTGATGTTAGCATCTGGATTTGGCAGTGGCCACAGTTTGATTCTGTCTCAGTTCCACAGAGGGCTACATGGAAAGGGCTTTAAGACAGAAAGATCGTGGGAAGAAGATAACATCTCAGACATCACAACCCTTAATCCCAGGGTTAAGTTTGGGGAAGGCCAGCCTGGAGGTCCACAGGAATTCATCCTTGGGGTAGGGCAGCGTGGGGAGCTGTGGTTGAGGGTACCAATGAGGAGCCAGGCTTCACTGGAGCCAGAACAGCTGCCTCTGATGATTGGGGACCAATGGAGGAGGTGGAGGAGACACCAGAAACCCAACCAGAGTTGGGGGAAGGCAGGCAGGACCTTTCTGGGCTGCCAGCATAGGGTGGCTAGAGCCAGGCAGAGGAGGCAACTTCAGCAAAGAAGGCTGGTGGGAGAATCCCTAGCATTAGATGGGAAACTGCTCTGCCTGTGAGCATCCCTACCGGCTTGTGTATTAATTACCTGTAGCCCCCAAAGAATGCCAGGGTCTAGGGCTGTGGGAGTCACTTTCTCCCTGGAGCGGAAGAGGGGACAGGCTCATTCTCCTCCAGGCATCCATTCACTCTGCTGAGTACTAAGTAGGTACTAATAATAATAAATAGAAGAGCAATAAAAGTGAACGATAAAAAGCATTATTGGGACAATTGGGGAAACTGGAATATGGCATGTATAGTAGATGATAGTATTGTGTTGATACTAAATTTCCTAAGTGTGTTGATATTAGGAAAACATGCTTGTTCTTAGGAGGAATATGCTGAACTGTTCAGGGGTAAAAGGTCATGACGTTACAACTAACTCTTAAATGAAAAAAATATATCTATATACGCATATACATAGAGAGAAAGAGAGAGAAGAGAAAGTAAATACAGCAATAAGTTAACAATTGGTAAATCTAGGAGAAGAGTTTACAGGTGCTTAATGTACTGTTTTTTGCAACTTCTATAGGTTTGACATTTTCAAAATAAAAAGTTGGGGGGCAGGGAATTTGAGGGAAGAAGAATAGTTGTCACTTATTGAACAATGATCGGATCCCCAAATTTATGTAACTCTATTATCTGATTTAATTCTCAAACCAACTCCAGAGGGAGACATTCTGATTCCCATATTAAAGATAAGGAAACTGAGTCCCAGAGAGGCTAAGGAACTCATCTGGGTTTACAGAGCTGGATTGAAACAGAGCCCAAAGCAAGGGGGAGGTCACGCAGAGGAGTGCAGTTGGGAGACCATAGGCTAACACTTTGTTGAGCCTTTCTGTGTGTCGGCAGTACTTTAAAATCATCCATGCATTTAACTCATTTCATCCTCCCTTTCTAAAAGCTTTCTACTTTGTGATAAATCATTTCATCGACACCAGTGGGAGGGAAAAAGGGGCACTGGAACCCACTGACAGAAGTGTGGGTTGGTGAGTCTCCTTTGAGGGCAATTTGGCAGCATCTATTGAAATTTAAAATTCACATTGTATTTACACCCAGCAATTTCACTTTTAAGTACTAGACCTTAAAGACAGTCATATATATGGACCAAGAAGTATGTCCAGAAATATTCATTGCAGCAAGGTAAGTAATAGCCAAGGAAGGATTGGAAACATCCTAAATATTCGTCATTAGGAACACTAGGGAACCACTGTAAAAAGTAAGGCAAATGAACAAACAGAACAAAACAGAAACAGAGCTATAGATACAGAGAACAAACAGGTGGTTGCCAGAGGGGAGGAGGGCGGGGGAGGAAAGAAATAGGTGAAGGAGATTAAAAGGTACAAACTTCCAGTTGCAAAACAAATGAGTCACAGGTATGAAATGTACAGCTTGGAGTATATAGTCAATAACTAGTAGTATCTTTTTATGGTGACGTAGCATAACTAGACTTTTACTGTAGTGATCATTTTGAAATGTGTAGAATCACTGTATTGTATACTAGGAACTAACATAGTGTTGTAGTTCAGTTATACTTCAAAGACAAACTCATAGAAAAAGAGATCAGATTTGTGGTTATCAGAGGCGGGGGATGGAGGGGACTGGATGAAGGCAGTCAATAGCTACAAACTTCTAGTTATATGAGAAATAAGTACTAGGGATTTACTGCACAACATGATAAATATAATGAACACTGCTGTATGTTATATATCAAAGTTAAGAGAGTAAATCCTGAGTTCTCAACACAAAGAAAAAAATTTTTTCCATTTCTTTAATTTTGTATCTATATGAGAGGAGCTAAATCTTTTGTGGTAATCATTTCATGATGTATGTAAGTCAAATCATTATGTTGCACACCTTAAATTTATACGGTACTATATATCAATTAAATCTCCATAAAACTTGGGCGGGGTAAGTAAGGCATTTCTAAGTATGATGATGTGTCACACTTAGAGTCAACAAATGGCAAAGTCAGGACAAAAAAGTAAGGGATGCTTCCTTAGTGTTGAAATACATATGTACTTATGAATACATGAATACTTACATGTGCATAAAATATCTTGAAGGAATACACACAAAAACTTACCACAGCAGTTGTGTTTGGGGAGGAGTGATCTGGGGGACAAGAAGAGGGGCAGAGACTTAGTTTATTGTTCGCCCTTCTGTATTATTTGAAATTTATACTACATGCATGATTACCTATTCAAAGTGAGTGAATGCATGCATGCATGCAGGAATGGATGAATGAAGGAATCTCCCTTACAAATGCCACAGGCTTCCTTAGGCAACACTTCTGGTGTTGAAGGGGATACCAGAGGCCAGTGTCCCACAGTCTGGGGCTGATCTATCCCGATCGTTAGGAGCTATGAATCCATTTGTAAGTTCAGCCCCTGAAGTCCCGTTGACGCAGTTGAACTTTCACCCTTGGCCTCCTGAACTACCTATTCCAGCTTTTCATAGTCTGGGTTCTCAAAATTGTGCGTGAGAATTACCTGGGGAGCTTATTAGCTGGGCAACTTCGCCTGCAGAGAATCAGATTCAAAACTGGGGTGCAGCCAGGGGCTCTTTCACCACCGCCTGGAGTGAGACTTCTAAAGCTCCTTTGGAGAAATGGACCCTGGTGACGTCTGCCTCTCTGTTCAGGCCTACACCGAGAGCCTGCAGGATTGGGGAAGAAAGCTCTGTTTTGAAACGCTGATCCTTCCCTGCAATATTCTCCAGACTCACCTTTACCCCATATCCAGCAAACCAAAAATTAAGTGCTCCAGTCCCCTCTGGGAGTAGGAGTGTCCTGGTGAGCTGACGGACAGTAAGGGTGCCCCGCGAGCTGCCCGCAGGCGGTGTCCTGTTTGCCTTTCTGGGTCCTAGGCAGGCTCCTTTACAATAAGTAATGCATGCATACATACATATATACAGGCATGCATAATACATACATACATACATACGCAAGCAAGTTACCCTCTAGGCTGCGGTGAGGTGTTTTGTTTTTGCTTTTTTTTTTTTTTTTCCGAATTATAAATTAGAACTTTGGTCTGCCAGTGGACAAGACTCTGAAATAAGAACTGCTCTAAATATCCGGCGTGACGGTTCCTGCACGACAAAATGCTGGACTCCCCTCTGGAGGGGTAGGGTCTGGTCTTGCGCCCCATCCTACGAGGGTCCCAAGCTGGCAGGGAGCTGAGCAGATCCCGGGGCGCCCTGGCCGCCCCTGGCTGCAGCCGATTCGGCCTCCGCAGAGAGCTCGGGGCCGGAGCCCGGGAGAGCCCCCCCCCCCCGACCCACGGGACCCTGCCGCCCCAGGGACGAGCCGAGCGATGTGGAGAGGTGGGAGGCTGGAGCCTGCTGAGGTCATTTCCTGTGCCTCTCCGCGAGCCGCCCCGGGAGCCGAGCCCCGCGCTCTGCCTTTAAGGAGCGGGCGGGGAGCCGGCGGAGAGGGGGCGCGGCGGAGCGTTGAATGGGGCGCGGCGGAGTCGGCTCGGCTTTGTGCGGCCAGCCCGCGGGCACCCCTCCCGGCCCAGCCGCTCCTGCCCCGCCCACCCCGACCCCTGCTGCCGGGGACCGGAGACCCGGCGGCCGCTTCGGACTCGGGCGAGATCGACGCAAGGTCAGCGGCGGACGCGCACGGGGGCCACCCGTGTGCCCGGTGCGCGGCGGGGACTCCCGCGAGCTGGCTGGAGGTGAGCGGCCCCCGGTGCCCCGCGGGCAGGGACGGGTGGGGTGGAGGGGGTGCGCAGGTGGGGGTGGGTGTTTGGTGGGGTGGAGAGGATCGGCTGCCTCTGGCCAGAGGGCGATTCCGGAGCAGGTGCCTCCCTACCTGCAAACGAACTCCAGCGGCTGGGAGCGCCGGGAGCCGCGGGTCGGGCTCTGGGGACCCGCGCCGCGAGGCGAGGAGTAGCCTTCCTAGGGAGGATCCGGAATTTGGGACCGGCTCGATCCAGTTGCTCCCGGGAAGGGCCCTCGGAGCGAACTTGCAAGCTTTCCACTGCGTTGCCTGAGCTCTCGCTCGTTCTCCCACCTCCCGCTCCCGACCCCCCTTGGGTTATCCCTTCTGTGATTTCTGGGTGGCTCTCTTAGGGGTCCTTATGGATTAAGCTTAACTCCTACAGGCAGGTCAGTCAAACAGAAAAGAAAACCAGTTGGGCGCCGAATGACACCAAGAGCTTTGTGTCCTAGCAGCCTTAGAGAGGAATCGGTCACCGGGGCGCAGGCGGCCTTAATAGAGGTGGCAGAGGCAATGAAGTCCCTCATCTGGGAGTAGAATCCGCTCTCTGTTGGATTTGTCCCTGCCAGGGGACGTCTCTTCTATAAACTTTTACTATGAATACACCTCATAAAACTTCCGGACGGAGCCTTAGTTCCAGCTAAAACCTCTGCGTAAAAGATTGCTTGAGTAACAATTTCAATGGAAAAGTCGTTTGTTCCTTCATTAAACTTTTTGGACGGTCTTCTATGCCGCGGACACTGTGTATATGGTAACATCACTTGACATTTTATAGAACATCACTTCCAGCGTTTTGCCCCCATTCTGTGACGGACGAAACTAGGACTGAGAGAAATTGTGATTTGCCCAAGGTCATATAGCTGAAAAGTGGAAGAGGCAAGACTCAAAACAGAAGCCCCCTAAATTCCAAATGTGGGGTGTGATCCACTGTCCACCCACCACCTTCCTTCCCATGAGCTGCTGAGGGAGCCTGCTCAGAGCTGGGCTATGGTGGCTTACACACTGTGGTCCCAAACTCACTGAAACTAACACCGGAGCTGAGAAAATGTGGCTCCCTCTCTGCCCTCTCCAGAAGTCACCAGCTATAGAAGAGGGATTGTACCTCCCACTTTGCTCCTGGGAGGAGCACTCTTTACTATTCCCCTCCCTCTATGAGGTTGTGTTTCTGCGTGTGGAACTCTGCTCCTTGTGGGTTGAAGAGTGCTTTCTACGCACTGATGCTAAGATGACAGGTTCCCACATGTGACTTCACAGCGGGGTGGCTGCTGAGCCACTGTCCTGCATGCTCTGGCCGACCCAGCTGAACCATCTCTCCCTTCTTCAAAAACAAATTCAAAACAGACCTCTGTGACAGGCAAACAGGCACTTGTTGCTGGCTGGAGTGTGAATTAGCCTCAGGGGAGGGCAATTTGGACTATTTGGCCATTTAAAAATCTATATGATCTAGCCCTACAATTCAATTTCTGGGACTTTAGCCTTCAGATAAACTCTGATGTGCATGAAATGATAGCTATTCATTGCAACATTATTTATTTTAGCAAAAGGTTTCAGACAATCCAAAAGTCTGTCAATATGGGCTCAAATGAAATCATGTAATAGCCGCACAATAGAATACATTAAAGCTATTAAAAAGCATGGAGGGAAAATGGGGCAGGTATATATATATATGTATATTTATAGCATGTATATATACACATATATATCTGTGTATATATACATATATATCTGTGTGTATATATATATACATATATCGATATAAGAAACTCTGACTTATACTAAGTAGAGCATGCATAGTTGCTACCATTTGTGTGTGATGTATATATGAACACTTGTATGTGCACTGAGCATCTCTGAGAGACACACATCCCTGTAACAGTGGTTGCCTTTGGGGAGAACTATTGTTGGAGTACAGTGTGGGAAGAAGCCTTGCTTTGCACCATATACTCCTTTGTTCAGTATTCAAAAATAAAGAGATAAAATAAGTTTTAAAAATCCCCTGACCTCCTCTGTGAGGTGGATCTGATGGTGAGCATATCTGTGGGCCACATTTCCTTGTATGCCCAGAACACTGTGGGTTTGCCTTTTGTTTGTTGATAGTAACTGTCATTTATTGAGTGCTTACCGTGTGCCAGGCTTTTATAATATTTCCTTTAATTCTCAAAAAAATCCAACATAGCATGGTCTATGAAATGCCATTTTTGAAGGTCAAAAAAATGGTTAAATGTTGACAGTTTCTTATGGTTCAACCCAAGATTATTGCTCTCCTTTTCAAGTATTACTGCCTTCAATTTCAAAATGGAACCGAGGCTCAGAGAAGTTAAGCAAACGGTTGATGATCACAGGACTAATTAGTGCTTGAGCCAGTGTTCAAAACCAGGCCTGTCTGGCACCAGGATTCTGGATCTTAAGTATACGCTCTGCTGTTTCTCTTTATTGGTTTTGTCTCAAGGGATGCTATTCCTGGTTGTCTCAGCTCCTTCTGGTATTTAGATCCTGGAAGGCTGGAACACACTCACCTTTTCCTGTCCTCCCCAGCGTGGTGAAATGTGATGCTTACTCAGCCCTCAAAAGAGGTAAAATGCATGCTGTCAGCTTAATCAGGTGACAGTGTGAGATCAGAGGAAGCTGTGCCCCCTGTGTCCCCTCCCCCATCCCCCCGGACTCCATCTTCAGAAAGGAGGCACAGAGCTCTTCCTTGTCTACAGTTGGGCAAGTGGTCAGCCTAGTCGAGCAGAGCACTTTCAGAAGATGGTGGTAGCCTATGATCCGCAAGTGGAAATCACAAAAGGTGCTCATATTCAGGGAGTGAGCCATACTGAAATGCCATAGGAGAGCCTGGTGGAAATCGTACCCAGAACAAAGTCCCTGTTACCTTCTGATGCCTCCTGTAGCGACCTCAGACCTCTTTCTTTTAGGCACTTGGATTGATTGGCCCCCTCTGCAGGAAAGTTCCAGGATATTCATAGTGGAGACCTGAGCCTCACAAGCCACAGCCTTGCACTTAACAGAAGTTGGTTGAATTAAATTTAATCTCAGCATTTTGTCGATTTCTAGTCCAATCCCTAAACTTGCCAGAACTATCCCAGGTCAAGTTTGTGTTTTCTCTGAGACAGGAAGTCACCTAATGACTGCCTGTGCCTTCTTTTCACCACCATCCTACCTACAGCCCTTGCCTCTGAAGCGTATCTTTACTGGCCCTTGTGGCCACGTCAGTCCAGGATGCTGGAGGGCTCAGGGAGTTCCAAAGCAGGTGCCAAGGCCGAGCCAGTCATTTGACTCTTTGTTGCCAAGCAGTTTAGCATGCCAGGCACTAGTGGACATCAAGAGAACTGGCTATGAAGGAAAAAAAAAAAAAAGAAAAGAGAGAACTGGCTATGAGCTGGTAATCATTGTAGCCAGTGGAGGGCACATGGGGATTTATTGTACTGTTCTCCCTACTAATGTGTGTTTGAAGCTTTCCAGATGAAAAATGAAACCAACAATTGAGCTGGAGTGTGTCCCCAGCTCACATCCTTTTTATTATTTCCCCATCCAACACTACACATCAATGCAGTATCTGTGTTAGGCTAGCCTGGTAGCACCACCATTACTGAAGCATCTAATGGAAAGAGGACAGTTTTAGATGTTGGCAGATCAGGGATCTTGGCCCAGGTCTGACCTCCTTGGTTCTGTTTCTCTAATCAAGTCACAGATGGGACGAGCTTTCTCGTCTGGTCATTGTGAATTATATCACTTGTCCTCAATCTCAGGGATAGTGAGAGGGTAACAAGAGAAATAACACCTGTCAAAGCCATGCTTTGAAAAGTTAAGAACCATTCTGCAAATTCATTTCTGCTCATTCTTCTACATCTTTATGCAAGGTACAAGTACAAGGTGACTTAGCAGCTGAGGTTCAACCTGCTGGTATCTTCCCTTAATATCCCGTGTCTTACAGCTGCAGCTTCGACCACGTACTTCTGTCAGAAGAGCCTCTGGGCCTTGGCTTGGCAGCAGGCAACTTGCTCCACATCCCATTTAGAGACATTTTAGCTCCCCTTGCATGCCGATACAAGCCTAGCAGCAGTGCCAGCTCCCTTGCCAGCATCCCCAGGGCAGGGAAAGGATTAAGCAGGGAGATTGATGGGTTCAAAACCGTGATGTCTTGAAGATGCTGGACTTGGGAGAGCACTCCCTGCAGACTAGTATAACCCCAGGTATCACAGCAAGGCAGAGACCAATGACATGCTTTCATTTCCAAAGTCCCTGGAGATTTTGATAATTCGGGTTTCCATTCTCCCCATGGAATCTGAGCCATGGCTTTGACAATCGATACAAGGGAATTAAAATTCACTAAGCTTTTTTAAGGACACAAAAGAATTACGTTTCCCCTGCCCTTTGGTTTTACTTGGGTGCTTTTACTGTTCAGTCTTAGCCCTGGGCTAGGTCGCACAACTCTCAGGTCCTAGCTTTGGATCTGCAAGGAAAGTAAAATCCCCATAAAGGACAAAGAAAACCAAACATGAAGCCTCTGGGTCCTCTCTGGAGGCCCCACAAGGTTCTGTTTTGTCTTTCCAGCTGGAATCTCAACTCAGAGAAGGTCATGTTTTGTTTTTGTCTTTTGTCTTCCTGCTCGTTCCAGTTGGTCCCAGTCTTTTGAGGTGGGGATTGCTGGGAGGTCACAATGTCAGATTGTTTGAGATAACAGTTCCGGGAGGGAGAGCAGGGCTGAGGTCATGTGCCCAGTGTTCTGAGCAGCCCAGAACCGAAAGACTCCGTCACCAGGCCCATCAGTGGTTTAATTGTTGGGCCTTTCCCTACAGGTCTACTGACCCTGTCTTTTAAACAAAAAGTCAGGACACGTGATAAATGTCTGTACTTATGAAGAGGGTAGAGTGTCAGAATATTTGAGACCACAGTGCCTTGGGAAATCTGGGATATAGGTTCACCTTAGTGCCAAGGATCCTGAGAGATCCTTTACACTATTTCTCTCATTCTTAGCGGTCTGCCTTACTCGCTGTGAAATCATGATTCTTTGCGGTTTTTGGGTAGGTAAGGAATACAGTGACTAGGGACAGGCACCTTGAAATGAGAACCCCAGCCCTACTACTTTCTAGCTACAGAACTCTGTTCCTAGGTATCCTCACCTGAGGGTGTGGACTAGCGCCCACCCCGTTGTCTCATGGGTTGTCATGAAAATTAAAGAAGCCACGTGTGCCTGGCGTATAATAAGGACCCAGTAAGTAATAGCTATTTGTGGTGTATAATGGGAGAAAGAGACTATAAAAGTCAGTGTGGGGTGGGAAGCAGTGTTGGTGGTTAACCCATCAAGGACAGGCTCACTGATGCCCCAGGGTTATAGTTACTGACATATGGGAGGTGGCTGGGTTTTCTGAGGCCATGTGTCTCCTGAAGAAGGGAAAGGAGATTTTTTTTTTAATGACAACTTTTTATTATGGGAAATTCCAGCCATATATTTAAGTAGAGAGACCAGTATACCCATCACCTAGCTTCAGAAATTATCAATATTTTGACAAATTTTATGTATCTCCCTCCACCTGATTTCTCACCTCCTACCATGAAGTGTTTTAAAGCAAACTCCAGATACATATGAACTGTAAGCCATATGTATCTCTAACAGAAGATATTAACAATATTGTCAACCTAGAAAATTAATAATCATTCCTTAAAATCACCTGATACTAGGGTGACAATGTGTCATGGTTTGGGGCAGACCATGTTGTTGCCAATGATTATTAAGAGCACCCTAGAAGGGGGATTTTTAAAAGTCCTGCTGATGGGTGTGTCTTCCAGCCCTTCTCTGCTCCGTGCCTCCTCTGTGCCTGTATCTCCCCTCACATGCACATTCGTACAACCTTCTTCATTTTCTCATCCCCCACCCAGGTTTTTTTTTTTTTCCTAAAATATGTTCAGGAGACACCTGGGTAAATCCCCCTGGCTGGGGATATGTTAGGCGTCTACTTGATTTGTACTGAATTTGTGTCAAGTGTTTTCGAAAAAAGACTTGTGGTTTTCTCCAGAGGCTACAGCAAAATATCTACCAGTTTTCTGGTTTGCATTTTATAACCTAAAAGAAAAGAGTGAGAATCTGTCCCAAAACAGGGTGATTTGATGAAAACAATTGACAAAATCCCAACTAAATAGAAAATCATCCAGGAAATTCAAGACATTACATTTTTGTTCCATTTTTTCCCCCATCTAAAATCTATATAGTTGTGAAGAATCAGTATTTAACTAGGAACCAGGGTTCTGCCTCCTGTGATCTCGGATGAATCTGTTACCCACATTAAGCCTTCCCTAAACACACCCCCACCCCCACCCCCACCCCCAGCATAGTCCACTCCATTTCCCTGCTTCCATTTATCTGGATATTGATTAGCAATTGTAACTACATTGTAATTTTGCATTTAGATCTTCCTTGAAAAACTCAAAGACAAGGGGACCTCTCTTATTTCCCTCTGTATCTCCAGTGCCTGGAATAGTGTCTGGCACATGAATGTTTGCTGAATGAATAAATATTTGTTAAATGGATAACTGAATGAAAAAACAAATGAGCCCTATTTTTCACTTCTGTAACAGTGAAACTAGGTTATTCTTGTGATTTCTGAAGTTTTGTGATTGGCTGAGGTTGCTCAGCTAATTTATGATGGAACGGGACACACTGAGCTAAGAAAGCTGGCCCTGGGACAGTGGGAGAGTGAGGCTCACTTACCTTCCCCCGCCCTGTTTCCTCTGTCCTCCTTTGGTCTCCTCCTTCTTTCCCCACAGAACACCTCCTTACCCACTTTCTTATCTTTCCCCACCCTGTGTGCTGGTTTTCAGGGCTCCCTGGAATATCCAAAAGTTGATTCCATCATGGCAGAACTCAAGGTGGAGACCCGGGCCAGCGTGGACTGGCAGAAGCGCTGCCTGGCCCTGGAAACCCAGCTCTTCCGATTCCGCCTGCAGGCCAGCAAGATAAGGGAGCTGCTGGCTGACAAGGTGGGTCCTGGGAGCAGGTTGCGCCTAACCTCCCTGACTCTGTCAGAGAGGGAGAGTTGGGGAAGGCGAGCTTTCTTTTTCTTTTTTTTTTTTTTTGAGAAGTTTGATTGATTGATTGATTGATTAACTATATTTAACATATAACACTGTGTCATTCAAGATGTACAACATATTAATTCGATACATTTGTATACTGTAATATGATTGCCATTGTAGCCATAACTAGTACATCTATTATATTATTTAATTATCTTTTTAGTGGTTGGAATAATTAAGCTCTAGTCTCTAAGCAAGTTTGATGATTATAATACAATATTGTTGTCTATATTCAGTATACTGTGCATTAGATCTCTAAGGCTTATTTACTACCTGTTGCAGGAAGGTGAACTTTTAATAAGATGTTTTCTGCACAGGCAAAATGAAACCCAAGGTAGTTTGGTTTTTTGAAGATCAAAATCAAAGCAGTTTACTAATCTGTCATCTTGCATTCTTTCCTGCTTTGCTTCTCCTATGACACATCAAAGAAATGATACTAATCTTCTTGGTCCTGCATCATTTCTGGAGTCATGTGTGGCTACAGTGTGGGCTCTGTTATTCCCTTAACATTTCTTCCTCAGTGTGGGGAAGGAAGGTGTTTCAGGAAAGAAGAATAGAAATCCCCATCCTACTGCTCACCCTCTTTTAAGGGTACTAGCCGTGGAAGGCAGCCTGGTTTCCTGGTGACCCACCAGATCCACCTGTTTCTGCCACTAGCCATGTGACCCTGGGCAAGTCTAAGGCAGGGACACAAGTGTCTACCTTTCAGAATTATTTTGAGAACTGTTTCGTATCACATATGTAGAGGTTCTGGCATAAAATAAGTCTTAAATTGGAACAATCTTTACAGGTTTCTGTGGGCTGGTCTGGGAAACTGACCATCATTCATGTTTCCATTTGGAGATACATTCTAAACTGTTTTCTGAGGCATATTAGAGCACAACACATCTAAAGAGTGGCCACCTGCACTAAAACTATATATCTTAAATGAATCAACCATTCTCTCTATAGTTTTTTTTTTTTTTAACAGTATCCATCTGCTAGCAAAGCCTTCTTTCCTAGTACAAAAGTAAAAGTCAGTCCCCTTCTCTCCAAGTAAGGCCAAAGTCTTGATGAGTCAAGCCCGCATAAATGACCTGTTTTGTTGACAATGCCACAGCCTGGAGTCCAGGGAGACAAGTCATTGGTGTCACCTCTGCCTTTCCACTGCTGAAGGAAGAGGCCTTGGACTGGCTTGGACTGGAACTCGTGAACCCTGGGTCTTTTGGTGCTGCTGTCTCCTAGTTCAGGCTTTGCAGAACAGAGACCAGCAGTCTTCCTATGGGTGTGGTTCAGGTACTGTTAGCAGAAAGGGTCGAATTCACCTGTCTCGGGGAAAGGGAAGCAAGCCTTAAATAGTTGTTCTCAAAGTGTGGTCCCGGGACCCCCTCTACCAGAAAGCTGGAATGCTTGTTAAGCATGTATGTTCCTGGGCCCCACCCTAGTCTTCCTGCTCCAAGTCTCATGCTGCTAAGAATCTGTATGTTTAGGAAGTGCCCGGACCTTGGTTTTGTGCATTATCAAGTTTGAGAACCTTGTCTTGGATATGGCATTAGAGGAGTGCAAGGGAAGGGAGGGGTAAGTAGGGGTTGACTCAGCCAGCTGGTCTAAAGCACATCTCAGAGGCAAGAGACTTCTGTTTCTAGTAATAACCTAAAAATGACCTCTATGAGATACCTAGAAATACTAGATTAAATATTTTAAATATCCTTCTAAGTACAGAGCTAGGTACTAAAAAAATAAGAGGAATCCTCAGGGGTAAAGTGAAGAGGAAACACCAGAGTAGTACCCAACTCCGGCAGCTGAGTTGGGACGGGTGAGTGCCTGGCTTCCCTTTAGTAATGAAAGTTTTGAGGTTGAGTTTTAATATCTGTGGAGACAGAGATGAGGTCTGGCCGATTGGAGGCTGGAGCTGAAACGAAAACTTCCATGTGAAGTCAGGACTATCAAAGGGCTTTGCACTAAATAGAAAGGTGGACGAGAGAAAGAAAGTCATCCACCAGCACAGGTAGCTGACAGAACTGCTTCTCATACTTAGCTCAGGCTCTGGGCAGAAAAAAGAAAAATAAAGAAAATGAAAAGTGTTCCCTGATGATGTTATTGGCTTAGCATTAGAACTTATACTACCTGTGTGGATGAGGAACTCTAAGTTCTGGGCTGGTGATACCCCTGGGAGACCTTGTAGAAGCAGATGCAGAACCTCTTTGGAGGAATAAGACCTTGACCCTGATCACACAGGATCCCCACAGCAGAAAAAAATTCTTAGTGAAGATGAATATATGCTCCAAAAATGACTAAAGACTACACACTTGAGAGAGCAATCCACAGTGAGTGAGAGTCCACATATACAACAAACAACTGGACTCAAATCACCCCCCCCCCCCGTCGAGAACTTCTAATAATAGAACTGTGGGCAAGACAGTATAAAATCAGTGAGTTCAAAACTACTGAAGATGTAATAGAGTTATTGAAACTATGAGACAAGAACAAGACACCATCCAAAAAGATCAGAAAAAGAATCGAATGGAACTGCTAGAAGTGAAAACTGTTTGCATTGAAATTAAATGTTCAGTGGATAGATTAAACATCAGGCTAGGCGCCACGGGAGACGGACTTCATGAACGGAAGGAGAGACCTGAGGACGTCACCCAGAACGCAGGGCTGAGAGGTGAAGACATAGGCCGAGACGTGGATGTCAGAATGACAGGATCCTTCCTGAGATTCCAAAAGTGGAGAGAGTGAAGGAGAGACATTACTTGAAGAGATAATGGCGTCAACGTTTCCAAGCTTGATGAGAGACTTGAAGCCTCAGCTTCAGGAAGCAGGATGAGACTAAGCAGTAGGCGTGGTTAAAAATCCATTCCTTCTCATGTAACGTCCCAGACATACGCAGTCTAGCTCTGCGGGGAGGTCTGCTGCACGTTTGAAGGTGGTTCAGCCTCATGTCCGCATTCCAACCCCTTCTCTTTGAGTGCATGACCCAAAGGTTGCCTTCATTCCTTCTACTCATATCCCATTGGCCAGAACTTATTCACCTGGTTGTACCTAGCTGAAGGGAAGATTGGAAAGTGTAGTCTTTGTTCTGGATTACCATGTACTCTGTTAAAAGTCAGAGGTTCTACTTATATGAGAGAGAAGGGGAGAACAGAAATGGGGAACAAATAGCAGTCTTTAAGTCTAGATTTTAAGTCTAGAATAATAGTAATAACAAATAGAAATAGAGTATATAACTTTCAAAGCAGGAGAGCAGCTATTGGAAATGAGATAAAGTCTATTAGATCCAGGCAAGGAAGAGAAAAAAGAACATAGAAAACAAAGTACAAAATGCAATGGTAGAGGGGGGAGAGTGTAGGTCAGTGGTAGAGCTGGTGCTTAGCATGAATGAGGTCCTGGGTTCAATCCCCAGTATCTCCATCTAAACAAACAAACAAACCTAATTATTGCCCCCCTAAAAACAAAACCCCAAAATGCAATGGTAGAAATAAATCCAAATATATTGATCATAAAGAGACATAGACAAGAAGGTCTGTTATAGCACTGATGTATGAAAAATTGGAAATATTCTAAATGTCTGTCAGCAGGGGGGATGGATAACCATGTTGAGTGTATTTGTACAATGGAGTACTACATTGCAGTTAAAAATGAGTCAAGGGGGGAAGGTATAGCTCAAGTGGTTGAGTGTGTGCTTAGCATGCACAAGGTCCTAGGTTCAGTCCCCAGTACTTCCGTTAAAAAAATTAATTAAAAAATAAGGTCAATAAATCTCAAAACCCAACATTGAACAACAACAATCAGAAGGATGTCTATACGTAGAACAATAGAGTTTATATAAAGTTTTGAAATCTTCACAAAGCAGTACTCTGTTGTTCAGGAGTATGTACAAATGAGGTAAACACGTAACACAGTCAAATGTAGGGTAAATACAACGGGAAGGGGAAGAGTAACATTGGGGAGAAGTACACTGGAGGCTTCAACTGTCTGTAGTGGTCCATTTCTTAAAAACATCAGAAGCGAATATGATAAAAATTAAGATTTGACAAAGATGAATGATGGATACATGTTTTTAAAAAATTATTCTCTGCATGTTTCTGTTGGCTTGAAATATTCCATAATAAAAAATGTTTTGAAATGCTGCCCTCTCCTATTCCCTAGGGGCCTTAAACACATTATAAGTAAGACACCCTCTCTCCCCATAGCCCCTTGGGTCTGGGCAGGTTGAACTTTTATAAATTTAGCTCCTTCTCTTCCAGGCTCTCTTTGTCACCATCAAAGTAACCAGAATGCCCTCCCATAAAAACGCTGGGGACTCAGGGTGTGACTTGGGTAAAGAAAGGAGAAGCATGCAGACACAGGGCAGAAGAGAGTGCGGGTGTGGGAGGAGGAGAGGGAGGAGAAAGAAATCTTGACCGGGAATCATGAGCCAGGAGACTTAGGTAAGAAAGAGGCTGGGACATTAGCCCGACACCGGACCTCTTGGCAGGAAAGCTTAAGGCTATAAACACCATGTTGCTCAATGTCGAGGCTGTGTCTGTCACCTGCTGTCATGCTCAAACCAATAGGCCAGGTTCAGTCATTCATTAGCGATTTTCCCCTAATACATCCGGGTAAGTTTCACAGGAAGAGATGACAGGTTTCTCAGGAGAGCTCCCGCTGGGGCTGGCCCCTGGTCCCCGTCTGTGTCTCTCCTCCCAGAACTTAATTGTTAGTCATCATCAGTCCCACCTGCACCCAGGTGAGCCAAGTCAGCTGGGACCCTCTGGCCAGCCCCCTCACTTATGTGCCCCCTCCACTTTCTGCACAGCTCCCCCACCCACCTGCCTGTGGAGATTGCAGTGCCTGGGCGACTGATGGCCACTCACTCGCTGCTGGCGGTCATGCAGGGAGAGCAAGCCACGCCTGGGTGTTTCCCAGGGGACAGGCCATGCCTGGGATCAGATACCGTCCACTGGCTGCTAAGGCTTGGAAGCACGCCCTCCTCCTTCCCCACCATACGGCCTGCTCATACCTGACTCCCTCTTGCAAAATTGCTGTTTGAGACAGGAAATAATCTGTGCTATAAAGCAAATTAAAAAAAAAAAGTCAAGGCTGCCAGGTACTCACTCACCTAAGGGTGAGAGAGAAGAGGAAGGGCAAGGATAGGAGGCATCCTAGGCCTTGTTCCTGCCGGCACACCTCTCATGACCTGGTGTGCCATTGCCGGGGCCACCCATTCAGAAGCCAAGCGAGCTGTGGGGTCACTTTCCATCCAGCACAGGAGTCGAGGGAATGGCTTAGGTCTTGGAGTTCCCAACTTGCTCTGTTCCTGGGAGCCGTTTCCCCAGCTCTCTTCTTGGTGTGCTGAAGAAGTCACAGGGGTGGTCAGATCAAGCTAAAACTTGATGCTGTTCTAAGAGCTGGACAGTAAAAGTCCCTTGGACTTTGTTCATTCTTGCTGAGCTTGTGCCTCAGTTATCCCATCAGAAGAGTGGGGATATGCTATCTGTCCTCAAAAGAGCCTCGTAGGAATTATCATGATGAATAATACATGGCATCAATATTAGAACTAAAACAAGCTTAATTTTTTTTACTTATTTGCTGCTTATCTGCTTCCAAAAGGGAGTTGAGTGGATTTATTAAAAAGAAGACGTTATATAATAAAGCACCCCTCAGTTTTGAGCTTGAGTATTTTTAACTGAGGCAGCTCTCCTCAAGCCTGTTCTGGGACTGCGTGCACTTCTTTTCTAGAATCCTGTATTAGTTTCTCCAACCGAGGTTTTAAAACACCATAACTCAGTTTTATATTTATATACCAAGAATTTGTAGTTCAGAACTTTTTTTTTTTGAGGGTATAAATGGCTCAGTTCAGTTCCCTTAAACATTGAAACAATGACTGGTGCTCCTCCCGGCTCAGACCATGGATTATATACAGAGGCGGCGATTCAGTTTCGGCACCCGCTTCACAACGTGTGGACGGAACACAAGGCCCAGGAAAACATATCCTCAAATGCCTCAGAATTTGTGAAAAGGCCAGGTGGTATGAAAGGCGAGTACGAGGGCTGTCAGGTCTAGTTGGAAATAAAGTCTGCATAAAGCCAGCACAGAAACGGCCTTAGCAGACAGATCTGATTTGCTTTGGGAGTAGATGGCTTCTAGAACTTTTATTCACTGTATACGAGTGTGTGCGTACATATGTGTGGGTAGAGAAATTTTTTTATTGTTCTCCGAACTCTCATTTTAATTTTTTTATTAAAAGAAAATTTGTGGGCAGGGGAGATAATTAGGTTGTTTGTTTATTTAAAAGGTGGTACTGGGGATTGAACCCAGGATCTCATTCATGCTAAGCACGTGCCCTACCACTGAGCTGTACCCTCCCCACCCCAAATCCTCATTTTTAATAAGGCCAAGTATAGTATTTATCGCTAGAGCTCTGTACTCCTATAAAGCTCTTCAAGAAGAGGCCAGTGCCTATGGGGGCTTGGCCCTGGGATGCTTACATCCCCAAAGGAGTCAGTTAGCTTTGCTTTGCATTCTGCAGCCAGTCCAGTGTTTTTCAGAGTGTGGTCTGTGGACCACCTGTGTGAGGGTTACCTGGGATTTTCTTTTCAAGCACATTCCTAGGTTCATGCCTCAGACTAGCTAAATAAAAACCTCTCTGGGTCAGGCCCAGGAAACTGCCTGTTACAGGCTCTAGGTGGATCCTTATGACCCAGAAGGTATGAAACCTACTGCCATGAACTTCTGCCGTGGCCATGTCCCAGGGCCACATTCACCTGTCCTAGGGGAAACCTTGAGCCCTGAGAGCCTCAGAGAGGGTTGTGGGCTGGTGGGGAGTCGTGGACCCACAGACAAGACTTGGAGTCCTTTCTTTCCTTTCTTTTCTGCACTGAAGACATTAGGGCAGCCCCATAGTCATGTATTTTACATATTTGTGAATAAGCATATGATTTCAATTGAACTGATACTAAAAAAAAAAAGTTAAACATCATTGTCTTTGATTAAAACAGAATTAGAACCATTTAATAGATTGGGTTACAATCTCAAATGCTTGCAGGCAACTAAACTTAAATACATGAGGCAGGAGGGTTCTGGGGAGGAGTCAAGGGAACAGGCTACAGTTAGAAAAGAAACCAGGTATTGCCACGAGAATATGTAACCCTAACGTGTCCAGATCTCCTGAGTTGTCAGGAGAAGCTGAAAGTCACAAATTAAATGTGGAATCTGTGGAGTCAGATGTGAGGGGCATGGTGGCTAAAGGTATAATAAACTGGAGCCAGTCCTCTGAGTTTGAATCCTGGCTCTGCCTCCTACCTGTGTGACCTTAGGCAAGTTACCTAATCCTTCTGCGTCAGTTTCCTTATCTATACAACAGGGATGATATTAGGACCTGCCTCCTAGCACTGGGATAAAGAGTAAATGAGTTAATACATGTAAAGTGCTTTCACCAGTGCCAGACACACAGCACGTGGCCTTGTTTAGTTATATCTGTGTCTGCCAAACACCCACAACATGGGTAAGTCTTATGTGATGCCCTGTAGGCTAGTAGTTGGCAACCTCTGGCTTAAAGCCGTTCTTTCTGTGGCTGGATCATAAGTAGGATGACCATATAATTTATCATCTAAACTGGGACACTTTGGAAAGAGAAAGGAAGGCTCCATTACTAATTATTCTGGATGACAGATGAACACCAGACTGTCCCAGACCAACTGGTCTCCCTGGTCCTGTGTGTCATCTTTGTATATGAAAAACCAGCAAGTAGCTTATATCTGTGAACTCTTTAAGTGCCAAGTTGTGCACATGAACTTGATGTGAGGCATCTCGTTTGAGCTTCACAACAACCCTAGGAGGTGGACACATTACTTTTTTTTTTTTTTTTTTTACCAGTGAAGAAATTGAGGCACAGAGAGTTTAAGGAATTTATCTAAAGCCACAATGTGGTGGAGCCAACTGGGTTTCAGAGCCTTGGCACGTATCTATACCATTCTCTCCCATGGGTGCCAAAGCAGTAGTAAGAATGTTGAACCTCTTGTGGAGAAAAGGGAACCCTCCTACACTGTTGGTGGGAATGTAAATTGGTGCAGCCATTATGGAAAAAAATATGGAAATTCCTTAAAAAACTGAAAATAGACCTGCCCTGTGATCCAGCAATCCCACTCCTGGGCATATATCCAGAGGAAACTCTAATCCAAGAAGATACATGCACCTTACTGTTCACAGCAGCACTATTTACAATAGCCAAGACATGGAAGCAACCTAAATGTTCATTGACAGATGACTGGATAAAGAAGTTGTGATATATAGATATATATACACACATATACATATACATACAATGGAATACTACTCAGTCATAAAATAGAATAAAATAATGCCATTTGCAGCAATGTGGATGGGCCTGGAGATTGTCATACTAAGTGAAGTAAGTCAGAAAGAGCAAGAAAAATGCCATGTGATATCACTTATAGTGGAATCTATAAAAAGGACACAAATGAACTTATTTACAAAATAGTAACAGACTCACAGACATAGAAAACAAACTTATAGTTGCCTGCAGCGGAAGGGGGTTGTGCAGAGGGATAAATTGGGAGTTCAGGATTTGCAGATACTAACTTCTATATATAAAATAAATAAACAACAAGGTCCTACTGTATAGCACTGGGAACTGTATTCAATATCTTGTAATAGTCTATAATGAAAAAGAATATGAAAAGGGATATATATGTATAACTGGATCACCGTGCTGTACACTAGAGATTAACACAACATTGTAAACCATTTCAATTCAATTAAAAAAAAGAATGTTGAACCCTTTTTGGAGGGACATCTGAGACCCAGCCTGGTGTGGTTCTGGGCTCGGACCACTGCTCAGCCCACAGGACTGTGCCGGGAGTGCAGGAGGGTGCCCTCTGCTCCTGCCGCCTTGGGGCTGTATTTCACAGCCTCGCCGAGTGTAACAGGGAGCTGTGGAAACGGGGATTAGCTACCAGGTTGGCGCCAAGTGTATTTCATCAGGTCGCTGCAGCCCGTTCTAGGCTGGCTTATGAGTCTCATGTGCGAGTCGCGGCTGGTGAAAGTGGATCCCGCATAAAAGTCAGCCGCCCAGACCTCACACCTCCTTGGCTGGTGTGTCACCCAGACTAAAAGAACAGCTGAGGACATGGTCCTAGGGAACCCTCTGAGAGTAGGAACAGAACCGAAATAGGGGCGGAGGGCCGCCTGTAGCCTTAGCTTTTCAGAGTTCCAGATGTGGCCCCTTTTTTCTGAGTGTATGGAACAATCCGCCACCACGAGACCCCTATCATGTGCTGATGCTGGGGTTAAAAGAAAAGCTGGAAAACTCCAAGAATGCCATTCTGATGTAGACACACCTGAGAGTGTCCCAGTGGCAATGGAGAAAATGTACTTCCATATAAATGGAGGGAAACATGATGTTAAAGATACTCTCTTCAAACAAGGACAGCGGGACGTTGGTAATTGTTGGAGCACAGTGATGGATACATGGATGGTCCTTATACTCTTCTCTATTAAAAAACTTCCAGATGTTCCAAATGGTTTCAATGCTCACAAATCTGTTTTAGAAAAAAGAGAATCCTCTAGCATAAAGATGAATACAGAACACTTTGAGTCTGGAGTGTCCTTGCCCGGAAGATAAGAATGGCTGGGGGGTCAGCAGCAGTGAGGTCCACGTGGCAGTCGGGCCAAGGCTGGGAGGGGACACTAGGGTCTGAGGGGTGCCATCCTTTCTCTCTGCTTTGGTGATAGCATACCTTAAAGGATGTCTAATATTAAAGTCTTGAGGGGGAAAATGCTCATCATATTGTCAATAAAATTCTGGCTGTGACTGGTGTCATTAACAACTGTTGACCCAAATGGAAATGCCCAGGTGGGACGTAGGACTCAAATACATTCTCTTCTTCCCTCTTTCCTGGTTTCTCTGTCTGTAAGGTCGTGAATACGAGTGATCATTTCCTATGGAAATTTGATGTCTTCTGAGCTACAGAGTAGATGTTAGATCTAAATGAAGGTTACTCTGGGAAACTTGTCAAGAATCCAAAGCCTTCCCATTCAGTATTTCAGTATATTCTTAAAAATTAAATGCTCCCAATAATTGTATTCGTTAGAGGTGTCCCTGATGTGGGCAGAAACTCCAACTCTGGCTAGCTTAAGCAGACGGGGAATTGACCAGGAGGATCCTGGGACAGCTCACAAAATTGAAGGACCGACCTAACAATCAAGACTTGGTCAAGTTTGGGCACGTTCTCCAATGCCACCCCCTGGCTCTCATCTCTGGTCTCTTGATCCCACATTTCAGGTTCCTGGCGAGAGAGAACCTGACTGGCTCCTAGGGAGAGAGAGTCGGTTCTGGTGCTGAAAAGGGAAGGGTTATATAGTATTAACCTAGTCACTGGAGGCCACCGTGATGTGTCACCCACCCTCCTCCTACCAAGTAGAATTTTTCTGAGTGTGCTAGGAAGCCACCCCTATAACTAGAATGTTGGTTTCTTCTATGCTGTTATCTCCCCTGTAGCTACAGAGGCCCAAGGGCTTTGATTTTGGAAAGGCCATCTGGCTCTAATGGATGCCTGAGTCTGGCCAGAACCAACCTACTCTCTCAGGCTTCAGTCAAGAGGTTGCGTCCTGATTATTAAACCCCAGGGAGGAAGGAAAGAAGAGAGGGAGGCATCCTTGGTCTGAGCACAGGAATGCCTGTCAAAGATGGTCCTGTCCATTGGGGCATTTTTATCCCATGAGTTATGAATCTTGAGTTTTATTTGGGATCCTTGGTCCTTTCAAAGGGAATGTGTACTTGGGCGGGGTGAGGGGGGAGGTAGAGCTCACTGGTAGAGCACATTCCTAGCATGCATGAGGTCTTGAGTTCAACTCCCAGTACCTTCATTAAAAAATAAATAAGTAACACCTCATTCCTCCCCACCCCCCAAAATACAGTGCTGTATGTCAGTTGTATCTCAATTGGAAAAAAACATTGTATCTCAAAAGGAAATTGTATCTCAGAAGGAAAAAAACATTAACAAAAAAATTTTTTTAATTTAAAAATCCAAAGGGAATGTGTACTGAAAACATCTGTCTCTCCCCAACCCCAAGGGGAAAAATGGATGAGGGTGAGGGATGGCGGCCCTGAGAACAGAGGTGCCCCAGGCTATCAAACATGAACTACTTCTGGTAACTCGCCTTTTACTGCCCAGCACCAGGCTGGCGGCTCCTCTTACATCCTTTAATCAAGGAGGGAGAGTGGAATTTCAAGTGAGAAGGTGAGAGATTGGGAAAGAGAGAAGGAATTAATTGCTCAGTTCACTGGGAAATATCAAGCCAGGGTCCAGGCCGAAGCAGCAGGTTGAGTAGCTGGAGAAAAGGCCAAATCTGCAGAGATGAGGAGGGCGAGGGCTGGACTAGAGCCAGGCCGTCCAGCCTCACAGAGGACAAGGCTGGGAGACGATGCCTTTGGTGGGTGTTTGCTGCGTACCTGTTGCCCTGGGGCAGGGCAGGGCAGGGGAAGGAAGCAGTTGCCTCGACTAGGCCACAGCCGCTAGCGTTTGGTAGGAGAGTGGGATGTATGACCCTGCTCAGCCTCCGCAGGGTCTTTGTGTGACGATGACTTGTGGTTTGGGCAGCGCACTCTGAGTCCTGACCAGGGGGAGTCCTGAAACCCAGCCCGCACTCTAGTTGCCAACTCCACTCCACAAGCGAAGCTGCAGCGATGCCGTCAGGGCCGGGCTCGTGAGCTGCTCCTTAGGCTGCAGCTTAGATCAGGTCCCTGATGAGCCTCCATGTGTAAGAGCGTTGGTCCCTTTGCTTGGGCCAGTTAGTGTGAGATTCCAGAATTGTCGCGTTCCTCGGACCTCTACTGGTGGCAAGATAGAATTTTCTAAAAATGTGTCTTGAGCCTCTATTTCTTTAAGATTAAAGAAATTAAATAAGGTGATACCTGTGAATGCCATTTGCAATCAGAGGCATCCTTGACAGAACAGGGACAGAAGTATTTGTCCCCAACCAGAGAGTTACTCTGGGGTGGGAAGAAACATCCTCTTCCTGATGATGTGATGGAGGCTCCTGTGGGAGCGTGTTCCACGCCAGGCACATGGCGAGTGGTGGCAGGACCCTGCCTGCAGCCCAGTGCTGCGAGGAGGCCTCGGGAGAGAAACTTGAGGGCAAGACTGAGGGCGAGGATGGCTCAGGCAGAATGACACGGTCCTGCTACCCCTCCCCGCGTGCCCGCCTCACTCAGCAGAGCTGACAGCAGCTCTAGGCTCCTCACCTGCCTCATAAATTCAGGGCAAGGGAGCCAAGGGTTACCATGAACATCTGTACCCTGACATCCTTGAGCCACTTGAGATGAGCAGTGTAAGTCTGTGTGCAGTGTACACGGTTTGCTCGCATTGCCTTGATGCCATGTTCAGAGTAGGGAGACTGCACCTATATTTCCACTTCCTCTCTGGTTGAGCAGATGCAAGAGCTGGAGCAGAGGCTGCTGGAGGCAGAGCAGAGAGCAGAGAACGCAGAGACCCAGGTAACCGGGGGAGGGGAGGGGGTTGGTGGAACTGTGCAGGGGAAATGACTGTTGGCCTTTCCTGCCCCTTCCTGTGGATGCGTTGCACTGATAAACTCTTTAGATGGATGAGGAAAACCAGCAGTCATATGTAAGACCTTCTAAGCAAAGGAAAATGCCTGGGGCTTTCTATGGGCATGAAGGAATCTTCGGGTAAGGGTCAGTGCAGGGAGCAGGTGAGTGGGTTAGTCCAAATAGGCTGGGTTATGCTGAGGTAACTGGTTAAGTCTGACATGTCAGCAGTTTATCACATTTAGTTCTCATTCACGGTACCTCTCCATTGAGGGTTAGCCAGGGAGTCTGCTTCACATGGTGATTCAGGGATCCAGGCTAATGGAGCTCCAGCTGGAACACGCAGCCTCCTTGGTTGCCATGGCAGGGGAAGAGAGCTGGGTGCTTGTGCGCCAGCTCTTAAATACTTCGGCCCAGAAATGATGTGTCATTCCACTCAGGCCCATTGGCTGCAGAGAATTCCATGGCCATCTAACTACAAGAGGGCTGGGAAGTTCCAGGAAGTTCATGGACATTCAGTGAGTAGCACATGTCTCTGCCACAGTGAGGTAGAAGCATTTCCTCTCCAGGGCTGTTTGTCCTGCCCAGCTTGTCCCTCCTGGGGCCCCCAGAGTTAGACGGCCTGGCTGTTCCTTCCTTGTCAATTCCTTCTTTGCCCAGATGAGGCTTAATAAATGGTCACTGAATTGGATGCAATTGCCTTGGGTAAGGGCTCTGCCTGGGAGTCAGGGTTGGGGCATCAGGAAGCATCCCATCGCATCCCATGTTAGTGGCCATTTCAAACACTGCACCCCAACTCTATAAGATGATTGGTACTTTTCAGGTGGGTGTGATGGAGGAGAAGGTGAAATTGTCCAACCTGAGGCATGTGGACTCAGCAGGCAGCCTACACCAGAAGTACCAAGAGTTGCTGAAAGCCATGAAGGGCAAAGATGAGCTCATTGGCCGGCTGGAGGCGCAGCTGGAGAAGCAGGTAAGGGCTAACATGGCAGCAGAGTGCCAGTGCCCGCCGCAGCACCTGTGCCAGCTGCCCACAGCTCCTTGAGCAGAGCCCCTCTGCGTGAGCCCTGCAGTGCTGCGGGCTCACTCCCTCGCGAGACTGTTCTTTCACGTGGAGATGTAATTACTGGAAGGTATGTTAGGAGCCTGACAGGGGATGTAGTAGGAAACAGACCTTGGAGGCTGACCAATCTAGGTTGAATCCCACCTTTAGCACCTGCTGCTCTCTGTTCGTGAGTAAATTACTTAAGTTGTTGATTCTCATTTTACACATCTATAAAATAGGAGTTGTAGTATGTCATAGGGCTTATGGGAGAATGAACTCAGGGAATCTGTGTACAGTAGTAAACACGAGTCAGTGGTAAGGAGAGATTTTCCTTCCCCACCCTGGCCTTGTGCCCTACCAGCTTATGGGACATGACACTTGCCAGTAGTATCAGAGGAGCACAGAGCTGGACTGTTGGCCTTGGCCAACGTGTTGGCCAAAGTTTGTCAGTGAACCTGAGTCAGCAGAGACCAAAGTTGCCGCCTCCTCTGAAAAGCACATGGGAGCCCAGGAGACGCCACAGCCCAGCATTCCAGCTGCGGACAGCACCTTTGCCCTGGAGAGGACATCTGGAATACCCCCTACCAATGCCCTGTGCCCAGCTTCCCCTTCACAATCTCATTAACTTCGTCCTAATGCTGTCCCTTCCTTCTGCCATTGGTCTTACCTACCCAGCTTTTCCCTAATGCCAGAGCTCCATCGTTTCCAGCAAACAACCTCAAGGCATGGCCAGACGACTTTCAATTTTCCATGTGTGCACCCTCTGTGCAGGTCCAAGCTAACCCTGCTAGTACCTTCCCACTATCACGGGCATGTTCATAATCATTCATCAGCATTCACTGAACATTTTCTTTGTGGGACATGTCCTACAATGTGTGGGGGCACCATGTGTTCCTGAAAAATCGTAGGGAAATAGAATGTTGACACATGGACTCTCTTGTCAATTTCCCATTGATTTTATTTTTTAATTTATTTTTAAAATTTTATTTTATTTTTAAATTATTTTTGGGGGGAGGTAATTAGGTTTATTTATTTATTTTATCATTATTATTTTTAATGGAGGTATTGGGGAACCCATGACCTCATGCATGCTAAGCACCCACTCTACCACTGAGCTATAGCCTCCCCTGCTGATTTTAGATACCTGCCTTCCCTTTAGAGTGGCTCATTGTTAGAAGTGGCAGCATCTGGGGATTGGTAGGCAAAATGATTCCTGCTAAATCTTAGGTCAGGAAAAAGAAACCATTTTACAATAAAAATAGGTCCAGAACAGAAGAGAAAGAATGCTGTTCTGCAAGTCAGTAGACCTGGTTTTAGTCCAAGCTGCGCCACTGACTGATGAAGGCAAGTCGTTTCACCCTCTGGGCCTCAGCTTCCAGAGCCACATAAAGGTTAGGGTATCAGACTAGGTCAGGGGTTGGCAAACTTTCAATAAAGATCCAGGTAGTAAATATTTTTGGCTTTGCAGGCCACATGATCTCTGTTGCAATCACCAAAGTCTGCCGCTGTCACCTAAGCAGCTCTAGACAATACAGAAATGAATGGTCATGGCTGTTCCTGGAGGGGCCAGATGCAAGGCTAGATTTGGCCTGTGGCCCATTTGCAAACACTTAGATAACCTCTGAAATACTGAGAGTCCAGCATTTTCATATTCTCATCTCACCTCCACAGACTCCCTTGTTTGAAGCTTACCTCCGTGGAGGCAGTTTTCCCTAGAAGTGCAACCAAAGTCATTACTGCTGGGCTCTGGACCACTCAGAATACAGCGTTTGTCTCCATGCTTTTTAGAGGAGGGAGCCAGTATTCGGTCTAGAACTGGCTGATTACCTGTGCCTCGGGTACTGTGCTGTGTACTTTCTCTCAAGTTGTCCTCAAGATGGCCCAGAAGGGAGCGATATCATCGCCCATTTTAGAGATGACATGCGAGCCCAGAGGGTGGTGTGGCCTGCCCAGTGTCCCCAAAGCATGTAAGCCTTCAGAGGCAGAGTCAATCCCCAAAGCCTGTATTTTGTTCTTTCCTAGGCTACTGTTCTTTACATACAAACCTCACTTTTCAGTCATTTTACAGCGGTCCCTTGGTATCTGCAGGGAATTGGTTCCACAACGCCCCGCAGCGACCAAGATCCACGGATGCTCAAGTCCCTTATGTAAAAAGGCAGAGTACAGCTGGCCCTCCACATCCATGAAATTTGGCCTGTAGTTGGTTGAATCTGCAGTTGCCAATCCCACCAATAAGGAAGGCCGACTGTACTCCGCTCTTATATAAGGGACTTGAGCGTCTGCGGATTTGGTATTCACGGGGCATCCTGGAACCAAGCTCCATGGATTATATAAAATAGCAACTTTTATCCTCCATCCCCAATTCTTCATTTCCACTCCTCACCGTTAATCACGTTCATTGTGACCGTTTCTTGTGTATCAGAGCACAGCGTTCCATTTTCATTTTGTTTATTTAGCCAAGCCCTTATTTGTGGACACTTAGGTTATTTCCAGTTTTGAGTTTTTTTGTTTTTGTTGCTTTATCAAATAATTATGGAACTAATGATTCCTAAGCAGTAGGTTTGTTACATCAACAGAATGGATGCCTTAAGTGTTGACAGATACTATCAAGTTGTTCTTCCAAAAGGCTTTGCCAGTTTGTACAAGGGGAGCTGTTTTCCAACATTTTTGACAATTTGGGATAATAACAAACTTTTAAATTGTGTTAGTCTGGTAGAAGAAGATGACGTCTCACCTTTATCTGCATTCTTATAATTAAGACTGCACAGCTTTTCATGGGTTTCTTTCCCCTTCTTCTGTTGTTCATTTCCTGTCCATAGCCTTTCAAATTACCACCTTTATATTTAAGTCATTTGTGTTGCAGATCATCCTCCAATGGGTCTTTTCATTTTGTTTAAGGGAATCTCTTTTTTATTTTGGTCATATAGTAATTTATAGAGATGAGGTAGTCTTTTCCAGAGTGGCTTTTGGGGATTTGTATTATGCTTAGGAAGGCCTTTCCCACATTTTATTTTCTATTTTATTTATTTTTCCCCCCTTCCTCTTTTTTCCCCTTATCTTTGTTATTTATTTATTATGGTCACTTTGAGTTTAGCTTGTTTATTTTTTTTCTTTAGTGGAGGTACTGGGGATTGAACCCAGGACCTCTTGCATGTTAAGTATGCACTCTACCACTGACCTGTTTCCCTCCCACCAAGAATATTTTTCAAATTCATAAATGAATTTATTTTTTTCTATTGGCCCACCCCCATCCCATCCCTTGATATTTCTTCTCAGGGCCTCCCACCTCCAATTATCACTAAACCAGTGATTGCCGTGACTAACTGAAGACCCTTCTGTCTTGCAGAAACAGATGAGAGCTGAAGAAGCAAAAGTTGTTCAAGAAAAAGCTGCAAAGATCAAGGAATGGGTGACACTGAAGTTAGCAGAGGTGAGTTGAAAGCTCGTCTTGGGAAACCCAGAGGAACCTGGGTGGGGTTGCTCCGTCCCCCTGAGTTTTTCCGCCTCCATCTGTTTGTGGCCCTTGCCTGGCATTCATTTTGTTCACCATTTGTCCCTCATTCAGCTTGAAGGCTTCACTTTTCTCTTACTGTTGTCGTGGTTGGGTTTCCCCAGAGTTCCTGATTGGCTTTGTGTTTGAGAAGAAGGAATGAGTCTCACTTCTGA
Source organism: Camelus bactrianus (assembly GCF_048773025.1). Classification (NCBI taxonomy): domain Eukaryota; kingdom Metazoa; phylum Chordata; class Mammalia; order Artiodactyla; family Camelidae; genus Camelus; species Camelus bactrianus. Next base: position 30,290,451 of record NC_133544.1, on the reverse strand, counting down.
GAGTCCCATCCGTTCCCATGTGAGGAGCACACACGGCCCTTCCCATCCACTCTCTCCACTTTCCCCTCTGTCCTCTCCATTCTTTTAAACTTTTCTTTGGTGGTAAAACACACATAAACTTACCATTTGAGCTGGTTTTGAAGTGTACAATTCAGTGGCGTTAAGTACATTCACAGTGTTGTGCACGCATCACCACTACTTCCAAAATTTTTCATCACCCCGCACAGAAGCTCCATGCCTATCAGACGCTAACTCCCCGCCGTCTCGCCCTGCGGCCTCTGATAACCTCTGTTCCGCTTTCCACCTCCATCCGTCCATCTTCGTAGTTCATTACTTGCTACAGCTTTTCTTTATTTAGGAAATTTAGTAGGTGCTACAGTGCTACTAGTGAAAAACCAAAGAACAACCTCTTTGTAAACAAAAGAAAAGGGAATTAAAGTTTGGAAAAGGGCGAATACTCATCCAGGCTCCCTCTGTCCTGACACAAGTGGCTTGAACCTGCCCGGGGTGGCGGCTCCTTTTGCCTCCTGTCTCTTCTGTGAACACACATCTCAGGTCGACCTGCTAGATGACAAGTCCTTGAGGACAGAGCTGATGCCTGGTTAACCTCCATCTTCCACAGTCTTGACCTCTTGCTAAAAGGAGCTCAGTGAAAGTGGGCTGGATTTCATTCAGAAAGAATTCAGCCACCCTGAGGCTGGATCCCATGGATAGTATGTTGAGCAAAAGAAGCCAGACATAGAAGTACGTCCTGCATAATTTCACTTATATAAAGTTCTAACGGGCACAACTACACCAACGTGTGTAGGGATGGAGACTTAGACAGTAAAACCCAGAAAGCAACGAAGTGAGTCTCACAGCCTCAGAATAGTGGCTGCCTTAGTGGGGAGGGAGGATTGTGTGGTTGGGAAGGGACAAGTCCGGGTAGTCTGGAGTGCTGGTAAATTCCTTTTTCTTAACTTGGGTGGTGGTCACATGAGTATTCATTTCAGAATCATTTGTTAAGCTGTTCACTGGTGTGGCATGCAGTTTTCTGTGTATGTGTTATAGTTCACCACATTTTAAAAAGGTTGAAAATACCTAGAAAAGAAAGCACAGAGGCTGCCATATGGAATTCTATCCCAACAGAAACCAGTTAGCACAGAGGGAAGGAGGAGGGCAGGGCTCCCGGGAGAGTCAGCAGTGGACTGAGGGGCACCACAGGTTCTTTTTTGAAGATTTGATCTTTACGAAACATTTTACTCTTGTTTTGAATTATATGTCTGAACCTGTAGGTGGAGTAGTCTAAATCTTCATTTTTCTTTTTGCCTAGCTTGAGATGGAGAATCAGCACCTGAAAAGCTGCAATCAGCACCTGGTGGAGCAGGTGGGAGCCCTTCAAGATGCTCTACAAGGTAAGCGGGCCAGCGTGTGCATGTGTTTGAGGTGGGGTGTGTATGTATGTGTGTTTGTAGTGGGGTGTGTGTGTGGTGGGGAGTGGAGATGAGTTGAGGGAGCTCTTAATATGCCTATTTTTCCCCAACCACAGCTTTTCAGATGGCACCTTCAGGGAAGCTGCTGGTAGCCCCCCAGGGACCTGCAGAGCAGGCTTCTGTCCCTTCAGGGCTAGGAGCCCAGCCAGTGGGACAGGACAGTGATCTTCAGGCCCAGGGTGCCCTGAAGGCAGCTATCCCTGCACCTTCTCCAGGTACTCTGCAGAGCAAGGACTCTGTTCCTAAAGCAGGAAGCCCCTTGGAGGATTCTAGTTCCAGCATGGTCCACCCTGGAGAAATATCAGAGGCCAAGACCCTTCCACCTCCTCTGGGAAGACAGGGCTCTCCTGGCCAGCTGTGCCTGAAGTCTCGCACCCCCAGGAATGGTTTGGCTTCCTGGGGTGAGGGCCTGGTCACTGCTCAGGGAGGGACGCTCCCTGCAACAAAGACCTCTGCCAGGGAAGGTGGCCCTGGCTGCAGCCTGACCCTGCCGAAGGTGCGGGCTCCCAGCAACCCCCGGGACAGCATCCAGCTGGCCAAGCGGCACCACAGCCAGCCCCAGGTGGGCCCTGGGCACTTCAACCACGTGGTGAGCATTGAGATTGGGACTCTCTCAGCCCTTCACCCTTCTACCCTTCCCGGAGTGGTGGCCCAAGCTGAGCTCCGGGAGGAACCAGAGAAGATGGAGATGGAGGAGCAACCCCCAGCAGGGAAGAAGGAGGCCTCCAGAGCTGAGCTAGAGGAAGTGGATTTGGAGAACAAACCGCCCACACCCCCCCTGCACCGGTTTCCATCCTGGGTAAGAGGCCCCCTGGGGACTGGGTAGAGGGGCAGATCTGATGACATGAATGCTGTTTGCTGAGCACAGACACACACTGAGCATGGGACAAGGGTGTCACCTTTAGGCCCCTCTGGGAGCAGGTACCCCTGAGCCTGCCTAGACCACCCCACCTGCAGGGGGCCGAGCCAGGATTTGCGATGATTGGACAGTGGCTGGCTGCCATCTCCTGAGCAGGTGCACATTGCAGGCCACATGTCACACTGGATGCTTGGCGCATGTTTTCTCATTTAATTTTCGTGACTCTCCAAGGAGGTGCAGTGTGGTGGCTAAGAGCACAGGTCCCAGGATCAAACCAGGAGGGCTGAATCACTGTGTGAGCTGGGGCAAGCTGCTAAACCTCTGTGCCTCGATTTCCCTCTCTGTAAAATGGGGGTAATATTATCTGCTTTATAGGGCTGTCGTGAGATTTAATGTGTTCATGTGTATTTGATGAGTACTTGTTGTAGTGGGTCCCAGTAAGTGGAGAAGTGGAGAGGCTGTTGGAAACGGGGCAAGGGCCAGGGCGGGTTGGAACACCATCAGAACCGTCCCTCCTCTTACTCATTGTGGTCTTGTAAATGCAGATAATCTGGAATTTGAAAGCAGAAATGGGCAGTGTGGGAGCATTCAGCAAGGGGTGTGGCAGGAGGGCTCAGTTCCATGTGGTCCCTGAGACACAATCACTCTGTCACCTTAAGGAACTACACTGACCAGCGACCCAACCTTTCCTCTCAGGTGGGACCAGCTGGGCAGTAACCATGAGGGAAAAATCAAGACTGAGAATTGGGAGGACCTTTCTCAGTCTGAGGGAGTCAGATGGACTTATTTGCCGATGTAGAGTTCCTTTTTCTTTTGATCCTCAAAATAGCCTTGTGACTTAGGCATCAGATAACCTTTTGTAAAACCTAAATCCTTCATTTCCTCTGTAAAGTTGGAGGCCTGTCCTTGGTTGAATTCCACAACCACTATTGGCAGGAATCATCTTTTTTATGCCTAATTTTACTACTTGGACCCAATGTATCTGCCCTACGTAAGCACAACATTCCCTGCCGCACCGCAGTGCCTCCCCCAGGACACCCCTCCTCACTGCCCCCATCTCTTTCCTTCCCACACCTCCAGTTATCTCCAGCCTCATGCCCGCCCTCACCAGCCCCTCCCTTTCTCCTTCAGGTGTCCCAGTGCTGCTGCTTGGCTCTGGGGTGACCCCATTACGTTCTCCCTCCCTTCCAGATGCAGCCCAGCTGCCTCCCCGAGCCAGGCTGGCCTTCCCCAGCCCTTGTGACTCACCTGTACGGGCCTTTGTTGTCCCTTTGCCTTGAGTGGAAAGGAGATATGGAGAAGGCTAGGCGGGGCCTCTAGGTTGTTTGGAAGTGATCGAAACCCTTAGAAAAGCTCCCAGGGCCTCTGGACCTAATTCAGACCCAGGGCCCCCCGAGGGGTGGGGGAAGGGTTGGGTGTTCCCATCGATGTGAGTTCTACAGTGGACTCACAGGTCTGGGTGAGCTAGGGCTTTGAGGTTGGCCGTGAAGCCTAACCATGCGTGATATGACGTTATTACTACAGGGGAAAACATGTGTCCTAGCTTCCAAACAACTGGCTTACAAAAGGGCACACCCTTGCCATGGGGCTCTGAGTTCCTCATTACCAACACCCCAACTTCTAGGGCTGTAAGGTGGGTAAGAGAGAAACAGTTCACTGACCTGAACTTCCTTGCCCCAAGGGAAGGGCTGCAGCCAGAGAGGGAATGAATATCGTCTGCTGGGCCCTGACTGTACTCCAGGTGTTAGATGTTTATGTTAATAATTTCATTTGATTGGCACAACGGCCTGAAAGGTGAATATTATTAACCCCATTTTAAAGCCGAAAGAAATGAGGCCCAGAAATGATGTAACTTACCCAGATCCCTCCCACCCCCACGAGTCACTAGTCGAGCCTGGATGTGGACCCAGGTCTGCCCGCCTCCAAAACTATGTCTTTTCCTCCATGCCGGCAGAGGCAGGGGTGGGCACGGGGGTGGGCTCTGACCCCAGGACCTCGCGTTCCAGGAGAGCCGGATCTACGCTGTGGCCAAGTCAGGCATGCGGCTGTCGGAGGTGTCCGCCAGAAGTAACGCTGCCTGCTGCGGTGAGTCCCGAGTGAGCTGCCCGTGGTCGGCAGGGTGGGCGTGCGGGGAGGAGACTGCGAGCAACGCTCAGGGCCAGGGTCACCTGGCAGCCCGGTCCTCCCCCGCAGCAGGTGAGGTTCAGTTACCTTGGAGAGAAAAGGAAGCTTCGCACGTTCTGCTCATCACGGGCTGGGTGGGAGTGGGCGTGAACAGTGTTGTAGCCAATCACAGAGCTAGAAGGGACTTTAGAGGCGGGGCCCTCCAGCCGGCCGCCCACCCATGGGGCTTCCTTTCTGCAGTGGGTAGGCTGTGGGTGGGAGGAGCCCCCAGTGCCTTGATTTAGATGAACTCCCGAAGGAGCCGCATCTCCACCTGAGTGGGGCTCCTGAGTCATAGGTCACAGTTTTCCACGGTGATGCAAGCGCCCCATAGTCACATGACTTGTAACTCACCTCGTAAGAGTGAGACTGAAGAAGGCCTTGGCCTCGGTCCAGTGATCTGTCACCTGGTCTGTCCCCAGAGTGCTGTTCCAGGGAATGCTATCTGCACGGAGGGCCCTCCTCCTCGCTCTGCTCAGGTCTCTGCCTCCCCCGCAGCCCTTACTGAGTTATGCCACCCGAGTGAAATCTTCTTCCTCTTCCCTGCCCCCTCCAGCTTCAAGCCCTCCTGCCCTTGCACCCCCTGGGCCCTTCTCTGGCCTTGTCTACAAGAACGTCACCGTACCTGTCTACACAGCCCTGAAGGGGGTAAGAAGCTGCTGTCCTAGGAATGGGTGTCCTCTTTGGAAAGGCCTCCTGTCTCATCAGGCAGTGGCTGGAGTGGGGCTCTAGCGTCAGGCTTCTGTGCACACGTGGCTCTGGGCAGGGAGCTCTCAGCCCCCATATGTCACTTCATTTTGTTTATCTTCATTAGATTTTTCAAAAAATCTTATTTTAAAATTTTTTTCTTCTAGTTTTATTTAGATGTAATCGACATACAGCACTGTTAAGGTATACAGCTTAAAGGTTTACTTACATGCATCATGATATGTTTCCCACAGTAAGTTTAGTGAGTATCCACCATCTCATATAGTTACAAACCTAAATAGGAAAAAGCTCTTTTCCTTGTGATGAGAACTCTTAGGATTTACTCTTTTAACAACTTTCAGCAGTGTTTAATTATATTAGTCATGTTGTACAGTACCTCCCTAGTGCTTATTTCTCATATAACTAGAAGTGTGTACCTTCTGACCATCTTCATCCAATTCCCTCTCCTCCCCTACTCCAGTAGCCACAAATCTGATCTATTTTTCTATGAGTCTGTCTCTTTGTTTTTGAAGTATAAATGACCTACAACACTATGTTAGTTCCTGGTATACAACATAGTGGTTTGATATTTTTATTAGGTTTTTATGAGAAAAATTCTACATTTACAAAAATTTGATTCAGTATGATTGCGGGCAAATAAAGTTAAAGGTTAAACCAATGCCTCCTCCATCTCTCCTCCCCATCTTTTCACATGTCTATCCCAGAGGCCAGGGGGTGCTCCTTCCAGAATTTTTTTGTATGTGTTCAAATGTATAATCCCATATATGTTCCCAAAACATCTCTGCATGTTTTTAAACAAAAATCAGATATAATTGTAACATGATGTCTTCATATATTTTTTTGTCTGCTTTTGTTACTGGTTTTTGAGATCATAACTTCAATATCGAAGTATTTTTGAGTAATGCTTTGTAAAACTTTTTATGGAAGGGTAAAAAGCTGAAAATGAAATTTCCTCTCATATTGCTTTTCCCTAGTCCCTTAACCCCACAGGCAACTGGTTTGTCGTCATTAATGGTTTGGTGTTTATTCTATTAATCCTTCTGATGCATTTACAAATGCATTTACAAATTTTGTCCCTGTCTCTGTCTGCCTCTTACACACACACGTACACACACGCAAAGAGGATGTTATACATGTCAGTCTACCTTTTGCTTGTTCACCCAACCGTGTGTCAGGTTCTCGTGCCCCACCTCCACACACAGCTCTGTCTCCCCTTTTAAGGCTGAACAGTACTCCTTGGTATAGATGTCCCTTGACTACCTTGATCTGTTCTCCACTAATTGACATTGTAGGTCATGTCTCTGTTTTTCTCTAAACTCAGTGTTTTGATAAAGGTCATCATGCAAATATATCTCTGTGGACTTATATATACATATTTCTGTAGGACAGAGTTCTAGAGGTGGAATTTATGAGATGATATGCACGTTTTAAATTTTGACCAGTAATGCCAAATTGCCTTCTAAAAAGGCTTTATTACACTACAGAGTACCCGTTTCCCCACAATTTCACAATTGAGATAACAGTTCTCGTTAAATGCTTGCCAATCCACGAGATCTCTCGTTTCATCATCCCCACCCACTTATAAACCTCCTGCCTCACACTTGGACTGTGGTATGATTTTCTGGCCCCCTAGTGGCAGGGAGCAAGGGTCCCAGTGGCCAAGTGTTCAGCCTGGATGGTGCAGCTCCTTTGGGGAAGAGGATGGTTTGTGGGGGAGGTGAGGACACAGGAGTAAGGTTGTCAGGTCAGGAAGGGACAGTTGTCTTTCGGGTGCCCCGGCCAGGTGATGGCATCTGCATGCTCCAGCCAGCCTGTGTTGGCCACGCCCTGGGCACTTGGAGTACAGGACAAGGGCAGATGGGACAGGGCTTGTTTTGCAGCCTGAGCTGCAGTGGGGGAGGGGGCCTGTCTTGCAGAGAGCCACGCAGATCAGCGCGGTGCCCTTTGTGGATGAGTCCTCTGGGTCGGACGATGACTGCTGCTCCCAAGCGAGCTTCCGAACTTCAGTCACCTGCTCTGAGTCTAGGAAGACCAGCGGAATGGGCAGCCCCCGGGCCATCAAGAGAGGTATGGAGAAGGGGGAAGGGAGGGTTGCAGGGTGACAAGGGGCCCCTCGCCTCCTCCCATGGGCAGTTGTATTGGGGGTCCCTACTTGATCTCTGCCCAAGACCCTCAGCTCCAGACTCAGGGGTCCTGGGCAGGTGAGGAAGGCGCTGCAGCTCCCTGGCCTTGATTCCTCCTCCCTCGGCCAGGTGTCTCCATGTCCTCACTGAGCTCCGAGGGTGACTACGCCATCCCCCCAGACGCCTGCTCCCTGGACAGCGACTACTCGGAACCCGAGCACAAACTACAGCGCACCTCGTCCTACTCCACTGATGGGCTGGGCCTGGGTGGGGTGAGCTGGGAACACGGCCCCAACCCTAATGGGGACCGAAGCAGGGCTGGGTGGGAACTGACCTCCAACAGAAGACACAGGCAGCTGTGTGAGATGCGGGGTCCCCAGGACTGGTGGAAGGAGGGAGGGGGATCTGGGGGCCACCACTGATGTGAGGCCATGGGGAGTGGGCTAGGGGTGTGCAGTCAGGGAGCCAGGCGTGCACAGACCCCGTCGGGGAGGAAGGGGTGGGGGCTGGTGCGTGCCTCGTCAACCTGGGAATGGCCAGTTATAGAGCCTGCTTCAGTCCACGGGGCCCAGGAGGAGTTTACACATTTTACCTCCTTTTAGCTCCACGCAGACCCTGGGATGCTGAGAGCTAGTGATACATTTATAGAGTTCTTGGCGTGCCAGGCACCATGCTCATGGTTTTGCATGCTCTATCCTCACAATCCTCTCAGGCTTGTTACCCCATCTCATGGATGAGAAGCCTGAAGCTCAGAGGTGTGCTGTTATGCGCCAAAGCCAGCAGTAAATCTAGGTGGCTCATTCCCCAGCCCTAGCTCCACACCACCGTGCTGCCCCATCTTCATCTCCCCCTCCATGAACCCTCCACCCCAGCCAGGCTGACGTGCCTCGGGCTCCCCAAACCTCTCTGTCCCTTCCCTGCTGCCTGGTATGGCCTTCTTCCTCCTCTGGGCTCATCTTTGAAGGCCTGATTTCCTTCCAAGGCCAGTTCAGATCCAGCTCTTGCCTGAAGCCGTCCCTGGCCAGCCTCTCGTCATGCAGCCCCTGATCTGCCACCTTCCCACGGTCAGGTGCTGTCTTCCACAGCCAGAAGAACCACCCATGCTTTATGAGTCCCCTCTGCACCCTTCGCAGGGCACAGTGCCTTGAAAATACACATTATGCTGTACACCAGAAATTGACACATTGTAAACTGACTATTCTTCAATTTAAGAAGAATGCAAAAAAAAAAAACAAAAAAACACATTATGCTACTCAGTTGTTAATGACAAACCAGTGACTCAGCTGGACCATTTTTACCTGTGTGATGTCCAGAAATCCCAATGCTTTTCCCTTTCTGCCCACGCCAGTCCTCTCCTGCACCCTTCTACTCTGCAGGAGTCACTGGAGAAGTCGGGCTACCTGCTGAAAATGGGAAGCCGGGTGAAGACATGGAAGAGGCGCTGGTTTGTCCTGAGACAGGGACAGATTATGTACTACAAGTCGCCGGTGAGACCCTCCTTCCCCAGGGCAGTGTTCAGAAGGACCCCACCCCAGACCCAGTACTGCATGAGAGGAACTGGAAGCAGGGCAGAGGGCAAAGGTCTGGCAGGTGGGGAGAGGAAGGCAGGCCGGGCACCTGAGGCTTTGAGCCACACGTGGGACCGTGGGGCTGGTCACTGGTTCTCACAATGAAGTCAGGCATGAGCAGTCACAGCACCTCTAGATGAGCTGGCTCAGTGATTCCATTTCCCTTCAGAAGCCGAGTTCTCATGCCGGGACCGGTAAATGGACTGTTCCCAGGCTGCCCTCACACTGCCTGGATTTTCTAACAGGCGAGCCCGTTACCCCTTCCACCTCTTTCCTACGCTGTTTGGAATTAGGGAGCCTTGGATATTAGGATGTAGTTTGACAGGACCTCCGTGGGGAATCCATGTTCATGTTTTAACAAAGGCAAAAAGGCCCGTCTCCTGTGCAACTCCAGCTGATTGTTAGGGGCTGGCTTGAACACCATGTTGAGGACTCTGGGCTGTACCACTCGATGAGTAGGCATGCTCTGATTGATCAGTCATGCGGCAGTGGCACTAGAAAGGGCGATAGGGATGTATATGCCACCTGTCTGCCACACTGGGTGTAAAGGATACAGAAGAAAGAATTTTAGGGCTTTGTAGCTCAGTAATAAACTAGTGGCTCCTTACCCAATTTTTAAAGGTTTAATCTATACTTTTTGAAGCCTGGGTCAGAAGGACCCACGTCTCTAATCATTGCACTATTCAGTTAGAACCAGGATCCAGAACAGGTTACCACTCATACCACAGCCCGAGAAAGCTTGGGAATCACTTTGGTCTTTGTCTGTGACCTGGAGTAATGTCTGAGGGGAGATGTGCTCTAGGAAGGTCCCAACCTTTTTCCTCCCCATTCCCCTCTTTACAGAGTGACGTCATCCGGAAACCTCAAGGTCAAGTGGAACTGAACTCGCGTTGCCAAATTGTTCGAGGGGAAGGTGCACAGACATTCCAGGTGCACATGCTCCTAGCAGCTGGCGTTTTAGATAGAAGAGGTGCTGGGCTTGGATGTGGCTATAACAGGAACAAAGATGGGGCAAAATGAGCATGTATGAAAGACAGTACATTGACATTGACGTGTGATCCTGATTTGTGAGTATGAGGAAGGAAGGTAGAGGAGGCAGAATGTGAGAGATGGAGTGAAGGTAGGAGAGACAGGGAGAAGAAGATGAGGAGGAAAAGGAGGGAGGGAGTACTGGGGTGGGACGAAGGAAGGCCAGGTGGGCCAGAGATCTGTGCCACCTCAGAGCCAGGCCCCTGTTACTCCATCCTCCTGTCTCCCTGCCCCCGGCCCCCAACCCCTCACTTCTCCACAGCTCATCTCCGAGAAGAAAACCTATTACCTGACGGCTGATTCCCCCAGCCTGCTGGAAGAGTGGATCCGAGTCCTGCAGAGCCTGCTGAAGGTCCAGGCCATTGGGCCTCCAGCCCTGCCCCAGGCTGGCACCAAGCCCACCGTGAAGGGCTGGCTGACTAAGGTATGGGTGGGGTTGGGGGGAGGAATGTGGCCCTCCTGAGAGTCAGGGGAGCTGGGGGGGTGGGGGGGTGGGGGTGGGGTCCCCCCTGACACACAGCTCCTTTCTCCAGGAAGTTCCTCACACTGATTAGCAGTGGTCTGAACCACACATGGTGATGGTACATGATTCTCTGAAAAAATAGGGGTCAGGGTTGTTAGAACAACAGCTGTTCTCAAGACAGAGGAGGGAAAGGAATGTCTTGGACCCACTTTGAGGTCATTAGGAGCTGCCCCCCACCCCGCACCTTGTACCCAGCACGCCTCAGAATGAATAGTGGGGAGCTGTGACCTCAGCAAGGTAGGTCTATCGTATCTCAGGCTGCCCTAAAGACATTTAATTAGGGTTCTTCTGGTCGCGAGGAGCAGAGAAGCACTTGTTAACCTCAAGAAGAGGGAAGTTAATGAGGACGTGCGTTAACTAGGCCAGAACGCCGTCAGGAGCGATGTGTGAGCCAGCTCAGTGCCCACAGGCTCTCCCTCTGCCTCTCCTTCCCTGTTCAGTCCATGTTCACGTCCATCTCCTCTGCCCATGTGCAGTTTTCTTACACTTCATGATTGCACTTGCCCAAGGGCTTTAGCCGGTCATGGTCCTTCCCTCCCAACTCCAGCCTCTGATGACTGGCAAGTTCTTCTTGTGATCATATTCCTGGGACAGGATGTCTGGTTGGCCTGGTCAATCTTTTAATGGCAGGTCACAGAAGGATGGCTGGGTTATCACGTAGTACATACCATGGGCCCTAGCTGTGAAAAGGCTGGTTCCATTAGGAGGGAGTCTGGGTGGCATCTGAGTTTGACCTGGTGTTGACCTAAGGATCTGAGATGGACCAGGGGTTTTGAAATCTGCTTCCTTGTGTCTTCTCTTTGCCAGTCCTGGATTTACTTCTGAGGTCACCTGGTTCTAATAATGCTGGTTTGTTTCTGTCTTAACAGGTCAAGCATGGCCACTCCAAGCTGGTCTGGTGTGCTCTTGTTGGGAGAACCTTCTACTACTATCGAAGCCATGAGGACAAGGTACTTCCTGGCCTCCTGACAGCTTCCCCCAGACCAGATTCCTGTGGTTCCATGTCCTGGTGGAAGGCCTCAGCTTTACCCTCTACCCAACCCAGCCCCACAGCAAGTACAAAGCCTGCTGGCTGGACCCTTCTAGAGTGTGTGACCAGTGTGCACAGCCCACAGATTCTGCGTCCATGGTCTCTTTATACTTCTCCAAGCCCACCTCAGCCAGGGAGCTGTAGTCTCCCCGGCGCCATCCTGTCATCTGTCCACACCCATGATTCCTAGCCCTACAGGGCCCGAGGGTTCAGAGAGAGGAGACTCCTCCGTCCCCCACTGGCCCTCCCATTCACAGAAGGCTCACATCCACAGCGACCCCTGGGCCATCTGCCTGTGCGGGACGCATGCATAGAGGAAGTAGATCGATCCTGTGACTCGGACGAGGACTATGAGGCTGGAGGAACCAGGCGGCTGCTGTCTTCCCACTGCACCCTGGTGATCCACCCACCGGAGCACAGCCCCACCTACCTCCTTATTGGCACCAAGCATGAAAAGGTAAGAGGGGGCTGGGCCTCCATGGCCAAACTTGGACCTGTGGTTCTCATCTTCTTTCTCTCCTGAGCTTCCCCAGATTCAACTTTATTTCCCTCCTGGACATTTTGGCAACTAGTATTTCCTGACTGGGAATATTCTTTGTATTGAATTCATTCCCAATGAACAGCATCTCTTCATTGGGGCCATGAGATGGAAGGAACCACAAGCTTAGGAACTTGGGTTCATGTTCACCAGATCCTGAGTCTTTCCTCTTAGAGACCAGTGGCCCTTGTGTCAACCAAACCAGCTGAACCTCATGCTGGGCTTGGCCCCTTCAAGGAAGCTCCCTTGGAGCTCCTGCCTCTATTCTTCCCCAGCCCAGTCCCATCAGATGACTTTCCATCCTCTTCCAGGATACATGGCTTTACCACCTCACAGTGGCTGCAGGTGGCAGCAGTGCCAAGGTGGGCACTGCCTATGAGCAGCTCATTGGAAAGCTGATGGATGGTGAGGGAGACCCAGGTAAGGCAAGGGTGGCCAGCACTGCTGGGGTGGAGGCTGGTGGCTGGGAAATTGTTGCTCAACAACCCAAAGAAAGCACTACTGTACCCTGAGGCTGCTTTAAAACCGTCTAAGCCGGAGAAGGGCATACCTGTCACAAGCTGCAGGACCCCAGTTTCTGGTGGGATACTAGGGAGACCACTCTGAATCTGGGGGAGTCATCTGGGGAGCAGACTTTCCAGTGACCTGGGTCAATGTTTTACTTCGTTCACTGCAACTCTGTTGGCTGGGCAGAGGGTTGAGGAAAGGTGGCTGGTTAATCTATAGTTAGAGTTTGTTAATAAATGAAGCCTAAACTGGGATCAGGCTAATCTCAGCCTGAGGCATTCTGGGGTCTTTATTTCACTACCGATTCTCAGGACCCTGAGGATGTAAGGGCACCCACCACACACACTGCTTTACTGCTGCTCTGAGGCTTGTTAGTTCCCGGCTGATATACGCTTCTCCATCCAGACCTGATACTGCAGGGACGGAGCCTCCCCTGCACATGCATGCTTGCACTCACATGTCCACACCTTGCACACTCACCCCTACTGCAGCCCCACGAGCAAAGCAGTAGCTGCCTTGTGTAAGCCATGCTTGTGAGAGTGCTGAACACAGTGCACAACTGCACGCCCCACACTCTATGGGTATACACCAGCATGGCCCATGTGTCCAGACAGTTGAACCCCCCAACCCCAATCTCCATCTTCCCCACAGATCAAAGTGGGGGTGGGAGTGGGAGGTGAGTCCCCGCCTCGGTGGTAACCGCTGCTGCTGTCTGGTGCTGTGCTCTGGGCAGACTCCCCGCTCTGGAGGCACCCCATGCTGTGCTACAGCAAAGACGGGCTGTACACCTCCCTCACCACCCTGCCCTCCGAGGCCCTGCAGACAGAGGCGCTCAAGCTCTTCAAGGTAAAATGGGAGCAGAGCCCAGGATTGGTGGCGGCACCCTCCCCCTGTGCCCAGGCTCTGCCTGGAGCAGCTCTGCCCATCATGGTGGCCCTGGGGTGAAGGAGACCCATGCAGTTAGGGGGTAGCTCACAGGGGGATCTGAAGAGGAAGGGAAAGACGGTCCCATGGGGTCCCTGCCATGTCCTTTGTGGCGGGGAAGCCAGACACTCTACGACTCCATTCATGGGCCCTTGGGAAGCGCCAGTGAGACAAGGAGCTCCCCTCTTCCTGTTCACTATAGGACCTGAGAGATTCTGACCTATTTTATAGTGTTCTTTGTTCCCCTCTGAATATTCCATCTCTTAAAAAAAAAGAACATCTTGCTTATGTAATGGAAACAGTCAAAGGAGGAAAGATCCCATCCTGAGTAGCCCTCCCAGTGAGCACAGGTGCTCTCTCTCCAGCAGTAACCGTGCTCCCTCCTAGGAGGGGCTGTCTGCAGCAGACTGGGGCCTCCTTCAGCCCTGGGGGACGGCCCAGTCTGTGCCCTGTCCCAGGAGTCAGTAATCAAGGGACTGTCGGTCCACCTGTGCCCCCGACATTTCCCTGCCAGTGCTGCCAGCTCTTTGTCAATGTGCCCGTGGAAGCCGCCTCAGTGGACTACCACGTGTCCTTGGCGCAGACAGCGCTGCAGGTCTGCCTGGTTCACCCTGAGCTGCAGAGCGAGATCTACTGCCAACTCATGAAGCAGACCAGCTGCCGCCCGCCTCAGAAGTGCTCCCTCGTGCAGGTGGGCATCCCTGGGGTGGAACAGCCGACAGGAGCCGTTGGCAAGGGCTGCCCAGGAGGTGGGAAAGGTGGAAGGAGGTGACCGGGCAGGCATCCTCTGAGCCTGGCAGTCAGCGGGCAGCCTCGGTGCTCAAAGCTGCCTCGGTACCGCTGCCCTCTCCGGGCCCCTTCTGGATGTCTGTGTACAGTCAGGTTGCGTGATTGCTGTTCTGGACAAAGCCTGACTGAGCTGGCCATCCTGGTGCTCACAGAAGGTTGGGGGCTGTGGTTTGGAGAGGGTGCTGACAGCTCTGAGCTCAGGACTGTGATGGCAGCAGCACTGGAGACTCAGCCCTCACTCACCCGACACTTCCTGTTCCCCCGGCAGTGCTGGCAGCTCCTGGCTCTGTGCGCCCCACTGTTCCTGCCTCAGCACCACTTCCTCTGGTACGTCAAACAGCAGCTCCAACGCCATGCAGATCCCAGGTGAGTGAGCCAGTTTCCTCTGCCACTCTAGCACTACTGGCTGGCATGATGGAGAGGGCCGCAGGGGACACCAGGATGGATCAGATCACCCCCGCCCTCTGAGATCTGCACAGTGGTCATGGAGACTTCACCCGTTACTGTGGACACAGATGGGCACATGGAGATCCGGGCATGCCTGGGCTCCTCTGCACACCAATCCACATACACATGGATGCTTTGTGGTGCTCTCATGAGAAGCTGCAGTGCCCCCAAATCATCCCCAGATTTTCATCCTCTGTTGCCATGTTCTCTGGTTTCTGGAGAAAATATCCGAGCCAGCAACCCGCAGCAAATAGACCCCGAATGACAAATCCACACCCTAGAGCAGTCTTCGGGGCTCTTATCACAGCCGGTCCAGCTGCAGGTTTGGTCGTGCAGGTAGCATCTGGGTAGGGAGCCAGGGTGTCGAAGTGGCAAGGAAGAGTAGATTCCTTGTGTTCCCTTCTGCCTTCGCCTGTCTTTTCAGAAATGAAACCGGCCAGTACGCCACGTACTGCCAGCGGGCGGTGGAGCGGACGCTGCAGACTGGGGAGCGGGAGGCCAGGCCGTCGCGCATGGAGGTGGTGTCCATCCTGCTGCGCAATCCCTTCCACCACTCCTTGCCCTTCAGCATCCCCGTGCACTTCGCCAACGGAACCTACCAGGTGAGGAGGCTGCCATGCTCCCTGTCCTGCGTCTTCTCACATCACCTTCCCAGAGGAGAACACCTTTGGGCCAGTGGGTGTTCAGCTTCCTTATGCCAACCAGCCAAAGGACGGGCCTGGGTTTTGGAGGAGCGTGGAGGTAGAAAGGAGCTTGATTCACAAAAGTGCTTCACTATTTGGGGCCTGGGAAGTGGATCTTTTGACCCCACTGCATGAACAGGGACGCTGAGACACTGACCAAGAAAGTGGCATGAGAAAGGGCTTCCAAAGGCGTGCCAGTAAAGGAGGAACAGAGCTTATGTCTGACTCCAGCTTGACAACGGGCAGGCTCCTCCCTTAAGCACTCACCCTCGGCACATGGAAACCAGCTTTCTTTGGCCTTTGTGTTCGCCCTTGCTCCTTTCAGCTCTGCCTTTCCACCTCCCAGACACAGATCCCTCCATTAGCCCCATGAGCCCCTCCCAGGAAGCTCCCTCTCCCGGCAGGTGGTGGGTTTTGATGGCTCCTCTACAGTTGACGAGTTCCTCCAGCGGCTGAACCAGGAGATGGGCATGAGGAAGTCATCCCACTCTGGCTTTGCCCTCTTCACGGATGACCCTTCTGGCAGGGACCTGGAACACTGCCTGCAGGGGAGTGTCAAGGTGATGTCCCCCTCCTGAGCGCCCTGGGCTTTGAGATTCTGTGGGGAAAGAGCCCATCTTCTGGGGGCCTTCCTCAGCCTGTTTGGGGCCGAGCACAAGGTATGCCCCGAGGCCAGCATTTCTGTGCCATCCTAAAATGAGCCCGTGCAGGCAGAGGAAAGCTGTTTGTGCCCGTGTCTCTGGAGAGCACATTTCCATATCCCTCCCTCCCTGGAGAGGCTGTGCAGCTTCCAGGGGAAAAACTGCTTCTCAGCTCAGTGTAGGAAGGGCCAGGAGGCACTTCTCAGCAGCAGCCCCACCCGAGCAGAGCTGGTGCCAGTTACATACACGCACTCGCAGATGGACAGCTGTGTGCCTACACCCCCTGGATGTCGTGCTGTACGCTGACACCTCACTCTTACCCCGTCTGCCAGGGCCTGTGCTGTGCTTACAGGTTCAACCATATTTTAAAGAGGTAGATCCTTATATGACCTCCGTAAGTAAAGGCCCTTGAGTGGGATTTGAGCCCTGTGTTGCAGTAGGGTCTGGGGTGAGAGCCTTGGGGCACTTGGGGTGTCTGGGAATGTGCTGTAGCACTTGGTGGGTGAGTGTTTTAGCTCCAGTGCCCGCTCTCTTTATGTTAACAGGACAAAGGCTTCTATAGTCTTGTACCATTGCCTGGAAAAACTATGCCCCGTACCTTGTTTGTAAAGGTCTGGGCGTCTGTCAGGCTTTGTCTCACAGTAGGTCTCTGGGTGTATTTGTTAAAGAGGAGAAAGGCAGTCAGTGGAATGGAAGTGGAGCAGGTGATAAGAGGCGAGGGTTTTGACTGGGGCCTGCCTAGCCTCTGGGAGGCCTCCTCAGATGTTAAGGCAATGTGGGGATTGTTCCATGGTTTGCTGCTCATCCCATGCCCGGGGCTACACCTCTGTCTGTGAGGAAGTCGCAGGCTCCCTGGGTCCTGGGAACACGAGGCCCCAGGCCAGCCTGCTGATGGAGGACCATCACTCACCTCTGCCCCCCTGCTCTGCCCGAGTCCAGCCCTGATTGGACCTTGTTCCCCTCATCAGGGGCTTTTCTGACATTCCTCTTTTGCCTCTTCAAGATCTGCGATGCCATCTCCAAGTGGGAACAAGCCCTGAAGGAGCTGCACAGCGGAAAGTCTGAGGGTGGCACACGTGTCGTGAAGCTGATGTACAAGAACAGGTCCTGAGCGCTGCCCAAGGAGGGACCACGCATGAGGGCTGTCACTGGCCCCCACCTGGGGGCCTGTCCTGCACAGGCAGGGGGCGCGCAGATATAACACTGCCTGGTGGTCATTAGCTGGGGGCCCAGGCTGGCTCTGCTGGTCTCTGTGAGACCCTGGGCGGCTCAGGTTCTCAGTCCCTATACCGTGTCTGCACACTCACACATGCGTGCACCACACACACACACACATGACACACACAACCTGCCTCCAGAAAAGACAAACCTCTGGGGGTAGCTGCATGTGTTACATTAGGAGAGTGAGATTTTGTCTGAGCACTAGATATTTAAGGCTAAAGAATAAATCGTTCCTATACCAATTCCAGGAAATACAGAAGGAGACATCTTGATTTTATATCAGTTGAATAAGAGAAGTCCATCTCAGATATGTCTCCAGGCAAATAATTTCCATTAGTCTCTTGGAATCTTAACTCATCCAGCTCCCTAATAAGCTCTGACTCCAAGTGCCAGAGTTCCCTCACCAAAGCCAGTAAGTCTAATGGTAAATTCAGAATTAACCACACGCTGCTGTTGCTACGAGATCTGATGGCCCTGCATATGCTCTGTGTCATGCTTGGTTAAGTTTTTCTGGAGGCAATGGAAACTAGGCTCACAAGTTGTATAAAGAATGGTCTCTTTCTTTGAAAATCAAGATAAACAGGTGCCAGGACAGCCTCCTCCGTTTGGGATCCCGGCTGAGTCCTGGCTTCTCCCTCTCCTCCCTGTAGGCTGTACTTCCGGAGTCAAGTCAAAGGGGAGACAGAGCGGGAGCGGCTGCTGCTCGCCTCCCAGACTAGTGGAGAGATAGTGGCAGGGAGGTTTCCTGTCAACAAGGAGCTGGCTCTGGAGATGGCCGCCCTGATGGCCCAGGTAAGGCTCTGTTCAGGAGTCAGGAGGCTCAGGAGACTTGGGCTCGCGGGTGGAATGCGCCACGTAGCTGGAAACGGGAGAGTCTGCAGACCCCGAGGTGCCAGAGAGGGTGGCCCTGCTGCCTCTTTACCTGGCAGAGCACCTCCCTGCAGAGGCAGGCGCCGTGCAGACTCTGGACGTGGAATCCAGAGGCCTGGGTTTGAATGCTAGCCACCTTCCTGCTGTGAGATCTTGGCCAAGTCATTGTACTGGTCTCTGCTTCAGTTTCCTTTTTCATATACTGAAAACAAAAATACCTCCCTGCCTGCCCCTACAGAGTTGTACAAAGTACGATTCTTAGATGACGTATGTCACATAATATTTGTGGTAAAACATGTCCTTACAGCTGTCAAGCATTGTATGTGAGCTAGGAAAGGGAACCCACATTCAGACTTTGACCCTTCTTCCTGTTACCTTTAGGAGTCTGTCTTGCCAGAGGTATCTGGGATTCCTTCATGGTTCCCATGAGAAAGAGTCTGGATCTACATGCTGGAGAGGAAAGGGAAATAAGAGTTGATCTTTAATATAATAGGCATTTATTGAATAATCTATAGAGGGCCCTGTGTTAAACATTTTATATGTATTACCCTATGTAGTTCTCAGCCCCACTTAATAGATTAAGAAGTTGAAGCTCACAGAGTTTGACTTGATCAGGCATACAGAGCTGGTAAATGGCAGAGCCGGGATTTGAGCCAGGTGTCTGACTCCAAAGGCCACATTTGGAACACTCTGCTATCCTGTAGGATCTGTAACATCTTCAATCCTGTATCCCACATTTTTGGACTGGAAGCCAGAATTTCTATATTGTTTTCCCTTGTCTGCCACAAATTAACTGTGTCTTTGGATAAGGCACTTAACCTTAGCTGCAAAACAAAAGTTGATCTGGATAGTCTCCAATATTCTCCGGCCCTAAGGTTGTTTCTCTAGTGTCTGTGAAACTTGAGTTAAAGCATCTGTCTGTTCACAAGACATGTTTTCCCATCCATTCATACCTCACCAAGAAAGGAATGAAATAATGGTTTGTTTCACCTCTCAGCAGCCCCCCACCCCATCCACATCCAGGTTCCTGACTTGTCCCCTGTGTGCTTCCACCGCAGGTAGAGTACGGGGACTTGGAGAGGCCCACACCGCCGGGCTCTGGGGGCACACCCCCCACCAAGGCTCAACATCACCTTCAGCAGGTCCTAGACAGGTTCTACCCAAGGCGCTACAGACATGCGGGCCCCCCTGAACAGCTGAGGTAAGCTGCGAGGTCTTGTGGGGAGGCACGGGCTGCAGATCCGGGGAAACCTCGGAGCCGTGGTGAAAACATGGCACCACTTCTCTCCATCCATCCGAACCAGGCACCTGGCCGATCAGCTGACCACAAAGTGGGCAGCCCTGCAAGGCTGCTCCTCTCCTGAGTGCGTCCGCATCTACCTGACAGTGGCCCGGAAATGGCCCTTCTTTGGTGCTAAGCTCTTTGCTGCTCAGGTGAGTGTAGGTGGTTTCCAGCAGGAGTGGTTACCACACCCTCAGGAACCCCCAAACTTTCTCCTGGATTTGGTGAGGTTTGAGCCAGTTGTCAGCAGTGCCGGCCTGCACACTAGCAACCACCAGGGGTCGCTATCTCTCCACCCATTTCTTGCCTACTCCAGATTTCTATGCTCCGGAGCAGCTGTGATTCATTGCTTTTGGGCCAGCATTATTTCTGGATGACCCCCAACTTTCCTTTATTGACTTCTTTCCCAATCCTACCCATGAAAAAAAAAAGATAGGATCAACTAATTCACATACAGGGTTCAGACTTGATATGTATCCCTCTTAAGAATGCTTTTATTTTAAAAGACGTTTGAACGATAGAACAACATGAAACCTAAATACATCTCTACTGACCTAGCACAGCCACAGGGGAATCTAACTCCTCAGGCAACTGTTAATTTCTCCTGCGTGAAAGCAAGTGGCCAATAGTAATTTCAGTTGGAACTTTTCTTCACCGGGTATCTGGTGTGCATGAACTCTATATAATCACGGAGAGGACCCTGTCCTCAAAGCTGGAGCATGACCGAGTTCACTGAGGGCACAGATGAGACAACAGACATTCACTCATTCATTCAACAAAGAACTGTCGAGCGCCTGCTATGTCTCAGGCAACGTGCTGGTTGTCTGAGGTTACAAGAGGTGAGCAAATCAGACATGACCTTTGCCTCCATGGAACTTCCCTTCCAGTGGGGGAGATACATATTAATCAATTAATCACACATTCTCTCTCTAAATAGATACATATATTTTACAAGCTGTCACAAGTGCCATGAAAGAAAAGTACAGGGGTGTTATACAAGCATATAACACAGGGACACACTTGGTCTGGGAGGTTGGGAAAAGCCCCTGAAGAAAATGATGTGTCCACCTCTGTCCCCAGCCTTTTGGGTAGGTAGGAGAGATGTAGCTGTGAAAATTAGTCATTCTAGGAATTGTCCACCAAATAGTCACCTTTCTCCCTACTAGCCCTTGAGATTGCATTGTCTTCCTAACTTTTTCACAGTCCCTAGGAAACTGGTTGAAGCAAGGTGCGCTTCAGCAGGAGAGCCTGTGGGTGGAATGCTGTCAGTTTCTGAGAGCCAGGAGAAAACAGCCTGTTCTCATTGCCCAGGACAGAGCAGCCAGGACCGGCCTTTGTTCTGCAGCAGGAACAAAGTGTACTGTGTTCTGTACTGTGGCAGGATGGGCTACAGGTACTGCAAGAAAGTGATACTCTCCCTCCTGGGGGTAGTTAGAAGGTGGCCAGAGCCCCAAGCCAGCTGCCGCCTGCCACGAGCAGCCTGTGTACTCTGGCATGCTATACAAATGCCATCTTCTGTGTTTTCCAAAAAGAGAAAAAAGTTAGAAATCACTGCCTAGCAGATCGCTGGATGTGCCTTCTTCCTCAGAAAGCTCTAGTGGTCAGAGTTCCTAGCTGTGGCTACGTCTGATCAGATTTTCCTGTTTCCCCAGCCTGCACAGCTATCTTCCAAGGAGAACGGTCTGGTGTGGATTGCTGTGAATGAGGATGGTGTCAGCATCCTGGACCACAACACTATGGTACGGAAGGATGAGGGCTTGCTCCCTGACCCCTCCTTCTCCTGAACAGTATCTTTTCTTCTCCTGTCTGGACTCAAAAGGCCTGAGCTATGTAACCATGGTCCCCTATCCCCACCCTCTGCTCCAGCGCTGCCGTCCTCTAGACCAGACACACTTTGTACACATTCAAGATGTAGATCTGCAAAGTGTGACCACTTCAGAGTCCTCACTTCGTGGTCTCAAAGAGACCAGAGATGTTGGCTCCTAGCTCAGGAGGCAGGTGGAAAGTTTCCCCAGAACTAACTGCCTCTTTTCCTGCAGCAAGTGCACATCACTTATCCCTACTCTTCGGTGATGACCTTTGGTGGCTGCCGGGATGACTTCATGCTTGTGATTAGATCCACTCCGGACCAGAGCTCTGGAAAAGGACACACTGAGAAGCTGATCTTCCGGATGGCTGCTCCCAAGGTGGGTCTGAGAGCTGCTAAAACATTCTGCTCTTTTGGGGTATGATGAGGTGGGCTTGGAGCTTAGACAGGAAACTAGGGCTCTGACAGTGCTCTAGAAAGGCCCTGCCCCAAATGAAACTTTTGGCCTTGTCTATCGCTAGTACTCCAGAGGGCTCCGGTGGGTGGCAGCTCAGCCAGCACTGCTGAGCTGGCCGGTGGAGGGGCTGGCTGGGGAGGGGACGCGCTCTGGTCCGGCTCCTCCCACACCATTCCTGTTGTCTTCTTCCGTTCGGCCAGCTGCAGCACCACGCAGGCTTGAGCCGGGCGCCCACTTGCTCCTTCTTCTTTGCAGCCGGTCCAGGGCCAGGGCAGCTTCCTCCTCGGGGTGCTCTCACCTTACCTTGGGTGCTGCTGTCCCAACACCAGTCACAGAATGGGACAGTCTGCACATGCCCCTCCTTCCCTGTGGTCTTGAAGATGGTCCAAAGACCTGTTTTGCCTTCAGGGCCTTGTTCCTACTCAGCACAGGAAGAGTTGACTGGCAAAGATAACAATTCCAGAGACTCTGAAACTGAAGTTCTCATGTATAGTTTTTGACTTCATTCTAAGTAACTGGAAACCCTGTTGTTTTAATCCTAAAGTTGGAGTTTGGCAAACCTCCCCCTTCTTTCAATACCATCTGTGCCAAGGGAGCAGGTGTACAGATCCCTTCTTCCGGGGAGGCCCCCTGGCTTGGAGACGATCAGATTGGAATGTTGGTCCTCCTGTTCTCAGGAGGTCCTGTGCATCTCAGGACCTCCAGATGCCCATTTGACTAGGTGTTCAAACCTCACAGTAATGATCCCCTTAGGACGTTCTCTCCTGGGTGGGTATTTTAAGAGATGAGCTAAAGCCCAAGAAGGTTGTATACCCAGCGCAACAGCTCGTGAGTGAGAAAGCTAGGATTCAAGCCAGGGCCAGTTCAGTTCCTTTCTCTGTTGTCACTTAGATTGCAGATGTGACCTTTATCATGGCCAGCTACATGAACCACTGCTCCACAGCGGTGAACGCACCCACCCACCCGCCCGCTGCCTGCCAGCCATGGGAACTGGACGGACGACAGTTCTTCACTTCTGCTCCATGTGCTGCCAAGGGGCCAACGTTGCTGTGAATATTTCTCCTACCCCCTTCCTCACCACCACCTAGTGCCTCTGAGATGAGAGAGATGTATCCGGGGGTACGATACTACTGTGATGGGTCTAACCCGCCCCAGTTTGCCCTGTGAAATGTGTGTTTCAGTGTCCACGAAGCCTTTACTGTCTCGGTGCCTTACAGTGCTTCAGGGCTAACCTTTAATGATCCAGACCACTCTTTTTTTCACAAGAATACTGAGCTCTGGATGCCGCCTGATTCTCCACACAGACAGGGACGGCCCACTGTTACTGGTTACTGAGGGCATCAGTGCTGTAAGTCAGCGTTTTCTGCACTGATCCTCTCAGGGAGACTAATTTTTTTATATTGTATATGGTACTTATGTGGGGATTTATACTTGAAGTTTTCCCAACATCCCCGAACAGGAGAGAACTAAAATTTCCAATTCACCTGAACTCTGACAAAAGCCAAGAACTCACTAAAACTGGACTTCCTTTCCCACATGGGAAAGCTGCTTTCGGTAGGGCTGGAGGAAAAGCAGTAGACTTCCTTTGCCCATCCCCTGCTGCACATGAGCAGGCATCGGCGGCGCCCTCTGTGGGCAGCACTTGTCTTTGCAGGACAAGGCGCCGTCTCGGCTGAGACTAAGCTGTTCTCCTCACACTGGACTGTTACTCCAACTGAGTATAAGGGCAGGGGGTAGGTCCAACCTGACCCCTGTCTCATTTTAATGACTGAACAGGGCTCAGTGAAGGCTGTGCTTACTACTGTGGGACAAGGTGGTTGTCACTTGCTTCCTTTTCTTTAAAGACCAAGCAAATGCACTCTGCTTTTTGCTGCTCCGTGAGGCCACCAAAGATGAGTCAGAAACAGAAGACCCCTTCTGTGGGTCTGGATTTGCTCCTCAAGACTTCTGGCAAACTTGCACTGGGAATTATTTTGAGGGCCGAGCACACATGTGATTTCTGTCCTAGCTTAAGAGCATCAGGTGGAAGAAATGGAAACTTTTACCTTTTGCCTTCCTGATGATACCAATATCCTCCAAAACCAAATAAGACCTTCTGTTGAGGGCAGAGATGATCTTTGTCTCCACTCCCCTCAACAGGAAAAAAAAAAAAAAGACGAAAGAGTTCATTCATACTCTGATTTTTACAACACTGGAGAAACTGAGTTTTTATTTCATAGCTCTAAGGCAGTCTTACCATTTGTCAAGAAAGTGCTGAGCCAACTGTATGGGTTTGGCAGGAGCATTCAGGCACCAAGCCTTTAACCCCAACAAAGTGTGTGTATGTTGCACACTGCAAAAACTGTGAGGCTGGAATTAGTTTTTCTGAACACCTCAGCTGCTGTAAGCTTCCCCTCTCTCGCCCTTTAAACTGACAAGCATGATTTTTAAAAAAAAAGCACATCAGAGTGTCTCCCTCTTCTAAATGAACTTGACTTTGCCAGGCTGGCAATTTTACAGCTGTCTCCCGTTTCTGTTCCTGCCTTTCTCTCAGGATTTGGGATGTAGCTGAGACATTTCTACCTTGAACAAGTCACACGTCACGTGTCCCACAGGCTCCAGAATAAACCCTCCAGGGCTGGTGTAAAAGGCAGAAATTACAGCTTTGGCTTTATAATATCTTGAGTGTCTCTAAGGCAAATAAGGATTTATCACCTACCTGGGAGTTTAAAAAAAAAAAGACCCCAAAGAAAATGTAAGCAAGAACAGAGCTATGTTTGTATTGAATTTGGGGGTCAAGCTATTTCCTGCACCCTGTCTTCTTCCCAACCCTCCAGGAATCCTTCCTTAGTTTATTAACTTTACACAGAAGAAACTGCCTTATAAGCAAAGGCTTCTATACTATGCATGTTTATTCCTCTGTAATGTATCTGGAAACCAAAGTCAAATTTCTGTCTGGCCTTTCATCTCATCCCTCTTGGCAAAAGAAGTTTCTGAAGCCGTAGACAATGCTGAGTTAACAAGAGTATTTATTAATGTGCTTGACACCCACGACTGAAATGCCACGATCATGTTTGTCCATAAAAAGCAGCTGTCTGAACCAAGAAATTATTGTGTATGTTTTAGAAGGAGATCTGTTTATTAAGAGAATCATCATAAATTAACCCTTTACAGAACACAGGAGCAAGGTGGACAGAGACTACCCTTTTGTAAGACATTTCTTCCTACTAACCAGTACCTGAAGGGCTTGCTTTTTTCCCTTAACTTTTACACAGGGGTACTGTGCAGTTGGAAATTATCTTTCTCACGAGATCTGATGTCAGTTTCCCATTCTTGCTCCACAAATTTCAACAAAAAGTAAACCTGAATGTGCTTAGGGATTTCACACGGTGCTCTTTGTCAACATTACTTCTGACGTACTGTTTCAAGGTCTCTCCTCAGTTGGCAAAGTAAACAAAACCCTACAAGGGGAACATTAAGTACACGTAAATACTTTGCTCAACATCACACAGTAAGTTAGGTTTCCAGTCACCTGCTCCATGACTCGGAGATCCACTGCATCCATACTGGTTCCTCGGACTGTGTGCACGTGATGGGTTAGAACACAGAAAACAAACCAGCCACGTGGCTTCGCAGTCACCTCCCCTGGAAGACAACACTGGTCTTCTGAGTGCTGGGACTCACAGGCTTGTGGAGGGTGCTTTCTGGTGTGCCAGGATCTCCTGGCAGCTCTTGTACACTTCAATCAAGCAGTCCAGCCGGGGCTTGGCACTCTGAATTCCAAAGAGGAGAAGTGCAGAGTCAAGGTGAACGTAAGACAGTGCTTAGTGGTGCTGCACCCATGTGCAGCCTCAACTCCCACCCACATCCGGGGGTCTCAATGGCACCGCTGTGGGCTCAGGGAGGCAGAAGTTCAGGCCTCGTAGCATCATGCTGGGAGGAGTCTCTCACCAGGCCCACAGCCTGGCTGTGAACTGGGGGAAGCAGGAGCTCAAAAGACAGTTTTTAATCTGTCTAAGTTTCACGACCTCCACCTAAGAGCAGGCAAGAGGAATAAGTATCTAGATTCTACTTGACTAGCAGAGGAGATAGACAGTTAAAAACAAGAGAAAATCCTGATAGGTAATACAAGGAAATATGAGAAGTCTCTGTCATTTAAAAAGATACAGAAATATAATAACTCTAAACTCCTTTACCTACATACTGAGCTAAAAACTAGCCAAACCCACTGTTAGCCAAGACTATAGAAAAGCAAGTACAAATTCCCAGAAGTATGGTAAAGTTGCCCAATCTCTGGAGCCGAATCTCAAACACTGTTAAAATCTATGAAACTATCCATAAGCTTTAATAAAATAATTTTAAACTAGAATGTAAAAGAATTTTAGCTTAGCTGCCTTAAATCCTTTGTGAAAAAGGGTAGTGAGGCAGAGTTAACTGCATAAATACTTTATATGCCTATAAAATAATTTATTATGATCTTGTTTGTATAAGTGGTTTCTTTTTTTTGTAAGAGCAAAACAAAAAATAACTTGGACATAATTTTAAAAGCTAGCAAGAGTGGCTAAATAAGCTGATACTCGACATGATGACATAATTATTTAAAATAATAAGTATAATGGCCTTTGCAGATGCATGAAAATATGCAAATTTAAAAAGCAAGACACAAAATAGTGAGTAACAGTATGTGCAAATCAATAACATCTATGTAAAGTCCCACATTGGTAGATTGACAGAATCTAAGTCAATGAATGATGGTGTATAGGTAGTAGTTGCCATATGTTTATTTTTCTTCCTAAAATTTGCATAAATTCATAATATTTCTGAAAGCCTTATTTGCCTCAGAAGGGAACTTCTGAAATAACTAAACTCTCACTAAAAATAGCCCTCAAGAATCCTCAAATACTCCTGACAACAGAAGTTTTATTCCCACTGGACATAAGGAGCAGTGGATGTGCAGAGAGGAGGGGAAAGGTGGAGGTTTTCTTTGGGGAAGGAATTTAAGAAAAGTATTCTGTGCTCACCTGGAAGAGAGGCACTACTTGGGATATTCCATGTGGTTCCACTGGATCCTTCAATAAAATGCAGAGGTAGTAAATCACCTTCTGCTGTGAGAAAGTAAACCAAATAGAGATCTAAGTGAAATTCAGTTTCCTTTTTCTTCAAGGGAAGGAAGGCTCAAAACTTTTTCATAAATGAGATAACACTTGATAGTTTTGAAATGAGGGAGAGGTATATTCTCATTCTTTAATTGAAAAAAGACAAAATGACAACCCTATCCATGAAAAACTGCTGTCTCTTTAAAAATAAAAGACCTATGTTTTTAATGCAACTTTCACTTTTTATGGTTTATAGACATGCCAGCCAAAAAGAAAACACTGTAAGTACTAGAACAGAGAGTCCTTAAGTTTAATTCTGTGGCATCAGTTACTTTAGGTATTAAGACTCAATTTAGATCCAGGCATACCCCATACCCTACCTTTACTACTTAAACACTTACCATATAAATAGCCTCATTAATGACAACATCCTTCACCTTGCCCATCTCAATGAAAGTGGTGCTTTCTTTGCCTGACGCATAGGATGAGGTCATCTGGATGCCAAGGGAATCAATGATTAACAGAGTCTCCTGATCAATCTTCACAAAATGGAGGTAACCAAGCAGGCCTAAGAGGGTGATGAAGATGGCAGCAGAGAGGACCATGCTGTTCTGAAGAGAGAGCCAGATACAGGCAGTAAGATTACCAAGTGGTCCTCCACATATATCTCTGCCGTTTAATAAGTCAACTCTAGGTTTTCTTCCAAAGCCTTCATTCGGCTGTGAGTTGAACAGATGGGAGGAACATACATGGAGGAAGAGGAAACTACTTTTATTTGGGCTCTGCAGTGCTATGAAAGTGAGTGATGAAATACATCCAGACAACAAATGGATAGGTCTAGGGAGGAGAACCTCCATCAGCAAAATCTCCACCATCACACCATTCTTAGATTTTCCCTTCCAAAACGGCAACTTAAGGACTCAGACCTTTTCTCAGACTCCATCAATAAAATATATAGCAAAGTCACAGACTGAATAGTAAGAAAATGCTTAGCACAGTGAGGCAGATAACACTCAACAGCCACTCCTCCTTCCTTATAGAAGTTGGAGTGGATCATGACTGGTTCCCACTCCTGCCAATGACTGGTTTAGAAATGGACACATGACACAACTCTAGCCAATGAGATGTGAGGGAAGGCCTTCTAGAGGGGTTTCTGGAAAACGAAGTTCATCTTAGAAAGAGATCTTAGGAAGAGAAGATCCCTTCATGCTGAGGTTTTGATGCGGAACTACTAAGGCCTCCGCCAAGCCATGTGGAGAGCTAGGCTGAGGACAAGTACAGTCCACCAAGGATGGAAG
Source organism: Camelus bactrianus (assembly GCF_048773025.1). Taxonomy (NCBI): domain Eukaryota; kingdom Metazoa; phylum Chordata; class Mammalia; order Artiodactyla; family Camelidae; genus Camelus; species Camelus bactrianus. Next base: position 30,262,437 of record NC_133544.1, on the reverse strand, counting down.
AGCAGAAAGATGAAAAAGCCAAAATCAACCGAGCCTCTTACACACTCTAGAGCTCTCCTTCATCCTCACTCCTTGTTTTGTTAAATAATAGAGATCTTTCCATTTAGGGCTCTTTTAGTTGTTTTGGGTTGTGAATGACTGATGTGTTAAGGCTGACTAGCTGAAATGACTAACTCATCAGTTAAGGGCCCCCAAATGGTATTTATTTGTTTGATTCAAGTTTACAACCTTTTAATGTTTCTAAAGCTGAAATGTGTTTTTCTATTGAGGTATGTTTCTTTCATTTTCTGGCATGTTTTCTCTTTTTTTTCCCCCCAAAAGCTATTATTTAGAAGGATGGCACACACAAAACAAATCATTGATGACCTAGAATCAAAAGAAATTCAGTAATTTTTGACTGTTATTCCTTGAGGGCATGAAGTGTTCTATTAATCTCTGTTATTGACAAGACACCCTCTTTGGCCTAACTTTAGTCAAAGTCTTCTAAGCGCTGGACCTTGCTGTCCATCTTCATTGGGCCTGCATTGTCCAACAAGCTGTAACAAGGATCTTTGCTACAAGTTTAGAGAGGACCCTCACCCTTTAATCTGATCATCCTGGAGTACCTTCAGCAAGAAATCTGTCAAATCAGCTTACCCAGAATCCCTCTTTACTCCTGATGTTTCCTTTTAGTAATTTTCCATCCACTGACTGCACCCTACCCACACAAACACACACCAATTTCTGGCTTTAAATTCCCACTGGTCCCTGCTGTATTCAGAACTGAGCCTAATTCGATACTGAGGTTTCTCTTCTCCCACTGCAAAAGTTTCTGAACAAAATCTGTTCTTACCACCCTACTGACCAGCTCTGGTTTTCCTTGAAAGTACCTTTCTACTTCTTTCTACATAACACATAGTTAAGTGTTAGATCAGGGGTCTGCAAACTATTTGGATCTGTGATCCATTTCTGTCTGATCCACCTTGAGTTAAGAATGGTTTTTACATTTTTTAAAGGGTTGGGGTTTTTTTAAAAATATATTTTTATTGAAGTATAGTCAGTTTACAATGTTGTATCAATTTCTTTAAAGGGTTGTTAAAGAGAAAAAAGAAGGAAAAAGAAACAGAAGAATATGAGGCAGAGAACTGTAAAGCCTAAAATATTTACTATTTGGCCTTTCAAAGAAAAAGTTTCCTGACCTCTGTGCTAGGTAATTGTTGATTAACAAATGGAGGATGGAGAAATCTATGCACTGGGTCTCTGATGATTCAGAAATATCTACTTTTGAGTTAATTAAATGTCTAGTATCTAGTACAGTGTCTTGTACATAGTGTGAACTGAATAAGCATTATGGAAGAGTGGAGAGAGCTAAAACTCAGTACTGGCCCTTACAGATTTATTAGAGGCAAGATTAATAGACATAAAATATTTTTGGAGAACACTATGATACCGACCAGAATTGACTAAGAAAGCATTAAAAGAGATAGAGAAAGCAAGAGATAGATTAAAGCACACAGGAATATCCCATGAAGACTTAAAAGGAAGCAGGATTTAATTGGTGCAGAGGAGGTGGTGGTTATTACGAGATATATTTAGCTGTGAAAAGGAAGGGGGGAAGAACATTCCAGGTTGGAATAAGGAAGGGAAAAAAACCCCTAGAATTCTAATAGAACTGTGAATTCAAAAACTGGCAGGAAAGAAGGGATGAAGAACAATATATACTTAGGGGATTTAACCCATATCAGCTTTTTAGTAAAGTAATCCCCACCCAAAACTTCATTACCTGCATTTTTTACGCTTCATTTTTCTTTCTGAAATTCTAATAATTCAATATTCACTTGGGTAGAAGTTAAGCCACACGTTTTAATGAATTCCTTCATCAGATTTCTTCTTATCCTGGCTGAGATCCATTACTCTGATTAATAGTTTTGAATAGGAAGAAAGATAAGAAATTTGGTGGGGGGGTGGTTTAGTTCAGTGCATGCTCAAGGCCCTGGGTTCAATCCCCAGCACCTTCATTAAGTAAATAAATAAACCTAATTAACCCCCCCCCCAAAAGAAGTTTTGGTACACAGAGCCCTTAAGAAGTGTTGCAGTGGAGTTTAAAGGAAGACGAGGTCTCTGAGCCCTGGGCATTTGATAGGGGAAGTGGGATATACCAGGATAAGACAGAGAAGTACAAAAGGGAGCTGGCATAGAAACAGACTCCTCCTATTTAAAAACTGTGCCTCAGCAAGCCCTCCCCAAGAAGACGTTATAGTATAGTAGTGAAAAAGAAATGGTTTCAGAGTCAAACAGCCCTGGATTTGAAGCCCAGGTATGCCACTTACAGGCTTCATCACTATGCATAAGTTATTACTCTTTCTGAGTCTTGGTTTCCCTCTAAGGCTGAAATGAGGCATTCAGTAAAGCAGCTGGCACTCAGTGGGCATTTAATAACGGATATATATTCCCTCCTCCTCAAATGACTACATGGCCAGAGTTCAGGCTAATATTGAAATACAGCTGTATTATATATTACATCTTTTTTGGTGGAGTGGGAAGGACTGTCCTGGCAAGTTAACCAATTCAACTGACTTATGAACAAACTTTTAGACACAATTTGGTACAATTAGGGCCGTCTTTATTTTGCATATACTTATACTAAATTACCACGCTGTGAAATATGCTCTGATGGCAAAAAAGCTAATGGATGCAGTATTGGGAACAATACCCAAATTATAGAAGTAAATAGCCCTGCTGTATTTAGCTCTGCCCAGATCACTCCTGGAATAATGTATTCAATTCAGGGCACTGCATATGAAACTAAATTCATCCTGAAAAGGGCAATTAGGATGATTCCTTATATTTGAGGGCTGTCACAAAGCTACTGCATGTGACTCTCACAATATTGCAAAGTTGGCATGGCAGACACAAATTCCATTTTAGAGATGTGAAAACTGAGGCTCAGAAAATAGGAATGCGCCTGGAAACAGCACAAAAACCACCCATCTCCAAAATTTCACAATTCTTTAGAAAACACTTAAAGTCGGGGAAGGGACTGTGAGAAGGCGGGGGTTAGACTGTCTTGAAAAAGATTAGGAAGAACTATCACATTTGCGTGTGTGAACTGTGGAGGCAAAGAGTTTCTAGAAGGCTGTATAAGGTGCTGTTAGCAGTGACTCCTCCGAGGAGTGGGAGTGATGGATGAGGACGGCCCACTTAGTTCTCTGGACTCTTGGAACTGAACTACATGAGTATGTACCACACGGAGCACATGGAAGTTAAAGTTTTAGGCTGTCGTACAAGGACTAGATACGTGCTGGATGGAACCACGGAGCAGAGCAGCGATCTATGAGAGGGATAAAATACAGGAGCACAAACTTCACTAAACGTAAGGAAAAGAGCTGTCTAGAAGCGGCACGGCGCCCCCAGAACCAGCGAGTTTCCGCCCTCCAAGCCCTAGGATTGTAGGCAAGTCTGGCGAGAGGTCTGGGTTCGACGCTAAGACCCTAATGACCCTTCTAAACCCGAGCCCCCGACCCCGACCGAGGGAAGGGGCGGACTGGCCTTACCTCGCAGAGGGTGAAGAGTCCGTAGGCCGCCAGCCACACGGTGCAGGTGACAGCGGTGAGCGAGCGCAGGGAGATCCGAGGGCAGCTGAGGCAGAACTCCCGGCAGGACGGGGAGTAGTAGCGGCGCTGCAGGGCCAGGCGGCCGCCGCAGATATCCGAGAAGCTCTGCTCGTCCTCCATGGCTGGCTCCCCTCAACCCGGCCGCGCCGCGCCGCTCTAGCGCGCCCCCCTGCGTCCTCTCGCCGGCTCTGGACCCACTTCCCGAGAGCAGGGATGGCCACGCCCCTCCCCGCGCCGCGCGCAGCCGCAGTTCCGCGCCGACAACCAGGCCCGGGTTCTAGGGTTACCTGCTGCAGAGTGGTAGAGGGCCAACGTTTCAGCGGACAGATTAAAACCGCAATTAAGTACGTTCTCTCGACAAACTGACTTCTATTTCTAAACCAAAGTACGCCCCAAGGGGACAGTCTGCAGGTATTTATTCCACTCATTCATTCATTCCGGTGCCAGGTAGTTTTAGGTGCTGAGGGCACAGAGGTGAACGATACTGACAACGTCCCTGCCTTCAAGTAGTTTCCTTCCTTTTAAGAGAAAGAATATGGAATAATTTCAGAGTGCTGTTGGCAATAATATGACCTGCAGGGGTGGCTTGGTGACTTTCAATAGGGTAGTCAGGAAAGTCTGTCTGAGGAAAGACCCTGGAGCTGCAAGGAAAAGGAGCCAGACTGGTCTGGGGGAGTTCTGGAGGAGGAACTTGCTGGAAGCAGGACCAGGAAAGACAAAGCCCCCGAGGCTGGAACACGGTTGGTTTATTGGAGGGATCAAAAGGTCGGAGACACACGGAGAAATGTAGTTGGAGGTTGGGGAGGTAGGTAGGGGTCCGATCCAGGAGGGTCTTGTAGGGCCTGGTAAGGAGTTTGGATTTCACTGCCTAAGACTTCTCTCTCCCAAACCACTGCGTGGAGCATTGTGTAGGCAGGCAAGTCCTGGCTGGGAGGTTAGCAAGAGGAGAAGATGCAGAAGGTATGGATAATAAAATTGCTAAATTCCTGAGTAATGGTGGCCTGTGGGTTCCCTTTTTTTACTTGAGATGTGACTCAAGAGTGCCTGTGTGGCCCCGTTAAAAGAGTTATGGTGCCTTAGCTCCGAGGCAGCATCATGTATTGAAGAATTAATCCTTTTGTGTATAAAGATAAATGGCATAAAAGTCTCAACAGCTTTGTCTCCTAATGAAAGTCAGTTTCAGTTCCTCCATCTTCAAACAGGATTTTATTTACCTTTTTCTCCCCCAAAGGGTTTTCATCAAGCATTGTTTTGTTTTTCCGATTTTGTTTCTGTGCCCTGAATCTTACCAAGCAATACATACCTCTTTTCTTGTGACTATCATGTGATGTCTTCTATAATTATAAAAGTGATGTTTGCTTATTGTGGAAAATTTGAAAAATACAGAAAAAAATTTTTAAACCATCCATATTTCAACCATTTAGAGATAAACATGGTTGATAGTTCTGATTATGAATGTAGGCTACAAACCAATTAGTATTGGCAATACTTGTGATTATTGTCACCGATAGAAACCACAGATATTTTCACTTCACAGTAATTCTTATCTCAAAATGTCATTTCCATTCGTCACTACTTCAAAATTGCAGTAATTATTAGACCAACTACTAGATGTTGTTATTTAATGTGTCAACAGGGACACATGTTACCATAAGACATTTAAAAATTATTCTGGTAACTATATTTTAATTCAGTTGGTTTTCTTTGAAATCCTGTTTTTTTATTCATTTTAAAACATCATGATAAGGAGTCCATTAGGTTTAACCAGACTTACAGAGGGTCCGTGGCACACAAAAAAAGTTAAGAACCTATGCAGGCTCAGAAGTTTCACAACTATAGAGTCATAGATAGAAAAAAGACACCTAAATGTACTTAATTTTTTGAATAGTAAATTATTAGGGATAAATAGTGTGGTGATATAATTCCAAAATCTTTATAACCACTTGGCTCTGTCAGATCACAGCATCATCTTAAATCTCTTATGCAGTTTGGGACCTCAGTAGAAATTGAAATCTATGTATTTGCTGTTTACTTAGATGCCACCTGGGATATGAAGTGACAAGTTCTCATGATTGTGACTGTGTAAAAACAGCAAGGAGTGATTTTTTTAGCTCTCAATGTTGGATTTCAAAGTATTCACAAGCCTCAAAAGTTCAGTAGAACACATAAGCAAGGAAGGGCAGGCTGATGAAAAGAACTTAGACTTAGCACTTGGCAAGTTTCTCTGAGGAGGTTTAATATCTTTTCTGCAGGGTCACTAAAGGGGGTGCCACAGCTAATTCCGTAGTGAATTCAGTTGTGGAGAAGCAGAGAGGAGGCATGAGAAACTCATGTACTCTGTATTTGTCAAGGCAGACTAACTGCTATTAAAATAAAATGTCAGTGGCATAATACAATAAAGGTTTATTTATTGTCTGTCTACAGTTTCACTTAGGTGCTCCTGGTCAGATGACTTGTGATTTCTGACAAGTGGTGATTCAGAGACCCAGGCTCCTTCCATCTAGTGGCTTCACGATCCACTGGGGTCTTCTCAGGGTCCCCTCCATTGGAATCTCTGTATCTCTCCAACAAATGAGGGGTACGAATGGAGAATCATGCATGGGGGGTTTTTATGGCCAAGACTTCAACACACATACCATTGGTCAGAACTATTAAACATGGCTATCATGCCCAGTGGGGAAAGAAAAATGATTTGGTGAACAATTGGCCAGTCTTTGCTACACTTTCCAAAGGGTTCTGGCAACAAGAACCAGGCAATGTATTTGAGAGAATTGAGCATTGTGGTGGCAGTATACAGGATTAATCCGACGTACTTTTGATAAAATGGGTAGTATTTCAACTATTGAAGTTATTCTTGGAAACTGAGCATCCATGAATATGAATAGTAAGAAAAAAATCTAGCCAAAGAATTCAGTTAACTTTTTATCTATATGGCCCATGCTGGATTCTTAAAAATCTTCTATAGAGCCTTCGTTTAGTATTTGCTTACACTTATGGATTGAGTAGCTTTTCTAAGAATACTGTCTTATACTGAAGTTTTTATTCTATTTACTTTTTTATGATGCAGCATTAATGATTGTTGCTAGTGTATTAACCAAGAGGAGGCCTCCTTCTATTTAGGACCACTTACCCATAGTGGAGAAAAGCTAGAGGCTCATATAAGTGAAAAGAAATTCCAGTAGGGTTTCTAAAAGAGAAATATTGCCAATTATACCTCAGTTTTTAAAAAGCCGGCAAAAAGAATTCTAAAAACTTGTTGCAGTTTCATGAAATGAATCAGTAAAATAGCTTACTTTGCATAAAAATGATAGATATAACACACTTCATCTTTTCTTGTTTAGAATTCCATTTTGACCTATCTACATAGTGTGAGTGTACCCCTTTGTATGACTTTTTAATGGTTGCTCTACATATTACATTATACGTGAAACTGTTTTAGATAAAACTCAGTCTTCTGTGTTTCTCCTTTACTCTCACACTGCTGCCACACTCACAACACTTCAGGCACCAAATGTTGGGGGTGGGGCAGGGTCCCACATCAAGAGCAATAATTCTCTGTGACACCAGCTCAGAGTCCTACAATTTAACTCAGTTCTGACACTGCCTGGAAATAGCGTTAGATCCCACAAGTTAAGGGTTCGGTCCCATGAGACTGCTCCCCACTTGACTACAAATTAGAGGTTCCCATGACCTCCTCTCCCTTGTATTCAGTTATTTGCTAGAACAGCACACAGAACTCAGGGAAACATTTATGTGTACCAGTTTATTATATAATAAAGGATATGATAAAAGATATAGTGAACAGCCAGATGAAGAGATATAGAGGGTGAGGTATGGGACGGTCCTGAGTGCAGGAGCTTCTGTCCCCGTGGAGTTGGGGTACATCACCCTTCCAGTATGTGGAGGCTTCACCAGTCTGGATGCTCTCCAAACCCTATACTTTCAGACTGTTTTTGGAGGCTTCATCATGTAGGCATGACCAATCATTACATCCATTTCCAGCCACTCTTCCCACTCTGAAGAATGGGATGGGGGTAGGGGCTGAAAATCCCAAGCTCCTAATTATGGTTTGGTCTTTGTGGTGACCAGCGCTCATCCAGGAGTCACCTTATTAGCATAAAAGACACTGCTGTCCCCTAGGAAATCCCAAAGGGTTTTAGAAGCTGTGTGCCGGGAACCAGGGGCAGAGACCAACATATGTGTATTTTCTATTACCTCACAACCACTTATCATAGGCTACTGGTATCGGCATTTTACCAGTTCAAGTGAAGTGGAGAAAGCTTACCTCCCTTTACTCTTCCTCATTTATAATTGTCTTAATATTTCCTCTACATTCATTGAGACCCACATCAGATGGCAGCATCATTTTCACTTGAACCATCAAACACAATTGAGAAAACTTAAGAGGAGAAAGTCTATTGTGTTTACTCCTATTTTCGCTCTTTCCATTGTTCTTTCTTCCCTCTTGATGTTCCAAGATTCTTTTAGTGTTTTCTTTTTGCTCAGAAAACTTCCTTTACCCATTCCTTTATGGTACGTCTCTTGGTGACATTCTCCTAGTTTTCCTTCATTCGAAAAATGTCTTGATATCCCCTTCATTCCTGGAAGATATTTTCCCTGGATATAGAATTCTGGGTTGACAGTTTTCTGTCAGCACTTGGAAAATATTGTGCCACTTCCTTCTGGCCTCCATGGTTTCTGATGGGAAATCTGCCATTTGAGTTATTTGTCCCCTTTAGGTAAGGTGTTGTTTCTTCACCACTGCTTTCAAGGTTTTTCCTTTGTCTTTAGTTTCCAGAAGTTTGATTATGATATATCTTAGCATGAATTTCTTTGGGTTAATTCTGTTTTGGGTTTGCTCACCTTCTCGAATCTGTAAGCTTGTGTCTTGCCAAATTTGGGAAATTTTCAGCCATTATTTCTTCACTTTTTTTTTTTTAACCTCTCCTTCTGATCAAATGACACGATTGTTAGATTTTTGTTGTTGTTGTTATAGTCCCTCTAAAGCTCTGTTCATTTTTTTTTTCCAGTCTTTTCTCTCTCTGTTGGTCAGATTGGGTGATTTCTATTCTATCTTCCAGTTCACTGATTATTTCCTGTGTCTTCTCCATTTTGCTATTAAGCCCATACATTGAGATTTTAATTTTAGTTATTATATTTTTAGTTCTAAAATTTCCATTTAGTTCTTCTTGATATTTTCTATTCTTTTTTTTTTTTTGATATTTTCTATTCTTTACTGAGACCCAATTTTTTCATTTGTTTGAAATGTGTTTGTAATTGCTTGTTGAAACATTTTTATGGTAGCTGCTTAAAATCCTTGTCAAATAATCCTAACTATGTCATCTTGGTATTGGCATCTGTTGATTGTCTATTTTCATGCAAGCTGAGATTTTTCTGATGAAAGATTTTTTATTGAAACCTGAGCACTTTTAATATTATGAGATTTTTGGATCTTATTTAAATCTTCTATTCTAGCAGACCTCCTGACATTGCTCCAGCAGAGGAAGAAGGGCACTACCACATTACTAGGAAGAGGCAGAAGTCCAAGTTCCCCACTTGGCCTCTATTGACACCTGGTGGGAGGTGTTCCTTGTAGCTTGTGGGTGGCCATGAAAGGCTGCCCACATGTTCTCCACTGACACCACAGGATGTCACTAGGGGAAGCTATTACCACTCAACAGGGATAAAGTCCCCTCCTTACTCAGCCTTCTCTAACATCACCCCGGCATCAGGGTGGAGCTCCTCTTTACAGGTGGACGTCTATGTTCCCCTTTGTGTTGGCCTTTGTGACAGGGGTGATGTGGCTGCAGTTTTTTTCTGTAGTGTTTAGCTGGGGTAAAGTAGTTATCATCTAAAAGTTTTTGTATTCTTAGGCTGCTCTTGACTTTGTCTTTTGGCTAGAGAGAGCAAGTTTCCGTAGGGTGTTTCCCCAATTGCTATCTTCTCCAGCACACAGTCTGTGATATAGGAGGCAAAAAGAAAACCCAGGGAATGCATCACTGTGTCCTTCCAGGGTCCCTGACCCAGGCAGCCTCCTTCTCTCCACCTTTCAGAGTCTTCTTTTGTTGGTTTTATATAAAATTTCCAAGGATTTTAGCTGTTCTTAGTGGGAAGGATGGAGAATGGTATGTGTCTACCTCATCTTTCAGAAGCAGAATTTTCCTTATCTGTCCATTTAGAACAGTGTTTTATTGAGGTGTTATCATCCATGCAGTAAAATGCAGTCTATGCCTTACCTTTTTTTTATTCTTATTTTTTATTGAAGTGTAGTCAATTTACAGTTTTAGTTTCAGGTGTATATGCCTAACCTTTTCATACTCTTAGTGATGTCTTTTGATGAACAGAGTCTAATTTTAATGAAGTCTAATTTATCAGTTTTTTATGGTTAATGCTGTTTTATGTTCTACTTAAGAAACTATGCCTGTCTTAAGTTCATGAAAATATTCCATTACTTTTTTTCCTTAGAAGCTCTATTGTTTTACCTTTCATACTTAGGCCTATGATCCATTTTGAATTACTTTTTGCTTCATATGAGGTAAGGGTCAAGGCTCTTTTTTTTTTCTCTCCTGAAGCATTTGTTGAAAAGACCATCCTTTCCCCACGGATTGCAATGGTGCCTTTGTTGTAAATCAAGTGACTACATTTGCATTGGTCTGTTTGTAGACCATTATGTTCTGTTGTTCTTGTTTGTCTTTCCTTGTGCCAACATCAACCTGTCTCCTTACCTTACAGTAGGTTTTGGTTTCTCATAGTGTTAAGTCTTCCAACTTTCTTCTTTTACATCAAGACTATGTTAGCTATTCTGAATTCGTTTATTTTCACCAAAAGTTCCTCTTGGATTGCACTGAATCTATCAATCAATTTAGGGAGAATTGACTTCTTTTTTTAATTGAGGTAAAGTTGATTTACAATATATGTTTTGGGGTACAACATAGTGATTCATAATTTTTAAAGATTATATTCCATTTATAGTTTATTATAGAGTATTGGCTATATTCCCCATGCTGTGCAATATATCCTTGTAGCTTATTTATTTTAGACATCTTAATTATGTTGTCTTCCTACCCATGAGCCTGGTATAGCTCTCCATTTATTTAGGTCTTCTCTGAGCAATTTTTTGCAGTTGTCTTGTACATCATTAGCCTTATTTCTAGGTTTTTGATGTTTTTTGATACTTTTATAAATAATATATATATATCTTTAACATTGTATTACCTGTCCATTTTTTTTTTTTAATGGAGGTAGTGGAAATTGAAGCCAGGACCTCATGCATGCTAAGCATACACTCTACCACTAAGCTATTACCCTCTCCCCACCTGTCCTTTTAATAAGATATGTTTATTATTTTCCCAACATCAAATTGAAATTTTATCAAAGAAAATACGTCCATAATCGTGTCACCTAAACAAATCTTCATTTCCCAAGCATTTGCATCCTTTTGTTTTAATGTTTTTATTGTTGAAAAGTTGATATAATACAGAAAATTTGTAAACGAGAGAAGAAAATTACACAAATTGTAAAGATTTTGCAGTTTTACGTATTATTTTCCCATCACTGTCTTGCAAAGCACTTTTAAAAATTACTGTAGTGATAGTATACATACCATTTTGTATTGTTGAAGTATAAACTGAGGCATTTAAAAAATTTTAACAGTTTATTTGAGGAAAAAAATCAGCTCCCAAATAGGGCAGCACCAAACCAGAAGTGGGTAGGAGCCCAGTCCAGGAGCTAGGGGAAAGACTTTTATAGAGAAAAGAGGAAATCCTTTGACTGGGTATAGTTTAAGGTTGCAGTATTTGGAAAGCCTGGTTGGCCATTTGTGATTGGTTGTCCTTAGGCTTAGGTTTCCTAACCTTGAGGGCATTTATAGGTTTTTGTCTGCTTATGTAGGCAGCTAAGTTATAGGAATTACCTCAGCATAATGGCCTCCCTGCCTGATTACTTTAACAGTAATTAAAAAATAATGTTTTGACAAACATTTTCCATATTTCTGTAGATTTTATAAATATATTGAAAATAGCTACATAGTGTTCCAGCCTGTTAATCTACCATAATTTACTTCATATTACCCTGTTGTTTTCCTACCCAGCAAAAAAGTAAGAATGACAGTGCAAAAAACACAACTGGAGAAGAAAGGAAAAATAGACACACAGAAATAGAAGGAACCTACAGAAACAGATATAGCATATAGAAAACCAAAGTTTTTTTCTTGGAGTCATAACCCCATCTTGTGGCATTTTAGGATAGTAAAGCTTAATGTTTTCAATTTAAATCAAAGAACATACCTGGCTTTTATGTGGAAGGTTTCTCTCCCTTTGTAACATCAAGATACTTGATATCCTTGTACACTGAAGGTTTTTAAATGGAAAACCAAACGTGGGAAAGTTTAGTTAAACCATGGATCTAGTTTGACGGACACAGGTTTGAGAGACAGGTTCAGTTAGACCATTACATTTTCAGCTTAATTTCAAGTGATCAGTAGCAATGGCTTCTTTAAGTGATTTCAATCAAGTCACAACTGTGTAGCCTAGGAAATAAGTTGCCTTTATGTGAAAATGATTCTGAAGATTTAAAAGGAAAAGTGAAAGAACCTTGGTTAAAGAAAGCCTTACTAGTTAAAGTGTGGTGGGTAGACCAGCAGTACGGGGTGTCACCTAGGCGCTTGTTAGAAATGCAGATTTGTGAGTCTCCCTGCAGACCTACAGGCTCAGAATCTGAGTCTAACAAGATCCCAGGTGATTTGCTTGCACATTAAAACTTGAGAAGCATTGAGAGAGAGAACAATATTGGATCCTATACCTTGACTACATACTAGAACCACGTAGGGAGCTTTTACAACTCTGTTGCCTGGGTCCATCCCTGATAAATAATGGGCAGTAGGGGAAGGAAGATGTGGAATTTTTTCCCCAGCGTTTTCAAAAAAGCTCCCTCGGTTATTTTTAATAGCTGCCAGGGTTGAAAACTGTCGGGAAAAAGTATTTTCCTCTACCATTTTAGGTTCAAATAATTGGGGCTTACGAGTTAACTGACGATAGAGTAACAGGAGAAAAGGGAGTTGCTCAGTAATGAGTAACTCTCTGAATAGCCAGAGTAAAGCTACACACCAACCTAACAAGAGGGGAGAGGGTTAAGGCTTCATACTTCAAAGTATAGAAAGTTCTACTGGGCTTTTTGACACTAATAGGCTGCCGGTTCCCTTTTTTTTTTTTTTTTTAATTTTTAAAAATTTTTATTTATTTATTTTTTTAAACTTTTTTTATTGAGTTATACTCATTTTACAATGTTGTGTCAAATTCCAGTGTAGAGCACAATTTTTCAGTTGTACATGAACATATATATATATTCATTGTCACATTTTTTTTCCACTGTGAGCTACCACAAGATCTTGTATATATTTCCCTGTGCTGTACAGTATAATCTTGTTTATCTTACGCATTTTGAAATCTCAGTCTGTCCCTTCCCACCCCCTGCCCCCTTGGCAACCAGAAGTTTGTATTCTAAGTCTATGAGTCTGTTTCTGTTTTTTGTTTGTTTGTTTTGTTTTGTTTTGTTTTGTTTTGTTTTAGATTCCACATATGAACGATCTCATATGGTATTTTTCTTTCTCTTTCTGGTTTAGTTCATTTAGAATGACATTCTCCAGGAACATCCATGTTGTTGCAAATGGCTTTATATTGTCGGTTTTTATGGCTGAATAGTATTCCATTGTATAAATATACCACATCTTCTTTATCCAGTCATCTGTTGATGGACATTTAGGCTGTTTCCATGTCTTGGCTATTGTAAATAGTGCTACTGTGAACATTGGGGTGCAGTTGTCATTTTGAAGTAGGGTTCCTTCTCCCTAAAGTGGGTCTCTTGTATGCAGCATATTGAAGGTTCTTGCTTTATTATCCAGTCTGCCACTCTGCATCTTTTGACTGGAGCATTTAGTGCATTAAATTTACAGTAATTAATTATAGATGTGTGTTTATTGCCATTTTGAACTTATTTTTGCAGTTGATTTGGTATTTCCTCTTTGTTCCTTTCTTCTTCCTTTTGTGGTTTGGTAATTTTCTTTCATATTATCTTGGATTTTATTTAGTTTTTGTGACTCACTTGTAAGATTTTGGCTTGTGGTTACCCTTTTTTGTAAGTCTATTACCCCATTACTATAATTGTTTGTATTAAACAGATAGTAATATAATCTCAAACCCATCCTATGGAGAACACAAACTTAAAAAAAAGAAAAAAAACCCTCTATATTTCCTTGCTTCCCTCTCCCACTCTTAATGATTTAGATGTCTTCTTTCACAATTTTGTGTTTATTCTATTTGTAATTCATGATAGTTATCACCTTTCCAGTTATGAGTTTCTCATTTTTGTAGCATCCTGCTTCTTTTCTGTTTAGAGTAGACCTGTCAATGTTTCTTTTAGCACGGGTTTAGTGTTGCTAAAGTCTTTTAGTTTTTGCTTGCCTGTGAAATTCTTTGTCTCTCCTTCTATTCTAAAGGATAGCCTTGCTGGATAGAGTATCCTAGGCTGCATCTTTTTTTCATTCAGGTCTTTGAGTATATCCTGCCACTCCCTTCTGGCCTGTAGTGTTTGTGTAGAGGAATCAGCTGAGAGCCTTATGGGGGTTCCCTTGTCACTCACTCTTTGTTTTTCTCTTGCTGCCTTTAGGATCATTTCTTTATCCTTGACTCTGGCCATCTTCATTATATGTCTTGGTGTGGGTCTGTTTGGGTTCTTCCTGTTTGGGACCCTCTGAGCTTCCTGTACTTGGATATCTGATTCCTTTAGGTTTGGGAAGTTTTCAGTCATGATTTCTTCAAATACCTTTTCAATCCCCTTTGTTCTTTCTTCCCCTTCTGGAACCCCTATTATGTGTAGATTGGCCCACTTTATATTATCCCATAGGTCCCTTATATTGTTTTCATTGTTTTTTATTTGTTTTTCTCTCAGCTGTTCTGTTTGGGTGCTTTCTGTTGTCCTGTCTTCTAGGTCACTTGTATACCTGCTTTGTACAGCCTTTAGATCAGCTCTTATCTCAGCAAATGAGTTTACCAATTCTACCTGGCTCTTCTTTATAGCTTCAATTTCATTTTTGACATATTTTATATCTCTAAACACTACCTCTTTTAGTTCCTTCAGTACTTCGATCACTCCTTTTTTGAAATCTTGATCTAGTAGGCTATCGATGTCTATTTAATTGATTGTTCTTTCAGGGGATTTCTCTTACTCTTTTAATTGGGAGTGGTTCCTCTGCTTCTTTATATTGCTCATATCTCTCTGGCACTGTGGCTTAAGGAGTATCAGTTATCTATTTTGGTCCTTAAGGAGTTTATTTATTTATCTATCTAAATAAAACTTTAGATATGCAGGAATAAAACTTAAAAAAAAAGAGAATTTTAAAAGAATGGAGAAAAAAAGGTTTGAAAATAGTGTATAATCAATAATAGAAGAGCAAGTTGAAGCAGAATAGCAACTGAGTTGAGACGTCTTTTAAAAACCTTTAAAAGAGGAAAAAACAGAAAACAATAATTGAAACCTGTGTATAATCAATAACAGGAGATTGAAACCAAGAGAAATAAAAATGAAATGAGGTGGATTTTTAAAAATAATAAAAATAAAAATATTTTTTAAAAAGTTTAAAGGGATTAAAACTGGAGACATATATAATTGTTTAAAAAGTAAAAATTTTAAAGGTAATAGAAAATAGAACAGATTTTTAAAAATGATACAACAATAGAGAATTTTAAAAGAAAGGAGAAAAAAGGTTTGAAAACTGTATAATCAATAATAGAAGAGCAATTTGAAGCAGAATAGCAATCAAGTTGAGACATCTTTTAAAAACCTTAAAAAAAGGAGAAAATATCAAAAAACAATATTTGAAACCTGTGTATAATCAATAACAGATCAAAACCAAGAGAATTAAAAATGAAATGAGGTGGATTTTTTCAAAATAATAATAATAAAAAGATTTTAAAGGAAAAATTTAAAGGGATTAAAACTGTAGACATATACAATTGTTTAAAAAGTAAAAATTTAAAAGGTAATAGAAAATAGAACAGATATAAAAAAGATTTAAAAAAAAAAAAAGTGTTCTCCTGAAGACTC
Organism: Camelus bactrianus; assembly: GCF_048773025.1. NCBI lineage: Eukaryota > Metazoa > Chordata > Mammalia > Artiodactyla > Camelidae > Camelus > Camelus bactrianus. The sequence goes on along the minus strand of NC_133544.1, from coordinate 30,246,745 downwards.
TGCCCTCTTAACGATTTTATCGAGAAGTCTTTGTCTTTGCTCTGTTTCGTGAACTCAGCTTGCTGTTTTCCAGAGGCCCTCCGTTGGCACCCTCCGTTGGCGCCCTTGTCTGTGCTGCTCCCAGTGCCTGTCAGCAAGCAGATCGCGCCCCCTCCCAACGCTGCAGTCAGGTGCTGCTCTTCTTCATGATGGGCAGGCATGTCACTCCCCGTCCCGATGCCGCAGTCAGATGCTGCATTGGGGCAAAGTAGGCGGGCGGATCGCACCCCCTCCCAGCACCGTGGTCAGGTGCTGCGTTCCTGCCAGGAAGGCTGGTGGCCACCTGCCCTCTCCGGGCGCCGGTTGCTCCACTGCTCTGTGCAGCTACCTGCTCCACCTCGGGTTGGCGCTCCGAAGGCGGGCTCAGAGAAGATCGGGAAACAGCCCTGCCCCAGCTCCTTGCTTGTCTTGGTGGTTCGAGTTCTCTGAGGTACCAGGGCAGAAAGATCCTATCTGCCTCAGGCTGTAAACAAATCTCAGTCCTGCCCAGGAGGTTGCAGCGCCACCAGGTGCGGATTCAGGTCTCGGCCCTGACCCCGCCCAGGCACTGTGCACAGGATATGGCCGCCGCGGCTGCGCCCCACCTCTCTTCTAGGGAGAAGTGCCAGTAATGGCGCCGGGGGTCTGAGGAGACAAAGGCTACGGCGCCCCTCCCCCCAGGGCACACCAGCCGTGCTGCTTTGCTTTTTTTCCGTAATTTATGGGGGGCCCAGGTTGTTCAGCTCCGTATCCCCTCCCAGCCATGGCGCAGCCCCCTGCAGTCCCCCGGGGGCTGCCTCAGTGCGGCCGCCCCAGTCCTCCGCCCGGCTCGGGCCCCCTGCCCCGGCCCCAGCTGCCGGCTCACGTCTCGGGCTGGGTGTTGCAGGGACCCCTTGTGCCGGTTTAACTTAGTTCTGTCGGTCAAGGGCTGCTCCGTACAGATCTGAGCCTCGGAGGCTCCGCTCCGTCCCGGTGGCCTCTCCGTTGGAGAGGGGGAGGTTCAGCAAACGATCGCCAGTCCTCCTTTGCCGCTCCCTCCCCGCGGGACCGGTCCTGCACTGTTTTGGTTTTTCTTCTTTCTTTTTTCCTTTTCTCCTACCAGATTCGTGGCGTCTTTGTCTTTTGAAGTGGGTGATGTTCTGTTGGAGTTCAGCAGGTGCTCTGGTTGGCTGAGTGGGTCCATGGATGTGAGTTTCGGTGTATTTGTGGGAGAGGGTGAGCTACCAGCTTCCTTCTACTCCGCCATCTTGGTCACCTCCCCCTGGTTCCCTTTTTCATCTTAAAGGTCAGTTATTTCCCAATCAGGAAACTCCCTCAGTAGTGTGGGGGTAAGTCAATGGCTGCTGTATTTTGAGGAGACTGTGCTTAAATTTTTTTTTAATGTTCCTTTTACAGCTGCTGATCAGATCTTTTTAGTTTAAAGTAATTTTCATACTGCTTTGGTGGGCCATTCATCCCTTTGGAACTCTAGTACCACCATTCTGTTCTCTGTATTACATATATTACTCTAGTACCACCATTCTCCTCCTTACCCAGGCTTAAAATCTCTCCTGTTTCCCTCCCTAATGTGTAGCTAAGTACCATCTATTCTGGCTGTGCAGGACTTTTGTAACTTTTGTACTTCCTGGAATAGAACCCCCACCTGATGTCCTCTGCTTGCCTCTTATCTGTAGAAAACTTTAGTCTCCTAAGGCTTCCCCAAATTACAAAGAGTACATTTAATCAGAGGAGTGAGAAAATACAGAAAGAAAGGAAAACAGTTAAGCAAGACAAAATAATAGTAGTTTATCCATTAAACAAATTCAGGGACATTATTTCCTCCTCAAGTGCTAAAGATAATATTCTGAGCCATATCCTTTAAGCTGTTCTGCAGATACCGAAACCCCCACCAGGTAGAAGTTAACTGTATGCTGCCCACAAGCATGTGGACCCCAGACTGGCTGGAATCAAGAAGGTTGATGAAGTCGACTCCCAGTTACCTCACCACCAGCCAATCAGAAGAACATCCATGAGCCCATCACACACCCCACAACCCTCCTTCTTCACCTTGTCTTTAAAAACCTTTCCCTGAAAGCTTTGGGGAGTTCAGTTCCAGTCTTTTAAGCACTAGCTACTTGGACTCCTTGCTTGGCACCCTACAGTAAACGCTGCACTTTCCTTCACCACAACCTGGTGTCAATAGATTGGCTTTACTCTGCACGGGCGAGTGAACCCAAGTTTGATTCAGTAACGTTTTTAACATGTCCCTCATATCCTTGACTGCACTAGTTAACGAAGTTCTCCCCCATACATACACTCTACCACATGACCTTATTATATTTATCGCGCATATTTTATTTATCACACGTGTCAGTACCTACAGTTCTCTCCGGGAGAGCTCGGCCTCTGTTTACCACTGTCTTCCCAGATCCTAGAACAACTGTCTTACAAATAGTGGGCACTCAAATATTTAACTCTCTCCCTGCACTTCCATCACTCAAATTCTTGATGCCCCTTAGCTGAAATCACTCTTTTCACCATTCCCCAAACAACCTAGATTCCTCCTGGAAAATCCTTAAGGCTCAGCTTGAATGCCAATTCCATGAAATCTTCCCTGTCCCATATAAAAGCAATAATTCCATCCTCAGAACTTTCATAGCTTAAAGAGATATGACTTCTTTTAAAAGTCACATATGCCATTTGATTCCTGTTCATTCAATACACATTTATTGAACATCCCTCATGTATCAGGCACTGTGTTAAAAGATAGTAAGACACCATTCAGGCTCTTAAAGGAGTTTCTCTCCAGGAGAAAGAGATAATCCTTTAAATAGGCAATTATAAATCAGAGGATTAAGTGAACCATGGGAGGGATAATTAACACCCTAGATCTGACTTGGTTTTGGATTCTGCTTTTGATCAATTACTTTGTGACCTTAAGCACAGATGACTTAGCTTTACCAAGTCTTGGTTACCATATCTTAAATAAAGATAATAACAATGTCTACCTCACTGCCTTGTGATGAGAATTTAAATAACACTTGTGAGTGTTGAGCAGATATCTAGTATATAGTAATCATTCAATAGTATTAGTAAGTACTATTATGTGTAACTCAGCTTTGCAGGGTCTGGAAAAGTTTCCCTGAAGAAGGGTCTTCCAAATAGAAACCTGAAGAATGAGAAGAAATTAAGTAAGATAAGGGAGGAAGGGAGAAAGAAGAAAGTCCCAAGTAGAAAGCACAGGAAGGTGCAAAGGGCTTGAAGCTTGTTTTCAGTTTGGAACCTGAACAAAGGACAAAGTGTTCTGGTGTCCTTTGCAGCCTCAGCCTCTGCTGGCACTAAAACAGATTTCACATCTAAATTTCATTTGGCCCTTGATGGCCACCATTGGTCTGCTTTCACTTCTCCATTAATCACTGATCAAGGCCCACTATAAAAACCCCTCTGTGTTGTGGTGGTGGGTGAGGGGAGTGATGAGTCAGTGAGAGGTTTAGGCACCTGCCTTCACACAAGGCTGCTGGTTGGGCAGGCATTGAAACCAGTCACTTACTCTTACAGCCCTTTCTCTATTCCCCCCACTCCAGCCTTTTTGCTGAACCCAGGAATCCCCATTGCATGGTAAACAGACTCTGTTTTATCCTCCATAGAACTCATCTTTTGTTTCCTTACCTTAACCGTATCCTAGGGTTATGATGTTAATTCTCCCAGCCCCAGGATGGAAAAGCACGAAAGGGATCACATTTTCCCAACTCCCTAATGAAAATTCAGAACCATTAACCCTCTACGTTTGTGTTAAAAATCCTTCCTCTGAAGTTCGAGCTCTTTAATGCTGCCCCTGAGACCTGGCCCCACCTACCAATCTGACCCAAGTCGTCATGCCTCTCTTGCTGTGCACTTTTGGGCTCCACGGGCATTCTTGCTTTTCAGGTTTCAACTTAGGGCTTTGATCTTGCTGTTCATGTGAGCCTGGAAGCCTCTTCTCCCAGGACTTGTTACAGCAGCTCCTTATCATTCAGGTCTTTGGCTCAAATGTCAGTTTGGGGAGGCCTCTCTCTGAAATAGCACGTTGTGTCCCAATACCCTGCATTCTTTTCTCTATAGCATTTACTAAAGTCTGAAATTATTTATCTGCTTGACTGTTTTCCTCGCTAGAATATAAGCACTGGGAGTGATGAAATATTATCTGTCTTCATCTTTATTAACAGCACATAGAACAATGCTTTGCACATTAAATATTGACAATAAATGAATGAATAAATTTTCTAAATGAAAGAGAGGATCTAAACTTTAGAGTCTAAAGGTGTGATTAGTGAGCTCAGCCCTTTCGTACGTAAAAGCAGAAATCCCAAAAGAAATCTTTGGGAATCTCCCTTTACCATGTCAGAGCCATAGACCAAGGACCATGAGTAAGGGCTTCAAAAGAATCTGGAAGGTTTGTTAATTATTTACCAAGCACTGTACTCAGGAAAGGATCAAACGATGTCAGGAAGAGTCACGGTTCCTGCCTTTAAGAACTTGCAGTTTAGTTTTTTCTGAGTTCCCTTGGATTTGCAGTAAACAGTGGTGAGCTGGAACCTGCTTTTAGCCACCTACAAGACCCTATTGTTAAATTCAGGAATTTTGCAAGCCAGTTGTTAAACATAGCCATCATTAAAAATCAAATTATTTAAACTTACAAGTAAATTATATTAAAAACAAAGATAATACACACTCAAAACTTTATGCCTAGTTTACTGTATCTTACTATTTTTTATGCTCTTGAGGTTATTTTTGTTGATTGTATATGTATGGTAGAAATATTATATAATGAGCACCTTTTCCAAGTTCCATATTCAGTGACATCACAATGGTAGCTTGAAATAGTAGCATAGGAGAGTGTTTACCTATGGGAATTGCCCAACACTGTAATCAGGTCTTACCTCCTCACTACCCCCTACCCCCAACACACACTCCCAGCTACCTATCAAGGGACAGAGTGCCTATTGGCAGCCACTAAATTAAAGAGGTAGTCTCTCTAGGTATGGGCCTGAGGAAGGGTTCTAGAACTATGCTGTAACAGAGTACTACAAATTTTAAAATAAATTTCTAAAACTTAACTCATGCTTTTATGTAACTTTAGAATATTATCTTTAATAACTTATTTTGAAAATAAAAGCAGATCAGTTCTTTCAACTTTGGGTTAAAATGAATTATAAACTATTTCAGACATATAAAAGTAGTAATTTAATTTTTTAAAGTATAACAGTAATGTAACAATCTACTGTGCACTCTCCCGGTGTGCAGTGATGGAACTGGTAATTTACCTCTGAGTGAACTATAGGTGATGGAAAACCAGTTGAAAGTGACATGCAGGATTTATGTAGTACTTTCAATCTGTTGACTCACAGTAGGTGCTCAAGAGACAAGAGGTCTTTGTGTAGTCGGGGAAAGCCTGAGGGAATCTGTGTCAGTGTCAACTGCAGAATAATAAGGACAAAAAAATTGGATGTGTTGATGAGCAAGAAAAAAGTACCAAGATAATTCCAAAGATCTGACCAAGCGTGACAGTATCAGTGACTATGAATCCCCGGCCACACCCCCCACTGCTTTCTACAGCCCCTATCCCTGGAGAGCTAGTTAAAGCCTAAACTGCTGGTGCCCTATCCCTAGTTACTGAGCCAATAAGGTTGGGGATTGGGCCTAATAATTTGCGTTTCTGACAAGCATGCAAATACTGAGCTGCTGGTTTGGGACCACACTTTCCAAACCACTGCTTTACAATAATACCCTGCTTATTTTGCTAATGCTTGAAAGACATCTCTTTGCTAAACCAGCAGTGGGAGACAGGTATAATATTTATCTTCTAAAAATAAACTGCCTTGTAATACTAAAACTCCTTGGAGACTTATGAAATATTTCGGAGAGCAGCATGAAAGTTGGTGTCAGATAAAACATTCTCAGATGTTTATATAAAATTTTATTTTTGATAGGACTAACGTCCAGATTCCTGCAAGCTATTCCTTCAAGACACTAGTTATGGTTAAGAACTTGGAATCAGGAATCACATAGCTCCCCCAGTTCCAAGCTATGTGACTTTAGAAAGGTAAATTATCTTCTCTGATCTTACTTCTGCGTCTTTAAAATAGTCCCTACTTTAAGGAATTGTTAGAACGCTAAAAGTTATTAGAACTTTAGTTGGTTGTTATTATTAAAATATCATTATTATTAAAACTTTTAGTAGTTACTTTCAGTTCTTTAATCTCCCTGAAATTTAGAAATAGTCCAGATACGTTGCTGTTTGATTTTTAATAAGCAGTGCTCCCGTTATTCAGAAAGAATTGAAAACGTCTAGAAGGTAATTTTTAAGTCCTAACCTTTCCATCCAAAATACTTAAAATAGGTGGGTTATTATTAACTTGCCTGGGTCAGAGAGCTCGAATCTGTATTTGATCTCCTAGCCTTTGACGCCCAAAGGTGGGATAAGTACGTTTCCTGGACGTTGAGCTCTGCGATGAAACCGAGCCGATGGACTGGGCAGCTTGGTGTGGGCAGGGGACTCACATGGGGTCGGGCCAGACTAAGCCCAGCCCAACCCAGCCCTTCGGTAGAACTGGCGTCTGCCAGGCGTGCATTTGTGTGAACAGAACCGCGATCCGCCAGGCTGTGTGTCGGTTCGCGAGTTCCGAGTTCGAGTATTTTACGGGGGCTGGCAGCTTCCCGGACTTCCTTCACAGGACACACCTGCCTGTGACCGCACCCTTATTGGCCAGGTCCCGATCTTGGTCTTGTGGCGTCAGCGGCAGGGGCTTGTCCCTGGCCGGAGAGCCGGGCCCAGATCCGAGTGACATCAGCCAGGGAGCGCAGGGCCCACGAAGGGCGGTGGGCGGGGCCTGCGGGAAGGTGTGCTGGGGGCTGGTTGGGGGCGAGGCGGCGGGCCTGGGCGGGGCCTGGGCGGGGCCAGGCAGCGGTGACGTCACGGGGCGGCGCGGCGCGGCTCGCTCGCGGGTAGGTAAGCGCGGCCAGCGGCCCCGCTCACTTAAGGCAGCGAGTCCCGCACAGCAGCTGCTTGCTCGGGTACGTGCCGCGCTGCCCATCATGTCCCTGAGGAGCAGCCTCTCGCGTCTCCTCCGGGCTCAAGTGCATTCCGTGCCGAGGAAGTCCGTCCATTCTGTGGCTGTCATTGGAGCCCCATTCTCACAGGGACAGGTGAGAACTGGGACCTGGCATCTTGGGGCAGGATTCCCGCCCCCCCAGAACCTAGAGAAACCGGGGCTAGTGGGAACGACAGGGAGGCGAGGAGAGGATGGGGAGAAACCGAGAGGGGACGTGGTGGCTGATTCCCGCGATTGGGCACTGGGAGAGCACCGGGATTTTCCCCGGTAGAAGACGGGGAAGGAGGGAGGGGATGGAGGGCACCCTGTTTGCAGTGCGGGCAGGGGCCAGCGGGATGGCAGGTTTCTTCGGCCTCCCCCGGAGAAGCGAGAAAGTGGTGGGTTCCGCTTGGGGTGATGGAGGAAAGGAAAGGAGGGAGAGGATTTCATGGAGAGGCTGCAGGAGGAGAAACCGGCCAGAATCCCCGGTGGAAAATAAGGGAGAAGAAGTTAAAGAAAGCGGCCGAGGATTTAAGGCTTCAGGGTCCATTCTCAGAAGGGGCATTAACTGGAACGGAAATTGGCGCTTGCCTCTCTGGCGGCGGGAAGACGGGAGGAGCTGTTTTGTTCTCTCCTCAATGAAAGAAACCTGCAGTCGTGGAGAGCTCATTGGTGGCGAAGTCCCGGGCTCTGGCCCTGGCCAGAGGCACATAACATCCAACAACCAGATCCTGACCTGGTTCAGCCGCTTTCCCTGTCTTGGCCTCTGCTTTCCCTTCCCACAACGAGGGGCTTGGAAGGTTGGTTCGATTCCAGTGATTGCTGTTTTCTCCTCCTTCCCTGCAAGTGTTTGAGATGACCAGACCTCAGGTGAAAATAATAAAAGGGTTTTCAGAGGGATCTGTTAGGAACTAAGTATAGGATTGCAGATTTCTGTATTTTTGTGAACTGAAGTGGTCTTAATTTTCTATTTTCCCTCACATCTAACTGTGTATACATTACAGAAAAGAAAAGGAGTGGAATATGGTCCTGCTGCTATAAGAGAAGCGGGCTTGATGAAAAGGCTTTCCAATTTGGGTAAGTGACTGGATTTTAGATGTCTGAGGGCTGGTAACAGATCATTTCAGAGTCTTACTCTCTTATATCCAGGGACTGACTGCACAGTGTCTGCTCTGTACTCTCTCATCCTCTTTTAGATTCTACCTGCAGCTTAAGATCTATTGAGGAGTCTTCAGGCTAAGTCTGCTTGCAATAAAGAGAGTGTGTAGAAGGCAAGGAAGTGGAGTGAGGCAGGGCCTGGAACAAGCTGCAGAAGGGTATGCTGGCTCCAGCTCTGACTGCACTCAACCTTTCCCCAAAATTCTAGCTTTCCTAACCCAGTCATGAGGTGCTTATGATTCATCTGTCTAACCAGTTTCCTCTCTTTAAATCATTCATTTCCTCCCTTTATTACTGTAAGCAGCACCTTAGATCTGTGTTTTTTCAAACTTCCCTGATAATGAAAATCACTTGGGTTACTTGTGAAAAATACAGATTCTTCATGGAAGAATCTGGTTTATTGGCTCTGAGGTGGAACTCATACACGTGCGTTTTCACAAGCACCCCCAGGTAATTAAAAGTAAAGTTTCAGTCTTGTAATCAGGATAGCAGTCTAAACTGACAGAACCAGACGTAAATCTGACCCAAAGATAGATGCCACTTGTGTAGTAATGGAAAACCCTTCTTTTAGTAACGGGGCACCAAATTCCAATACCTTTTATGGAAGGAAGGTTCTTCGTTACATCTAACCCAAATGTTTCTGGCTACTGTTCAAGGCTATTTCCTCAATTAGGGCCATTCACATATCTTTTCTGGAGCTATAAAGTGCAAAAGGCATGGCAGTAGGGAGCTATAGGTCCTGGAGATAATAGTACAGAATCTAGGTGAACTACGAATCCCTTCCCCATGCTTGCTTTGAAACCTTCTCTGCTAATCATTGAGTCCATTGAGTCCCTGTGGTGAGTCATCACCTCTAAAACACAGAGGAATAATGATGTCACCTTGAGTTGAGGTGTCCTTCATACACCTCTGGCTACATATGTATGTAGTGTCTTGGTTTTAATAGAGACCCTATTGAAGAAGGAACTATAATTAATCACTTTAGTAATTGCCCAAGTTCACCACTAAAGATGAAAGATACATTAAGACTTAATGTGTCATGAGCTACCTAATAGGAAGGGTGTTTTCCCTCTTATAAATGAGAGTACTGTTCCTTTAAATCAGCTGAACACAATGTCTTTTTCAATAGTGTAATTTTACACTGATGGAAGCAATTTCTGGTAATCACTTCTTTAACTTCTGGATAAACCTGCAGCCCTCTTGATGAATTGAGCCTGGCATTGCTCAAATTGCCTGCTCGCTGCTTGATTCTGCCTTAAGAGACTCCTGACAGGAATCAGTCGCAGCCTCTTACACAGCTGAGGCTGCTGAATGAGGGGGAGGGGCACATTGTAGCCGCTTCTCTTACTCATGTCTTGTAGACCTCCTTTCCCGAAGCAGCTCCTGGTATTTTTCCACTCCAGCCTGGAGAAGCCGTTCTCCCTAAACGTCACCTCTCAAATACTTCCCCTGTAAACCCTCAACCTAAAGTGATGGTGAAGCTTCTGTTTATTTGGTCTCCCCTTTAATTCTTCTCAAATGTTTTTAGTTTTACAATTTATATCCTTAACCCTGTGGCTGATTGGTAGCCCAGTATCACCAGCAGTCTGAAATAGAACCTCATTGCATATTAATAAGATCGTGACACTCAGCAGATTTCTGGCATGTGGTTTTGGCTCATCTCCAGGAATATGTTGGAGAAAAGTACCAAGAGAAGTTTTAATTGCTGTGTTCTGAAACAGTACCAAAATAACTTAAGTCCTTCAAGCACCATCACATAAGCAGCATGGGTCAAATTTCAAGGGAGAGAAGACCCATGGAAAGGTAACTTGTCATAAATCCTTTTGTTCCTCTCCTTCTGCTCTGATGTCACTGGCTGCTGGTGTTGCCATGGCATCAAACTTCCTGTTTTCTTGAATGAATATGTTTGACTTTTTCTGGGTTTGTTTTCCTCTTTCCCTGGGCTTATTAAGGACACTCAATGGTTCCTCTCTCAGGTAATTATTTATTTTAGTGTATTAAGAGACCCTGAGACATTCTAACTGAAGTAAGCCAGAAAGAGAAAGAAAAATACCATATGATATCACTCATATGTGGAATCTAAAAAAAACTCAGACTCACAGAAACTCAGACTCACAGACATAGTAAACGGTCTTATGGTTACTGGAGGAAAGGGGATGGGAAGGGATAAATTCGGGAGCTTGAGACTTGCAAATATTAGCCACTATATAAAAAATATATATAAAAAACATTTCTTCTGTCTAGCACAGGGAACTATATTCAATATTTTGTAATAACCTTTAATGAAAAAAATATGAAAACGAATATATGTATGTATATGCATGACTGGGACATTGTGCTGTACACCAGAAATTGACACATTGTAACTGACTGTTCTTCAATTAAAAAAAAAAAAAAAAGAGCCTGAGAGAAATGAAGACATAATTGCTCTGGCAAGGCTCAGATGCAGGGGCTCTGCTCCTGATTCTGGTTAGCTCTTGCAGCCATGGTAATTTGTTTGCCCTCTTTCCTTCAGAAGTAGGATGAGTGTTCTGTAAGATAGCTGTAAACTGAGACCAACAGTTTGAGGTGTCTGTCACTGTAGTTTCGGTAACTTGACCCAGCTGTGGTACTGAAGCAGTGACAGCCACTGGAACACCAGGCCAAGGATCCTGGGGTTCAGGAAGCCATTTGGGAGCTATTCTGGTTCCCCTCAACTAGGCTAGGGACACTTACTCTTCCTGTTCATTTGGCACCCCATCAGATAGCAGAGCAGGAATCTCTTTGGTTGAGACCCAATAATCTAGCTGGCTTCAGCAAGAACTCGTAGAGGGCCTGAGGTAGTGTAAGGCTCTGAGGTACGAGAGCTGTTCATTAGGAGCAGATTGGCAGGTGAGTTCAGGGGTCTGTGGTTGGTTGAGAGTGCTAGCCATCACACATTTAGTTGTGTGATAGTGATGCTTCAGCCTGGCTTCCATCCTACCATTCCACTGAAACTGCCTTGAGCAAGCTCACTGACTTGTCAGCCTTTATTTTGTTGGCCTCTCTGCTGCACAACTGACCGCCTTATTCCTGAAATACTCTGTTAGCCGAGACTCAACTCTCTAATGAGCCTCCTCTCCACTGACTGGTCCTTCCTGGACTCCTCTGTGGGATCCTCCTTTTTCCCACCCCTCAAATGTTGACATGTCCCCAGTGTTCCTCCAACTTAAGTAGCCTCCTCTCACTCTCACAGATGGCTCAGACTCAATAGGTTCAAAACAAAATTCATTTTCTTCTTCAAATCTGCTAGTCCTGCTGTCTTCCCACTGTCTGTTTCACACTATCACTCGTTATCTGGTTACTCAAGTCAAACTCTGAGACCATCACAGTTCTTATCTCTTTTCTTTTGTCCCTTACATCTGTTGATCACAAGTCTTGTTGATTTTTTTTTCCCCTCCTAAATGATTGGAGTCCTTTCCTGTAATGGTACTGCTCTAGTTCTGACCTTCTCGCACATGGCTCTGACTTTCCAGTGGTGCCTCTTGTCCCATTGGCCTGCTTGGTTCCTGTTCTTGACTGCCACCAGAGTGATCATTTTAAGACTGTGTTTCTCCTTTGCTTCGTCTTTCCATGGCTTTTTGCCTGCATCCATGCTTCTCAGTCTTGTCATTCATATATCATCTATGCTAAGTTGTCATATTATTTTGGTGTTCTTTAAATTGGCTTTAAAACTTTATACTTTTAAAACCTACCTGTTCCTATAGTAAACAGTGAAATCTCAGGCTTGTGCTAGATGCATTTTTCTGATACACTTTTAGTTTAAGGTTTACACTTTGGTATTTGACTTACAACCACTAGTGGTATGTGTTCCATACTTAACAACCGGTAAGATAAGCACTGTATAACTTGACCCTCATCTACCTCCACCCACATTCCACCTTGCTTTTGTTGCAGTTGGGGTTGTGGGCACTTGACCTAGGCTCCACTCAAAGAAACACCCATCCTAAACCTTGTCTTGAAATTCCGGAAGGAGGGGCAGTGGTCCCAGCAGTAGCTTCTGCCCAGTGTCAGTGGGGTGACCCGTGAAGCTGCAGTGTGTCCTTTCCCTTGTAGTGGAGGTGCCAGCAGCAAGAGTATCTTCACTGGGCCATCCTGCAGTGGGGTTTGGGGGGCCGTTATTCCTGGCCACGTGGCCTTTAAACCAAATTTTGGTCCCCTAAAAACGATTCTGGGAGTTACCCAAATTGGAAAAATAGCTTTTCTACTGAAATTAGCCAGAACGGTTTCTGTTGCTTGCAGCTTAAAGATCCTGACTAATAAATCAGTTTACAAATTCCAGTGAGAAACAAATTACTGTGTGGACTGGAATAGGCAAAGCCTCTCTCTGCCCGGGCCCTGATAATGAGTTCTTGTTCTTTTGTTTGCTTTCCCCCCCAATACTTGACACAGCCTTCTTGTAGTTAATATGACTCATTAGGTTACACTTTCTCTGGCCTTTATTTCATAGTTCCTTTGGGTTTTAGCAATTCCTTGTTCTCTTGGTGCTCTAACTTTTGAACCATCATATTCTTTAGTACAACTTCTGAAATAGCAGCCTAAAGTTTTAATTAAAGGCATCTTCAAGTTCTAGGCATACCTGACTATAGTAAACAGACCTACCTTAATGTGTTACTGTGACTTATTTCATTTTCAATGTTCTATATCTTGAACATGGTAGCGGTTACAGAACTTTGTATATTTGCCAAAACTCACTGAATTTAAAATGTCAATTAATACAAAGTATGCATCAAAGCTGTTTAAATATCATTTTTAGGTTTATTTTTCTTAGCAGCTTTAGTCACTAAAAACTGTAACAAGTTCATTTATTACCTTGTATATTCAAAAAATGTGAGCACTACTAGGTTTTAGGTACTAGGGATACAATAGTGAACAAGCCAGAAATACCTGTTGTCATGGGACTTTCTAATGAGGGGTGGTTGGAAACAGACATGAGTAAAACATAACAATATGACAGATGCAATAAATGCTATAAAATAAATGAAAGCAAGGATGAGGGTAGGATAAGCACTGTAGATGTAGGTAGGGAGGCCTTACTGAGAAGAGGTCATGTAAGCAGACCTTTGAGAGGTAAGCAAAGACACCACGTGCATATCTGGGAGACAAGCATTTCAGGCAGAGGGTAAGTGCAGTAAATAAAGTTGCCAAGACCCTGAGATGAAAAGGCCTGGAATGTTCAGGGAACAAAAAGCTGTTACTGAGGTCTCACCAGTGGTTGTCATGGGGGAAGGGGAGGGCCTTGCTATACTCATCTCCAGGTTTTCAAATAAAGCCAGAAATCAGGGTTCCTTTCGGAGATTTGTTTTAAGAAAAAGGTGATATATCCAAAAAATGGAATATTATTGAGCTATAAAAAGGAATGAATTGCTAATTCATGCTACAATGTGGAAGAACTTTGAAAGCATTATACTGAGTGAAAGAAGGCAGATATACAAAAGGCCACATATTATATGACTCCATTTATATGAAATGTCCAGCATAGGCAAATCCAAGGAGAAAGCAGAGTAGTGATTCCCAGGGACTGGGTGGGGAGAGGGAATGGGGAGTGACCACTAATGGGTATTGGTTTTTGTTTGGAGCGTGATAAAGCTCTTCTGGAATTAGTGATTTGCTAATGTCTTGACAAAAGCATACATCACTGACAAACTTGAATATCGGCAAGTCTATTATAGATAACTGGGATTTGGCAAATTTCAATATAACCATATCTTTCCTGTTTAGAAAAAGGCAGCAAAGAATTTAACTCACATCTTATGTAATAAAAGTTGCTTAATACCTAACATCTATTATGGTCTAGGCACTGTGCTAGGCTCTTGCTATTATATGATTCTTAACCATAAAAGCAAATAATGACACCTATTATGATAACACAAAAAAATTAACAAATGTTGGTGAAGATATGGAGAAATCGGAACCCTTGTGCACTGTTGGTAGGAATGTAAAATCATCCAGGTACTGTGGAAAACAGTATGGCATTTCCTGAAAAAGTTAAAAATAGAGTTAACATACGATCTAGAAATTCTACTCCAGGCATATGTCCAAAAGAATTGAAAGTACTATTATGAAGAGATACTTGTACACCCATATCATTGCACACATAGCATTATCCACAATAGCCAAAAGGTGGAAGCAACCCAAGTGTCCGTTGATGGATGAATGGATAAACAAAATGTGGTACCTACGTACAATGGACTAATAGCCTTAAAAAGGAAGGAAGTTCTGATATATGCTGTTTACATGGGGGAACCTTGAGAACATTGTGTTAAGTGATATAAACCAGTCACAAAAAGACATATTGTATGATTCCACTTATAAAGTATGTCAGAGTCGTCAAATTTAGAGACAGAGTGGTGGTTCACAGACTGGGGAAAGAGGGAGAGAGGTACAGTTTAATGGGTACAAAATTTCAGTTTTGCAAGATGGAAAGAGTTCTGGAGATGGATGAATGGTAACAGTTACACAACATTGTGAATGTACTTAATACCACTTAAAAATGGCTAAGATGGTTATTGTCATCTGTATTTTACCACAATTTAAAATTTAAAAAGGAAAAAATTTTAAATAGGTTAGAATATGTGTTGAACAAGGAAGGTCACTTGAGGTGGTAGCTTCTCTGTGCTACAGAGAGGGACACCATAATGCTGCATGCTTGAAAAAAATTTTTCAACGTGTCACTTAGCACACTGTTCTATAAATAAAAGTTGAGGATGGAAAAAGTATGGCCTGAAGGTCACACAGTCAGCAGTAGAAGTCGTTGAGAAGCTTATTTCTTGCCATATACAACCTAGCCCCTCAGCTGGTGCAATCCGCAGCCTTCTCCCCTCTTAACGTGGCTGAAGAAACTGAGTAGCACCGTCATAAATGTATGGTCTCCAACTTCTGAAAGTCCTCTGTTCCTCGTGTTTCTGCTCACATTTTCCAAGACAGCTATTTAAAGTCTGTACCCTTAATCCTCCAGGCTCTGTTCTTCCAACACAGATATGAACTCTTAACATACAGCTCTTCTCCCCTACCCCCCAGTTAGTTGTACGGACAGAGATGCTATAGCCTCTCCTGAGAGGATGAGGTATCTGGTCCTCCCTGTGGGAGGTGAGTATGCTTGCACATGATAAGAGCCCAAAATAACAGTGGTTTAAGAAAAATAATTCATTTCAATCTCCAGGAAATAGTCTAGAGAGAAGTCCACAGCTGGTTTGGAGGCTTCGTTCCTTGAAGTTCAGAACTAGATTCTCACCTTGCTGCACTACCAGCAAGGCCTCCATCTAATGGTCCCAGATGGCTGTGGCCTCATTTCTGGCATCAGGATGTAAGAATGAACCAAGAACCGGGCAAAGGGAGAACTTGTGCTTTCCCTTAAGGAAGGTTCCCAAGAAGTTGCTGCAGGACACCACTGCTTATCCTCTTGGCCGCAGTGGGTCACATGGCCACAGCCAGTTAGAAGGGAAGATGGTGAATTTAGTCTCTTTTCTCAGGGGCCATGTTCCGGTAAGTGACCCTCAGCCTCACCATCTCCCTGTGCTCTAGATCCCATCCCCTCCTGCCTTCTGAGTGCCCTTGCTCTGGCACTTATTCCTTCTCTCCCCTTGATTCTCAGTTTCTCTCTACTACCGTGTCCCTTGGATAGTTACCCCCACCTCCTATCCCCTTCTGCCGTATGTAGCCGTAGCTCTCATCTGGTTATTTTGTTAGCCACCATCTCGGCCTCCCCACTGCCTTTCACACTTCGGCTTGCTATAATCTGGGGTCCTGGGCCATCACTGCATCACTGTTGCTGAGCTCTCTGACCTACTTGCTAACACGGTGGCCCCTGCAACTTTTACATTTGACCCTATTAACCATTTCATCCTTATTGAAACTGACACTGTGCTCTTCTGGTTTTAGGTTCCTTTGCTAGATCTTCTGCTTCCTACCCCTTACGTGTTGGTATTCATCAGGGTTCTGCCCTCGATCCTCTTGCTTTATGCTACCTCCGTTGGCAGTCTGTCCATTTCCATGGCCTTCCTGTCACCTGTATGCTGATGCATCCAGAGATTTACCTCCAACACTTTTATATGTCTTCAAAATACAAGAATGCTTTAGAACTTAACTACAATACCATTATCACACCTAAAATAAGTTAATATCAAATACCTAGTATTGGGGAAATATAATTTAAAAAATATTCTCCAAACCAAGAACCTATCCACAAAGGTGGTAGAAAAAGAAAACAGTTTATAGAATAAGCATTAAATCTGGCAATTTGCTAAAAGATCCCAAAGATAAACCTTATTCGTTTCTGTAGCCAAGCAGGTGCAACTCATTCCATGTTTTCAAGATTAATGATAACTAGTTCTCCTTTGACAACACTTTTTATCACATGTAACTCACCCTAACTTTATCATGGAAGTTGGAGTGACCACCTGTTAGTTGATTGGCTTTGTCTGGGGGAGCAAATTAACTTCTCATATCTTAATGCAGGAGGTCACTTTTGTTTTGTTTTTTTCAAATTGGAGCAAAGGCCCACCAACCATGCCCCGAAGTTAGCCTCCTAGTCTGCCAGGAGGGCTGGGAGGTGGGAGCCCTAGATGTCTGCATTTCAAAAAGATGGTTCCCAGGTCCTCAAGGAAACATTCTTGGGTTGTGAGGCTTATTTAGTCACTGTAAAGATCACCTACAATTGGGCGGGGGGTGTAGCTCAAGTGGTAGAGCACATGCTTAGCACGCACGAGGTTCTGGGTTCAACCCCTGGCATCTCCTCCAAAAATAAATAAGTAGGTTTAATTACCTCCCCCCACCCGAAAAGAAAAAAAAATTATTTTTTTTAATTACCTACATTTGAAAAGGACAGAGAAAGACATTCTGAAACGATAGGGGAGGCGGGTGAAGTCATTACCCTTCTTTTCAACAAGGATAATTATGTCAATTTTCAAGTTGTCTCCGTCCTTACACCAGTTAAGTTCACATTGTCCAGTTGGCTTAAACTTTTTGTGTTTATTTTTCAGTTTGAGTTCTGATCCAAGTAAGGTCAGTATTAATTGATATCTCCTCAGTCCTTTATAGGCCCCTCCTCTGTTTTTTTCCTTCTTCCTTGCAGTTGGTCTGTGGAAGGAACTAGGTCACTTGTCTGCAGAATCTCAGCTTGGGTTTTGCAGATCGCATCCCTATGGCATCCTGTGCCACGACCTTCTGTCCTCTGTATTTCCTGTCAACTGGTTATCGGATAGATCCTTGGTGTCATACAGGTTCAATTTTTTTTTTTCTGGTAATACTGCTTCATAGGTAGTGGTGTACACTTCACTGGGAGTGGTGTTATCAGCCATTGAATATTGCCTAGAACTGAGCCATTAACTTGTTTCCATGTATTATCAACC
The DNA here is from genome assembly GCF_048773025.1 of Camelus bactrianus. Lineage (NCBI taxonomy): Eukaryota > Metazoa > Chordata > Mammalia > Artiodactyla > Camelidae > Camelus > Camelus bactrianus. The sequence continues at coordinate 30,229,152 of NC_133544.1, read as the reverse complement.
GGATAGTCTCTAACACCCCAGTGCCAACGTATACAAAACTGAACTTACCGTCATCTCCACTCTCTTCCCCTGTGGTCTTTCTCATCTCTGGTGATAGTAGAGCCAGAAAGCCGGAGGGCAAACCCTTTCTCTCTCCTCCACAGCCCCTCTAAGGATTGCTGGAATCTCTTCCATTCTCTCCCGCTGCCTTGTCTTCACAGCCCCAGGAGCTGCTCTTCTGCAGGCCAGGACCATTTCCCACAAGCCACCTGATCACTAGATCTACCGTGCAGATTTGACTCGTCACTTCCCTACTGCATTTAGGATCTGGCCCAGCGCCGCCTCCTGCCTCATCTCTCTGCAGTCCTCCCGGGTGAACCCTGGGCTCAGGGGGACTGTGCGCTGTTCCGCAGGGCCCGAGGTATCATGTCTCTTCTGCTCAGTAAGCCTTTCCCCTGTCTCCTTTGATTCCTGACTAAAACCTTCAAGATTCAGATATTGACTCTTCTGAGAGGTCCTCCTGGCTCATCCTGGGTCTGAGTCAGCACCTTCCTCGGTTCCTGTCACACTGTGTGCACAGCTGCACCACAGAAGTTCGCACCAGGCTGTGCTTTCCCCATCTGTCTTCTCACTGGGCTGGGAGCTCCTTGAAGGCTGCAGCCAGGCACACAGTCAGCTTCTGTTGAAGGAAAAAAGGAGACAGAGCATCCTAACTTTCTCCTGGAACTTCATTCACATCGTGACCTCTGGGATTCTCCCAGGTCACTATTTCCTTTCTCTCAAAATGGTTTGCTCCTCAGAAGCCACCTGGTTTCCCAGATTTTAAAAATATATGCTTAGTATGCATGAGGCCCTGAGATCAATCCCCGGTACCTCCATTTAAGGAAAAAAACGGATAAAAATGGATAAAATATATGACTCAATGAGCAGCTGTCATATATCAAATAGTTTAACTCATATAAGGTGTTTGGGTACCAGGTGAATTTAGTTGAGCTAAATGTTGGCAAGTGATGACGGCCAGTCTGATGATGCCTGCTTCAAGTAAGGCTGACCTCTAGTTGCTTTAGACAGAAGTGGCGTGATTTCTTCAATACCCAAAATGGCACCATTCAGAGGCCTAGAGCCTAAGGGATTACTGTGGTTGGTTTAAATAATTTAATCCTTGAATACATTTACGTGTCCCTCTCTATTAATGACCAAGCTCTCTTGGTAGTATGGGTGTGTTTGTACAGCAGGTGTGATAATGGTAAGATCTGAAAAGAAAAACAGCATCTTCCTGGCTCCCTCCTCCACCCTTAGAGACCAGAACCACCGAACAGAAAGAGAAGTAGAAAATTCCTTCCTGTGTGACCTGAAAATTGAGTCACAGCAGGGTGTGGCATTGTGGTGAGGGCTTTCAGAGACCTGGGTGTTCCAAGTGACATTAGCCAGGCCTTTATGCTCTTATAGGGAAGGTAGAAAATTCAAGCTGTGTGAGAATGTTGGACTCTTTAGGAGCCATTTCGGTGGGAAATTAGTGGGCTTGTGTTTGTTTGCTACTTCTTACCAAAAACTCATTCTTATCAAAATGACAGTCATATTACAAAGAGGTTTTGGGAAGTCTTAGATTGATTACACCATCCGTTTTGAGGAAAAGGGTAGGGTGGGGAGAAAAACCACAAAGACGCCTCATCTAGTTGCACTAATGATGTAACCCTTGGTACGTGTAGGCTTTTCCTTGTTATCTCATTTTAATCCTCATTAACTGCATGAGGTGGGACAAACTTGGAGTCTGAATTTGGCTGGACTCTTGACTCTTCTTGGAAGTTGGGGACCAAAGGACAGGGATTGTTTCCTTTGCGTCTGTTGTGGCAAGTTGACCCACCATGACCACTCATCTGCAGTGCACTCTGCTTTCAGCCCAGAATAGTAGGGAATGTGGTCCACCTGTTTGTTGAGGTTCCTTGGGAGGCTCACCAGGATGCTAGCTCAGGTCTGGGGCAGGGAGCTGCACATCAGGACTGTTCATTGGCAGAGCTGTAGTCACTAGTCTGTTGTGTCTGTCTCCCTTTAAATCCTTTCTGGAACAAGGTGGAGCATCAAGAATTTTAAAAAGAAAAAAACCACGTTTTGAAGAGCGATATTTTATCCTGCAGGATTGTCACTGTCTGTTCCTGTGGTTAGGTATTGGAGTAGCTGAAGTTTTGTCAGCATGTTAACAGCAGATGTTTTTTCTAAAGTTTAACCATCCTGTTCTGAATAAATGAGAGAAAATGGTTATGTTGCAGTGACTTACAAAGCCAGAGGAACGCTCCTCTTATCTCCGCCCCTGCCTGGGCTGGAACCAGGCTGCCAAGTGCCATCAGCCGACAGTCTGCCGGAGAAAGCCTGAGCTGGCTCACCGTGATCTAGAGGTGCTTGGAGGGTTGACATGAGTTGGGGTCACAGGGGCATCCCTTACTAAGCCTGTCTTTAGCAGGTGATACACTGCCTTCCTTCAGCCAGAAGGACACATTTAGCTGGTTACCAATTACCAGGAAACAAATCAATGGTGTATATCAATGGTGTTGCAAGTCATCTCAATTATATGTCTTGAGCCAAACTTTTGAGCTTGTTTTGTATTTGTATTTTTTTTAACTCAGGGATCACATTTATGCAAAGGCATCTATTAACACCATGTCTGTACCAGTTGTTCTTGAGGTTAACTCTGGTATATGTTAGATGGACATGTCTGAAATGACTGGCCTGGATGCCTGGGGTCACTGTCCGTCCTCAAACCCCCAGTGCCACACTCCCTGCCCCTGTCTTTCTTAGCTGTGGTCTTCACTGCCTTTGAGAACACCTCCGGGTGAACAGGAGAACAGGGTGGGGAGGAAGGAGATGTTGAGAGCACTGGTTGGAGCAGTCTTCTGAGGGACTCCGAAGTAGTGAACTAGAACAAATAGTGTTATTTGCGTGATAGGATTTCTTTCCCTAAAGCATCAAACTTATTTTGGAGGATGGGTCTAAGGAAGCAAAGAGCTTATCCTTAGATACCCCCAGGACACGTGGTTCTTGAGGTCGTACAGCCTCTGGGAGTTAAGTGCACTAAATAGAATTCAGACCCCTGCATTTTATTGGTGGTAGCCAAATGAGTTTACCTTGTAAGTCTCTTCAAAGGTTATTACCCAAATCACATTTGGGGGTAAGAGAAATTCTGCTTACTTCAAGTGATCTGAATTAACTCTAGCTTTCTTTTCCTGGTTTAGACTTCCAGTAACATTGCCACTTTGTTTTCAGTATGCTGGTCTTCCAGGTACGACTTTGAGGTTCTAAGAATTAGCAGGTGCATTCCTTTAAAATACCGGGAATTCCCTTTGGGGCAAAATCTGCCATGTCCAATATTTGAGCCTATAACTTTAAGAACCATCAGTATTAGCACCAGATGAGATCTGTCTTTGTTTTTCTGCAGGTTTCCCTGTGTTATTCCCAGTAAGTCATAAACATTCCGTCCTCTTCAGGAACAGTTTGAAAAGAATTGTATGCTAATAGACCCCTAGCTTTTCTCCAAGTCTAATATTCTGCCAGTGGGCTACCTGTGGCTTGGCAGATTCACCCATGTGCCAGCTCACTTCAGAACCCACCTGTCTTGACTTGCTGGGAGCCTTGGGACAGCTGGAGCTGCCTGTAAGTAGAACAGCAAGGGGGAAAAGTCAAAAAACGCCTGCCCACTCATATCATTCTTATGTGAGGCTCTAACCAAAGGAGAGTTCAGGCTTGCTCTCAACAGTTGGAGCGATTTAACTTTGCTGAATTTCTTCTTCTGAAGTATGTGGGTAATGATACCAGCAGAGGAAGTGAGGATTAGCAGCTACCACTAAAAACGCATCTAGCACAGTTCCTTTTCCTTCTTTCCTGTCACTGGCACCTTTTCGGGGATTCACTGGTGATGAGGGCCCTGAAATAGAAGTGCTGTCCACAGACATTGCTAAGGTCAGATAGGGCTGTTTTGATTTCTTCCGGTTGCATCATTCTGTTGATGCACTTGTGTTCTCATTCCACTCCGATGGAACCTGAGAGCTTTATCAAGGCCAAAGGTAACTTCCAGGCCTAAAAGATCAGAGTAGTCGTCAGTGTATTTTTATTACCAGCACCAGGGAGAGAAACAATGAGGCTGTGCCAGTATAAACAGAGCTTGACTCTTCCCCCACTGCAAGTGAAAAACGAGAGCCCTTTCAAGTTGATTCCAGATCTATTTGTCATGGACGCTTCCTTGAAGTTTCAGGTTCATTTCGTCCTACAATGCTTTCTAAGAGAAGAAAGAGCAGCAATGAAACATTATGCCTCATCTGATCTAGACTTGCAGATGAGTTGACTTGAGCACAAAAAGCTTGAGAAAGGGACAGCTCCCTCAAGCATGACAGACAGATATTTGATATTACAATGTTTACTCTTTTCGCTGTTATTTCAAAATTCTTTAAAAATTAGTGAGACCCTTTCTTGGGTCTTCTAGACTAGAAGAATTTGCCATACATGGCACTCGGATAAAGTAATAGCTTCATTATTACTCAGTTCATCCTGCTCTTACAGAAGGTCAACCTGCCATCAGCCTCCCTACTTCTCAAGAACTGGCCTGAGTCACAATTCACGTTCTGTACAACCTCATGTCTCATTGCTCCAGTATGCAGACATCTCATTTCTATTAAATAGTTCAACTGTTTCCAAACAAGGCATGTGCATTCCTTCTTTCAGGCCCTTATTTTCTTTTTAGAAACCAATCTTGGGCTCTACTCCGTGAGTCCCTGGGTGCTACAATGCTATCAGTATGGTAGGCATTAGAAGAGAAAGCTGCTAAGAGGCTACATGAGGATGGCGTGGTAAATTTGCCCATTCAGCTCTGTGATGAACTGGAACAGTCTGGTTTATCAAAAGATAGGATCAGCAACATAAGTGTTCGTATTTTGAGTTCTTAATCACTTAAAGGTTATGGCAGTAGAATTTAAAAGTACTCACTGTGACACAGGTTTAACTGTCTGCCGAAGTCCATTCTCATCCTCTTCTGGGTGGAAGGTAGACCTGCGTTTGCTGGCCAGTGCCACGTGAGCAGGGATAATGTGCCACTTGTAGGCCAGGGCCTCTAAATGTAGAGGTGTGCCTTCAATACTTTCTCCCTCTCCTGCGGCCTTGAACCTAGGGAGACTTAACCTTAGCCACACGAGATGGCAAAGCCCAAGGTGTGGCAGAGCCACGAGCCAGGAGCCTGGTCTCTGAATCATATGAACGAAAGCGCTCTGCTGACCTAGAACACAGGGGCATTAAATGAACAAGAAACCAATCTATTGTGTTGAAGCCATTGTTCTGGGGAGGGCTCATTACAGCAGTTTACGCTAACAACCTTATTTTAAAGAATATTATACATTATGTTTATGCATAAAGGTCTGCAAGGACAGAGTAGTCAAGCCTGGGGACTAAGATAGGGGACTTTCACCATTAGACACTTCCTTACCAATTTTACAAAAAAACCTGTATGCCAATAAGGAGAGAACAACAACAAAAATAGCATAACTGTGCTGGTAAAAACTTTACCTGATGTGAGGTGTGTAGGGGTCATTCCTTGGCTACTCTGAGCCTCACTGAATTTCCTTTCGCTCCTTTGGCACTCATTGTCTCCGGTCCTTACCTGGAATTTATTCTGGAAATTAAAGAGCAGTGTTGGGAGTCACATAGAGTGGGCCACTCGGGGAGGACCTCTCGAGGTATTAATCTCTTCAGGGCGTCTGGTCCTCAACTTTGTGGACCCAGGAACTGAAGTTTTGATGTGTGCAGAGCTTATCAGGCCTTCAGACCCAGAGATCATGCTAACCAAATGCCCCTGTGTAATTAGGGTGAGCTGCAGTCCTTCAGCATCCACTGTGTCAGGAAGCCCTCTTGCTGCTATGAGAGCACCTGGGAAACTAGGTGAATAACCAGAAGGCTGACTGGTGGGCAAGGAATCAGAGCAAATGTAGTTAGATATTCTAGGAGAACCCACCATCCAGGCTGTGAATTAACCTGGTGATACACTCCACAGAGTTAACAAGGTCTTTGCAGTTGTAGAAGTGCACCTTCTGGGCAGGATGATCTGTCCGCCAGAGCATGTCAACACCTCTGGTTTCTCTGTGGGCCGCGCCCTAGGGTTGGCCCCGTGCGGGTGCTTCCACTGAGGCTGCGGAGCGCTCTGTGGCTGGTCACTTTGTCAGCGCGTCCAGTGGTTGGTCTAGGTGCTCACTGCGGGGGGTGAACTTGCGGATGGTCCACTGCTGCTTCTGCTCCATTTCTGCCGTCTTGTCGGTTCCTTGGAGAGGACTCATCACTTCTTAAAAGGGTCAGAATCAAGACGGAATCTTTGATATAAAAACTACATGGTCAACAGTACACACTCTGGGGCAGGTGGCCTGGATTTGGATGCTGATTTTGGCACTTAGCAACTGTGTGACCTTGCTTCAGTTCCCTCTATAGAACGGATTCTTCAGTTGCCTGGGACAGGATTGTTTTGAGTCTTAGGTAAGAATTTATGTCGAGCAGTTAGAACTGGGTCTGGGATCTTGTAAGTAATAACTGTTAAAGCATCCTGAAAGTAAAAAATATTTAGGTCCTCAGGTTGGCCTTTTATTTTACTTTTTTAGAAGTTCATAATATGAAAACTTCTATGCATGTTTCTTTGTCCTACATTAACAGAAATCCTGTCGGTTTCTTTAGGTATTTTACTTTCTCTTTATAATCTGGGGATATCTGGGGTCTAATTGCTACCAATTTTGTTGATTGTTAGGTCAAGTTAGTGAACATTTCTGGGCTTAACTTTCCAAAACCCAGCTGCTTTATCTGTAAAATGGTGTTCCTGACAGGATCTACCCCATGGGATTGCTGGGAGGACTAAGATAATCCTACCCCAGTCATGTGATGTTTTGAGTTACAATAATAAAATAAGTATGATGTGTACTTTGCCAGTTGTTATGTGTGATCCAGGTCAGTAAGAGTTGGAATAACATACACAATTAATCTTGTCACCTTTCATTTGTTTCCAGGCTGCCACCTTAAAGACTTCGGAGATTTGAGTTTTACTCCAGTTCCCAAAGATGATCTCTACAACAATCTGATAGTGAATCCTCGCTCAGTGGGCCTTGCCAACCAGGAACTAGCTGAGGTGGTCAGCAGAGCGGTGTCAGGTGGCTACAGCTGCGTCACAGTGGGAGGGGACCACAGGTAAGCTGGGAGCCGGGGGTGGTGGAGGGGCTGGATTGCATGGTGCTTCAGGCTAATCAGTGAGCTTCTTTGTCTCAGTTTTCTCATCTTGAGTAAAATACCCTTCAGAATTTTTAGGGTATGATGTGCATACTATTTTAATGTCTAAGATCACGAGCCACTGGAGGCGTGTGTGGTTTCCTTTGTAGGACACATCACGTAGTGTGAGGACAAGTTCAGACGTAGACTAAGCAAAGTTTAGACAGTGTGTGTCATGCTTATTTCTTGGAAAACTTTCTTAACTGTTTCATGACTTCATATTTGGGAGAATTAGAAAGATCAGTCAACAGGCTGAATATAGGCTTTTTATTTTTTAAGTATTTCTGCTAATAGGTTTCTTAGCAAATTCCCCACTAGGCATGTGAATACATTCTCTACCTCCACAGCATGGCCCCTAGGTGACTAATAACGTAGATTCTGCCTCTCAGGGAATCAGTATGTAGTTGACCGAGCACTGTGCTGATGTGTTCTCTGGTGGTGCTGAGGATTACGGGAAGCTTGTGATTGATTAGGACTAGATGAAATAAATACACATGGAATGAAAAAAAATGGAATTCTATCTCTTAGAGAAGGAAGAGATCAGTCTGGGCTAGAACAGTCAGATTTCATAGGGGAGTGTGATTTGAGCTACGGAATGAAGTTTTTTGGTAGAAAGAAAAAATGGCATTGAAGTACTAGGAGTATCGAGCACTTCATACATATTCCCAGTTAATCCTCAAAATAATGCCATGAGAAGATACAACTTTATCTAATTTACTGCTGGGAACACTGAGGAACCAGAGGCTAGATAATTTACCCAAGCTCTAAGGCCAGGAAGTAGCAGACTTGGGATTCAAGTCCATTGTGACCTCTATGGGCAATTAAATTTTCTTGAGATCTAATCTAGCAACATTCCCTGAATTGCTCAGAGAGCTTTTCAGATCACTTAACTGGAAAGGCAGGTAGATTTCCTCATGAGGAATAAAATTTTAGGCAGAATAAGAAAGTGTCAAGGTTCTCTACTGAAACTGGTTAAACAACCCAAGGGTCTTTTGCCTCTTGGCTCAGTTCTCTCTCTCAGTTCATTTATTGTGTCTTCTGGTCGGCTTACTATTTGGTTTGTCTTTTGTCTGCAGCCGTCTAGATCACACCTCTATTACTGCTCCCTGTTTCCTGTCCAGTGCTAAAACCTAGGCTATCTGGAAGATTCTAAAAAGGAAGGGATGGGAATAGTTATTGAATATTCTAAGTAAGTGTCATTTTTAGGTCACTTAGCTCCTTTGAATAGTACAGCATACACTATTGCTTTAATCATCAAACCAACTCTGACTTAACAGAGCCAAGATTATTATAGCCCTATCTTATAGAAAGGGAAACTGAAGACTAGAGAAATTTTCTTATTTCCTACTGTCCAATTTCACAGTTTCTCCTAGAAAAAACCCCAGTATTCCGACTTAATCCAGTGCTTTCAGCACTAGACTGTGCTATCCCTTAAAGGTCCTATGCGGGACACGGCGCACTGAATGCTCTTAGGTTGTACTGACCAGGAAGATCACTGTAGTTGGTTCCTAAGATGCTTACACTGCATTTCCCATCAATGTCAAACTCTTTGGTTCCTGGGAAGCTTGGGCAGCTTTCCAACCATGATTTCATCTGCTATATTCCTACAGCCGACAAAGGACAGTTAACTAATGTAAGCGGCGACCAAGGACAAGGAAAGCAAAACAAACCTTAGTGATACATGAATGCTAATGTATACAAGATAACACACAAATAAACTTCCATCTTATTCAGTGATCTAATGAGATCTTTAACTGGGTTGCCCTGTCTAATGTCTTTAAAAACTCGACTTCTTGTTTTAGGAAGTATCACATAATCTTTCTAAAAAGGTTTAATCCTCATTTTTTCCTTAATAAGTTAGTATAACTGATTCTTTGAAAGTAATGATGAGATCTCCCTGATGTCTCATGAGGTATTAGGTAGTATTTGTGAGTTGCTACATATAGGTCATATCCTCTAACAGGATTTCATTTGTTGAACTAATATTTTAGGTTCTTTTCTGGGCCAAGGCTAATGGACCAAATTAAAGGGATTTGGGGGCAGCAATGACACCTATCACACTGCAGGGATAACCAGTCATCAGCTTTGAATCTTTAGAGCCTTCCATTTCTCCCTCTTTCTCAAGGTTCATCTTTGGGAACAACAGCCCAAGGGACTCTGTCTCACCCAAATCCATGCTCAGTGTGGGGCCCTGACTTTGCCCCGAGGACAAAGTGTGAGCCATGTTGGTTGAGGATATTTGTTATTGGTGATGTTTACAAAGTGGAGTGCCTTTAAGATGACTGTATTTGTTCTTTGCAGCTTGGCAATTGGTACCATTAGTGGCCACGCCCGGCACTGCCCAGACCTTTGTGTAATCTGGGTTGATGCCCACGCTGACATCAATACACCCCTCACCACGTCATCTGGAAATCTCCATGGACAGCCAGTTTCATTTCTCCTCAGAGAACTACAGGACAAGGTCAGTGGGCTGAAATGAAGAGAAAGCTGAACAGCTTACAGGTGTTGTCCAGGAGCTTTGACGGTCTAGTTCAGTAAGATTTCTGTGAAGGATGGGTTTACGGTGGTGGTAGAAATGCTTACCACTCCTTCATTTGTTCATTAAACATTATTTTGGACCAGGCAATCTAGGTGCTGGGGCTATGAAGATGAGTAGGACATGGCCCCTGTCTTCTGGGGGGCTCATAATCTCATAATAAAGGAATGTGTTAGTAGGTAAGTAACTCTAGTGGCTGATATACCCATAGCCCCAAGACTTCTTGGTTAGAAGCTCCTAGGACTCACTCTCAGAAATGCTGGTCTAGAAGACAAGCAAAAGTGTGATTACCTCCAGGTGGTATTTTCCCAAGCTGTTCAGAAGACATGGGAGACCATGTTAGGCATAGACTAGAATCTGTATATCCCTCCCCTCAGTGAAGGACCAAGTTAAACCAAGACAGTATGAAGGTTATTCATTAGGCAGAATACATGTTTTGGCTGTCAGCAACTTGAGGTTGCAACTGGGTTATGTTTCAAGAACCAATCTAAACAGTTCAGTAATGTGCAAAGAGGTGGAAATGGGCTAATCAGTACTCCTGCTATTTAGGTAAGTTAATAAGAAGACAAGACCACCTTAAGAGAAGGTATTTTTTTTTATTCTTCTTGGGAAAGCTATCTGTGTTCTTCAATTGCCCTTCTGAATCATTCCCACTTCTGTTAGTTCTTTTTCCCAGATGAAGTGTGTCTTGTGTGGAGGAGAATGTAAACTGCATACACTGGGAAGCACATAGTGATTATCTTGGTGGGATCAAGAATCTCTGATGAATCCTGTTCATTCCTCTCTTCATAGGTACCACAACTCCCAGGATTTTCCTGGATCAAACCTTGTATCTCTTCCCCAAGTATTGTATATATTGGGCTAAGAGACGTGGACCCTCCTGAACAGTAAGTTGACACATCAGAGTTCAGCTCTGGGCCTGTCCTGGCCACTTATGTTCCATTTGGTAGGTTGTTTTGTCTCGTTAACTTGTTGTAGGTCACTATAAAGACAACCTGCCCTCCCTCCCCCAACACACACACACTTGATTAAAAATGTTCTTTAAACTAAGACTTCTTTCCTTTATATCTCACCAGTTTTATTTTAAAGAATTATGATATTCAGTATTTTTCCATGAGAGACATAGATCGACTTGGTATACAGAAGGTCATGGAACAGACGTTCGATCTGCTGATTGGCAAGTAAGTAACTATAATGGATGTCAACTTCTAGATCCCAAAAGGAATAGGGTAGACTCCCAATGGGCTGTACACTTGAGCCTGTCTCTTGAGGATAATGGCTTTTCTTTTAAAATAAAAGCAAAATATGTACATATAAAAATAATTCAGAAAGGGAGACTATGAAACATAGGTTGTATTTTTCTTCTGGGGTTAGGAGAGAAACTCTCTCTCATGAATTTCTCTTTAGCTTCATTTTTAATGCTTACTTCTTGAGATGAGAAGCGTTCATTGTTCCAACTGTCCTCTTCTTCCCAGTCTCACTATTGCTTCATCTGAAAGTTTTATATTAAGCAAATCTTGGTGGTGTGGAAAGACGGCAGATGAATACTAATCAAATGCTAGTTAAGAACATTTCCCAGTGCTGAGTCTTCATTTCTGGGTGACTGATTTCCACCTGGTAGTATGCCATGCCGTAAGCTGTTAAGAAGTTGAAATACTTTAGATATAGGTGTGTGTTGTATGTTAGCTTCAGCTACTGGGCACGGGAGTGAAACTGAAGTTATTAGAAATGGGAGGTGGTCAGATTGCAGACATAAAATCAGAGTTAAGTTCAGCTGCTGTTTTACTGAGAGAATCACAGCAATGTAACCTAGATCAGTCCAGCTTAAACTAGAATCTGTCAGAACTCAGTGTCATGCGGAAGTGAAGAATTTCCTCTATTGCCAGTTCCTAATGTAAGAGGCTCTAATGCCCAGAGTAAGTCAGAAATAAACACAAGTTGGAGTTTGTCTGAGGCACATAGAACAAAGGACAAAATTATGAAGTGGTGTGTAGGAAACCAATATACTCAGTAACTTTAGAATAGGAAATCTGTTGTATTAAAGTAGGATTAACAGCAACAAAATCAAAGAGTTGCAACTGTAGGAAGGATGAATGTCCAAGCACAACCCAAATGACTTTTCTCTTATTCTCCTTTCAAGAAGACAAAGGCCAATCCATCTGAGTTTTGATATTGACGCATTTGACCCTACACTGGCTCCAGCCACAGGAACCCCTGTGGTAGGGGGACTGACCTATCGAGAAGGCATGTATGTTACTGAGGAAATACACAATACAGGTAAGCAGTGATCAACCTGTTAACTACGTAAGTAAATACACTGAAGCCTCTTGGCTGCCAGGGGATCTAATCTACTATTACATGTCATTGCACACATTGTTTTTTTTTGTTTAAACTTCTATAGCTAAAAGTCATGTGGTCAGGCTAATACGGGATAGTTATCTAGAGGCATGTTTGGACCTGGCTAATGACAAAATATGCTAAGGCAACACTGAATAAAATTGTTTATGTCTACTTAAACACTTAATGTTATAATAAACACCAAACTGATGTGGTTCTTCACATCTGAATTACCTAAAAATAGGTTAAGATTAAAAGGCAAGGCCAAATAGCTGTGATTTTTACCCTGACGCTGGGAGTTGGGAATGTCGAGTTAAGGCTTCTCTTGAAGATATTTCAAAGCTGGACAGTATCTTGGGTCCTCTGATATAAGTCTTACATACTAGAGCTTGTTTGACAGGGCCTGTAATATGGGGATACTGGAATGCATGGCTGACAGGAAGATTAGTAAGCTGAATGCTAGATCAAGAGTAACTACAAGAGGTTACTGTCCCAAACTCATCCTTGTTTGCAAACAGTCTGTCAGAAAACTTCTGGTCTTAAGGCTAATTTAAATGACCTTTCATTGCAAAATTTAAACAATTGTCACATGATACTTCAATACCATCTCATGAAATTGGGGTCTAAAAGGTACAGACACCCAGACTGAAAGATCCAGGACCATAGGAAACCCTTGACTAGGATAGATATGGAAATTGAGAAATGGTCTCCTTGGCTCCGGAGCCTACTAGAACTTTAGGCACTGCAGAAAGGGAAAGAATGCTTGTTTGTCAGCTCTGAGAGGGGCAAAAGTCTCATTCTCAGACCTACAATCTTAGATGTTGTCGATTGTCCTTGGCCAGTGAACCTGGAAGTTCAATTCTCCATTCTGGTTCCCAGTGACACCACTTAGAGCAGGGGTGAGTAACCTCTAGCACTAGACGAGGCAGTGGTCACACCTTGCCCCTCCCTCTCTGGCTGCACTGTTACTATGTTCCAAAAGGCTGACTGTCCTGACACTGTCAACTAAATGCAGTGGTTTGCTTAAATTAAAGGTGGCAATAATCTGGAAACATGGGTAATACATATTTTTAATAGCACAAACCCTCTTGGTTTACCTCTGGGTTATGCAGAAGGTCCAGGTTTAGTCAGTGGAAATCAAGATACACAAATTATCAGACACAGATGCGTGAGCAGGAACTGGTGGAAATGCTACAGTAACGTGCCTGCTCATAGTGGCTGTGCACAGTGCTCTGAACTATGCATTGCTAGTAAGGGACGGCACACTGACCGATGTAACAGCACTGAACATAACATGTACTATAGTGTAATATCTATAAACCATTAGGTATATTCACCCATGTTTCCAGGCTTTATGGCCACCCTAAATAGTCTCAGATACTTGTATTCTCCAACCCTAGTTTGTTCAGATGACTCTTGAAGAGGTAGATGAACTTCACCCAGAATAACCAACTAAAAGGTTAAATACCCCAGAAGTAGGGGGTGTGTGTATGTATGCGTTGGGGCGGGAGGGAAGGGAGTGGAAGGAAGGTCTGGACAGGTTCTTTTCTGGTCTGATCTTCCCTTCTCAACCCCCTTGGCACAAGTTCTGAAACCCTCACAGAAGGTAACAAGTTCAAATTAAAGTATGACTGAGTCTTCCCATGACCAAGTGCAAGATACTAAGTCAGTCTGCTGAGCCCTAAAAATTGTGTCAAACATGGAACCTGCCCCCAGAGCTCAGGCTTGTAAGGGTGAGAGTAAGATATGCAGTAATAACTACTTCAGGGCATGTGGGGCCTTAAGAGGTACAGATACAGCACCAGAGTTCCAAAGTGGTAACAGAGCTCTGGCTAATGAGAAACGGGAGGTCTCTTCACACAACCACAGGCAGGCATCTGGGAGGTTCCTAGAAATACTGGAAATGATGCATCTTCCCAGAAAATACGTTGGAAACTCCTAGTAACAAACCGCTCCAGCTCTTTTCTTGACCTATCCAGAAAGCCTGTCAGCTAAGCCTGCTGCTATGTTCATTGAACAGAGAGAATTTATTTTATTACCTTAAAGGTTTCTTTCAATCGTATTCTGGTATATCAGTGTTTTCAACTTAAATTCATGCCCAAGAGGATGATATATAAGGGCTTCCTGAGAGTGGATAATTTGATAGAGGAAAATGACTTGTTTTTACCTTGGCTTGTTCTGCTCAGATGGGACAACCCTCACTGCAAGTGGCAGCCAGGAAGTTTTGTGAGGTTTTGTCATATTTTGTTCTTTCAGGGTTGCTCTCAGCACTGGATCTTGTTGAAGTCAATCCTCGGTTGGCCGCTTCAGAGGAAGAGGCCAAGGCTACAGCTGGCCTGGCAGTGGATGTGATTGCTTCAAGTTTTGGTCAGACAAGGGAGGGAGGGCACGTTGTCTATGACCAACTTCCGACTCCCAGTTCACCAGATGAATCAGAAAGTGAAGAACGTGTAAGAATTTAGGAAATACTGTGTCCTGACAATGTCACGATGGGCATTTCAGAGTTGTGAGGCATTTGAGGTGACAGATACTAAATGGTGGTCTGTCTGGGTCAATACTGCCTTAATGAGAACATTTGCGCATTCTCACAATTGTAAAGTTTCCTTCCCCTTCATTTTGGTGACCAATACTACTACTGTAAATGTATTTGGTTTTTTGAAGTTCACAAGGTATTAATATGTTGGATCACTATGTAAATTTACAGAAGTCATAAACAGCATTTATTACCTTGGTATATCATACGGTCTTATTGCTGTTCCTTCACATTTAAGTGGTTTTCCACCTTCCCTCCCTCCTCCCATAGTCTGGCTACACAGTGCATTCTTGAACCGTTAGCTCACAGCAGTAATATGATTTTTCCACATCTCTAACACCACTCACAGAGTCAAAGTTCTGGTCCACAAACCTCTCTCTGTAGGAGGTTCAATGCCTGCGAAAGAATTTGTAGTAGACCAGGCCTCCCAGGATGGCTAGCTCCAGTAAGATAATGATGGAAAGTAGCAGCTTGTTGGTTGTCACTCTGCAAAGAGAAGCAAAGCGGATGTAGTCAGAAGTCTGGGTGACCTTATTTCTTTCCATTCTTAATACTCAGGGGTTTGACCTGGGGCCAAGGCCCGATACTGTGAGGCAGACTGAATTTCTGTTCACACAGACACTCAGCACTTATTTATAAGATTCTTTAGCTGGGAACACCATCTACCTCACAGAAATGTTAGGCCAGGACAACAGATACCAAAGCATAAAACTTTTTAACTCTAAAATGTCTTCAAATAATATTTACTATTTCACTTTAAAAATGGCTTTTCTAGGAGGGACTAGTTAGAAAAATATTAAATATAAATGTGGAAAAGTATACCATTTCTGAAATCAGGTTGAATCATATACTTCAATATAGCAGAAATACATCACTGACCCTAAAGAGCTGCGTTAATCACACACTACAGCTGTGAGCACATACTAGGATGAGGGTTTGCAGCAGACTCTCCCCCAGTGTCCGAGTGGAGCTCAGGGTGGGTTCTAGGTTGGGATAAGTAACTAGAAGCTGGGAAGTGCCTTTCAACCTCTTGTGAACGTCTTAGCCTTTCTTTCTTCCTACTCTTTCTTCCTCTATCAACCCAAATGGGTATCTCTATAAAGGTAGTAAATTTTACTACCTTTTGTTAACACAAAGAATCCCATGTCTGGATCTCATGTTCATTCTAAATTGAACGTTTCCCTCTGTTGCACAAGGAATTTACCACTGTTTAGGAAAATCTCACACTCTTGCTGGTTCCATGGCTCAGTTTTAGTTTTGTTTCAGGCATACTACCCACCCACTTACCCCAAATTCAGCCTCAGTGGCAATACTTCCTCCTTATCCCCCTGGTTTTGTTGTCAGCACTTACCTCAAGAGTTTCTTTTTTTTTAAGTCAACTTCTTGCTAACAAGACAGAATAAGAGGTTTGACCCCCATGAAGGGCAAAGCAGAGTCAAAAATAAGTACTAAGCAGTAGCAGTGAAATTTTATAATCATGTTTTTACAAACTTATTTCAAGGAATATGAAGCTCTAGTCCCATGTGCTGTCTTCTCTGAGAAATGTCAGCTGGGATTAGAAGTACTTCCAGTGAACAAATTTTCCACTACTCCAACTCAGCAGTACAATAGTTTTAACAAAGGATTTTGTTCTGGGATATTTAACTATACAATATTTATTTCTTCCACTTTATTAAGACCTTTGCAAGTCACTATCTAATGCTTTGACATTCTTGGGTGAAAGACATGAGAATTAAAAAATTAATTTTGTGACTTTATTTTTAAAACTTACTTTCTGGACATTGAACGGAGAATCTTTCGACTTTTGCTCAAGTTTTCACTTGTGTTTACCAGCTGAGAAGAGAAAACAGCGATTATTTCCCGCTTCTTTCAAAAGTACACACTGCAGAATTTGAACATTCCTAAATTGACAGTGGACATTCAGTGGTATTTGTTGAAAAACTCCCAGAAATCAAACCAGTTTAAATGACAACCTCTGACCATAAGTAGAAGAAACTGGAAAGGACAAGACACTTTACTACCTGTCAGGTTGAACAGGAATTATTATATCCCAAGGTTGCTGTTGGGGAGCTCCTGGGACTGAGCTAATCCTTCACCTTGGCTGCTCAAAACAAAGTCTTCAAATGCACCTTGCTGGTAAATGAAGTAACTCTGAGCAACTTAGGATTCAGATTTCATCAGCCAAACTCCAGAAGAGCCTCGAATTAATGTTTGCTTTTGTAGGCTGCTGGATTATCACTTTTGGGATCTGGTTCTTTGTCCTTTTTTTCTTTACCCCTTTAAGAGACACTTTCATTTAATTATGAAAAGAATGAAAAAATTTTAAGCCTTTTTCATTCCCTTTTGGTCACCTGTTACTAATCTAGATAGCTGGAGGATATTTCAGTAGGTGCCACCTGTCCTGTCATCTGTTCCCATCTTCCAGTGGCCTTGGTAAGTTAATCGCTCAACTCATTCCTTGGCTTTTAAATGCAGCTAGTCCACCTGGTATGTTAAAAAGTACAAAACCACACAACCTGTAAGCAAGTTGCCTTCTCCACAGCTTACCCTGAATTCAGTACTTTACTGTGAATATTCTCTCAGGAGGGAAGAGCATCATTCTGACTTATTTCAATAACGGAGAATTACAGCTATTAAGCAGTATGAGAAAATGATCCCAAATCCCCATACTGAGCTAAGTCTTGCCCACAGTACCTGTTCTTCAATTTGGATTTGCCTCATGCTCTTAAGAATACAGCATTCCATTGGCAAGTTGCACTATTTTTAAAATTCCTTTGCAGATGTACTGAAAGGAAGAAAGGAGTTGTTTTTCAGAGCGTCTTAGGGTGATGATAGATTAGAGGCCCCAGTATAGTCACCATCTGGCTTAAGTATTTTCTCACAACGATCCAGCTTACCTTTAGGTAACAGTAAAAGAGTCAAGTCCAGGATTGAACCTCTATAAATTGTCAGTGGTACTATTTTATATCATGTGGAAAATAGCCTTGGCTCCAAATGACAGGAAAACTAGGCTCTTTTTAAGTAGATGATGCTTTCATAAGAACAGAATACTCTACTAAGATGTATGAGAAATAAAAATCTGATTCATAATACAGGACCTAAGTAAGACTGCAGCCATTCCATCCTATTGACAATCTTCAATAAAAGCAGAAATTGGGTCTCTGTAGTCTCCCTGGCTCACCGCAAAATGATCTCCAAATCTTAAGGGTAAAATTACTTCCAAGGGAGGGCGATCTTTCAGACAAGCCAACTAAAAACTGAGAGAAGCATAAGAACCTAAAAGGTCCTACCCCGAATTCAGAACTGCTGCAGCCTCTGGCAGTAGCAAGGCATCAGAGTGTAATAGGCTCACCTACTTTCCCCACTCTCGCCCCTTTCTGCTCAGACTTACTCTACTCTTGGTACGTTCCAACTGGTCACGTTGCTCCCCCAGCTCTTCTATGATATCTGAGCCAATCTGGTCAGTCTCTGTGGCAAGCCGATGAGAACGCTCAATACTCTGGGTGGCCCGGTTCAGACTTTCAGTGCCTTGCAGAAGCAATGCCCTTTGAGATTGTAGCCGATTCTGACAGGAGTATGGAAGGGAAATGTTAGACTTCTTCCATTATAAATGAATTTATAAGAAAGGATATAGTGTGCAATAATTTTCATTACTTTTAAGACAACCAAAGATGCTAACGAATGAGACTAAATGAGAACCTGGGATTCAATTCAGGATCACAATACCCCCCACTCTACTGCTTATTACACTTAAGTGAGGCAAGAAAGGAGGATTAAACACATCAGAGCATTTCCCCCCTGATAAATCTGAACTGGTTCATGTGACTTTTGGACTAGCAACTTCTGAAAGGCAATGGCCCAGATCTGGGATGCAGGAGCTACCTAAAGAAGCATTCAGCTTATAACTTTGATAGTACAAACCAAATAAACTCTACAGCCCTAGAAATAATTACTGAAAATTCCCACTGATTGGTACTGAGGATCGAGGGACTGTGAATAAGCTACTTGTTTTCAGCACATATAGGAGTCATTCATATTTTTATTCTTTAATTTTATTTTAAATGGAGGTTCTGGGGATTGAACCCAGGACCTCATGCATGCTAAGCATGCACTCTACCACTGAGCTACACCCACTCCCCAGAAATCATTTAGAAGTGTGAGACACTATCACATTCTGGAAAAAACTTAAGTGTCTACAGTCTTGGTAAGCCCCAGAAGAATTTGACCTCAGGCCAAACACAGAAAACAAAGACTCTATCGTCGTTACACTGGTGATTTACTCTCAGGAAAGGAAGTATCTTGGGCCAAGTAAGCTGCCCTAATTTCCCAAGCACCCTATTTCTAAATCCTCACCAAAGATTTACTCCACCTATTATCCTAAGCACAGAAGGCATGAGGACAGAAGTAGCCTTCATCAGGCCAGAAATAACCACTGACAGAAATGAGTGCAGCTCTAAGTTCTCATCTATTCAAAACACACATGCACACACACACTCAAGAAGAGGCCGGCTCACAAGGCCTATTACTGAGCAGGTGACTATTAGCACTAGACACCACCATCAAGCAGCCAAAAGCAGCTTGTTCTCACGTCAGAAGTAACAAGACTTTTCACCTCATATATGGCATATGGACAAGTGGATGAAGAAACCACTAGATGACGCTGAAATAAATCCCAGCTACGTGGGCTTAAGAGCAGAAAAAAAGCTTTTTTAAAAATAAAAGATGGGGATTTTCAAATGATTAGGTTTAAGGAAGAGCAAGAAAAGACACTAAGGTCACATAAATCAACCCCAAATTTGGAACAATAATTCTACTGAAGGTGGTGTGTATATCTAAATTGTTTTTATAATTTCTGAAACCAATAATTTTAAAGCAAAATTATTTTTTGGAATTATCTCCCCCCTTTTTGTTTTCGGGTTCTTCTGGGAGGGAACAAACGGACAAAGTCACTTTATACCTCTTATCTCACTTTAACAAGCTCCACTTGCCTGCCTTTTCTCACTCTCACAGTGAATTTTGAAAATTTCACATCATTCACAAATACTCTAGTTTTGACATCAGCAGTGTCAGGCCAGTATCATTTGAGTATCTCTTAAACTCAAAGTATCATTTGAGTATCTCAAACTCTACTCAGGATGCATCATGAAATAAGATTTGTTTAAAATTGAACCACTAGCCTTTTTACATCGGTGCAGTCTGCACTTGTGGGCCCCCTTCCACTTCTCTCCCACGCTGCCGGCCAGGCCATTTCTACTTTGTGCTGTGGAATATAACCCCAAATGCAACATGCGAAATTTAGTCTTTATCAAGTTTTCTTCCTTTAACTATCTAGCTTCTCTAGACAGTCTGAGAACATAGACTTTCTATTCAGTTAGTCTGATTTTATAAATCGGAATACTTGAGGCTGGAGAGGCAGCCTGGCTCATTTTCCATCACAACAAAGTAAGGTGTTAGCCTCATTCTGAGAAGGATCCTGCCTTCCATACTGTATCTGGGCTACTGGGCCATCTCGATATAAACGTAAAGGAAAGCATGGGTTAACTTTCTAACAATAGTTTGATAAATAAAACCTAACTGAACTTTGGGGGCATGTGTGAGAAAGAAATTGGATCAATGGGTCAGACTACAGAGTCCCAGATGTAATATGAATAGGTGACACTTGTATAACACCACTGCACACCAAGCACTGTTTTATATATAAATGATACACAGAAATCTAAATAAGCTTATGGTTTGGAAAGATCTGTATTAAATACAGAAGAAGAGGGCATCCAAGGGAAGAAGGAGAATTGGATGCAGGAAAAAGGATAAAGTGGGAAAAACAGCTGAAGCTTACCATATGCTCATTCTCTACAGCGTATGTACCATATTTCATGTCTCCACGGCCTCCAGGTGTGGCTGTCAAAGGTGTACTTCTCACTTCCCGATGGAGTTTGGCAAGGTCCTTTCGGTAGGTTCGAACCTTAGACATCATAGGGTTACGAAAAGATAGGGGTGCATAACGTAGTTCTTCTTCCATCTCTGCCAGCTAGGAAGGCAGAAAGTAGTGAGTAGATGGCCTGGTTCTATTCGTTCATATGAGTATATGCCTAGTTTGGACTAATCAAACCACAGACAACCCCAAATACTCAACCATATGGTCCAGAAGGGCAAGGACCACATGTGACATGTTCACCTTATTACTCTGAGTGCCTGGCACAGCACCTAGCAAGCACAGAACAGGCATTCAAAAAGTATGTGATGAATGAGTAAGAAAACTAACAAGTACCTTATAGCTTATTAAACATCTTTACATGCATTTTCTCGTTTAATCCTCACAACAGATCAATAAGGTTGGACATACTTCTGTTTCATATTAAGACTTGAAGAAACCTGCTCAAGATTACACAATAAGAGAAGTCAGATTCAAAATCTTCAAATTCTCTTTTCAGTACACCAGGTTCTTAGCCTGTTATGGCTCAAGTGCTAAGGTGAAGCACTTTGAGATCTACTATACTAAAATGACAGGGGTCTGCCATCAAGGTTCTTCCCTTCCTCCTCCTCTTTCTGAAAATGAATTGTTTGTCTCCATGTCAGGATAACCAGGGGTCCAGATCACTTTAGTAAAATGTAATACCTAGACATGTTCACAAGAGGCCATAAATTATTTTCAGGCTTGGTTAATTTTTCTAAGTTCAGAGAAACAAAGTAAGCACCAAATAAATAAACTGGTATTAGCTAAAAGATATTTTAAATGCTACCAAGATGTTGACGAAAAAAGACGACTGGCTCTTGTAACAGGTATTATGGAGATGCCCACTATAACTGGTATCATGGGTATGCCCAGCTGCACACAGGTATTAGAAAAGTTTCTGGTACTCCCATTATGGAGAGAGTTTCCACAGTCTGGTGGGCTGATCCTTCTTAAAAATAGATGCAGAATAGAGAAAAGGATGCAGATAAGCCTAACTTCTCAGAACTTCATGGGGACAGGGAAGTTGGTCTTCAATAAGCAAGAAAGAGGTTCTCTGGCTTGAAAATAATTTTTCAGTCTATTCTAGGGTACCAAAAACTATGGACAACTATTCATTCACCAGGGACCTGGATTTTACCTCCAGACTCCTGAAAGGGTTTGCTGAAGCTATATAGCATAATGATATGGAGACAAAGGACCATTACTTCTAAAAGGTGAGAGCAAACTTTTTTTTAAAAAAAGAAAAGCCACAGATTAGGAGAGAAGAAGTTGTTATACTGCTCATCAACCTGAACTTCTGACAAGCTTTGGGTCCTTACTGGGAACACATCCTGTCCATGCAGTCCTTGCCCAAGGTATCAAATCCAGCCACTGCACTGTCTTTTGAAACAGAAGGGAATGTGACAAGAACCATCTCTGAGCTCCATTTTCTGTGACAGTTAAGTTTAACAAGGGAGAATAACTGATCCTAATGGCCAGCTTTTAAAATGAGATTTTAAAAGATCACCCAAGTAAAGGTTTGAGAATGTCCTTACTACATCAGCAATGTATTATCAAAGACTCAAGAGCGCCTTCAAGCTTTACCCAATTGTGTCTGTCAAACCCCCTCAACACTCATCCCAATCAACTGGCCTCATGTAGTAAGAAATAATCAGAACCAAGATCAATAGACAGGAGCAGTTAATCTGTGATCAGGTCTATAAGTTTTACTTCTGGAAAAGACCAACAACCAGGAAGAAGAAATAAGGACTTGCTCCTTTTTCTCACCGTTTCATTTGCTTCCTGTTGCTTTTCATCAAAATCTCTGATCAACTTCTTCTTCTCTTCTGGAAAAGGCAGACAAGTTTTAAATGCTCAGTCCTGCTTCCATACATTTGTAGAGACCATACCCTCTGCTTAGAATAAACTCCCCATACCTTTCCTGGGGGCATTACTACAGTACTTAATCACCCCTAAAAGGCATTTAGAAACTTAGGGGAACTAGTTATCACAGCGACTCGGGGGAGGAGAGAGGAACGTATTACCATCAGCATTTAAGGCCCAGGGAACAAGAATATCCATGCTTGGGACAGTCCTGCATAACGATGATCTGGCCCCAGAGGCAAAAGCATCCCTACTAGGAAACACTACAGTTAATCACTGTCCATCTTTTTTCACCCATCCTAACTGAGGGACCAGACACTTTCATGATGATGTTTAACAATATTGGTTCTCTGAAATCCTTGTCCCTACTTTCACTCCCACTGTAAATCACTTCTCTATATTAACCCTTATCTTCCGCTTTTCTGTAAAATTCAAAACCCGCCTACTTTGCTTGCTGGAGAGCCTACATGCTATACAGCACGTTTCGTGGCCATACCCACTGGAAGTGGTATGGGAATTGATGTAAATACCACTGACTCACACAGGGAAAAAGTCACTCCTCGTTCAGTCCCTGCATCATGTCATTTTAGTGTTAGTATGTCTTTACTCCCCAAAACTTACTAATCTCTCCCTTTAACATAAACAGAACAGCCTTCAGCTTCAAAGAAATAACATCTAACTAAAACAGCATTGTTTTGCCTTCACTGTATTTTTTCTGATCATTTCGATAGGCTCTCTAAATTTTCCATTTAAGGTAGTGATTTTAAATTTCCTTTTTAGAAAACTTTATGTACTAAGTACTATTACTTAACTATTTTATTTATATCGACATTCCATGTAAAAAAGTAAATATATTTTACATGGAATGTCGATATAAATAAAATAGTTAAGTAATAACAGTGCTTGGACACAGCAAAAATGATGAAGGGAGTACCAGCATGCTGCCACCGGGTAAACATCTATGTGGGGAGACGTGGTGAGTAAAGGGGCTTAGGTTCTGGTCCTAGCTTTGGGCCTGGCTCAACATGTAAGCCTAGATAATTCTCTTCATCTCTTTGGGACCTGGCCTCCTTCCTTAGCTATAAAATGAGGAGGTAGGTCATACCCTCATAACAAGCAAAAATCAGCCCTGTTTATGAGGCCTTTTAAAATGTATACATTCAAATGAATGTTCTCCTTGAAAATCTATACATAATCTACTTATTAACACAAAGTTACCATTGCTTACAATATTTTTTGAACTCATCTTTTGTAACTATCTTCACAATCTGGGGATAGTCTTTTTTTAATTGTGGTAAAATATATATAACATAAAATCTACCATTTTGACCACTTTTAAGTACCCAGTTAAGTGGCATTAAGTACATTCAATGTTGTGCAACCATCACCTCATCCATCTTCAGAAACGTTTCATCATCCCAAGCTGAAACTCTGTACCCATTAAACTAACTCCCCATTTCCACTCCCCTCAGACCCTGGTCACCACCATTCTACTTTCTGGGTCTATGAATGTGACTACTCTAGGTGCCTCATAACAGAGGAATCATACAATATTTGTCCTTTTGTGTTTGGCTCATTTCACTTAGCATTATGTCATCAAGGTTCATCCATGTTGTAGTTATGTATAACGACATGGTCTTTTAAAGCTATCTACTTTTCACTCAGTTTGACTTCTAAATATAAGCCAGCACTTCCATCAACTGAAGAAAGAGCAATCATTTCCAATGCCAAGAAGACAGCTGAGTTGGGGTTATGAAGGGATGGCATATGGGTACTCAATATGCTGTCCTAAGATTTTCTTGGATAATGTTGTTTACCCTGATTTTTACTTCACACTTTGACTTTCAAACGCAATCTCATGTGAAATGTAACATCACCATAATGCTTTATATGGATTTACATTTGTTAATTACAACAGCATCTAGCAAGTCAGCTGTCTGCTGCTTCTTAACTGGTTATGGATCATTTTGGTTGTACACATTCTACATTCTCAACCTGAGATCAAGCTCCCTCTGAAAAGAGAAATCTACTTTTCAGTCCCATAGCTTCTAGAACTCTAAACCCAGTAGAGTGCTCCTTAGGCGTTGCTATTGCCTACAAGAGAAAATGACAACGTGCCCTTTATTATGCCACGTTCATTGTTATGTGACATTCCTTAATAGACACTTCAAGTGAACTATTTCTCACTACACACTGCTCACAAAACCTAGGGTTTGTTTTATATATATATATGAAAGTTCAGCCATGGCAAATAGTCTGCATCTTGACCATCCATAATATAGCTGGAATAAGCGCCAGAGCAGCTGTTACTACCCTTGAGTGGGCAGTGTTTTCAGCCACCAGCAGTGAAATAATATCTGCAATCAAGAGTGGCTACTTCCATGGAGAGGTATCATATTATTTTGTAATAAGCATTCACAAAAGTGCTGAGTGTCATCACTCCTCAAAACAGGCATAGCTCCAAACTCAAGCACACTCACTTCTGATCCAAGCCAGACAGTATGAAGTATCTGACACAAGTGCATTCCCTTCCTAGGTTTTTCTATATTTCTGTTAGTCATAAAGTCTCCTCCTTTATTCTTTCTTTGTTGAAGGATATGAAAATCTGCATTCTTAAGAGGCTAATTCTAGAAAGATTCCAAAAAAGTGGCTACATAAATAAGAGTAGGGGGAAAGAGGGAGCCCACAGAATCTTGATCCTTTCACTAACTTCCCTGCACGACTCTGTCATTCTCAGTCTTCTTAGAATACTCCACTCTCTACCTGATTTCTTAAGACATACATTCTTCTAGGAATGCTCTGTAGCTTATATACTTTTAAAGGTTCAAAAGAGACTGACCCCTACCCAGCTGAGAGGTATCAGGAGCTGCTTCTGTATGCTTTTGACTCAGAATTGTGAAACCAATGAATGTTAGAGCTGAGATGGACCTAAGAGATCATCTTGTGTAACCTCATTTATAGTTGAGGAAACTAGAGCCTGGAGAAACTGCCTTACCCAAGGTCATAGGAGGAGTAGATGTGGAGCAACACTAGTTCAAGAATGCAAGTCTCCTGAATCCCAATCCAGTGTGTCTGTACATTATAGCATTGAGGGGCATTTTTGTGCTCCCAAGGTATACAGGTAAAATCTGTTCAGACTTCTTAATTTTTTAGGGAGTTAGAACAAAACAGCAGAACTGGTATTAGGTAGAATGGAGACCAGAAACAAGAGCTACTCCAAACAACACTATCCCCAACCCCACAGCCTCTCCAAATCATTCACATGCGACTCGCTTAGAGGCCGACTGGGATAGTGGGTGGATGGCAGCACAATGTCCCGGACATGGAATAAAATGGAAGCAGCTAGCTCTAAAAGAGCTAGAAGAAGCCTACCTTCATATTCAACCAAGGTGGTAGCCTCTCTTTCTTATAGGTGGTTTGGATTACCAGCCCAAGAATGAACTAACCTTGGCCCATTAGAACTGTGGGAAAAACCTGTTTCACCAGGATCTTTAAAATACGTGGTTAATGCTTTTGGCGCCCCACTGTGGCAATTCTAGGACATACACCCCCTTTGCAGACCACATTAGTTGACCTAATCTCACACCACATAGGAAGTAAAAGTATCAGATTCCTCTAAACCCGTTTCCTCAAATATAAATAAGAAATATAACAGTAGTGACCTTGTAAGGTTGTCTGAAAGAGTTAAAAGAGATAACACACATAACAAGCACTTAGCAAATGCCAGGCATATTAAGGGTTCAATAAATAGTAACTACCACTGTTTTTAAAAGTAAATCCTTAGGTAGGAAGAACTAAGCAAAAACAAAATTCACCAAAAAATATGGAGAGTGTTAGAAAAATAAAAATTCTGCAGTCAGTGAGTAATTGTGTCTATCAGCCTACTGCATATGGTCCTCCATAGTGATTATTTTTTCTGGTTTCAAAATAATGGGATCTCATGTATAGACATTGAAATTTAACAGAATTAAAATGAAGAATTTTCAATAATCTTACAATGCTCATTGAGACAAGTGGAGAGATGCCTTTGGTACTACAAAACTAAAACCAGAAACCATGACTACAGATACTTGCTGTATTAACTGGATAAGAATTCAGAGCATTCTGAGGTTTTGGAGAGACCTTTTCAGATGCTGCAAAACTAAGACTACAAATCATGGCTGTAGGTGCTTAATGTAATATTAAATGGATTAATAATTATTACATATGCTAATGGATTGTCACTGCCATATAAACTTCCTAAACTAGGACACACTGTATATGTTATCATATCTTTTGTTTTAATAGGTATATATATTGATTTTAAAAATGATGAAAATGTGGAAAACCCAGTAGATAGACATACAATCACACTCAGTTTCAATACCCAATCATATATTATTATTTTCTTCCCAACAATTCACAGTATTTATACAAGCATTCAACAAATACCTTTGGAGCACCAAATAAATAAGACAGACAAATGTAGAGCTTATGACAGAAGAGGAGGGAACACTTCCAAAATCTTTTATGAAGCCAGTACTATGCTGATACCAAAACCAGAAAAGAATATCACAAGAAGAAAATTACAGGCCAATATCCCTGATGAACATAGATGCAAAAATTCTCAACAAAATATTACCTAACTGAATGACATTTTCCATAGATACAGAACAAACAACCCAAAAATAGGTACAGAACCACAAAAGACCCTAATTTCAATTTCAATTTGCCAATGAAAAAGAAGAACAAAGCTGGAGGCATGATGCTTTCTGATTTTGAACTACAGTTGACCCTTGAAAAACACAGGTGTGAACTGGGTGGGTCCACTGATACACAGATATTTTTCAATAGTAAATACTATAGTAATAGTACTACATGACCTGCAGTTGGCTGAATAAGCAAATACTAAGGAACCTTGGAGAGGAGGGCAAACAAGTTACACACGGATTTTCTGCTGTGCAGAGGGTCAACACCCCTAATCCCCATGTAGTTCAAGGGTCAACTGTACATTACAAAGCTATAGTAATGAAAACAGTATGGTACTGGCACAAAAACAGACACAAAGCTCAAGGGAATGGAAAAGACACCCCAGAAATAAATCCACACAAATATGGTCAATTAATTTACAACAAAGACGCCAAGCCTATACAACGGGGAAATGTATTAAGAAAACCCAGTCTTTCCCCCTCTTATGTCTTTCTCTCCTGCAGATGGAAAAACCCAGTCCTTCCTCCTGTGAGTTTCCTTTCTGCGTGAACCCCACACTACTGGGATTTTATGGAGGCTTCCTCACATAAGCATGGTCAGTAATTAACTCCTTTTCCAGCTCCTCTTCCCCTCCAGAGAAGCAGGGAGCAGGGCTGAAATTCTAAGCCCTACTCTAATTATGGGTTGGTCTTTCTGGTGACCAGCCCCCGTGGAGCCACCCAGGAGTCCACCCAGAGTAGCCTCCTTCAACAAAAGATGCTCCCAGTGCTCTTTTCACTTAGGAAATTACAAGGGTTTTAGGAGCTCTGTGCCAGGCAACAAGGGCAGAAATATGCATATATATATTTTTTTCCAGTCATCTCATAGGAAAGGACAGTCTCTTCAATAAATGATAATTTGGAAAAATTTGACAGGCACATGCAAAAGAATGAAACTGGAGGACTATCTTTATATGGCACACAAAAATTAACTTAGAGAATCAGAGACTTGAATGTAAGACCTGAAACCATAAAACTCCTAGGGAAAAATTGGAGGAAAACTCTTTGACATAGATCTTGGCAATGATTTTTTCATTTGACCCCAGAAGTAAAGGCAACAAAAGCAAAAATAAACAATTGGGAGTACATCAAACTAAAATGCTTCTGGGTAGCAAAGGAAACCATCAACAAAATGAAAACCTACTGAGGGAGGGTACAGCTCAAGTGGTAGAGTGAATGCTTATCACACACAACGTCCTGGGTTCAGTCCCCAGTACCTCCTCCAAAAATAAATAAACCTAACTACCTCCCCCCCAAATACAATAATTAAATAATACAATAATAAATAAAAAATATTAAAAAAATATTAAAAAAACATGAAACCTACTGAATGGGAGAAAATATTTGTAAATCATATATCTGATAATAACTCACTAAACTGAATAGCAAAAAAACCAAACAATTCAATTAAAAAATGAGCAGAGCCTCTGACTAGATATTCTTCCAAAGAAGCCATACACAAATGGCCAATGGGTACCTGAAAAGGAGCTCAACAGGACTAATCATCAGGGAAACACATGTCAAAACCACAATGAGATATCACCCCACTCCTATTAGAATGGCTATTATCAAAAAGACAAGAAATAACAAGTGTTGGTGAGGATGTGAAGAAAATAAAGAACATGTCTAGCTCAGTGGCCTTCAAACTTGACATGTATCAGAAATCCCAGAGAGGGCTGTTAAAACAGACTGTTAAAATCGTTACTGATTCAGTAAGTCCTGGGTTGGGACCCGAGAAGATGCATTTCTAACGTGTTCCCAGATGATAATGATGCTGCTGGTTCAGAGACTGTACTTTGAAAATCACTGTTTCAGTGAAAGGAATAATACACTATAAATATCATAAATACATAAATTGTCTAGTATGTTAGAAGATAAGTGCACCAGGAAAAAAGAGAAAGTAGAGCAAGGAAAAGGTAGTTATATACACAGCTAGTATTCTTATGTCTTATTTACATAAAATATTCAATTTCTCACATAACCGTGCAAACAGCTAATCACTCTTACTACTGTCAGGTGTATTCTAAGGGCTTTACATATATTAACTCATTTAACCCTCACAAAACTCCTATGAAGTGAATACAATGATTGATGCCCATTTTGCAGGGGAAACCAATTAGGTTAAAGTAAGTTGTCCAAGGTCACAAGGCTATTAAGAGATGATCTAGGATATGAACCCAGGCAGCCTGGCTCTAGAATCCTCACTGTTAAGTATTACACTATACTGCCCCTCAATTCACTTATCTTCTTTATAAATGTTACTATTAATGTTAGGAGAAGAAATATCTGTCAAGCTAGAATGGACATACACTATGTTCTCTATTCTATAAGCACCTTTGATGTTCTCATCCAAAAACCAAACAAGCCTGCTTCTACTCTTGTTATTTCTTATTTAAATTCATCATTCACTCAATTGACCAAGTGAGAAAATGCAAACATCGTTCAATATTTCTCCCTTCTCATGTCCCAATCAGTTAATTTCTGTCTCAGAATCACCTTTTGGATTTGGGATTCTCTGGATTCCCATGTTATGTCAATGACTGTCACAAAGGTTCCTAACTTGGTCCCCAGTGTCCAGTTTCTTGTGCCTCTCTTTCATCCTCTACTCAGCCATCAGCACTCTCCTTCTAAAATAAAATCTGACCGTATTAGTTAGCTATTTAAAATCCTTTGGATTCTCCACATCAAATCTAGATTTCTTAATGTGACACTGAGGTCCCTTAACGGTCAAGCTGTGTCTTACATTCCTCATCCACTACTACTCTCCACATGTATCTTAAGCTCCAGTCATGGCTGGATTTGATTTTTTCTTCCTTTGTTGCCTCTTCCCATTTCCCCTCTGTCTGGCACACTCCCATTCAGCCCTTTATATTCAGTTCGAAGTTCTCTTTTCTGCAAGGTTTCCCTCTCACTTCCCCATACCCATATTAGCCTTTTTTTTTTTTTTATAGTTTCAAGACTATCTTAGGACTCATCAAATACTTTGTTGTAAATCTGCTCCCATTTAAGGCAAGAACTCTTGGAATTCCTCAGGGCCCAGAACACTGGCTGATACATAATTCTCAATAAATGTTTACTGAAAATGATTGAATTCAATTACAGAGCATAAACTAAATGCAAGGGATGTGTTATGTACATTATTCAGTGCTTAATAATTCATGACGGAAAATATAAAGCGCTGGAAAGCCTATGAAGCAGTCTTATAAAAAAAAATGGATTCAGAGATGACACCCAGTGTGTTTGCATAATTAAATTCAATTTATTCAACAAATATTTATTAAGTAGTGTGAACAAGCAGTGAATAAGGAGACTGAAAGTTGTTGAAATTCTT
Source organism: Camelus bactrianus (assembly GCF_048773025.1). Classification (NCBI taxonomy): domain Eukaryota; kingdom Metazoa; phylum Chordata; class Mammalia; order Artiodactyla; family Camelidae; genus Camelus; species Camelus bactrianus. The sequence goes on along the minus strand of NC_133544.1, from coordinate 30,198,615 downwards.
ATTACCTAGGAGTACATGCATATTGTACTTACTTGCCTATCGAACAACTGTTCACAGCAACTTGCGTTAGGGTATTTGCAAGTGGGCAGAAATTCACGCCTTTCTGCCTGTCCTCTCTGCAGGAATTAGAAGGTTAGGTAGATGACAAAGGTGAATATAACTAACTCAGTTTTCTTTTTTTCAAAAGGGAATCTCCATTCACGTTATTTAGCCTTACAGAAATGGACACTGCAAAATTTAACTCAGCACAAGGCTGAAATGAAAAAACGGTCTATTTTTCAACCATGTAAATCAGATCCCATCACCTCCTGTTCAATATCCTTTAGATGCAAGCCATCGCATTTAAAGAAAGATGCAAATCTTTCACCACAGTCTACAAGGTCCCGCGTGATTTGACCCTTCCTACCTCTTTAAAGCCTCATCTACTACCACAATCTCCTTTACACATTCCACCCCAAACACACTGGCCTTTTTACTCTTCCTAGAACACATCAAGCTCATTTCTGCTTAATAGCACCTCTGCAGTGCTATTCCATCCTCCTGACACTCATTTCTCTCAGATTTTGGCACAGTTTACTCCCTTTCTCCTGCTCAAATGCCACCTCCTCAAAGAGGCCTTTCACAATCACCCAATTTAAAATTACAGCCCCCTCATTCCTTTGCCCTGGTTTATTTTGCTGTATTGCCCTTAACACCACCTCTTAATATTTATATATTATCATCGACCCATTAGAACAGAAATTTTTAACTCTTCACTACAATTTGCAATATTACTAGCATCTAGGACAGTGCCTGGCACAGAGCAGGCTCTCCCAATAAATGTATGTTAAACAAAGGTATGAATTTCATTCTCACCAGAGTCATTCAATTCATATTACTTTGGGTAACTCACAAACACTCAAGCTCTGACACTTAAGTAAAAACAATACAGCAAAGCCTAGTCTTATCTGCCTTGCCATCAAGATCTATTTGTCTTAAGGCAAAGAACTATGGCAGGTCTTCCTATACGGATATAACCGGAAAACTCTAGCTCCTTCAAGCAAAACTTGCAGCAATCTTAATTTTGAAATCGGGGGGAGGGGGGCAGGAATCAGTCTAAGCAGAAAGTTCATAAGAGGACACTTAAAAGATCACAATCTCCATTTTAAAGACCAACCCCCCCCCCAAAACTGGTTATTTACCAACCCCAAAAGTTACGATTCCTTTGAGTTCTTAACCCTTTTTGTGCTACAGATTCTTTGCCAGTCTGGTGAAAACTATGCACTTCTTTTGAGAATAATACTTTTAAACGTATAAAGCAAAACAGAGAGCTGTAAAAGAAACCAATTCTCCTGAAATACAGAATCTCGGATTGAAGGTCTCCTATGCTTTCCTGCCATAATGAAAATGAGATGAGAAATATCTGAAGGCTATAGGAGGATCGAAAGGGAGATGACACTACGAGGTGCATCCCTGAACACCTAAGCGGCAGCCGGAGACGCAGGGCGCCGGGACCCAGGCAGCCCTAGGGGCGTGTCTGAGAATGAGAAGCGGAAAGAAGAGGGCAAGGGTCTGCGGAGAGGGTGGGGGCTCTTCCTCCCAGAGCTAGCGGGGCCTGGATCCCCTAGTCTTAGCCCGCCCCCGCCTCACCTGTCCCTGCCATCCCCAGGAGCCGCTCCGGCACCCCTCGGAGGTCTTCATGGAGGCCGCGGAAGATCTCATGCAGTTTCTCGAAATGCTCAGAGGAGGCGGCGGAGTTGGCCATGGCGCAGGCCGCTCTCAAGCAGCGGCCGCCGAGACTCTGGTCCCGGGGCCGGCTCCTACTCCGCTGTCAGCCGCCCAGTGCTGCAGGCATCACGGCGACCGCCGCCTCCGCCGCCCTGGACGAGGCGCTTCCGGGCCGCGGCGGGGTCCTTTGGAGCCGGACCGCCCACCCCCTGCATGCCGTCATTGACGGCGCGCCGGGCGCCAAGCCTGACGGAAAGTTGGGCGAGCTGTGCTGCCCCGGCGACTCCCTAGGGGGCGGCGGCGCACCGGGGCGAACGGCTGTCTCGAAACCCCGGAAATACCCAATCCGGGATTGGGGAGAGCGCCACAGCGGAAGGGAGTGTGGGGACCCGCGGACCGGGCGGCCCGGCAGCCTCTCTCCCGGGCCCGCCTTCCGGCGAGAGCGGACGCTGCAGTGCATGCTGGGGGCTGTAGTCCGGCGCGGAAGACGTTCCGACTCGGAAGTCACGCATTACTGGTGGCGGCGGTTCGGCTGTCGCTGCGGCCGCTGGCTTGACACTGACGCGCGGTCGTTTGAAATTAGTAGGCGCCAGGTAGTCATCATTACTGTCATCGCACTGTTTGGCCACCCTGACTTCCTCAGTTCACGTTCTGGCTGTTAGTTTTCATTCCTTGAAAGATACCCAGGCCAGGTTCCTGCCTGCGCTCGAGCACTTTTACTGGGTAATCAAGTGGCCAGCTCTCATGCTTTCAGGAGTGGTCCCGGGCAGTGTGACCCCCGACATACGCAGTCAGCCTCTAGCGGCCCGGCTCGCCTAGTGCATTTATTCACTCAACAGGTATCTGTCAATTTAAGCGTAGTCACTGTGCAGGGATCTGGGCAGGATTTGGTGATTTGTATCTCCAGGACTCTTAAATTTATTAGGCTGAGCTCACTGACCAATGATTCAACAAACTTCTGTTGAGTTCCTAATATTCATTGAGCATAGAGAGACAGCAAAGTCTGCGGTTGTTAGTTGCAGTGTACTGTGATAAGTCCCATAGCGTGTTATAGAAAGCGTAGGTACAAAAAGGAGAGGTAACATATAGAAAACAAACTAATGGTTGCCCGGGGCGCGGGGGGGAAGAGGGTGTGGGGAGGGATAAATTGGGAGTTTGGGATTTGTAGACACTAACTACTATATATAAAATAGATAAACAACAAGGTCCTACTGTATAGCACAGGGAACTGTATTCAGCACCTTGTAATGGCCTATAGTGAAAAAGAACATGAAAAGGAATGAATTACTATGTTGTACACCAGGAATTAACACAACATTGTAAATCGACTATACTTCAATTTAAAAAAAAAGAATCAAATCAATATAAAAATAAACAGTGGAATATGTTGTGTAAAAGAAAAAAAAAGATGAGAGGTAACAAATAGGCTGGGATGGAAAAAGTGATCTTTGAACAGCATCATAGAAGATTAGTAGAAAATGGGTGGATTAATAATCAAATTATCACACAATTGAAGCTAATGGCATTTGAATTGAAACTGTACCACGGCTAGACTAGACTCTGGAACAAATTATCCTCAGAATGAGAAATGGTTGGGTAACCATAATAACGGGAAGTATTTTCTTCTTTTGACTCTAATATAAGCTTTCATTTAATTGTTTTCTTCTGTTGACGCAAATTAAATTTGTTTAATTCTTAAAGTTTGTATTCTGGTAAATAAAAACATAATCAATAATCAATTTTTATTTGTCATTGACAATTCAGTATAAATTAAGTAAAATATTAATTCAGTTCTACACTAGTATCAAAAGTTTTCCAATTTTTTCATAAAATGACCATGTCTGTATAGTTTACTTGTCCAAACAAGTTCAACAAAAAGATTATTTACAAATATAAGACTGTGGTCCTACAACTCTTGAAACTCCCACCAAAGTGAACATATAATTGTCAGTCTAGGAAAATCACAAACTCTATCAGAAAAATACTCTCCAAACAAGTGATGAACATTGCCAATTCCTGACTTCCTTTGGCAGTATTACCTTTGATAAAAGTTCTCCAAATAAAATGTAGATTTCTAGCCAATACAGTAGACATTTTAATCTTGTCAAGATAATGTAAGGTAATGCCCTGAAAGATTTTTAAATTGACTAATTACCAGTACCAGTCCTTAAGAAATTTTGCTGAATAAAGAATTGGGGTTTTGTTCTTCCTGACAGGTTGATTTGTGCTTGTTCAGATAGTGCCTTACCAATCTTGTCTGAACTCAGGTGCTCACCCTTAATTCTTCTATTGCTGAATTTTACCATCTTTAGCTTTTTTTTCTTAAGTTTTTAAATCCTTAACTAGTCCCTTCATTGCCATTGCCTGAATTATCTTCTAGGATTCTTCTCTTTTTTGGACTTCTTCCCTGCTACCCATATGCTTCGTGATGGGTAGTAATCAGCATATACAGAGTTCACTTCCCTCTGCGGTTCCACCTATTTGTATAAAAGACTGAATGACACTGGTTTGCTTTGTCTCTGATCAGTTTCCTGCACTAGGGTCCAGTTTAATACTGTTCCTTTGTGGCTATTTTCAATACTCACAACTGCATAAATACACAAGAACACATACAAAGATATACTCAGGGACAATCACCAAATAGCCTTTCCCTTCTCCTGTTTTTCTAAGAGAAACTAAGGCACAAAAAGGAGGCCTCCATGGGTCTGGGGTCAGTAACTGAAGTCAGGTGGCCTATCTTCTTAAACTGTTTTTCACTACCCTCTTGCTGGTTTGAGAAATAGCAGGAAAATGAATGTCGGCTTAAGTTTGATTTTTATTTCTGGTTCCTCCCATTTTCTGCCATCCCCTAAACTCCACCAGCTTCTTAGAAAAGGAGGCTCTTCTATGGTCTAGGCATGAGAAAATGTCTTAACAGCAGTGGCTTTAGGTTGTCAGAGATAAAGCCATGCCACAATCCAGATTCAGTTAAGAGTTTCCTGGAAGAATCCAGATATTGGTGCCATAAGACTTTTCTTAAGAGATGAAGGACAACCCTGCTCTTGAGCCAAGCCACTGTGACTCCTGGAGTTTATCTCAGGCTGCAGTATGGCCCCCTTGAAAGTTGTTTGGTTGGGAGGAACTACATTGTGGACAAAGAGGATAGAAATTAATCCAAATTGCCATAAATCAACCCTGCCATAGCTTCGGTTCTACTAGGTAGTAGGTTTCAGGAAGAAAATAGGAGCCTGGAGGTCATATGGGGGTCTACTCATCCTATATTATCTCTAGTAACTCTGGCAGTAACAGGAGCAAAATAAATCTGGACAAATGCAAGGCATTTAGATGAATCTGGCAGTGTACGCTGGGCTTTTATCAGACATCAAGCAGGCAAGTTTGGAAGATTTGTTTTCTTTGTGCTCAAGGTTTTGACCATCCAGAAGGAGAATCATTTTAGCAGGGAATACTGAGTAGTCTGCTGCAAGCTTCTCTTGAGTCCAACTGCCATCATCTGTCAATCCATAGGGATGCCTAGCAGGTCACAGCTGACATCCCACAGCCGCCTTGCTACTGTCTCATTACGAGCCTGGGCAGAGACCCATGCCACATGGCAGTCACTGGAAGGGAAAAAGAGAGGCTTAAAGCACAGCGTTAGGAATGGAGTCTGCTCTCTGCCTGCCGATAAAGAACACAACATAAATACAACCCAGGGATGACATGTGTTCTGGGCACTTCACAGGACCAGTGTTTGTCCTATCTCATCATTCTCCAATCTTTACCCCAGGGGAAAATGTAATTACCATTTTAGAGCTCACTAGACCATCTCTGAGCAGGATGATTTGTTTGAGATATAATGTATATCATTTAGTCTTATTTATAGTCCCCTTTGCATGTATATATTTAACTGTAATATCAGTGCCTGTCTGACACCTGTCTATGTCCATCTTGTTTAAATATGTCTCTAAGGTCCACTCTATAGGACCTTGTACACTGTCGTGTAGTTGGGATACTGCTATTTACACTGGTCATAGATGTTTGGAATGATTTAAAAAATATGTCTTATTTCTGGTCTACCTGCAGTTATAACTGTCTTTAAATTCAAAAAAGAAGTAAAGCCAGCTTCATAACCAACAAAAGAAGGAAAAGATGATAGCAGAAAAGAAATGGTAAAAACAAGGTACCACATGTTTTATATACCTTGTCTTCATTGTTGTAATTCCAATTATTTTAAGTTCCCATTAAATGCAGGAGGGCTATCCCAACTCTTTACCACCCAGAAAAGTTTCTCAAGGATAATTCTTTTACTCATTTTTTGGTAGTCTCTGCATCTAGTACACAGCAGGTGTTCAATGAAGGTTTTTTTTGTTTGTTTTTTTAATGATTGAGTAAAGGGATCACAATCTTTGAAGTCACATGAGAAGCAATTTTTATAACTAGACTAGTTCTAGAAAACTGCTTCATGGACCATCTAAACAAATTCTGAAGGTAAAAGGGAGAGTTGACAAGTCTGAAATAACCACATGAAGCAAGCTCCTCACACTATGTCCATTATATCAGTGCTACTCAAACTGTGGGCCGTGGACCAGCAGCAGGAGCATCCTCTGGGAACTTATTAGAAATGCCAATTCTCAGTCCTCACCCCAGACCTGATGAATCAAAATCTTTGGGGTTGAGGCCCAGGAATCCGTTTTCAATCAGTTCCCTAGATGGTTCTTAAACACATACAAGTTTGAAAAAAAAAAACCCTCAAAGATACCTTTGCATTTAATAAATAAGCCTTATAAATGTAGTACTTCTGTTTAAGGGAACTCACCAACACAGCCAGCACAACCTGCCATTTCTGAGTGAAGAGACCATCACTGAGGACCAAGGAGCTCTGTCTGACCCTCTGGAAATGACTTGGCTTCAGTAAGCCTTTGCAGCATCCACTGTGTTATGCCTTAAATTCTTCATAAGTTTATGGTGAACAGCAAATGACACAGAGGACATGAAAGTGCCTTTTAAGCTAACAAATGCTATAAAAATTATTCAAATACAAAATTCAAATACTACATACAGCAAGAGCTACTTCAGTGTGCTTATGGCATCAGCACAGTCGTGATGCGGACATTTCCAGTGGGTTCTTGGTAAGTACTAGTCAGTATAGGTGAAAGATTGACCAATTTCAAAACTTACCACAAAGCTACAGTCATCAAATTAGTATTATATTGGCATAAGGATAGACACATATGAATGGAATAGAATGAAAAGTGCAGAAGTAAACCCTCGTATTTACGGTCAACTGATTTTTGATAAGACCACTACTATGGACTGATTCATGTCCCCTCAAATCCATATGTTGAAGCTCTAACCCCCACATGACTCTATTTGGAGATAGGGCCTTTGAGGAGGTATTTAAAGTTAAAAGAGGTCATAAGGGTGGGGCCTTAATCCAATAGGACTAGTGTCCTTACTAAGAGGAAGAGATGCCAGGACTATATGCACACAGAGGAAAGGCCATGTGAGGACACAGCAAGAAGGCAGCCAGCTACAAGACAGGAAGAGAGGCCTCACCAGAAACCAACCCAGCCAGCACCTTGATCTTGAACTACCAGCCTCCAGAACTGTGAGGAAATAAATTTCTGTTGTTTAAGCCATCTAGTTTGTGGTATTCTGTTATGGTAGCCCAAGGTGGACTAATACAGCTGTTAAGACAATTCAGATAAGAAAAGAATCATCTTTTCAACAAAGGTTCTGGGACAATTGGATTTCCACATGCAAGAGAATGAAGCTGGAACCCTACCTCATACCATATACAAAAATTGACCAAAATGGATCATACACCTAAACTAAACGTTAAAACTATAAAACTGTTAAAAGAAAGCAGTAATAAATCTTTGTGACCTTGGGTTAGGCAATAGTTTCTAGGATATGACACCAAAAGCACAAGTGATGAAAGAAAAAATAAAAGTAGACTTCCTTAAAATTAAAAATTTCTGTGCATGAAGAAAGTGAAAAAACAAACCAACAGAATGGGAGAAAATATTTGCAAATCATATATCTGATAAGGAACTTGTATCTAGGTTATATAAAGAACTGTTACAACTAAACAATAAAAAGATGGAAATCCAATTTAAAAATAGGCAAAGGATTTGAATAGACATTGCTCCAACAAAGATACCTCCAGTGGACAATAAGCACATGAAAACATACTCAACATCCTTAGCAGGAAATTGCAAATGAGAACCACAGTGACATACTACTTTATCCTTACTCAGATAGCTAGTATCAAAAGGACAGACAGACAATAACAAGTGTTAACAAAGATGTGGAAAAATTGGAAGCCTCATATACTGCTTGTGGCAATGTAAAATGGTGCAGCCACTTTGGAAAACAATCTGGTAATTCCTCAACAGCTAAAATGGAGTTAATATATGACCCATGTTCCAGTGAAATTCCACTTCTGGGTATATACCCTAGAGAAATGTTCATACAAACTTTGTACGTGAATGTTCACAGCAGCATTATTCAAATAACCAAAAAGTGGAAACAATCCAAATGCCCATCAACTGACAAATGGATAAAGAAACATGATATAACCATAAAACGAGATATTTGGCAATAAAAAGGAATGAAGTATTGATATATACTTTGGCATGAATGAACCTTTAACACATTATGCTAAGTGAAATAATACAGTCACAAAAGGCCATATATTATCTAATTCCACTTACATAGGCAAATCCATAAAGACAAAAAGTAGATCAGTAGTTTGGGGCAGAAAAGCACCATCAGTGCAAAGGTCCTATGGCTTCAATAAAGACAGACTTTTATGCTCATGTCTTGACAGTGGCCTAGGTGGTTGCTGTTGGATCTTCAAAATGCCTAAAATTAAGAATCCATGGCACTGGAAAGGCTTTTCAAAAGTCAACTTAACAATTATGGATTTGAGGTTGACTTTATTTAAATCACTAAGACAAAACCAAGAAAAAGCGTTATTTCTTTTCTTAAAATTTCCAGGGAAAAAGAATTCAGTCACTCTTGGAAAATCATCCCAGTGTACTAAACTAAATAATCTATCTTCTTGCACTCAGACCCACATTTCCAACTATCTACTACACAATTCTACTCATATTTCTTATGAATAACACACTCAACATGTACAAGAGCCACGTTTACTAGATAGTGGGCAATTGTCATTCTTTGGTTGAACGTCCATTCCACATTCTTTTGGCAATAGCTACCTGATTTCTTTCTATGGAATTGCCTATTTCTCTTGGCTAAAGCTTGAAGAGCCTGTTAATCAAGTGCCTGCCTGTCCTCCAGTAGCCAAGGGAGTGGGGGTGAGGGGATAGAGGTGGGAATCAGGCAGAAAGGAGATCCAGTTGTCTTCTGCCTGGACAGTGGATGGTGAGGAACAAAACAGACTGAAGGTAGTTGACGTTCACTCTAGCTGCAGTGTTTTGGCCCGCTGACTGGCCATTCTGACTGTTCTAAACCTGGCTCTTCAGTCTTCCCTTTGGACCTAGGAGTACCCTCATATTTCAATAAATTCTTCTCTTAAGTTAGCCAGAGTCCATTTCCACTGCTTTAGAATCAAAGAACCCTAAGTTATACACATTATTTATCCACACCTGCTGTCTCAGTTAATGTCACCATCAGTCTCCTAATAAGTCAGGCTTGAACCCAGGTCACCAAATCTTCCTTTATTCCCTCACTCAGTTGGTCATCAAGTGGTAAAAATTCTGCCTTTTCAGGGCCTTTCTCACTTAAAACATTCTCTTCATTCCAACTGTCATTACCCTAAATCAGAAGCTCATTATCTCTCATTTGGGGTACTTATTCATTCATCTAACAAAGTCACCAAGGATGTTTTTCTAAAGCACAGACCAGATCGTGTCTCTCTCTGCTGAAACAACTCTGGGGCTCCTCTCTAAGTCTAGCATTATAGGCCTTTCACGATCTGACTGTCTACCTTTCATTTCAATCTTAATTTATTTATAGCCCTTCCTCTAAAATTTTGGGTTATTTCTATAATATCTTGAAGATGGAGGTAAAACATGTTAAAATTTTGATCTTATGTGATATCTAAGATTTTCTTCAAAAAAATATGGGAAGGGGTGGTGGATGAGGATGGGGCAGGACTGGCCATGGATTTAATGGTTATTGAGGCTGATTATGGGTATATGGGGATTCAACATGTTATTTTGTCTACTCCTGTGTACATTCAAACTCCCTACAATAAAAAGTTTAAAAAGTCTTCACTTACTCGAGAATGAGGTCCATTGATACTATTTTAGTCCTGAAGGCAACAGAGAAATACAGATTCAAATTCTTTTTAACGTGAAAAATAGAACTAGGAGTCCAAAAAGGAACAAAGAAAGCTAGACTGACATAAAATGTAGGAAGAAAAGGAACAGCCACAAAGCAGAATCATCTGTATAAGACAGCATAAATAAAATCAAACCTAGCAGTTACCCCCAAAAATGTGAATGGTCAAATTTCCCTATTAAAAGATAAAACTCCTAGAATCCAGAGACAAAAGCTATGTTGGACAATGTATTTTTTTTAAAGGGTATGGTACACCAGACAAATCCATATTATTTCCTGTGAGCAATAAAATTCCATCTTCAAAAACAGATATACTCATACCTGAAGTGGTTTCCATTTAGAATCTCAAGACCTTCCGTTAAGGCACAGTAGAGGCTGGTCTGGGCTCCTTGCTGAGGGGTCTTGAAGAAGAAGGAGAAAAGCAGCCAAAAAAATCTCATGACGGATGAGTGCCGAACCAAGTCAGAGTTGACTGTGCCAGGGTGTACAGAGTACGCTGTAACGCCAGAGCCTGGTGTAGGGGTGTCATACAGAGGGGAAGACAGGATTGATGTTGTCAAATGGCCAAAGAGAGCAGAGGACATGAATAAACATTTGCCCCACGTGGACTCCCTTCCCACAATGCTATCACAAGCACTCCTCACAGAAATTTATACCTCCATATCACAGATTAAGATTAAGGCTCAGAGAGGTTATTAACTGTTAGGAAGCAGCAGAGCCAGGACTTGACCACTTGGAAGCACTTGACATTGTTGACCACTAACTTCCTAAGACTGACTTTTCATTGGCTTCCATGATCATACCTCTTCTAGTTTTTATAAACTTTCTGGATGCTTCCTCCAGTTTCCTGGACCAGTTTAACATCTTCTACTCAAACTTTAAATGTTGGAGTTCTCATGGCTCACTAAACTCACTCTATAACTTTATAGCACTCACATTTTTTACCTATGGTCCAAACTGCTAATTTTAACTCTTGACTGACTATAAAAGGCAGTATAAAGTGGTGGTTAAGGGTATGGACTTTGCAGCAGAGTGCCCAGTTTCAAATTCCAGCTTTACGACTCAGAAGATATGTGACCTTGGGCAAGTTCTTGATGCTGTGACTCAATTTCCTCAGCTGTAAAATGGAAAATGTGATTCAATTTCCTCATCTCTCATAATACCTGCACCTCACAGAGTTGTTCTGAGAATTAAATGAGTTCATATGTAAAAGAGTTTAGAATAGTGCCTGGTGCATGGTAAATGCTAAATGACACTTATGCATATGCTATTTCAGGTCCCTAATTCTCTTAGAAATCTTGGGGTCAGAAAATTTTCCAAGTTGTTTTGATTTCACAAAGGCAATACAATACATACATAGACAGTACATAGATATATGTATCTTCCTACATTTTCTAGGGCAGTCTGATTTTCTTTGTTCCTTTTTGGACTCCTAGTTCTATTTTTTTCACATTTAAAATAGTGTCCATTATCTGTTCTCCCTAGTACAGGTGAGGTCTTGCTGCCAAATGGGTTTTGGTGTAAAGCTTATGAAAAAATCTGAACTTTCAGGCCTTTGTAGAGTTCACAACTGCAGATAGAGGACTGTGGACCTGTGTTACTTTCTACTTGACATCTACTCTAGATGACCCAGAGTAATGCAGACTCAGAGGTCCAAAACTGACTTCATGTATTTAAGGCCAAGCCTGATTCTTGCAGTGTTCCCTGCCCTTTCAACCACGCAGGCACAAGGGACCAGTTCTTAAGGATTTCCCACATCACCATGCACCTCCAATCAATAAGCCCTGAATATCTCTCAGGAGTGTCCACTACCCTCCACCTCCACCATCCTACTCCAAGCTAGCCTCACTTCCTGTCTCAACCACAGAAATCACCTGCTGTATCTACCCTTGCCCTCATTTTTATTTTGGGGGTTTGTTTGTTTGGGGGGAAGGTAATTAGGTTTACTTATTTATTTATTTTTAGAGGAGGTACTGGGGATTGAACCCAGGACCTTGTGTATGTTAGGCATGCGTTCTACACTTGAGCTATACCCTCCCTCACTGCCCTCGTTTTTAAGAAGTTTTCATTTGAAAGATTTCCCATTGCTCTTAGAATAACCACTAAAATCCTTATCGTGGCCTCTCTGGATTTCACCTCTACCTAGCTTACCAGTCTCAGCTCAGACTGCTTTTCCTCTCGTTTTCTACATTCTAACTATGATGGCTTTACTTCTCAGACTGAGCCCAGACCTTCATGAATTCTCTTCTGCCTGGAATGTTCCTCAGCCCCTTCAGCTGCCTCACTGCACCCACACTGTAACCCATTTAATTTCTAATCATCCTGCAAGGGCTCAGTTTGCAACTCACTCCCCCAGAAAAGTCTTCCCTGATCCCTCAGACTGAAAAAGGTTTCCCCCACCACCCCCGCCAATCCATTATAGGTCCTTGTAATTCCATTTTAGAGCATTTATCACAATTATAATTAAACAATAACAACGAAAAGGAAGCTATTTAGATGTTGTTAAGGAAATGAATAAATAAACTAAGGCACATCTATACTATGAAACACAATGCAGGAACAAAAAGAATGGGATAAATCTCTATGTACTACATGGAAAGATCTCTAAGATATTGTGTTGGATTTTAAGTTCCTGATGTATGATACATACATATGTAAACACACAAGAAAATGACTGAAAAGGTGCACATCATGCACATCAAGTTGCTGACAGTGGTTTCTTAAGAGGAGAAAAGTAGGAGGGGAGAGAGAGAGAGTAAGTAAGGTTTGTTTTTTTTCACCTTTAACTCTTTATATTTCTACATTATTTGAACTTTTACAATGAGAATTTGTATAAATACCTGTTAATCATCTCTCCCCTCCGTTGGACATGAACCACTCCACCCCCAATGCCCTAATTCAGTGTACAGAATAGCATGGGCACTGAATACATGGCTGTTGAGTGGTTGAATGGATGACTCTTCCATCATGCCCAGGTTTCTTCCATTGTACCACAGCTATTTCCCTCCTAATCCTCACTCCTATCGGGTTTCCTTCCTCATGTATCCTCTGCTTTTATCTGATCCTCACAGCTGGGCCCATCTCTCCACCTCCGGGCCACCCTAGCTTCCTGACCAACCCTTTGGATAGTTTTCAACATGAAGTTACCCTGATCCATCCCAAGCTGATAAATAAAGGATATTATGCCCTGGGCAGACTCTCCTCTCCATCTCACAGCTGTCCACATGGTTTGATGATCCTATTCCAACACTAGGGCTCCTGTGTCTGATTCCTTTAGCCTGAATTCTGCCTGCCTCAACTCCTAAGTAACTCTAACTGGCCACCTTGGATTTCCTTTCTCCTTATTGGAAATCCAGAGTAAACCATGCTAAGGACCTCTGTGTATTTGCACCTGGAGACTCCCCTCCTCAAGCTTACATTTTCCTCTTATTTGACCCTCTGTTGTTAGAGAGACACTCCCCCCACCCCACAGTCCCAGCACCTATTTTATCCTAATGGTTGTAGCCAGTTTTGGTCCCTCCCTTCTATCTAGTTTCACTACAAGTCAAAATCCTTGACTTGCTCATGAGGCCTGAATTGATCATGACAATAACAACCTGTGAAGCAGTCCCATTTTCCCTGTTAGGAAATAAGTCTTGAAAAGTTAAGCAACTTGCTGCAGATCATAAAGCTAGCAAGTGCCAAAGCCAAGCCTTCAGACTCAAAGTCAGGACTTCCCATCTCCTGCCAGCCACCTCCAGTAGTCAGCTGTGGGCTGCTTACTAAAACTATACCCAGGTGGAGCCATGGAAGCAGGTCCTGTCCGGGAGATCGGCTCCAGAAAACAGTTCCTATTCCCGTGGCTTTTAGCTACTTCCCATTGACTCATGTCTCCACATTCATTTCTTCAAAGCCTACCTTTTAGTCTCCGGGCCAGTTCCTTGGTAAAGAGAATGTTGGCTAACTTGCTGTGACAGTACGCCAGACCTGCATTGTAGAATTTCTCACCCTGCAGGTTATGGAAGTGGATCCTTCCCAGGTGATGTGCTAAGGAAGACACATTCACTACCCTTGATGGGGCTGATTCCTTCAGCTTCTCTAGCAGCAGATGGGTCAGGAGGAAGTGACCTATGAGAAAAACTAGAATTAACAGAGTTCAAGGCCAATGGGGAGTTGAAGGGAGTAGCAGTGAGCAGGGCTCAGATATAGGAGACAGAGAATTCAAGAATAAGACTTTTTGCCTCATTAATTATCAACTATAGAACAAGTTCAGTGAGGGTTTAGGGAAATGGAAACAGCCAAAGACATGAGACATCCTTCTATGAGGTTGGTCTGGAGTATGTGAACATGACTATGAAGTCCTGTCTTATTCCAACTTTGATCAGTATCACTCTTTAAGAGTGGATAGCCTCTACTTGATGCTGCCCACAAGGATCACTATAAAGAAAGCAACCAAGTCCACAGTCCAATGAGGTTGTTCAAAAATATACTAATGTAAATTGAATCTGAAGCACAGATTAAAATGTGGGAGGAAACTTGAGCAAGGCTCAAGTTTAGTCCTGAGCTTTCAGGCAGGACCATACTATTTATTATACACTTACGGTCTATTATGGCCCAAAAGTCCAATCACACCACCAAGAAGGCTCATTATGACCCCTAAGTTTTCCAAGGAGAACTTCAGGTTCCCTCTAACTTTGCAGTGGGACTAGATTTCTTACCTAAATGGTTGACTCCCATGTGCATCTCAAAGCCATCTGCTGTCTTGGAGTAGGGACACATCATCACTCCTGCATTGTTGATCAAAATGTGGAGATGCTTTTCCTCTGCAGGGAAGAGGAGATGGAATGTGAAAGTGACCAGCCACAGCTGTTACATCTTAAAAATCGACCCCACACCCAGGCTTTGAAAACGGGCTGCATATTTGCAGTCTTTCCTCCATTTTCCAAGCTACTTACTGTTTTTGGCAAGGGTTCTGTGCAACTCTCCCAACAGAAAGACTTCCCAAGCTGAATGGAAAATTCCAAAGCAAGAGAATAAAGGATGTTCTGTATGCCCCGCTGCCACTACAATTCAGGCCCCTAAAGAAATAAAGGTTTCGCCTCTTTGATGCATCTGCCAACTCTCTCTCATGGTTTATTTCCTCATGTGGTCTGTAATTTCTGACTAAAAGTGTGTATCAGTGGAAGCTGTTTTCCTTGGGAGGCCTAGATCCCTGGGCTATGAGGGAATATGCCTACAGCGTGCTCTTGGATTTGCTTTTGATGTGATACTACAGGTTTTTGTGTTAATTTCTCAGCTCAAGATTCTTGCGCCATTCAGTGGTGTGAATGAATTTCCTTCCATAGATGATGCCAGCTTGAAGCTCTAATGTCTTGCAGATGACTCTTTATCCACGTCCTGAAGAGATGATAAACTTCTTTGTCATGTCCCTGAGCTGATGGCTTGGGTTTTTTCTTTTTTTTTTAAGCCCCTGTACCATGGACCAGATGGCTTTTTCTGAGTCTCAACTTTATGTGGAACCTCAGATATAGCAACCTAGCTCTCAACAGCCTGAGGCCTCATCACCTATCCCTGTGTGGGTATTTGGACTCCAGATTTTAAAGCCCATATTGAGTTCTGGTACAACTGTGAGACTTTTGGCTTTAGTTCTTATGCCCTGCTATGACTTTTTGAATTCTCTTTTTGTTTCCACCTCTTGAGGATTTCCCTTTGTTACTGATGAGTTCAGCTATGAATCAGAAGTTTTGGGTTATATTTTGTCTAGCATTTCTGTGTGTCAGAGAAATCTTTTCATTTTGGCTAAGACTGCCAAACATAGTCTCCAGTTCTACACTTACCCGCTAGGAAGCCCTCAGCAAAGGTTCGAATAGATTTCGTATCAGCCAAGTCCAGTTTCCGCGCCAATACCTCTTGGTTCCCTGTCATGGTCTGGATCTCTCTGGCCACCAATTCCCCCTTTTGCACATCCCGACAAGCTAAATATACACGGGCTCCTGTCAAACAATGTATAAAAGATACAAGCTGTCAGCTCTGCTTTTGAGTGAGCATCATAGACCAACTACAGCTGTTAAGTATTATTTTCTACTGTTTTCTTAAAGAAAGGAGTTTTACTCCCACTTCACGACAGAGGTATCTGATACACAAATCAGGAAAAATAAATAAATCAATAATATTCATTAAGTGCCCATGATATGTAGACCACTGTACTAGTATCAGACCGGCAAATCAGTGTGGCCCCTGAAATGTTCTTGAATTCCAAGACTGGGAGGAAATAATTAGAATGGTCATCACTGTGAGGGGTAAAGGCAGTAGCAGGAGGGAATTAGAAGCTGATGAACTTGCCTCTTTTAGCCAGCTCTTTGGCTGTCTCCTTCCCGACGCCTGTGTTGGCTCCAGTGACCACAGCTACCTTCCCAGGAAGCTGGACGGTTGATGTACACACCCCGCTGGACAGCATTTTCCTGCAGACAGAGAAGAGCTCATCAGTTCTTCATTCTCCTTCACTCTCAGCCAGAGGTTCCTGCAACACTCCCATGTCTGTAGATCTCAAGGCTGAGGGTTGCTTTGGTTCCCTCTACTGCTGTACTTTTATAGATTTAGGTTGAAGGAAAGAAAACAAACATTTTCTGTTCTTGCTTAAAGTTTTCTTGTTCGAACTTTTCTGCTCTTGCTTGAGGGCAGAAGGGAGTCTATTATAAGGGCAAACCTTAGAGCTGCTCCCTGCAGTACAAAAACTGGATGAATATTTGTTTAGCCAGGCTCCTGGCCTTGGGTTGAGCTCCTCCTTAGGCTTAGGAAGTCATAGGACTCAGTCTAGAAAAAGACAGAACTGGTCCACTTATGTTAATCTGTCCATAACTGGCACTTTAAGACCTTGATAAAATAGCTAACCCAACACAAAAAGTTAAAATTACGAAAGTTTGTCAATCTGGGGCAAAACAAACAGGAAAAAACCACAAACAGTTACATACATACATGCAGTTAAAAATAAGACAAAGAAAAGATATAAATAAATATAAAGGGGAGCTGAGATCCAAGTCCTGGTTAACTAATTTGAATCTTCCCTAAGCACTATCTATTCTGTTTCTCCAAAGGAATGAATGCACAAACAAGGGTCAGTAGGATTTAGATTGTTCTTTTCTCTACAAATCTTGGGACTCAATTTAAAAGAATCAGTTGAGGGGGGAGGGATAAATTAGGAGCTTGGTATTAACAGATATACATTATTATATATAAAATACACAACAAGGATCTACTATATAGCACAGGGAGCTATATTCAATTTCTTGTAATAGCATAATGGAAAAGAATCTAAATATATATATATATATGTATATGTATAACAGAATCACTTTGCTGTACACCTGAAACTAACATTGTAAATCAACTACACTTCAATAAAAAATAAAATTGAAAAAAAAACAAAAGAATCAGTTGACAAGGAGATGAATTTTTAAAGAACATTTAAGCCATTTTCATTGAATTTGGAATTGCAAAGTACACACTTCGAGCCACCAAAGTTCCTGCTTATAACAAACAGACCAGTAAGAAAGCAAACTGACTCAAGGTGCTCACGAACCATATTCCTTCTCAGAACAAGCCTCCCTGCTCAATTTCCCACATCTGTTCAGCTTTAGGTCCAGAAGCTACAACATATCAAGACCTCTACCCAGCTCCTCCTTCTTAACCAGCAGGAAGGAAAGAGACAATCCATTACTAAAGTCCACCTCTGGTCTAGCTCCCATGAACTAGCTAGGTGGTTGGGAATATGACCCTTGGAGAATAACCTTCCTTAGAAAAATCTCTTTGAGGTATGAGCTCTATTTTCAGTTCAGGTTCAGCTTCTCACTGTGATTCTATATGAATAAGAGGATCTTGTGGCAGAAAGAGATAAAAAGCAGCGTTTTCATCCCAATATGGGCACCCACATGTGCCTAGAGGTGGGAGCACTGGGTGTTCACGGGGGAGGAAAAAAACAACTGGACGAGGAGCACGAGGCAAGTGGGGAGGAAAGAAGAGGTGAATATGGTAACAAACGGCAGTGTGATTTAGCGGGCCTTCCAGGTACAATCCGACAGTGATAGCGTCCTCCTACTCCGCTTCCATCACCACCCAGGGAAGGAGTGTGTCTCTTCAGTCACTGGTCCACCGTCACTACTGGTGACTTACTCAGAACCAATCAGCAATCTGCCTCTTGTGCAGCTCACTGCGGATTCTCTGGGGCGCTCAGCGAGCCATTGGCTGATGTGTCACATGGTCAAGAGACCACGACCCTCACTCTCTCCACCCCGCCCCCAACCCCGAAGGCAGGATTCGGAGCCCCGGATAGCCCTACTACGAAGGCAGGATACAGCTCCAGATGAAACCTTTTCGTTTCTCTGCTTTACAACGTCTGCCCAGCGAAAGAGCAAATCTAACAGCAACAAGGGGGTGAGCTGAAGATATCACAATTCACATCGAGGGGAAGTTTCAAAAGGCAAAAAGTCAAGTCGCTCCATTGTACTTCAGAGGTTCGACGGAAGAAGCTAGATAGGTCTAGTTCAAGGCTTGGGAGCTAAGAGTAAAACGATCTTGAGGGCAACATCCCATTTTAGGATCTGAAGCCTCCAGAGATAAAAACTTGTGTTTGAAGTAGCCTTGCCCTCGGGGTCCCTGGAGCCAGAAAGGAGGGCTGCTTAGACGAAAAAAAGGGGCCAGGAGAAACAAAGCAAGGTGCTCCAGACTGCAGCCCCTTCGCACAGCCTGGGGTCTTCTGGTCTCGCCCTCCCCGCACCCAGGACAGCGAGTCCTCCTCCGACCAACCGAACTCCCCTACTTGGAGCCCCATAGTGGGGTTTCCTTCTTCCTTCTTTTGAAGAACAGGGCTTCGATAAGGATTAATGTCCCCCCCGAAGACTTCTCAAGAGATGGCAATACATTTGCACAGACCTGATTTGGGGTGCAGCGATGTACAGGAGAAAGGGAAGGAAGAGCAGGAGCAGGACCCCAATCATCTTGCAATGAGGCAGGTGAGGCTCGAGCTGAGCGAGATGCCCCAGCGGTGCTCGCGGACTAGCTTCTCTTCCAAGACACGCCCCAGTAAAGTACGACAGCGCGGGGAGTAGAGCCTTCTGGGAAATGTAGTCTAAAGCTGGGCATGGGCTAACAGGCAGTGAGCGTGCTCTTCCTGGATGCGGAGAGAAGTTGAATCTCGCACCAGATACGCAACAAATCCTCAACCAGCTAGGATCTAGGGCCTTTCGGATCATCCGACCAGCTCTCTCACAGCCCTTCTGGCCACCGTGAAATCTCCCAAGTCCTTTCTCTCCCGGTGCCCAAGTCCAGACCCTGGTTCAGTTTTCCCCAATCATGATTAGGCGGTTACCGCATAGTTTCTCCTGGAGGTCAAATATTGGCGTCAGAGAAATATTCTACGGCTGATTACCCAGGAGAGGAGCGGTTGGAGTCTGACAGTTGGAGGGGAGGGGGGAATCCTTCCTCTTTAGGAATTCCTTCCCCCAAAGGAACGGAAGCAATTGGTCCCTGAGGACATTATCAGGAGAGTTACTTCATTCTATCTATTTTGAATTATAACTAGCATAATTCTTAGTGTTTGAGTGTTAACTGATAATAGAATATAGTTTTCTTGATGACTTGGGTTAGTTATATTAACTCCCAGGGTAGCAATGAATTTCTCAGATTAGCACAGTTCGTTTTGCCTACTCATTAAAGTATTTAATCCTGTCTTGAATTAAGGCCATGGAAATTCTCTGGGAACAAGCAGATTCCCTGGTCAGTCACCCCTTCCAGCTCTGCCATCTGAGACCTATATCTGGTTTCCAGGGGGTGCGGGTGGGGAATATTTTAACAAAATATCTATCTGTGATTCCTGACTGCACACCGTAATGTGTTCTGTTCTTCTGGATATTCATTTCCATTTGAATGAAAGACACAGATCTCAATCTCAATTTGAACCAATATATTTTATAGCAATTGGAAAGGAGGGGATTTCATTCACACAATACAAATTTCTACTGATTAAACATTAGATTATCTAATCATCGGATTTTGTCACATGCTTATTATTGAGTTACTTGATACTTGAGTAGAGTTTTACACCTGTATTAAAAGCCATTCACAGGTTTTGTTCCTTATTCATTCACTTATTTTTTGGACAAATGTTTATGGTATTCCTATAACTTACTAGGCACTGTGCTGAGGTCCAGCAAGGAGCCAGGCAGAAATTACCTCTGCCATCTCAGAGTTTATGGCCTGTTGGGGACCACCTTAAACAACTGATCACTGTGAATTGGCTCTGATGGGCTGGACTGTCTGCTGTGGACAGTTTTCTTCTTCCTGCTGCTTAGTGAACACCCTCCTGTAGGAGATGTAGGCAAACATCTCTTCCAGTTTGGGGTAATTGATGACACATGACTGGGCGTGAGAGCTCTCCCTGTAGGCCAATCCTGACTCCGGTTTTACCTGGTTTCTTTAGTTAATTCCACAAACCTGATAACTGAAGACGGGTGAGAAGATGAGTCACTTAGAGAGGCTGTTACAGAAAGTAGAAGGGAGAGCCTTGAGGAGCACTCACATTATGGGACAGGTAGGGGCAGGTAAGCCTGAAAATGGACTGTGAAGAGAGGACAGAGAGGTTGGAGATGTATTAGACTGGGTCCAAGCAGGTTAGAGAAACCACACAGTAATTTGAACAGGGAAATTTTAATATGAAAAATTATTAACCATAACAGGGGATTGGAATAATGAAGAACTGGCTAGTATAGGGGTGATTAAACTATTCCTGTAAAGAAAAATAAATATTTTAGGCTTTGGGAGCCCTATGGTCTCTGTTGCAATTACTCAACTCTGCTGTTGTAGCATGAAAGGAGCCATAGACAGTATGTAAATGAACAAGCATGGCTGTGTTCCAATAAAACTTTTTTTACACAAGCAGGCAGTGGGCTAGATTTGGCCTGTGGGTCATGGTTTTCCAACCTGCGGGCTATTAAGAAGTAAAGAAATCTAAAGAGGATAAAATAAAAATATAATAGATACAATTTAAATTTTAGTAGCAGATATAATGTAAATAATACAACACACTGTAATATATAATAGCCACTACTTGGGGCTGAGGCAGAGCTCCAGGAAGAGATCTCTTCCACTCCCAGATTGAGGCCCAGACCCTCTGGAGAGGGACAGGTATAGCACACTGAATGGCAGAGAAGTTGCTATGGTGCTGCACCAGTGGAATTCACTGGAAATCCATGGTGCCATGGAAAGCTGTCCACAGGAAGGTGTCTCACTGGAGGCACTCTGCTAGAAGACTGCTGGGAGAATGCTAATGGAGCTGGGCACTGGAGAAGCTGTATGGACCACAGGAGCCTGGCACTGCAGAAGCCAAGCATGCTGCAGAAGCCTGCAGAGCCAGCGCACCAGAACCAGGACAAACCCCCTTTCTCCTGCAGTGTCTCTCCGGTACTATCTATTGACAAAGCTTAACATCGTGCCAGAAGCCAAAGAAGAAAATATTTAGAGTCTATTTCCACCTTCATTGATCAGGCAAAAAGGATGAATTGGAGCTGAGAGTCAATAAATTGATAACTGGCACCAGAAGAAACCCAAAGAATGTGGTATAATCAATGCATAATAAAGGCATTTAAAGAAGTAGTTTCAACACCAAAAGTATCAAACATAGAAGAACAAATTGATAAGTTAGACTTCATCAAAATTAAAAACGTCTGTTCTTTGAAAAATAAATACTGAGAAAGACTGGGAGAAAATATTTGCAAATCACATGTCTGTTAAAGGATTTGTAGTCAGAATATATATTTTAAAACTTGTCAAACTCAAGATTAAGAAAACAACTCAATTTTTTAAATGATCAAGTGATTTAACAGATACTTCAACAAAGAAGATATGCAGATGGCAAATGAATACTTTTTTTTAATGTTCAGTATCATTAGTCCCTAGGGAAATACAAATTAAAACCACAATAAAATGCCACTATATACTTACTATAATGGCTAAAATAAAAAAGGCTGACCATCTCAAGTATTGATGAGAACGTAGAGCAACTGGAAGTCTCATACACTGCTTTTAAGAATGTAAGTACCTTGGAAAACAGTTTGGCAATTTCTCAAAAAGTTAAATATATGTTAAACATATATCTATCATATGACTCTCAAGTAATTTCCCAAGAGAAATAGAAGTTTATTTATACAAAGACTTGTATGTGAATGATCATGGAAGCTTTCTGTGCTACAATAAAAAATAGGTAACAACCCAAGTGTCCATTAACAACTGAATGGATAAATAAATTGCAATATAGCCACACAATGAATATTACTCAGCAGTAAGAAGGAATAGACTTCTAATGCACTCAACAGCCTGAATGAATCTTTAAGTAATGATGTTGAGTAAAAGAAACCAGACTAAAATGATTCCATTTATATAAAAATCTTAGAAAATGCAAACTGTAGATTACAGATAGTGATGATAGAAAGCAGACCAGTGGCTTCCTGGGGGTAGGAGTGTGTGGAGAGGGATGGGGGGGTTTGCCATGGGGAATAAGGAAACTTTGGAGGGTTATGGACATGTTCGTTGCCTTGACGGTGCTAGTAGATTGTGATGAGTGTATACTAATGGCAAAACTCATCAAACTGTATACTCTTAACATGTGCAGATTATTTCATATCAATTATACCTCAATAAAGCTGTGAAAAATAAAAGTAGGTGCTGATCAAGTGTGCCATGCTACTGAGAGGTCAGGCAATATAAGAACTGAGACGTGTCCACTAGATTCAGCATCATCAGTCATTGGTGACATTGTGGAGAACAGCTTCAGGGAAGTGGTGGACAGATGCCTGACTGGAGGAGGCTGCAGGGTGAGTGGAAAGTAAGAAAGTGTAGCTGACTTTTTCAAGCTGGGAATAGAAGACAGTTCAATGTCAAGGATGGTAGGAAAATGTTTAAAGAGCACAGAGGAAACAGTTGAAGATAAAGGGGAGATAAGAGATAAATGACAGAGTAAGGTCCCTGAGAAAGCAGGAGAGGATGGACTAGAGAGAAACTCATTTTAGGAGGAAAGGAAGATATGATGAACACGAATTCAAACAGACTTCTAAATTTGCTAGCAGAATATTGGAGAATATTCCTTCTGATGACCCCTATTTGTGTGCATGTGTGTGTGTGTGTGTGTGTGTGCTTTATGAGGTCAGGATATATGCTAATGTTGATGCAAGAAATTTAAGAGAGCTAGTGAAGGTTTGAAATAATCATTGTGGAAATTAGGGAGATAAAAAAAGATTGACAATTTTATTGGAGGCCCTGGGTGATGTTGGTGGCTATGTATTTAAAATGGGATCAATATGCAAGGCGATGTGATTTTTCTCTAGCACCTCTCATCAGCCAGCTGCACAAAGAGGACAAGATGCAAGAGTTCATCCAGAGTTGGGGTTTTTCAGGCTCTTATGGCAGAAAGACAAGGGGTCATGAGGCTGAGGATATTGGTAAGAGAATGACTGAAGTGATGAGTATGAAATCTCAGTTGATAAAAAAGGAAGTGATGACAGCAGGGGCTTATAGTGGTCTGGATATTCTCCTGGGGTTCAAAAACTGCTGTGTTGGGATTCATGTCACAAGAGAGCTAGATAAATAGGAGATGCTGTGGGAGGATGGGCGGTCCAAAATGTAGGACTTTAGAGGTGGATGTTCCCAGGTGCTGAAAGACAGGGACAGGGATGAGGCGGAGGAGAGGATTTCTGGTTATGAAGAGGTCAAGGGCATTAGGGTCCAGGGAGTTGCTGGCTCACCTATGAAGATAATGAAGTCACCGGGATGATGGCAATGCTGGGATGAGAAGGCTGAGAACCAGGTCCCAAAGTCATCTGTGAAAGGAGAGACATGGGAGGGAAGTAAATCCAGGACAGGAACAGAGAGGAGCAGCCTCATGACTTGAGTTTTTAAGGAGCAGGTGTTTCATGTCAGGTAGGAGTGAAGGTCTGGAAGCAGGAGTGGGATATGGAGAGGACAGGGAAACCCTCCCCATGGAAGCTGAGGCATGTGGGGTGCAGGAGAATAAGCAGCCTCCACTTCAGACATTGCAGGCCAAGAGGTGTCCTCAGGACAAAGCTGGTTTTCAGTTGAGGCCAGGAAGTGAAGGTGACATTAGGGATACAAAGGCTGAAGCTGTAGGGCTGTTCATTATTCATGTAAAGGAAATTCCAATAAGAAGTTTGGGAGGGAGTGGATTGTAGGCTTGGGTCAGGGAGAAGACGAGTGGGTTTATGTTTGGGAATGGTCACACACTAATCCTGTCTGCAGTGGGCTATGTTTGTTCTTTCAACAGCCAAGAAAACTGTCAGTGTTGATACACTGTGATAAGGGCTATTGTATAAACACACAGGGCATTTGAGAGTACTGAAATGGAGCACCCCTAGGGGAGGCAAACAAAACTCCACATGATGAAGAAAAGGGATAGTCAAGAGGCCAGGAGGAGGGGCAATTGAACCTTGTTAGCCAGTAGATGGGTTGGAGGGGTGATCAAAGCATACCAGGCATGGGTTTGAAGGCACATGGTATGCACATGGTGCTCATAGTGTTCTAGTGGATGCATCTAGATTGAAGGGTGGGTATGGGTGAGGGATGGTAGGTAAGATCAGACAAAGCAACATTCAGATCATGAAGGGCATTGTGTGCCAAGCTAGAGTTAGAACTTCATTCCTGAAATCAAGCCAGTGAAAGGTTTTAGGTGGAGTGAGATAATTGGATTTATGCCCAGCTGCTGTCTTCCAAAGTAAATTATAATGCTCAATAAACCAATTTCTCCTGCTCCAGACCTATATTTCCAGCTACCTGCCAGATCTCTCCTTTGCATGTCCTCATCTTTTTCCATGTGTGCCTTGAACTTGGTGAGTGACACCATCCTTCTTTATGCCTATACCCAATCTCATGGGTACTGTTAGAGAAAACTGTGCTTCTGGGTGGGTTGGTACCAGCACAAATGAATGGTTAACAACAAAGTTGTCTAATTAACATGCACACTCATTAATTTGCTCCATTAACGTGCTCAATCAGTGTTTGGAGATGAATGAAGCTTCACATGACCCAGTCAACATGCTGGGTTCAGGACAGAACTGATCTAGGACATATCATTTTCTTTTTCTCTTCCAAGCTTTCATTTAAAAGTTAAATCCACAGATAGGAGATTTCATTAGTAGGGCTATCTATTCCTTTCTATTGCTTAAGGGAATTATTTTGCAAGTAGAGGCTTAGCAACAGTTCTTGAAGACAGTTCTCTGAAGTGATTGAGTTTTCTATGGTTATATAGCAATCCACCCACACACAGGGATTAAATAGCATTTGTTTTTATAATGTTCATGTTTTGTGGGTTCTGAAGGAATTCAGGCAAGGTTCAGGTAGGTGATTCTTGCCCTCGATGTGGAGTTGACTGGGATTACTCCGTGGCGTAATTCCAATGATGTCCTGGTTGGTATGGAGGGACCAAGAAGGCTTCCCCTCACAGGTCTTGAATCTCAAGAGGGATAGCCAGACGCTAAACTCAGCTGGACCACTATCCCTCTCCATATAGTTTCAGGGCCTCTCCATGGTCTTTTCAGCATGCTTGTTTAACTTCTTCCACAATGACAGGACTCAAGGAGTGACATTTAAGAGATAGAAAGTCTCTTAATGTCTGGGCCTGGAAACTGGCCCAGTGTCACTTCTGTGTAGTCAGTTGGCCAAAGAGGTCACATAGCAGTCACACAGAGCCCGCAAGGATTCAAAGGGAGGAGACGGAGCACATAGACCTACCTCTCCATAGTCAAGAGACCGAGAGAATGTATGCCATCTTTCAACTGCCACAACTGTGCTTTTGCTAGGAACCTAGGAGGGTATTTTACAGGTGAAATTATTCTTTGGGTATTTCTATGAAATTACTGAACTTGTTATCATTCAAAATATGTGTTCACATTGGGCATTGTTTTTAAAATGTTTAATGTCAATTAATTAATTTTTCGTTGAGATATAATAGACATACTACAAAATTCATCCTTTTAAAGTATACAGTTCAATGGCTTTTATTATATTCACAAGGCTGTACAATCATTACCACTATCTAATTTCATAACATTTTCATCACCTGCAAAAGAAACTTCATACCCTTTGCCACTCCCTCCCTATCTCCCCTCTCTCCCCAGCTACCGCCAATCACTAATCTATTTTCTCTCTCTATGGATCTGCCTTTAGAGATTTCATAAAAATGGAATCGTACAACATATGGCCTTTTGTGTCTGGCTTCTTCACTTAGCATAATGTTTTAAAGATTCATCCACATTATCATACATATTAGTGTTTTATTTCTTTTTATGTCTGAGTAATATTTTATTGTATGGATATATCATATTTTTTTATCCATTCATCAGCTGATGCACAATTTGGGTTGTTTCCACTTTTTGGCCATTATGATTGATGCTGCCATAAACATTTGTGTACAAGTCTCTGTGTAGATATATGTTTTCATTTATTTTGGAGATGTACCTAGGAATGAAATTGCTAGATCATATGTTAATACTATGTTTAACCTTTTGAGGAACTACCAGACTGTTTTCCAAAGACGCTATTGTACATTCCTATCAGCAGTGTAAGCTGCCAATTTCTCTGCATCCTTGCCAAAACTTGTTATCATCTTTTATTTTAGTCATCCAAGTAGGTATGAAATGGTATCTCTTTGAGGTTTTGATTTGCGTTTCTCTGATGACTAATGATGCTCAGTGTCTTCCCATGTGCTTATTGGCCGTTTTATTTTGGGGAACATTTCCTTGGAGAAATGTCTACTCTGACCCTTTGCCCATTTTTAATGGGGTTAATTATCTCTGTATTGTTGAATTAAGCCAGGATTTTGAACCCAGGAATTCTGCCCCACAGCCTGTGGGCTTAAATCTCATGCTCTCCTGCCTCTTGCTATGCATCATGTTTACAAAGTGGTACAAATTTTGTTTTATTACTATTTACTCTGGGTAAGAAGTAGGATGAAAAGACATTTAAAAGCTGGAAAACATAGTTTCTCTTAGAGGTGATAATTTTCTTGGCTTGGGACAATATGTTTATAACACCTTTAGAATGGGGACAGGTGCCCAAAGGAGACAGTTTAATAAAGGAATAACTAAACTGCCTCGCATGACAAGATAAAGGAATTTAGGGGTTTTGGTGACCAGTCAAAAAGGATCAAAAATAAAGCTCCCTAAAGAAGAGAGTTAATAAGTCATCATGTTGTAATAAAATCTTACAGTTTTGTTAATTATGCCTCAAGAAAACTGAAGGAAGAAGGAAATGATGGAAGGGGGTGATATTATATTTATATTGTTCTCTATATTCTTTGGTTTACCCCAAATTGAACATAGTTAAGCATTTTTAAGTAGTGTGGAAGGCACTTATTTTCTGTATCTGTTCTCATCCAGGTGTTCAGTGGCCATGACTCTCACTGATGGCTGGGGCACTCAAGTGGGCAGAGGCTCTGGACAGCTGTGCCCGTTCCTCCTTGAGGAACTCATCACAGAGCAGGTCTAAGGCCTGAGCTGTTGGGTCCTCTTTTATTCAAAAGAAAAAAAAATCCCTGAGATTTAATTGCAAAGACCCCTTAGCTTCTTTTCTACATCACATCTCATTTCAGTCTCCAGTGGCCAGGGTATTCATTTTCTAATTATCCTCTACAGGGATGACTCACAATTCACTTCTATTAGAACCAAATCTTTGCAGTACTCACAAAGCAGCAAAGAATTAAACTAAAATATTGTAAAATTTCATAACCAGAGCGAGATTTGCTGTAAATTCAACCACAGTCACCGCTACTTATTGCACTGCTGCTTCATGTAAACCTTGGTTCTAGGTGCTAGACACCTAAAAATGCAGGCTGAGGTCTGTCCCTGAGTTGCAGAGACAAGAATTTGCCTAATAAAGCTACAGTCCAAACTATTATGGCTGCCTTAAGGGAGAGGGAAACACAGTGTATGCGAGCAAGAGCAGGGGATAAAGATTAGGGCAGGTGAAAGCTTCAGGGAAAAGACGGTATTTAAGTTGGACCTTAAAGGCAATCAAGAATTTTTTCTGCTGAAGAAAATTTCCTTGATATCAGAAGGTTAAAAAAAAAGAGTAATATGGCAAAGTATTCCAACTTTTCATTCTGAAATATTATGTTTCTTGATTCTCCATGACAAGAGGTGTGTTATATTATAACGTGAAAAAATGTGAACATTATAACGTGAAAAAATGTGAACATTCATAAAAGTTGAAGAATTTTATAGGAAACAACCATGTCCATCACCTAGATTATACATTAGCATTTTACTATACTTGTTTTATCACAAAAATAAAACAGGTACAATAAAATGCCTTCTGTCTATCCATCATCCACCTAATTTTATTGATGCATTTCAAAGTAAATTGTAGATATGAATACATTTCCCCTTTAAAAACTTCAGATGTATATAATCAGCTAGAGTTCAATATTTGTCTACAGGTGTTTTCTTTTGATATAAGTTTTGCATATAGTGAAATGTACAAATCTTAAGTGTGTATGTACTGAGTTTTGACAAATGCACTCACAGAACCCAAACCCTCTCAAGATGTAGAAGAATATTCTCATCACCACAGAAAGTTAAGCAGACAGAATTAAGCTGGCAAAAGGCAAAAGGGTTAGGACATGGACTGCATCCCTAAGCCTTGAAAAGGTACTAATAACTGACTGGGGGCAGTAGGCAGGTTAGCTTAGTTAAACTCCGGCTGAATCAAAGGCGTGGAATACAAAGCAAAACATTACTGTGCTCTAATCCTTTGCAATAATACACACACTGAAGTTCTATCATCCTGGACGGCAGTGGTTCTTAAATGGGGTAGTTTTGGCCCCCAGTGGACGGTTGGCAATGTCTGGAGATGTTTTGGTTGTCACGGGGGGAAGACAGAGGCCAGGGGTGCTGCTAAGCATCCTCCAACGTACAGGACCACCCCTTACAAGAATTATCTAGCTCCCAATGTTAATAGTACCTGCTGTAGATAGGGCCACTGACTGATGGGGGAAAAATCAATAGATGTCACATACTTGAGGAAAGATAAAGGTTTATTTCACCTTTTCAAGAAAAAGGAATAATCACTATTATTGGGTAAAACAAATATAAAAAATATGCTTCCATTTTGGTGAAGTCTGGGGTGGGGACATGGGAAGAGGCAGCAGGTTCCTCTTGTCTGGAAGTAGAAGTATCTATGTGGTGCTGCATAAGCCCTTTTAGGGAGGTTGGGGGCAGTTTGTGGTAGGAAGACCAGATCTTGTCTGCCTAGCTTCCAGAATCTGTGATTTTAAGACTCGGTGAAGGGAGGGAGCAAAGAGAGATTTATAGTTCTTCCCCCTACTCGAAGAGGCTCCTTTTAAGAGTAACCAGGGCAAGGATAACCAGGTGGCCAGTGCAGTATGACCCAATTTGAATTCGGACCAAAGGTCAAATCATGGAGCAGCTTTCCAGCTTCGTATCACATGATCTCTTCATAGCACACCCTCCAAGGATGGTATTACCTTCTGAGCTGTGATTTACCAGCGTCAGGAAGAGAGCCCTTCTCAATGGTGTTGCAGGTGATAAATGCTTCCTCACAGATGAATTTCAGGTCTGTTCCCTCACTGGTTCCCCTAATGTTTTTATCTCTTTCTCTCTATCACATATAAGATTGAAGTCTCTAAAAAGCAGTTATCAGATTGGTCCGTGGTCCTTTTGGTGTCAACTGCAATGATGAAGCAGGTCAAGATGATTGTTTTGCTTATACTGCAACACGCATTTAAGAATGTCTCAATACCAGTTTGAGAAGTAGCTTTGTTTAGTAATACTGCAATGGTTAATTTAACAAAAACAATTTAATAAAAATAAAAGTTTTTTCAAAGTGATCTGGGTCATTTTGCTCAAAACTGTAATTTAATTTTAGTAAGCCATAGATTATAAGTTCATAAGATACAAAAGGGTACATTCAGTGAAAAGCCTTCTATTCCTGTCCCCTTGTCCTGCGAGAAGCAACCACTGTTGTCCATTTCTTATTATCTTTTCTGAGATAGTCTATACGTATCAAACAAATATATGGGCATATATTCCTTCCATTTTTAAAACAAATGGTAGCATATTATAAACACTGCTCTGCTCCTTGCTTTTTCACCTAATATTTTCAAAGATTGTTCCAGATCCCTATGTTAAAAAAAAGTATTCTTTATTACAGCTGTATAGTGTCCACTGTATGGCTGCACTACTGATGGACATTTAGAAAGTTTCCAGACTTTAGCTATTACACACAGTACTGCAGTGACAACCTTAGAAAAACCAGGAAGTGGAATGTGTAGGTCAAAGGGGATGGGATTTGTGTAATTCGATGTTATTACGCTTCTCTCTGGAGACTGTGACAGCCAGCTCTCCCACTAGCAGGACATCATTGCTTCTTCACACTCTCGCCAGTGGACTATGTTATAATCTTTTTGATCTTTGCCAATTTGATAAATGAAAGTGGTTCCCAGTATAATTTTAATTTCTCTCTCTTATTATGAGTGATGTTGAAGAACCACTTGTATTTTCTTTTCCGTAAACTGTTACTTCCATGGGGTTGTTTATTCTTTTTCTTAGTGACTTGTAAGAGTTCTTTATATACTAAATAAATTTAACTCTTGTCTGTAATACATGTGTTTCCCTATCTTATTCGAAAGGTTTTAATGCTCTAAAATCATTTAAAAATTTGTCCAATAGTTTTTCTTAAAAATTTAGTGGTTTCACTTTTTGTATTTATATCTTTGATCTATTTGAAATTTTGGATCCAGTTTACTTTTTTCCAACTGGATACCTAGGTATTATAATGCTTTATTAAAGAATCCAGCTCCCCTCTGGCCCCCCACTGATTTGAAATGGTGGTCTTTTAAAAATCGTATCTGTATTTCCATATGTATTTGGGTCTTTCTTGGCTTTCCATTCTGTTCTATTGAGTTGTCTGATTATTCACCTGCCTGTACCACATTATTTAAATTATTATAGCTTTGTAATGTACTTTAACATTTGGTAGCTGTTAATCGATCACCTGATGGTGGTCTTTGGATTATATTTAACATATATTTTGAGCAAACTATTTGTGTGTTTCCATAATACTAGATACCTTATATTCTTTCTAATATCTTCTCTATGCTGCTCCAGAGCACTGCATGCTGTTCTTTAGGGCTCTCTGCCTCCCAGACAAACTGAAGCTAAATTGAGTATCATCTCCTCAAGTGCTCGGGATCTTGAAATTTGATTCAGTTGCAA
Organism: Camelus bactrianus; assembly: GCF_048773025.1. Lineage (NCBI taxonomy): Eukaryota > Metazoa > Chordata > Mammalia > Artiodactyla > Camelidae > Camelus > Camelus bactrianus. Next base: position 30,167,350 of record NC_133544.1, on the reverse strand, counting down.
TGGGGAGCCTACAAGACTTTTGTACAAAGGTACTCAGATTTGAGGTTATTAAATGTACTTTCTCTCATGTGATATGGCATTGTATCTGTTTCACTGGCTGACCTCAGCCCTGATTACATGGGGTATGGAGGACTCTAAGAAAACATCACCAGATCTTGTTTTCACATGCAATCTATGAGGTGTTGCAGACCCAGTGTCACAGGGTATTGGGAAAAAGGATTCCATCTGTCAGCAAGACCATGTTGGCCCAGCAGACATCAACTTTTAGGAGGCAGGCACTGGGGAGCATCAGCAGCAAGATCTCAGGGGCTTCTGGACTTTGTAGTCTCTGCAGCTGACATTGCTGCAGTGAACTGGAGCCCTAGCAGAAGAAGCAAGAGAGATGGGAGAGGCAACCTGGGAGTCAAGGCAGATTTCCCCTGAGAATCACCTACTACTCCTTGTTCTTTTTGTCAGGTTCTTCTGATTTGCAATGGGCAGGAATGACACCAGAAGTGCTCAGTAAGTGCATTTTAAATGGATGGATGAGTCAACGAAGGAGGGAGTGTGCACCTACCTGCCACAGGAATCTTCTTTCATCACTCGAGTCTTCTTTGAGGCTCTCAGATCTGGGGCGTGACTCTCAGGGTCCTGTCCAGGAGAAGAATGCTCAGTGAGCAGAAGCTGTGGACCTACATATCCTCCTCCCATCCCCTCACACACCTCCAGAGGGCTCTGGGAGTTTCTGCTAGGTTTGTTTCTTGTGTTTTTCCTCATCTTTAATAGCATTCAACAAAAACATCACTGTCATTCATTACCTCTCCTTTTTCTACACCAAACCTTTGAGTAAAGCAAGTGGGAAACAAGGGAGACAGGAATCAGTACAGCTAATCATAACAGTCAACTCTTAATACAGTGCCTACTATGTGCTAGTGTCTGTCTCACATTTTTAACCTATTTAATTAAGTTAATACTTAAAAAGGTAGGTGTATTTTTTTTCATGCTCACTGTGTGAGGGAATTGAGTAACAGAGAGATTTAGTGACTTGCTCAAGGCCACAGAGCTTGCAAATAGATCAGCTGGGATTTGAACCAGGAACCCACTCTAGAGCCCATGCACTGAAACACTCTACCTTCTCTTTGGCACGTACCTGGGTGTATTAACTTTCTTGAAACAGAACACAAAACACAGTCAAATGCACAAATCAAATGAATTTTCACAAAGTGAGCACACCTGTGTTAACAGCTCCCACCTCAAAGAACAGAACACTACTAGCCCCTCAGGAGATCCCAACACACCTCACCCCAGTCTCTACCCCTTCCTAACCAAGGGAAACCACTCTCCTGACTTCTCTTACTATTCTTCTGGGGGTTTCTTCCTTGTCTTTCTATTTTAACCACACTTGTATTTCAAATATCATGGGGTCTGTTGCTAAAGTTAAAAATATTCTATTTTGCAGGAGTGGAGGTGGGAGCGGTTAAGAGAACACATTTCCTTGATGAGAGAAAATAAGTGAGGGTGGGAAAGTTAGGGGGCAGTTCTCCATTTTGCCTCTTTCTCTGGCAGTAAGTGTGAGGTTCTGCTCTTTCCTGTGTCCTCCACCCCCAGGACTACATCTCCCAGCAGGCTGTGCTCTGACAGCTCTCGGATTTAAATAGGATTCTGGGCTACGCTTAGAGCCAGGCTGTTGCTGAGCACCCAGGAGAGAGAGAAGCAGCGAGAAACAGCCAAGAGTTGGAGCCAGACCAAGAGAACCCTGAGCAAGAGTTGGAGTCGAAGTTGCTTTTGCTAAAGGAGCAGCAACTAAAGAAGTTAAAATGATGCTGCTTATCTTGGGACTGCTCACCTCCTTCCTTTCTTTCCTGTATTTGACAGCTCCAACCATCAGGTTTGTCTTAATTCAGTAACTCATTCAATAGTTTACAAAGCCTTGGATTGGGAGCCACGGAGCTTGTAAGTAGATGAGTTCTCAGCTGCTGAAAGAAGAGAAAGGGATGGAGGACAAGGGAGAGAAAGTCAGGGCAGAACAGGGAGGAAGGAGGTCGTTATGTATACCTTGGCGGAAAATGAGAAGGAAGCACCTGGGGCTGGGAGAGGAGGGGCTGGATTGAAGTCTGATGCTAGTAGAAGGCTGAGCGGATGGCTTTATTAAGTAGCTTGACAGACAACTTAGGTGGGAGTTCTCGCTCTTTCACTCTATTCCCTTGGGTTCCTCTGAAGATCTCCCTTTCTTCTCTGTCCCTAGTCAAGGTGGCCCTGCTGCATTATCACAGGTGGTCATTGCCGAGGGACTCATTGTTAAGTACCAGGTATTTAGGGAAGGAAACAAACTCTCTTCCCTTTGAGACCACCCTCCACTAACTTTTTGGGATGGCTCGTTTGCTGTGGCATTTCTGGAGATGTCAAAGAAATGTGTGTTCTGAGTAGAGAATTTTTAAATTGCTGGTGATAAAGAAGGTTAAATGGACATATTAGGGACAGAGTGTTGTGTAGGTCCTGTCATAGATACCTGGGTACAAATTCCAGTTTTTCACCATTAGCAAGTGACTTGAACTTCTTTGAGCCTCAGCTTTCTCCTCTGTAACGTGGGGAAAATAACAGAGTGGTTGAGAAAATTAAAATAAATTCCCTGTAGAAAGCACCTAGCCTAGTGCTTGGCAGTTTGATGATGCTCAGGTACTGCTGGTTTTGCCCACCACCCTCGTCCCATCCTGGTTTTGGCAACTTGTCAAGTCAACTCTGTAAAAGGATGCACTCTGCACAGGGGTCTGAACAAGGGAGGTTTTCTCTCTGTGCGCTGGTGGCTAGAATGAAATCTCTAGCAGGATGGCAGAAAGCTTCTGGCTCTCTGAAACTGAAGAGGCAGCCCAAGAGCCATAGTTGTGAGGGACCCCCGGATAGATGCTGTTCATCAGTGGCTCACCATTGATGCTCATTGAAGAGCTAGAGCTCAGGACCACTGATTCCAGTGATGCTCATCCCCTTCATGTTTTTAGTGCAGAGGAAGAAGCTGACCTCAGGGAACCTCTAGAGGTAACAGCGGTATCTTTGTTATCTAACAAGGAAGGTCTCCATTAGCCCTGGCTCAAGAGCACTTATTCTGTTTGCCCAGATGATCATTTATAGCTTCCGGGCACATGACTTTCCCACCTGAGCTGATAAGTAGGAGACTGCCTTGCCCACTGGGAAGACGTTGTCCCCTGAAGATTAGCTTCTTTAGGCTTCTTGACGGCATTGGAAAGAAATCCCTCTTTGAGGCTGGGTGGATTTTATGTATCTCAGTCCGGGACTGGAAAGGATGGCGCATAAATGTTTTGTTTCCCTTGCATATAGGAAGTTCTTTGCTGGCGGGGTTTGCAGAACAAACGTGCAGCTTCCTGGGAAGGTGGTGGTGATCACTGGCGCCAACACGGGCATCGGCAAGGAGACGGCCAGAGAGCTCGCTCGCAGAGGCAAGTCCTTCACTTCCATGTCCACAGGGCAGCACCTCCTGCCTTTCTCACTGGGAGCCTCTACCCCCATTTCCTCGTGTTTCCTCCTGGGCTTGGAGACTCTGGTCAGGAACTCAGAGAACCTGGGATTCAAGTCCAGCTGTGATACCACTTTAGTCTGTGGCCTTAAACAAAACTTCCTTCCGTCTTGCTCCTTCCCTATTATATAAAGTAAGGATAACAATGATGTCTGGATACAATATTGGTCAGTTCAGTTATTCTAAAAGGAGATACTAAGGCACATTAAATATCAGGGTGTAAAAAACCAGGGTTCCCAGGCTGGGGTTAAGCTGAGAGCAAAGAGAATCCTGAAGTGGCAATACAGCCACTCACTGCTTCAGGGATGGCTGGGGAATGCTCTGTCCACCAGCCCTGAGCCCACTTCCTAGACTCTCCTTCAGCCTAGGATCTGAACATGTTGCCCTCTGTTTTGGCCCCAGGAGCCCGAGTATACATTGCCTGCCGAGATGTTCTGAAGGGGGAGTCTGCTGCCAGTGAAATCCGAGCCGATACAAAGAACTCCCAGGTGCTGGTGCGGAAACTGGACCTATCTGATACCAAATCCATCCGAGCCTTTGCTGAGGGCTTTCTGGCAGGTAAGACCCTGGTGGGTAGCCAGGAAGGCAGGAAGCTGGGTGTGGGAGTGGCTGCTCCAGCCTGGCCCATCTCTGACCCAGGCATCAGTACCATCTTGGATCTCACAGAACAGGTTCTGCCACCTGAACCAGCAGGGCAGGGAACTGGTACAGGGATGGCGGGTGGACAGGCTGGGCAGGATCCTTATCATCTTTTTTGCTGCAGCAGTGGGAATGCTGGAGGCATCGGCTGTCTAGGCTTACTCCTTGGCATCAAGGTGTGGACCTGATGCCACATTCTTCTTACAGCCGAGAGTCCACCTTCTGTGGCCACAGGCACCAGAGGAGGTTGTGCTGCTGCCAAAGTTCTTCTGCCTCTTGGAAAATGACCATCTTCTACCAAGGACTATGAAATCCATGGGGGGCAGGGACCACGTCTACCTGGCTTTACCACTGTATGCCCAGTGCCCAGCCTGTCTGAGTCAGTACTGAGTCCACATTTTTTGAATGAATGAATGAATGAATGAATGGTGTCCAAGAAGATATCAGCAACCCAATGACAGTGGTTACTGAACATCACTGAGATAGGGCCAAAGGCAAGGAACAAATACTCAGGACAAAGACAAGCAACTAGCAGACTCCTTGCTGACCACAGGGTCTCCTTGGTTGTGCTCTTTAGAGGAAAAGCAGCTCCACATTCTGATCAACAATGCAGGAGTGATGATGTGTCCATATTCCAAGACAGCTGATGGCTTTGAAACCCACCTGGGAGTCAACCACCTGGGTAAGTTATCTTTGAGTGACTGAAAAGTGAGGCATACACACACCATCATGTTCTCTGTAGGGTGGTGACCCTGTACCACTGCTGAGAATCTCCACCAGTCCTCACGGAGACCAAGATTCCAATGGAGATATTAATGTTGGGTTCACGATCCATCTCCTAATCAAGAAAAAAAGAGAGGTCCTCCTACTCATACCATTAAGAACTCCCCAAACTTGGGAGATATCAGCCAGAAAGAAGAATGTCATCCTTGATTGGGACCATGGTAGTGTAAGGCCTGCCAAGCAGGGCCGGTGTGGGGGGTGCAGGAGTCTGCGTTTGGCTGGAGGCGGTCACATCTGTAACTGAAGGCCAAGTAAGTCAAGGGTTGGTCCATGGAGGAGGCAGACCTTGAGGATTTGAGGTATGAGAGAGGCTGGGGTTCAGAGTTCAAGGTGATGGCTCTAGCGAGTAGGTCATGGAGTACGTTCTCCAATCTGAGGCAAATGTTATTTTCCCTGACTGTTCCATCCTTCCTTGTGTACATGCCTACAGTTGTGTGATCATGGCCAGAGGGGGATGTCGGAAGCCAGCAGTTGCTCCCAGCTGGGGTAAGGGCAGAGGTACACATAAGTACAGAGTAAGTCTATATTGCCTTACCTGCATTCTAGCTCTGGTCCTTGCCCTGAGGATTCCATTCACTCAAACCGACTGACCATTAGCACTACATTACTCATGGCATCAAAATGCTCACATCCAGAAGATGATGAGCTAATGCTGAAGTCCTGTTCTCAGCTCCCATCCCCTGAACACGAGCTGCCATTCCACTCTCCAGTCTCCCCTGCTGGCTCTCCTCACAGGCCACTTCCTTCTCACTCACTTGCTCCTGGAGCAGCTGAAGAAGTCCGCTCCTGCACGAGTGGTCAACTTGTCATCAGTGGTCCACCACGCTGGCAAGATTCGCTTCCACGACCTCCAGGGTGAGAAGTACTACAACCGGGGTTTTGCTTACTGCCACAGCAAGCTGGCCAATGTGCTCTTTACTCGTGAGCTGGCCAAGAGACTCCAAGGTAAGTCTGGAGAAAGGGCCAAGGGTGAGACAGCAAAAGCAGGGCCTGCAGTCCAGATCAAAGGTTCACAAAAACTTCTGAAGTCAGGATGTCAAACATGCGCATTCCAGCAATGGCTCTGTGCACTAAGGAAAATGAGGTCATAAATGAAATAAAAACAGGGTTTTTGCCTTGCCCTTGGGAAGCTTAAAATGGAACAGGAATCTATAAACCTCATGTTTTGTCGCATCTTATATCTACATCTCATCTGATTTTTTACAACCGTCTCTTGCAACAAGCAGAGTAGATATTGTTTTTACTATTTTATGGGTCCCAACTAAGGTCCAAAGAAGTGGCCAGCCCAAGATTATACAACAAGTGAAAGAGTGAGGACTAGAATGTGGGTGCTCTGGTTTAATTCAAGGTGCTTCCCTCTGTATGCCATTTGCTGAGGTTTACACGGTGAGCTGAGCTACAGAGCTGCTGCTCACTGCCTGGAGTCAGGGAGCTGGGGCTGGATTTCAGACACGTAGGGCTGAGCTCTGGCTCTACCATGTAGTAGCCGTGTGTGTACACCAACGTGTCCCTTTACCCTCCCTTGACTTCATCCCCTCCGCTGTAAGATGAGGTGAGGCCACTCTTAATCCTAATGCTTCTGTGCTCCCCTGGAGTTTTCACTGAGCTGCTGGCTTTGACATCTGTGAATCTGGAGGACAATTTGTGAATAAGCCAGAGTTTGGAAAAATGGCATTTACTAGCAGAATACAGAAAGAGGTAGGTGCTATTATTATCCCCTTCCCTACAAAGGAAGAAATAGGCATAGATATATTAAGAAATTTGCCCAAGCAAGACACATTAATTCTTAGCTGAGCCAGGATTCAAATCCAGACAGCCTAACTCAGAAGTCCACGCTCTTTACTCTAAATCAGGGTTCAGACCTTGGTGCTGCAACCTGCTGGGTTGCAGACTTCGACAATTTACTTAACCTGTATGTGCTTAGAAATGTTTCCTCAGCTGTAAACGGGCTTCTTACTTTACCTACCTCATGAACCTCTTTGAGAGTCAAATAAGATAACACATAAAGCATGTAGCACAGCTCTTTCACATAATAAGTACTGAAAACAGTGGAGGCAGCAGGGTATCCTGGGGGCATGTTAACCCGCATCATTTCCATCAACACCCCTCAATCTACACCTCATAACATGTGCTTGTCCAGCAAATGCAGTTCAAAACAAGACCCTAGCCGCCTACCTTCTAACCAGATGGTTACCCTCAAACACCTCCAACAGAAATTCCAAAGAAACCATTTAAGCCACAGAGTAAAGGTGACAATGAAATAGAATAGAAGGACCTTCAACCACGCATTCCTTGTGGAGCACAGGAGGCTGAGAAGGGGATACCTCTTTCCGGAAGAGATCAGTGCATTACCAGTGAGATTCCACGTGGCTAGAAGTGGCACCTTCTGAACACCGGCAATCCATAACCCGAGTCCCTTCTTCCCCCTTGTGCATTTTGCTGCAGGAGGTGAGCGGTTTCCCCGGGCTCGGAGCGTGTCTCTGGTCTAACTGTGCCCTCTCCGCCCTAGGCACTGGGGTCACCACCTATGCGGTGCACCCGGGCGTCGTCCGCTCCGAGCTGGTCCGCCACTCCTTCCTGCTGTGTCTGCTCTGGCAGCTCTTCTCCCCGTTCCTTAAGTCGGCGCGGGAGGGGGCCCAGACCAGCCTGCACTGCGCCCTGGCTGAGGGCCTGGAACCCCTGAGCGGCAAGTACTTCAGGTGCGTGCAGGCGGCGTGCTGCCCCCGCCACCCGCGTGCGCGTGCGTGGCGAGGGCAGGCATCCCGGGGCTCTGCTGCCCCCAGTGGCCGAGCTTGTGCCTGATGGTGGAATTCGGGGGCAGGTTGGGCCTGTAAACCAAATGTTGTTACTTTTCTAATGAAACTTACAGTTGAAACACGGCAAGAGTTGGTTTTATGGTTCTCTTTTAAGCCCGTAAGCTACATTTCCGAGTAAGCTTTGTAGCTTTCTGAGAGCTGTTAGAGAAGACTGTCCCCGTTGGTTGGCCCTGGAAAGAACATTAGCCGGCCTCTGGAGCCTTCTTCTGTTCCTTGAAGCTTTTGGCTGACGTCCTTCATGTATTCTTTAATACCACTTAGCACAAAGCTTTGGGGCAAAATCTCCTCTCCCCAAGTGTGAACTCTGTCTCTCAGGGCTGCCAAGATTGGAATACAAAAATAGACATTTCAGTGTTGCGATTTATCACAAACTTAATGGCCAGTTTGGGAAGAAAGGGAAGCCCTAGGATTAAATCTTCCCCTTCCACGACTTGATCCAGCCCAGTCTGCTCTTCTGTCCCACTTTGTTCAAGGCTGTTCATTGGTACACCCTTTATTAAGCAAAGCATTGGAAATAACCTCAGCGTCCAGCAATAGGGGAATGGATAAATGATAATAGCTAATGTTGCTTGAGCTCTTACAAAGTGTTTGGGGTGTGAAGGAGAATTTTAACCTCTAGATATTTATAATTGAAAGATCAATTTTAAAGATCATATATTTATTTATTACTTGTACAGTTAAAATGTACTTTTTTAACAAGAGAAGGCTATCCTCCCCAAACTAGGTACAGTATGATGTCAGTTTTGTATAAAAGAAATAGAGAAAGACTTCATCTCTCTCTCTCTATACACACACACACACACACACACACACACACACACACACACACACACACACAAAGCAAAAAAAAAATGTGTAAGGAAAAGCAATTAAATAATAGGCTTTTCTTCTTTATCAGTACTGCATTTTCCAAATGCTGTACAGGACTTTTATAATTAGAAAAAATTTTCTACTTAAAGAAAAACACTGTCAGCCCTGTATTCTGCCCCCTTCTCCTCATCTGTCCAATCTCAAGCCCCCAGCTCCCCCTAAAAACAAAACAGGGGTGCTTAGTCAAGGGTTCATAGGGCATAAGTGGGTCTGTGGATGGAATTCAAGGGGGTCTGTGAACTTGAATGGGAAGATAACTTCTTTAATTTCACTAACTCCTTCTGAAATTTGGCATATTCTTCGATTATGAATGTAGGCAGTGAAACGCAGGGGTAGTAGTGATGCCTGTGACTTTGTCGTCAATAAAACTATAATTTCATGTCACATTGCAGTTGTTGCAGATACAGCAGAATGTCACTCCCGCTTGCCAGTACCCTGAAATTTGGTGATGATCAGATCCAGTGCTAGTTCTTGTTATAAAACATGTTAATAAAGAAAGCTGTGTCTTACTATACCACATGTTTGTTTTTTTTTTAATATTTTAAAACTGGATTTCAATTTCTTCTCATCCAATGTATTTTATCCATTTAGAACTAGATTCTGAGGAAGAGGCCATAAACTTTTCCAGACTGTCCTTTTTGACTTCTGCATGCTCACCCTCTTTCCCTGCCCTCCAGTGACTGCAGGAGGACTTGTATGTCCCCCAAGGCCAGAAACAACAAAACGTCTGAGCGCTTGTGGACTGTCAGCTGTGAGCTTCTGGGAATCCAGTGGGAGTAGAGCTGGTGAAGGAGCCGCAGCTGCGTCAAGCGCAGTCCACGCCACAGGGAAAGCAGCCCGAGGAGAGGGCCCGCCGCGAAGGACTGACCTCCTGGCTGGCTGCTGTTGCGAATCCTGCCCTGCTCTGATTCTCCTGACCCTTCTGGAAACCTTCACACACCCAGCCCTCTTGTGAGACTGACTCATGGCATGAGATGTTCACACCAACAAGGCCTTCTCCAATACTTGCAGAGTCAGCCACCCTTTCGGGACAGAGGACTGGGCAGATGCCAGGCTGGGTACAGGGATGGCAGAATAACCTGGGAAATTGGGTCCATTTCCTCATCAATACCAGAAACGCCAGCCAGCATGCTAGGCTGAGGTGACCGGAGCATTGATGTTCCAGGGACTGTAGACTCCAACTCTTGACTGATCTCTTTCCTCTTTGAAATATTAGTCTGGAATCTGGACCAACTCAGGAAAATCTTGGCTTCACCTTGGCCAACTTTGCTTCCTTCCTCTGAGCATCCTGGAGCCACTGCGTGAAGCTGGACCTTCCTGTTTTCTTTTTCCAGTACGTTTCTAAAAATTAAAAAAAAATTTTTCAGCATTTCTGGGATATAATTGACATATAACATTGTATGAGTTTAGACCTTCCCCTTTTCAATCATGCAGATGTTTTCTTCTTCTAAAGTGTTCCCTCATTTTAATTTTTAGAAAAAATAAAGACTGCACATTCATTTTATTGCCTTATGGATTTTTTCAGGGTGGCACAGGAGAAATGAAACAAAGTTTAGTGAGAAGTATCTCACCCTGCCCACCTACGCATAACCTTCTTATAACATCTGGATGCAAAAGAAGATGGTTCAGCTGGGTATTTTCTCAAGTTTCTCCCAGCTTTCACATTTTATTATCTAAGAAGTGATAGGAGTGATTTACGTTACACAGGTGCTGAGCTTCACTACAGATTAAAGCTAGAGGCAGTAGAGGACTTCGCTTAATTTGATACACAGATGCAGGAAAACTAAGCTCTGATAAACCCTCTACCTAAATCACAGCTCTTCTCTCTTTTGACCTCCCTGGTCTCCTCTGCTTCTTGCCTTAAGTGCTGAAGGTCACCAAGAAGAGACACAGAAAAGTGCCAAATCCTTTAGCCAATTGACCCAAAAAGTCATTTCATTGCTTCCAGTTCAAAAGCTTCCACAGAGCATATGGTGACAAAACCGCTCTTTCCTTCCATCATAGACTTAAAACAAAACTTTTTACTATGACAATTTTCAAATAGAAGAAAGTCAGACAAATAGTATCACGAATCCCCATGTACCTACCAGCTTCAACAGTGTTAACATTTTGTCCATCTTGTTTCACTATTTCCCTCATGACATTTTTTTAGGGGGAGGGTTGGGTAGGATATTTTAAAGCACACTCCACACATCACATTCACCCATATATACTTTAATGTGAGTATCTAAGAACCGTTGTTTTTTACAAAACCACAATATCATGATCACTCCTAGCAACATTAATAATTCCTGAATATCATCTAATACTTGGAATTTAAGTTCCCCGGTTGTCTCACAAGTGTCTTTTTACTGTTGGTTTGCTCTAATCTGGGAAAGAGAAATTGTCCTTCTGAAAAGAGGAAGTTTTCTCTCCAGAAGCCACAGCAAGCCTGCTTGTGCCTCCTCAGCCTGGGCTCCCTCCTGAACCAATCTCTAGGACTAGGGAATGAACTATGTTAATTGGCTTAAGCTAATCGCTGCCTAATCCTGGACCTGGGGTCCATCCCGCCTACCCCACTCTGTGGGGAAGAGCACTAGTTAACATAAAGCCCTTGCATTAATTAAGATTAACTATCCTCACAAGAACCCTCTGGGGTAGGTCCTATTGTCATCTTCACATTTTACTGAGGAGACACAGAGAAGTTAAACAGCTTGCCGAAGTTCACACAGCTGTTAAGTGCTAGACTGGGCCCAGGAGTCTGACTCCAGAGCCTGCCCTCCTAACCAGTGAAGGAAGCAACACATTCCCTCAAGGGAAAATCCAGGAACATGAATGGGCAAAGGAGCAGGGCAGAGAATGCTGGGAAAGTAACTAACACACGTTCATTACTGGGACCTACAGTCTGTGCCTCATGCGTCCAGTGGAAAAAGCCTGGAGAAGCATGACGTGAAAAAGGAGCAGAGAGAGAGAAACAACAAGAAGAGGCCACGCGAGGGTGGGAGACAGGGCTGGTGCAGAGCACACAGGGCATTGATGACCCTGGGTGACTCCTCTGGGCTGGAGGAACAAACATAAATCAAAACCTAGGAGCCTGGGATGTGGATGGCAGGCCGGCGCAGGCTGCCTCTGAGCAGCAAGGAGAGTGAGCCGACCATGTGCAGGTGCGAGGGTGAGGATCCACACCTGTGTGCTAATAGACGCAAAAAGCAGTGTCAACATCGAGGCAGTTGGGGTGGGCTTGGGGCCGGGCCCTTGTGCAATGTCAGATGGGGCTGGTTGTCCGGAGAAGCAGCAAAGCCACGTCGGGGCTGCAAGGAGTTGGCTTCAGCTGGCACATCCAGGCAACACACTGATATTGGCCTTGGAGGCGTAGGGTTCTTGAGTAAACCCTCTCTCAAGGCTGAGTGCCTCCACTTCCACCCTTATAAATATAGCCATTTTTATGAAATTGGAATCTTGACTCTATAGAACACTTTTTTTCCCCCAGAGAACAGAATGCTAATACATTCAAAAGATTGTCCTTTAAAAATGTGGGAAAAAATAGATGGAATCCTTATACTGTAATTGTTTGGAATCCTCTGGGCTATTACATTTCATACATTTCTCATGTTTGCCAGACTACTTGCTAGTGTGATTGGTTTAATGAAGGTCATCTGAGTTTGACTTGTGTCAAATATCTGAAATCTGAAATTTGGAAACCTCTTTGTATGTTCTCTAAGATACTCAGAAAACTTGGGGCCAATTGCTGGGGGTAGCGGCCAGGGGCAGAGAGCCTCAATCTGGAGTGCAGAGGCTGGGGAATAGCAGGGGAGCAGTGCTAGGACTCAGGCTGAGACAGAAGCTTGACTGTAGGGTCCTCAGGGTCTGTGAATGCTAGAAGAAGCCCAGCTGAGATGAGGAAGCAGGTGAAAGCAATCTGAGTGGGACTCTGGTACCCAAGAGGAGAGGACTTCCCTCCCTGCCAGCCTAATGACCTTAGGAACTTGGTGAGCTGATGGCTGACCTTAAGGTCATGGTGTTTGGTAGAGAAATCTTTCTGCTTGGGCTTTAGGGTGGAGTCTGGGGGAAAGGACATTCCCTGCATTATCACGTAAACTTGGTCCCTGGAAAACAGACACTGCCCCGATTCTACTTCCCTAATCATAACTTCCATAGTGTAGATCCCTTTCCTTCCTGAAGAACAGCTTTCCTTGAAGTGTGCATCCTTTTCTACCATCCTCGGCAAGTGGTGCAGCTCAGTCAGCTCAAAGTGGTACAGGCTAGTGGGGGGTTGCTTCTAACCACAATCCTACACTGCTTCTCTTTTAGAGAAGTCTGTGAAATATTTGGCCAGGGAAAATATTTGAAATCGGAAGTTTTTTCTCCTCTCAAATTGTTGGATGCATTTAAAAATTTTTTTATTTTATTTAAGTATAGTCAGTTACAATGTGTCAAGTTCTGGTGTACAGCATGATGTCCTGGTCGTGCATATCCATACATATATTCATTTTCATATTCTTTTTCATTAAATGTTATTACAAGATATTGAATATAGCTCCCTGTGCTGTACAGGAGAAATTCATTTTTTTAAAATCAATTTTTATATATGGTGGTTAACCTTTGCAAATGTTGGATGCATTTTTACCTAATGGTAGTGATGCCAACTATGGGAGAGATAAGAAGCAAAGAATGGAAAAAAAAAAAGAGGTGTGGGTATTGATTTCACATGTTGTTGGTATTTTCAGACTATTAAGCAGTAGCTGTTTTCCTTGTTCAGATTCCAGACTCCATCACTGCTCGTGACCTTCAGGTGTTTCCACGAGACTTAGCCTCCTTCAGCATTCACTGCTCTTTTGGAATCATCTCGTGCTCAGGCTTCATCCTGTCTCTGTGTTGCTTCATGCCAATACCAAAAATGATGTCTCATCTGCTCAGCCCAGGCAAAGAACAAGTACCAGCCCCGGCCTCTTGTCATGTTTCCGGGAGAGACTTGCCCCGAGTTAACCACCACATAAGGGAAAGGCCTTGGCTCAGCGAAAACAATGCTGGGAATTCCCTGGCTGAGTCACCATTCCACCTTCCTATCTCTGCTCCTTAGATGCTCCCATGACCACAGAGGCCATTTCTCCTCCAGTCTGCTTGTGCTATGGATATGGCTTTCTGCTTGGCCGAGTGCCCCTGAGGATACAGGACACAAAATTGTGGATGGGAAGGGCGCAGGAATGAGAGTCACCCCAGATTTCTCTGCTCCTAGATGCTTCTCTAGCTGCCCTGGGTCACTGCCTTTACTATTCCTGGTTTCTGTTACAGTCTGAGACCCTGAGCTAGTCCAGCCCAGGTGAGGAAAATCTTTCCCTTTGGCTTTACTGAGACTGGCTTCCATTTCTTAAAAATAAAACTTGTCTGGGAAACTAAAGGAAATTAAAGAGACATATGAAAGTCAAGAAGCAAACAGTTTGCAGAGCACAGGTTACCTAAGTGAAGACCGGCTGCCACAGATTACCTTGGCTGGCACCTGGTCCTTGTCCCACTCATTTCTGTACTCTGTGTCACCATGCCTCCGAGCCCTGGACTATCATCTACTTTGTGTCTATGGCCTCTTTTAGTTACAAGATAAGACACCCACTTTGAGTACTCTTAGGCCAAAAAAAAAAAAAAAGGAATATTTTGCTCATAAATTCAAGGAAGGGTGGAAGCAAAAGTGGGAAAAGGCAGGGGATATATCTCAGAAATAACTGGAATGCAGGCATCAAGAATCACCATGCTCCTCTCCCTATAGTACGTACCTTTCTCTGGATGTGGGCTTCACTTCAGAGTAAGTGGCAAGACGCTTGGCTGTTGAAAACTCTCAAATGTCACACCTTGTGGTTTCCACCATTGAAGAGGCACCACCGCGATTTTTAATAGTTAAAGATCTCAGGTTTGGCTTGGGTCAGATGCTCACTAGGAAGCATTCAGCTATGGTAAGGAGGGAAGAGTCACACAAGAGTGTGACAGCTGCAGAGGTGACATTTCAAATTAATGAGAAAAACATGGACTGTTCAATAAGTGGTGTTGAACAAACAGCTATCCAAGTGAAAACACAGAGTTAGAGTCCCTATCTCACACCATTCATAGAAACAAGTACTAGATGGATTGAAAAAAAAAAAAAGGAAACATACTGGAAGAAAATATAGGAGAATGTCTTTAAGACCTTCGAAGAGTGAAGGCCTTTTTGAGATAAGAAAAGCAAAAATCATTTGGGAAAAGAGGGATACATCTGAAAAACACACGAAAAATTAAGTGATATTGATGAACAGACTTGTAACTGAGGTCAGGTATCTTGTGGAGTAGACTTTGAGATGGACACTTGCAAGAAGTTTGTTGGGAGTACCTACGGGGGAGTGATGGAAGTCAGACTGGGCAAAGGGCGAAGTGGAGCAGTGGTGCAGTCACAACAAGGGCTTAGATGATCCTGACCCCACAGGGAGCTTTGCAGCTGAGTTGTCCTGAATTGAGGAAAGAGGTCTAACCTTATCCCCCACAGTGACTGGTCATTGGATGTGGGCAACCTCCAGGAATCAAGTATGACCTGCTTAGGTTGAGGTGGCTCTTTTTAGTGAGGGCAACTTCTAGAGAGAGACTCAGCTGAGAGCTGTCAGCTACCTGCACTCCCAGCATCTGGGGGAATGGGTGCTTTGTGTCTGAAGTGGGGAATCTGGTTGGCATACCACAGCATCTGCTGCACTGATTTAGGTAAATCAGAGAAAGGAGTAGTACTTTTATAAAGAATTTTTACTTCTCAGTAAGAACAAGACATAGTACCCAACAGAGTACTCTTCAAAAGGTATAAACAAGAAGTTCTCAGAAGAAATAAAAATGGTCAACACACTTTACTATAAATCAAAATAAGATGCCACGATGTCATTCTTCAACGATCAGATTGTCAAAAATTAGAGAGCTCAGCAAATTTTGGCAAAAAGTCTAGAAAATAGATATTTTTATACACTGCTGGTGTGAATGGAAGAAACGGTGAAGCCAATGGTGAAGTGATCTGCTTCTTAGTATCTGCCTTAAAATCAGTATAGGTGCTTAAGGAGGCATTGTTCATACTAGCAAAAAATTGGAAACAACCTAAAAGTCCATTAACTGGGGAAAACTAAATAATCTTTGGTATAATGATACAATGCAGTAGTATGCTTGCATCTGGGGTAATTACTCCAAAAATCATTATATTAAGAAAACAACTGCACACACACACACACATATAGTTGGATAAATTGATGAGCTGCAGAATGATGAATGTGTGCAGGTGATAAGATTTATATTTAAGAATTACACACATATAACATGATATCATATATTTTCTATGGGTACATACATAAGTATATAAAAGCACAGAAACAGATCCAAAACTATATACAATGAACACCCAAGAGAGGTTGCCCTGGGGAAGAATTGATGGGAAATAATATTTTAGTTAAAAAAAAGAATCTTTTCATATTTTACTTGGAAATTAAAAATTTTATTCTATTATTGGGCAAATTTTAAAAGTCTGGGTGATTCTAACATGCCGCTGGGGCTGTGAACCCAAGGCAATCATGGTGATCACATTGCCCTTGCAAGTGACTGGCTGTGGAAAAACCATGCGCCTCAATCATGGGCCATAGGGTATGGGAGGAGTCTCTCTGGTCGCTTCTGGGAGAGGCTGCCTCACTGACCAAAAAGTGAGTTACAGGAAGAAAGTTTCTGTCTTCTTCTGTTGGACATTGTCATGGCTGAATGGGACACCTGAATCTACCACCATTATCTTGAGTCATGAGTGGAGCTGAACTGGCCCCAAGACCAAGCTCACATGCAGAAGATGGTAGAGGGAAAGACAGAAACAACCTGGGTCACTGATGATAAAGCAGCGAGTCACTGAATTAGACTGGAGCTGCCCTCCCTTGAGACTTCTTGTGATGCAATAAATTGTCATTGTTGAAGTCTATGTCCTGACACAATACTATTATGTTGAACCATATAAAGTTGCTGATATTCTACCATTTTTAACCTACTTTTTTTTGGTACACCATCACTACTGATCTAAGGCAGATGTCTTCCTGACCTGTTTTCATCACCTTCAATTTCCTTATCTGTAAAGTGAAAATTTGACACCTGTTTCATTATATTTTTCTCCACCCTAAAGGTCTGTCATCTTTCATTAATTTCAGTATTCACAGGGATAACTGATCTGATATCCTCACAGTCATCATAGTTCTAGTATACTTCCACAGGTGTGCATCCAAATCTTAATCTATATGTACAATCTGTTTTTCCTATGTACGGATATCTCTTAGCCAAAACAATCGGCTGAGAATATCATAGAACATGAAGAACAACTTGTTCTGATAGGAGGAGTAGATGAACTGCCGTCACAACAATGCTAAATTTTAGTGGTTTAATGCAAAAAAAGTTTATTTCTTGCTCATGTCATTGTCCAACACAGGGAGGAGAGTGAGAGGGTGGCTCTGCTCCACATGGCTTTTATCTCAATAAAGTCATTCATTATGTTGTTACAGTCACCGAGTATTTGGTGTTTTAGTGGCACTCATTATTTAACAAAAGGATTAAAAAACATACAACATGTAATTGTATTCAGAGCATATACAATTTAAATATATTTTCATAAAAATGTGTATTAAAGAAATAAAAAAATTAATTTTCAATATCAGGTTAATTGTCTTCTAAAATATTTAAATTATTAATCAAAATTAAAAGGCAAAATACATTCTAGCTATGAATATCAATATTTTAAATCAAAATTATTTAAATATAGCTAAGTTTTAAAGTTTTTGAACATTTAATTCTGTGAATTAAAAAAAATAAAACTATTCACTACTGTAATGTTCAATGTTTATTTAGGTGCCAGTGTAAACAATGGATATTATTCTTCATGCATATATCCCTCTACACCTACATGTCTATCAGTTTAAAAGTGGTATGAATTCAAAATGCTGGAGAGGGTGTGGAGAAAAGGGAACCCTCCTACACTGTTGGTGGGAATGTAGTTTGGTGCAGCCATTATGGAAAACAGTATGGAGATTCCTCAAATAAACTTACGATCCAGCCATCCCACTCCTGGGCTTATATCTGGAGGGAACTCTAATTTGAAAAGATACACGCACCCCAATGTTCATAGCAGCACTATTTACAATAGCAAAGACATGGAAACAATGTAAATGTCCAGTAACAGATGACTAGATAAAGAAGTTGTGGTATATATTTATATGACAGAATACTACTCAGTCATAAAAAAGAATAAAATAATGCCACTTGCTGCAACATGGATGGACCTGGAGATTGTCATTCTAAGTGAAGTAAGCCAGAAAGAGAAAGAAAAATACCATATATATCACTTTCATATGGAATCTAAAAAAAAAAAAAAGGACACCAATGATCTTACTTACAAAACGGAAACAGACTCACAGATATAGAAAACAAACTTATGGTTATCGGGGGGAAAGGAGGTGGGAAGGGATAAATTGAGAGTTTGAGGTTTGCAGATACTACTATCTATAAAATAGATAAACAAAAAGTTTTAGTGTATAGCACAGGGAACTATATTCAATCTCTTACAGTAACCTACAGTGAAAAAGAATATGAAAACGAACATATGTATGTTTATGTATGACTGAAACATTATGCTGTACACCAGAAATTGACACATTATAAACTGACTATACTTCAATAAAAAATGTCATAAATTGATTTTTAGCCTCCATTATACAAGTGTGGCAAATACACATATTGGAATATGAAGAGAGACAAGAAAATAGACACTCAGCACTATTGAAAACAATACCCATTTTACTGCAAATATCCATTACAATCTCACTGAGAAAGAATTTGACAAGTTAAGTCTTTTCTCCTCTCCACTTGCTTCCCCTCTTCAAATTCTCCCTATGCTCAGAAGCAGCACCACAGTCTACATACCTTCAGAGCATTTGAATGCAGTCAAGATGTGTTTCCCTGGGGCTTAAACAGTGTTAGTCATGGGAGCCAATGTCTGGGGTATCGGGTTGTGTTATGTCAGAATCGAACGCCAAAGCATAAGTAACAGAGATGTCCACATATTCTTAAGTAAATTTACTCATTTCTTGTGCATTTTTGTGAAATGTAGGGCTTTTCAAAGTGCATGACCAAGGGAAGGAGCCCTTCTTGCTTGGGTCTAAGAGCATTATGGTTCGTGTAGTCCTGACACGGACCCTGGGGTGCCAGCCCTGGGAATTCCCAGAAAAGAGACCCCTTTCTCATGTCTGGGCCCCTGACTACCACGGCGGTTTCACGTCGATCTGGCATGAAAGAAAGATAAGAGTGTTTACTGAGCACAGCGGAGTTTTGCCTCATTAAGTATCTGAGACAGCAAGTATCTCCAGTAGCAACGTGGTACTGTAGGAAGACCAACTGAGCAGTGTGATGGTTGTGGGTATAGATGGGTTACCCAAAGCACCGGTATTTGAAAGTGTGCTGCGTGTCCACTCAGACTCAGTTCCCTGATCTCCTCAACACTGACCTTTTCCTCCACCCCTCTTCATCCCCTGTTCCCATGACAAGGATCTCACCTGGGCGCTGTGTCATGCCATGAATTTGCTGCTCCTCAGGTATCTTAACTTCCAACTTCCCACTCCAACCACAACCTTCTGCTCCTCCAGCTTTCTCCTGTGCCAGTTACCTGTCCCATTATCACCCCGTCTAGCAAATGCCAAGTGTGGAGGAGTCCAGCGCTCTGATCTCTATGTGTCAAGAGTGCTGCTGCAGAAAATCACTCAACCTGGCAGGCTGGAGCCACTAAGCCACTGGTTATCAGCGCCAGCTGGGCTCTCAATGCTGCCTGATCACCTGATCTCTCACAGTCAAGGACGGATCCAGGGAAGCTTATACAATTTGTGGGATCATCTGTCAGAAAAGAATACAAAATTATAGACTCGAAGTTAGGTACAAAAATGGATGTTGATTTAGAATGAGAAACTCCCCCCAACCAAAACCACGGGTAATTAGAGCTACGGGAATTTAAGGTCTTCTGAGATCTCTTTAGGCAATTTACTAGCAATGCTTGCCTAAAAATGCCTTCCAGGTTTGTGGGTGAAATAGGATGGGATTTGGGACATGCTAATATTTTTAGGGGCAGGTTAGCCATCTAGGTGAATTCCAGAAAGCAATCAAGAAGTGGATCTAATGTGGACAAAAGTTAAGGGGGACAAATTTGGTTTAGAACTCAGCCAATCAAGATGATTGCTGAAGCCGTGGGATCGTATGGGAGAGTGCAAGAGTGTCAAGAGGGGATAATTAAGACCTTGAAGAATTCAGCCCTTTGGTGGAATGAGGAGGAAATATAGCCAGAGCAGCAGATGAATTTTTAGAAAGGGCACTTGCAATGGGCTTGAAGAAGGGGTTCTGAAAACAGCAGACTGGAGGGTGGGTGTAGCGGAAGGGTTCCAAATAGAAATAACAACATGAAGAAGTAAGAGCAGGAAAACACTCCACCAAAGAAGCAGTTCAGTAACCAGATGTTGAATGTATCTGTTGAACCAGATGTTGAATAAATCTGCTGTAGAAGACCTGGGGATTTCAAAGATGGGTTAGTCAACATTATTACTGTAGAAGAGAAGATGAGGCCCAAAGCAGGCCATTTCCCTCCGGGTTACTGTGACTATTGATATTTGGTTGCTTGAGTATGGAGGGTATGACAGCATTTGATCTCTTTTGCTTGAGCTCCAGCCAAAGGCATCTAGTAAATTCGGAGTGTCTCGGGTTTCTGAAAGTCAGTGTCCTCTATCCTAGATTTAGGTTGGGTGTTCCAGTTTTCCTTGTTGTGACACATCTTTGCGCCAGATCTCAAACAGGTGGTTTTCAGGTTGACTTTCATCACTATTCTTTGTTTCGCTTTTGAAATATTATTTTCCTAAATGAGAAATGATAAGATCATGTTTCTGGGGAAAGGAGATAATGGCAGCAAGGCTACTGCCCAAGGCTCAGGCATCATACTGCAAACACTCGCTCTAGGAGGGTGGTGAGAAAACAACTTATGCCAAGTTTGAGTTCGACTTTCCCCAAAGACCCTACACCTGGTTTCAGAGAGTCACAATTTGGTTGATATTAAAAAAAAATATGTAGAATTTAAAAAATAACAGCTTTTAAAACAATTTTTGAGTTCCTTTTTCATTCTCAGACCGGCAAAGATCTACAGTTTGGTAACTGTTGAGGCAACGGTGTGGGAAAGCAAGCACTGTCCTACACTGCTGGTGGGAGTTAATTGCTATGAACTCTTCGGAAGGCAATGGGCAATATTTACCCAAAGCAGGTATCTTCTGACCCAGGCTGTTCTAGACAAGATCATTCCTTGCCGCAGTCAGTAGTGGTAAAGATGGCAACAACCTAAAATACCCATCAACAGAGACAGGTTAGATGATTACTGCAGATCTTCACCATGGAATCCTTTAGTCATTACTGCTTGCTTATACATAAAATCGCTCTGGAACTGTATACTAGAAACTGGTCACAC